>NC_046285.1:33360276-33974276 GCF_004115265.2 Rhinolophus ferrumequinum | reverse complement strand
GAAAAACAAAATTTTTAACCCGCCAAGGTAGCATTTCTCTCTCTCTCCTTTCTCTTCAAGTGGTTGAATAAGCCAAATGGGTCAACATTCTTTTTTAATAAAGCATGCATTTGACTGTCTTTCACAATTTATTTTTATGTTTACTTACTAAATATGATTTGTGCAGTTTGTTAAAATCCAAATGTCTTTACACATTTTTTTTTCCTATGCCAATATACTATAGTTGCACTTTCCCAATAGTCAGATAATACCAGGGATTTATTCTAGAATTATCAGTAGGTGTCTTTGGAATATTGCTTGGCTCACAGTGTTGGATTAGGGTTAGTGATTTTAATGTATGTTTTGTTGTCCTAGAATTGGTATGTAATTCCAGGTTTTGTCAACAAACCTGTAACCAGATAAGAGCTTGCCTTTGAAAGAATTCTAAAGTTACTTTTTCTGTAGATTAAGCATGTCCATCTTGACAGTGATTCCCAATCACAGCAATTCATCAGAATCATCTGGTGATCTTTGAAAGCAACAGCAGTGCCCCCAGACCCTCGGAGGCGCTGACTGACTTGGGCTGGGGTGGCCGCACAGGGATAGGCTCTACAGGCTCCTCCCACCTTGGGAGCAACGGGGCGTTACAAGGCACCTCATCCTCTTCTCAGTGCTTTTCAGTATTCGCTGCATGTTGGGATCACTTGGGGAGCTACAGCAATTCTGATATATGGGTCCTACCCTTGGAAGTTTGGATTTCATTGTTCTAGGATATTGCCTGTGCATTGGGATTTTATAAAATAGCCGGGTGAATGTACACAAAGGCAAAGTTGAGAACCACTGGTCAACAACTTCTTTTTTTCAGAGGAGGAGTCTGAAGCCCAAACCAAAGAGATTAAGTGACTTGTCCAAGATCCACAGAACAGAACCAGAAATCAGATTTTTGGACTTGTAGTCAAATGTTTTTCCCAGAACATCACATATTTTTATGAAAGTGTAGGTTTTGGCATGTCAGAAGAACCCACAAATTATGTTCCTTAGCTGCGTAGTCCAGAAAATGACAAATATTTTCTCAACTTTAACACTGGAAATGTGAACGTTATCCAAGGTTTAATCATTACCTCAGTTATGACATAAGAGAGATTAGGAGCTAGGAGTTAGACACTTTCATTTTAGAACTTGCACACATTATCTGGAAGCAAATTAGGCAAAGAAGATACCTCAACTAAAATGCGTTAGTCCAGATTAACTCCATGTTACTGTTTCTGTAGCATTAGTTATAAATGCTTGTGTTTATAAATGGGTCATTCTCTAGGAGAAGGTTGCACAGGCCTATATGGGGAGTTCTAACTACAACCTACATTACAAAGTGTACTTTACAAATAACATTAATAGGAAAGGTAGACATTAGAGCAGTGGTTTAGAAATACAATTTTTAGAATATCAGCAAAGGGGAAATACTGCAAAAATATTATAGGCTAATGATATAGTTATATATTTACGGAACAAATGTGTATTTGGTACTCTTAGGGCAGAGGGAGGATGTCGTTATCCTTCAGCCCACATCTAATTACCTCCCTAAACACACACAGAAGCCTTTCTCTAGATCCACCTCTAGCCCCCTTATATAACACCTGTACCTTCCTTTACTTACTTCACTTGTGTTTCTGTAGTTTGTAGCTTAGCATCTCCATGGGCATAGGGTGTGTTTAAGAAATATTTGTTGAATGAATGAAGTAGACTGCAAACTCTTAGGGTGGTGGTTTACAAAATGTGATCTGCAGACCAGTAGAATCATCAGCAGTAACAACTCCTGGGAAACGTGTCGGAAAAGCAAATTCTTAGTCTCCACCCCAGTTACTGAATGAGAAACTCGGGAGGTAGAGTTCAGTCATCTGTGTTTTAATAGCCTCCAGATATTCTGCTGCTCACTTCACAGGTGAGGATGACCACACCTTTTTGTATTCTCTGAAGGAACCTAGAATAAAGAATAAGATGGTAGCATTTATAGATCAATCATGGATGCCAGGTACTATGCTGAGTGCTTTACAGAAATTACAGCAGTGTTAGCACTTAGTATCCCTATCAGTTTGCTTTTGCTGCGGCGTGAACCTAGTGGCTTAAGAGAAGAATAATTTCATCTCATGAATCTGTGGGTTGGCTGGGTTGTTCCTGTGGTCTGGGCTGCTCAGCTGTGGCTGAACGGCCTAGAATGGCCTTACTCTGTGTGTCTGGAGCCTCAGCTGGATGGCTGGAGTTCTCTCCATATGTCTTTCATCCTCAAGGAGGATAGTCTGGGCACATTCACATGGTTGCATAATGGTTTCCAGCAGCAAGGAAAGGGACGCACCAATGCACAGGAGATGTATAAGCCTCTGCTTCTGTTGCATTTACTGATGACTCATTGGCCTAAGCAAGTCACATGACCCAGCCTTGATGAAAGGGGTGGGGCCAAAGATTCCACCTCTTGATGGACACAGCAGTCCTACTGCAAAGGTACATGCATACAGAGATGGGAGGAATTTGTAGCTGCTTTGTAATTTATTCAGTAAATATTTGTTGATAGATTACAACTTGTTTATTCTTCATAGAATATTAATGGCCTAAAGGTGCAAGACAGATATCCTTTGAAAACGAAAAGGACATTTAAAGAAAATCACCTTTGTGATTATTTAACATCTTGTTCTTTTTATAATGGAATATTGTTTTATTCCTGCCTTCTATAGATGTTAAGGTCTTTAGGTACATTTTTTGTCTGTGTGTGGATCCGTAACAAAAATGGGTACAATAATAGGTTCAAGTTTTGAGATATTTCAATGCAGCGTATCTTTTATTTTCTTTAAAAAATATGATTATATAGATGTTTATTTTGGAGTCGTGGTGGGTTCTTCCTTGGAATAGGTTTATCAGTCATAACAATAGCCTTAAGACTGTATACACCCAATTCAAGTTGGGTGTGTGTGTGTGTGTGTGTGTGTGTGTGTGTGTGTGAGAGTGTGTGTGATGATTGGCATAGACACCGATTCAAGGTATGTAGTAAAATACCAGTTGCTAGGAGAATATTCTTTTATGCTGTGTTCACCTCACACCTCAAAACTGAATCTTTAAAATGTGTTTTATTCTTTCTGGATTACAGGGTGAATACATACTCATTATAGAAAATTTGGAAATATGTAGGTATATACAAAACAATAAAATTTAAAAAATCACATGTATATAATCTTACCACCCAGAGATAACAGCACAAATGGTGTTTCTGAATCAAATATTAAAATGCCTTTTTTTCTTATATGTAAGTATTTTAATTTTGTATGGGAGTAGTCTATTTATGAGGTACTAAAACTTCATGATGCAGCCATTGCCTAATCTATTTAACAAATGTGTGCTAATTATGCCTGTTTTATGTAGTTAATAAAAATGTAGACTGCCGTAAGGTAGCTTTTCCATGCTTAAATGTCCTGTTTCACAACTTCTATATTAAATGCTCTGTTTTTTCCTACTCTTTATTTTGTTAATTTGTTTATTCTGTTAATTCCCTCTTGGTGTTTTTCCTTTTTTCTTCATTTTCTCAGTTGAAGGGACTTTTCTTTCTTATTATCATGTATTCTTTTCTCCCATTGTTATTCTTTCCTACATTTCCATCTTTATTACTCCGGTTATTTTTATACTTTTCATTTTTCCATCAAGACATGTTGTTTATTCGATTTTGAGAGATTAGCAACAAATTGTCCCCCTGGAGATCTCATTTTATCTTTTACCATTTCTTCTTTTAAAAGTATTGATACTTCTTCAGAAAGGAAGTGGGTCCTTCCTTAATGTTTAACCCTACCACTATTTGTGCTCTTTTAAGGAGTCTAACTTTATCAACGTTTGGCTTTCTTTCTTTGTGATGCCCTGCCATCCCCAAACAAAACAAAACAAAAATTTAACTGCCTGTCTAAATTCCTGATCGCCTCTCTCACACACATATATTCACTAACATGAAATTTTGACTTCTAGGCTACAACTTTTTATTTGAAACCTTGTATGTTTGCATAAACTCTTGTCACTCAAAATAAGCAATTAGGGTGAAGAAAAGGGGTAGTTCTTGAGTTTTAAAAGAGGAAGTTTCTTTTTCAATCTGTAACATCTGGTTCTGACCACAGGGGAAAAAAATGACTTAAATCCCTATTCATCTTGCTCTTGCCCCAAAACAGTTCGATTTCTGATAACATTTTTATTTTATTGTAGCCTGTAGGGTCAGATGTTATGGTTAATGACTTGTAACAGATCTGAAGGTTGTGCCTAACCCTTCCTTTTCTCTGAGTACTTACAATGTAACATGCAACATTTCAAACCATTGGATAGGGTTAAATTTAATCATTGGTTAATGAAACTTGGAAGGAAAGAAATTATTGTTGAATCCCCTATGTTTCTGTCTTGTTTTAGAGACAAAAAAAAAAACCCAGACACATTAAATTCATCTACTGATGATGTTTTATTTTTATATTTTATTTTAACTTTGGAATAGGTAGTAAATTCACATGGGCAGAATTCAAAAGGTACTATGGAATGGATATCTATTTATTTTTAAAACTCCACCTTTTTAAACTAGCGTTTTACATCTCTATTCAATATAACAAGTTCAAAGTATCATTTTTGAAAAAGAAATATTTTAAAAAATTATTTTCTGGGATTTCTCTGTATGTTAGCTTATCGCTTACAAAAACTAAATGTGTAGCTGCTTCTGGTAATGGGTGTCACCTTAAAATTTGGAATGACCAAAATCAGGTGATCTGGATCTGCTCTTCAGCTGGCACTTGAGATGCAGCTGAGTAATTAGCCCTCATCTTGCTTTTATCATTGTAAGGAAAATAACCAGTGGGAACTGCCTTACTCCACCTTAAATAGGTTAATGAAAAGGATAGTGCTTCCATTTTCCATTATTGTTCTTTCTGCTTCAATGTGTGGAATTAGGGAATGCCTGAGGGAGAGGAATTCATACCCAAGAAAATCAAATAATCTTGATATCTGAATCTAAAAATTGCAACCTTAAATTAGGCCTAATTTTACCTACATTGACTTGCATATTTACATCAGACATTTGAAAGTATTCTGGATTTTTTTGAAATCCTGAGTTTGTTATGTGAAGTTGGTTTTACAATGGAAGGAAGATGAATTTAAAAAAAACCCACATAGTATGATATACACAATGACAGGTTGAAAAAATGACGAGCAGCTTTCCTTCTGATATTAGCCTCAATTCCTGGACTTTGGCAATTTCACGTTCATTCACATAGAATTTGGCAATTTCAGGGTGTTAAAAGATAACCTGAGGCATATTAAAATTTTTAAGATTTTATTTGAGCAAAAATCAGTTCAAATCTGACAGCATTCAACCTAGAGGAAAGGAGAGAGCTCTGAGCTGTACAAAAGGCAAGACTTACCCGCAGAAGGGTGTGCAAACGAGGAAGTTATACTAGGCAAAAAAAGTGGGTTGGTTTTTGCAAGGTTACTTCCCTCTAAGGGGATGACAGGGGTCTATTAGCTATTAGGCAGATTTCCAACTAGTGCTGATCAAGTGATTCTTGACTGACTGGTTTAAGATTCCAGACCCATGTCTGGGCGAGCTGAAACCAGTTCAGTCTGCGGATGTGAGGCTTAGCATAAGCAACTCCATTTTGAATGTGATATTTTGTTTTTGTCTTTTTTTTTTTTTAAATTGGGGAACAGTGTGTTTCTCCAGGGCCCGTCAGCTCCAAGTCGTTGTCCTTCAATCTGGTTGTGGAGGGCGCAGCTCAGCTCCAAGTCCAGTCACTATTTTCAATCTTAGTTGCTGGGGTGGGAGGGGAACACAGCCCACCATCCCATGTGGGAATTGAACTGGCAACCTTGTTGTTGAGAGCTCACACTCTAACCAACTGAGCCATCTGGCTGCCCTGCTGATGTCTTTTTTTTTTTTTTTTTTTTTTTTTAATTGGAGAAGGGGAACAGGACTTTATTGGGGAACATTTCCAGGACGTTTTTTCCAAGTCAAGTTGTCCCTTCAATCTTAGATGTGGAGGGTGACATTCAGCTTCAAGTTGTTGTCCCTTCAGTCTCAGTTGTGGAGGGCGCAGCTCAGCTCCAGGTCCAGTTGCCATTGCTAGTTGCAGGAGGCACAGCCCACCATCCCTTGTGGCATTCGAGGAGTTGAACCGGCAACCTTGTGGTTGAGAGCCCACTGGCCCATGTGGGAATCGAACTGGCAGCCTTTGGAGTCAGAAGCATGGAGCTCTAACTGCCTGAGCCACCGGGCCGGCCCAATGTCTTATTTTTAACAGGGGATAAACTTGGACTGAAAAGTAGCCAGTGGGGAGGTCAGTCTCTCAAAGTCATAAGCTTGGTTTCAAGGACTGAATGTGCAGAAAAGAGCATAAGTCTTCTTCCTCCTTCTTTACCTAGAGAACCAGAGAAGGGGATAGGCATGGATATTCTATGTATATAGGAAAAAAAAATATATATATATATAATATATATAATAAATATATGTATTTTCTATATATTTTTATTTATTTTTTTATTGGGGAATATTGGGGAACAGTGTGTTTTTCCAGGGCCCATCAGCCCCGAGTCAAGTCGTTGTTTTCAATCTAGTTGTGGAGGGCTCAGCTCACGGGCCCATATGGGAATCGAACCAGCGACCTTGGTGTTAAGAGCCACTGCACTCCAATCACGGAGCCAACGGGCTGCCCTATTCTCTATATTTATACACACACACACACACACACACAGACACACATATACTAGTAGTATATATATACATATAGTGACACACACATACACATGCACACGTATATATATTACACACTGAAAAATCGCCACATATTTATTATTATCTATATCCGTTAATAGGTAATACATCCATATATTTAAATAAGTAAGTGTTACTTAAGAACTGAAATCATGTACACTTTGAGCCTGGTTTCTTTTGCTCAGTTGTGATTGTCCGTATCATCCTATTTGCTGCATGTTGTTGCAGTTTGTTCATTTTCATTAATGTTTATTATTTGATTTTGTGAATATTTCACAATTCATTCTGTTACTGATGGACATTTGACTAGTTTTGAATAATGGTACTGTGAAGGGTCTAGAACATGTCTTTGGTGTATGCATGCATGCATTTCTGATGGATATATATACCTAAGAGTGAAATTGCTGTGTCATAGGGTATGCATGTATTCTGTTTTAGTAGAATTTGTGTATATGTTTTTAACATTTTAATATGTTTTCATAATATTGTTAATTTTTTGGTCATTTAAAAATGAGTTATGGCTGATTAATTGGTTAGCCTAGCTCACAAGAAAATGTTGCCTATTTATATTAGGACAGTATGTGTCTGTATTTGGTCTGTGACATTGGGCCTGTCACAACCTTTTCGAGTTTGTGTTTCCTCTTCTATAAATAAGAAGGTCCAAATAGTTACATGATTTCCAAGATGCCTTCATCTCTATTTATGTGATGAATTTGAAATGTCGTAAAAGAATGTTAGTGTGCTTTTGTGGAATGTGCTAACTCAGGGAGAACAAAGCTACCTGATAAGGTGAATGATGATCATATCATTTTCACAATAATAAATAATATTGGGATATGCAGAAATCTTTCTGGACTTTTTAGTAAGCAGGCATGACTTTTAGTAAGAGGCTAATTCACATAAGACTCATGTTACAATAATGAATTTTTCTTTCTTTACATGGTAACAGTTGTCAAGGAATTTAACAGAGAATATTTGAAATTACAGCACTAAATTTTACTATCCAAATCATTTGATAACCTGGAATTTTATGTCCAAAGCAATCTTTGTATTTTGTGTTAAACTTTCCATTGAATTAAATGGATTAAATGGGAAATGTTGTGTTCAGTCTTATTTTTAATATTGGCTGACGATATTTTAAAAGTCATTCTTTTCCCTCCTGGCCTTTTTTCCATATATAATCTGCATTCACACGTCAGTTTCAGAGTTGGAAAAAATGAGCTAATATTTCATAGGTGAATAATAACTAATTATTAGAAAGCCATATTTAATTCATTTTTGTGAGAACCTTCTTTGACACTTCCAAGTTCATTTCTTTTTCAAAGCTTGTAGTGTGTCCCTAGATCAAATTCTTCAGCTGTGATTAGAGGATATTGGAGTTACTGCAGGGTAAAACTGCTATGCTCCCTGTGATTTTTCTGAACTTTCCTTCCGACCTGTCCATGGCTGGGAACTGGAAGTTATAGCAGGCATTGTAGCGAGTCCTTCATGAAGTAAAATTTATTCAATTTAATATAGTACCTTTTTTCCCCCTGAAATTTTATGTCCTTCTCGTTCTTGTGGTGTGAAAACATTTCTTAATGTCAAATAGATGATTGGTTTTGTGTTAATGCCCTTTTGCAATTCTATGTTAGTTTTCCCTGTTTTTGTTGTTCCCCATTTCAAGGTCTTTTAAATAAAAGCATTTGGAAACCAGTGGTTTATAGAACACCTACCTCCATCAGTCCTTTTATATAGCAAAGCTTGCTTCTCTGCATCAGTTTTTCAGAGCCTCTTAGTTTTACCCTTGATTTATGACTCTGAGCTGCCTCTTGTGTTGGGCATGCCTGTATGCATTGCCAAGAGCCTCTCTTCCTGCCTTTCACTTTCCTTCTCTCAGGTGCCAGAATGGAGCAGCATTGCCCTTAGGGTTCTGCAGTTGCCCCTTTCAAGTTTCCACTCTCTCTGGCCCAGCTCCAGCTTGTGGTGGTGGTATGTTCTCACTCCAGCACAAGCTGCACCAAGATCTTTCTCTTTGATTAGATAGAGTTTCTTGTGATAAAATTAGTTGGGCCTCATTGACATTTTTCAAGGATATTTATGCTGGTGGGTAAGCAGGGAGGCCCTGATAGTTCTTTGATTATTAAGTTACAGAGAGAGATACAGCAGTGGGAAAAATCAGTTTTAGGTGGAAAAAGTACCTTTGCAGCATTTGGAGAAGATATTTTTTTTATATCTCAGCAGGCAGGTCTTACTCTCCCCCAGTCCCATCCCTCTGCTGTTCTTAAGGATAGAACCAAATGTAGTAGAAGGATGGCTTGCATTTAGGAATCTGAAAGGATATTGATGAGTGAGGGAGATTATTGAAGGGAAACTAACGTGCTCCTTGCTCAAATTAGACATGGGTGAGCCGCACTTAACTGGGGATGTGTGTGGTCGTCTTCTATTTCCTGTAGTACCAGGAACCAGCCCTCGCTCTGACCTCTGGCAATGCATTAACCAACCAGCAGAAATTAGCTCTTCTCCAGGAGAGAGATGTAGGGCTGAACTGGGGTGTGGTGATGAGGTGATTTTCAGTCTAATGTTGATACTTTACCAATATGGAAAGTACAGACTGTCCCAGGACTGGGCCATCAAGGACTACTTGTTAGTTCTGTAGGGTTGTTAAGCAAGACGGTTGACAAATGGAAGCCCCGTCACTAGTTGCCTTTGAGGTCTGTCCTGAAAGAGAAGTTAAATTGTTCTAAAACAGTGATGTTTCAACCCCGTGTGATGTTAGCTGACTCCCAGCACATTGGTGAGGTCATGAGAGGGACGGAAAGATGGGTGGTTTCGGACAACAGAGTGGAATCTTCCACAAATCTTTAACTAGGTGCTTAGATCTTGGGGCTGCTTTACACGCAGTTTTACCTAGAGGCAGAACAGTGTAAAGTAAAAGATCTTTTGAGGTTCCTGCTAAACCAGTGGTTTTCAGCTGTTTAAACATGCATATGAATCACCTAAATCTGTTAGTCTGCATTAAAGTGCAGATTATGATTCAGTAGTTCTGGGGTAGGGCCTGGGATTTTGCATTTTTAACAACCATGAAGTGATGTTTATGCTGCTGGTTCATGGATCGAATTTTCGGTTTAATTATTAAACATTTATTGTTGTTCTTGCCCTAGATCTTGAATGCCAAATTGAAATCTAAGGCCCACAAAATAAATATTGTCACTCACTCTCATTCATGTTTAGTCTTTCTTTCTTTACACTTGACTATGAAAATACTATTGACAATGAAAAAGATATACTTAACTATTCTGTGTTTCGTGTGTGTGTGTGTGTGTGTGTGTGTGTACTATGGGAAGAACAATAATAAATAATAGATATCAATAGAGTCCAAATTAAATCCACCAATCAACATACTGGAAATTCTTTCTGATCAGAAAACAAATGCTAGGGTACGCACTGCTATTTGCAGACATATCATGCAGTACCATATTCATATGTGCGTTACACCGAACAGATGTCTGAGAAACAGATTTTTGTGGCAGATTTTGACACAGGAAATACATCAGGCTCCATAAAATTTAATGGAAAAATGTATTGCTTAACTACGGTCCATTTTTAAAGAGCAGATTACAGTGCACTCAGTGGAATCAAACGGGTTTTATTCTTGAGAGCTTTGGCACTCTCCTATCCAGGGAATTATGTACAAGAATGTCACTTGGGGGCATGGTGTTTGATTGGTTATTGATAATGTGGTGTTTGGGGTTGACCATATTGTCTATTCTATTTTAGACCGTGGAAAAATGGTATATTTCTTTACTACACTAAATATTTATCTGGTGAATCATTTCTGGAAGTGAGGGAATTACTGTGGTATTTTGAAATGGAAACTCATCTTTTCAGATGTGCATCACAATGTGATCTCTGTGTCTGTTTCAAATGGTAATACACCAGGGGCTGAGAGTCTGCCAAAGTACAACATCTGCTTCTAAGACATAGGCTTCTGGTGCATTTCTCTCTGTGTGCTATTATTTTCTCAATTTGTTAAATCTAGATTATAGTCCATCAAGGGTATAGGGAAGGAACCCTCAAAATTCAATTATTATCTTACAACAGAGAAAACTTCAACAAAAGCTTTTAAATTTGGATGAAGCTCTAAGAATTCCTGGTTATTAAATTATACCTTGTGATACATTTGATTGAAATTGGTTTTCTTTTTCAAACTGCCCCTACATGCAGTCCTCCCTGGGGGGATCAGGTTTGGCCACGTCGGCCTCTGCATCCTTGAGCTGCCGGGTAAGGTGGTGAGCCTGTGCTGGGGACATGGGCAGGCCTGCTGCACACGGAGGCAGTTTCATATCTACCGTGTGGTCTTGCTGCCCTATCTGTCTCTTCCCTGAGTACAAATCACTTCTGACCCTGCAGTCTGCCATATTTCCAGACTGATCTACAGCTACATGTCTTTGTCAAACAGGCTTGCTGCTTTTGCTCTGGCATGTTCTTCTGCCTTTCCACTGCCTCGCTGAACTTTATTTAGGAGTCCCAGAGTTGAGCACTTTTTTTTAGCTCCTGCATTCCTGAAGCACATTGAATGTACCTTAGTTATACAGTTACACTGTGTTATAATTGTGTTTTTATATGTAATTACCCACTTAGATTATAAATCCCAAAGGGCAGGGATGTAACTGGTTTGCATCTTACTGTCCCCATTACTTACCGTAGTGGCAGATCATAGCAGAGCCTCAGAAGATATTTGTTGAGTGAATAAATTTTATTTAAAGTCACTGGCATTCTATATATGTAGATCACTATTTCTGTGCATATAAAATCATTCTGAAAAACAGGGAGAACTGACATTTGTGCAAGCAAGTTAGAGTTTTAGACAGTGAGCTGCATCATGCGGTAAGGTATGTCAGGAAATGAAAAGATTAATGTAATTGCTTTTATAGCCTGATCTTTGTGGATTATTTGTAGCTTTTCTTTTTCTCATATTTAATTCCTTTACTTGATTAAGCAGGAAATAAAATTTATATGTTATTACACGATCCTTCTCCCCTTATTCTGGTGTTCACCTGAATATTAAAAATGGCTTTTAAAAAAAAGTTTGGATTTTCTTATTACTATTAAGTTTTAAATGGTACATATCTCCAGCAGAGGCATAAAGATTGATTCTTTGCTTATTGTATAAATTAAATCCTACAAGTATAGGTATAGCAATACAGCTATTGAACAACCATTTCACTTAAAAGAATTTACATGGGTAGACAGGTACAATGATCTCTTCAGCAATATTTTAAAATGTCTTCTCAAAATTATTATGATGGTTTAGGTGCAGCTGGGCGCTAGAAGAATTATGCTAAAAAATCAGTATGTATACTTCAGCGTTGATAAGTATGGGATTATTAATAGTGTTTGGCTTTTAAACAGAGACTGGGTGAATAGAACTAGACAAGCCAACATCCAGAATGATTTCTTATCTAGATATGTGTCAACTGTAGTTATGTTAAATTGTCTTCAGAAAACATGTGGTCTAAATGGCGGCTCAATTAAAAGACTTCCACTAAGTCTATACACATTACAGGTTTTTGCTTATATTTTACATACGATGTTAAGGGGATTCTCTCCCTTTGAGCATTTAAGACTTGTAGAAATTAAGTCTGTTGTCAGCAGCAATCAGTGATTAGCCTAATGGTATTTTCGCAGCTCAGTTAGTTGTGTGGTTATCTAAGTAAATATGTTCGGGGAATTCATTGTAGTAGTAGGCTGCTTTATAATTAGTGCAGTCCAGATTTCTTGTTAAAACCTCTCTTGGTTGAGAGCAGATTCTACTTTATGTGTTGTTGGCTGGGGTACTGAGCTGGAGAGTCTAGTGGCCTCACTCAACATCTGCTGCTGTCTTGCAGTTGGGGAATCACTAGAGGCTTTCTTGCATGACTGCTTGGGCTTCCTCACAGCATGGCGACTAAATTCCAAGGGTGTTTTCTAAGATGTAAAAGCAGAAACTGCAGATCGCATCAGGCCTAGCCTCAGAATTGACACCATGTCATTTCTACCACATCCTATTGATCAAAGCAAGGCACAGCCTGGCCCAGATAAAAGGGGAGAGGAAATAGACTCCACTCCATGATGGGAAGAGCTGCACACATTTTGGGGCCATCTGTCATCCTCCACGTATCCTCTGAGATAAGTACTGTTGTAATACATACTTTAGAGAGGAGGAAACTAAAGTTTAGGTTAATTTAGTATCCAAGATTATCCAGTTCCTAAGTGGCTTAAGCTCCAGTTTGACTCTGGAGCTGGGGCTTTTTACTATAGTAATATGTTGCCTTCAGGGTATATGTAGGCAGATTAGATGTATTTGTCTTTCTACTTTAAAGCCAGTATCTGATGGGTGGTTTTATTGATGTGGGTTATTCCCACAGACTGAAATAGTTAAGGGATTTGTTTCATATTATTGATTAGCCATCATGTGGTAAACATAACAGTCTCCCTAAATTTGGATATTTCTAAACTCTTGATTGAGATGAAAGTTAAAAATTCTTCAACCTGATAGTATCCTATGCCTACTACACATATTAGCACATTTCCTTACCAAGAACAAATAAATAAAACCTACTTTCTAAACCTTAAGTTTCCCAACGGGGATACTCTCTTCTAGTAGTCTGCATTTTTCATATGGTTTTAATATTCTAGTGTTTACTATCCATTAACATTAAACACAGAGCTTTTAAATTGCCTTTTATTATGATTTTTAAAAATTTCTGCTGCTTTGTGGTTTTCTTTGTTTTGAGAGCTGATGTTATTCAAGGATTTTTCTTTGTTGGAAAAAGAAAAATAAATGTAAGAGATGCCTATTATGGTAAAGAGCACAATAAAAATCAAAGCTTCCAAATATGCTAATGAGTTTTTATACTTACTATAATTTCAGTTTTCTATGTTAGCTTTTTGTACCCTGACTTCAGGATTTCTGCAGTCTCAGACTGAGGCATATTGAGGAATGTCTGGAAATTGAAGATGCTACATAGCATGTTATACTTACATGTTAGTTGCAGATTGTGAAATGGATTCACAATTTTTTGCCTAAAGCATGTGGACTTTTAGTGCCAGACCCATCTAATCACCTCATACTGGCCGGAGTAAAAGTTATGATAGCGCCGTAGAGTGTTATGGGACCTCAGAACATAGGTACACAATCAAGTCGTGTTATAGAAGACAAACTTCTGATAAGAGAAACTTTCAGTTCATGCTCACATCAGGGAGTAATCAGACAGGTAGAGTTGGGTCTAGAACTCTGTGCTACCAGTGCCATGTTCTCTTCCACTATATACCCGTGTTTCTTTCATGAGGCTTTTTGTTGGAAATGTAGAAACCACTCATCTAGAAAGGCCCTATAACCACCACTCAGCTGCAGAATAAGTTACATCCAGTTAAACTTTTGCCAGTTTAAGAAAATCTTAGATCTATTTTTAAAAAATATGTTTATTGTTGTTGCTGTATTCAGAGAGTTTAAGAATTTTGTAGTGTTCCTGGGAAAATTTTACTGCTAACAACTGGTAAATTATTACAGCCATGTTTTTCTATGATTGCTTTACCTTTCTGTTTTTCATTGTGAAAGGAAAAAAGTCTCAATATAATCTTACTGCTTAAAAACAAACAAACAACCCCCTCTCCCCCCGCAAAACAGCATTTCTCTATGGGGCCATAGACATCTAAATTACTCCTTTCTCTTGAACCATTATCATACATATATGTCATATACCTGGTAACCTGAAGAAAAATGTGGGTAATTGAATCCTCTGCTCATGTGTGACTATAAATTTCTTTTATGCTGTTGTATGACAAAGGATATATGTGATGTGCTGATTTATCTATATAACTATCAGGGACGTTCTTGCTCCTAAAAATAATTCAACTTGAGTTGCATTTTTTAGGAGACTATTATAAAGATAGGAGATAAAGTCGCCCATTAGAATTAGACTCTTCATTTTATTTAAGTAGTTCCTGGACTGTTTAATCTTCGTATTCCCTGCTTTATTTTATTCTAAAAATGTGAAATTATAATTGAGTCCTTCTTTTACGGAAGGATTTGGAAGAATACTCGTGTGCCACTGGTGAATGTACAATGGAGGAAGGGCTAATCCTTTGGAGAAAATTGGGAATTAATAGTTAAGTAAATGGTGTGGGGTGACTGCTCCAGAGATGCCTTCTCAACTTAGCCCAAGCAGCCTGCCTGAATATCGGGGGGGGGCTGTCAGAGGATGTGGGGGCGCGGTGTCTGGAAATCTATTCACTGTTCCACAGACGCACCAGAAGTTTGCCTGAGAAAATCAATACAATGGCTTTTCAATGACATTTTTGTTTCTTGTTGAAAATAAGAAAATTTCAAGAAAAAAATGAAGAGATAAATTATAAACCATCCAGAGGTTATTGTTTGTTTTTTTGTATATAGCCAATATTTGTTTCTATTTATCTAGAATGTGATATTTAGCTTTTTAATAGAAGTGATGCTGTACTGGCATACTATTCGTTATCCTGCTTGTCTCACTTCACACTTTTATTACATGGTGTGTGTGTGTGTGTACACATACGCATAGAACACTATGATGTCGTATCCATACCAGATTATACCCAAAATAAATGAGAATGTCTTGGCAAAATTGCATTTGTTTTTATTTTTATATTTGCCCTACCATATGAATAAAGATGATTTTTACCCCAGCGGGAGATGTGGAATAAATCTCATGATTTTAGTTTTCTTCTGTCAGTAACATAAACATGAGCCCCCGAGTGATGAGCTATCTTTCTTCCTTCTGTGGCTCATTTGTCTTTTACTTGCTCCAGTCCAAGAGAGCAGGATTGAAGTTGGAAAAAGGTATCAATAAGAAAAATTTCTAGAGCTAAAAGGAGGAAGTAACTGTCAGGGAACAGATAGTGTGATGGGAAACTATGTTATGCTTCCTCAGGAAATATGACAAATGTGTTCAGTTTATTAGAGTTTCTGGAAACTGCTCATGGGGAATGTAGCATTAATTTCCTTTCGCCTGCTGATATTATATTTTGCCATTCACAAGTAAAATTTTTTGGGGAAAAAAGGGAAAGAAAAGAAAGATCTTAGAACTCACAGGACAGAGACTTTTCCCTCCTCTAATTTAGAGTCAAACCTTGTATTTTCAATTGTCTATTCAAAGGGTTTTTGTTAAAATTCCTCATCGAGGTTTAGAAAGTTGATGCCTTACTGCATACGTAGTTTCTATAAACTGTTTTTTTTTTCTTTTTGTTTAAACTTCAGCAGAGATATTTTTTTAATTAGTTTCAGGTGCACAAAACAATAGTTAGACATTTATCTTTTATATCCCTCACACAGTGACAACCCCCCTTCCCCCATCCAGACATCGCACAGAGCCATTACATTTCCACTCTCTCTATTCCTAATGCTGTACTCTGCTTCTTGTAACGATATACATATATATATATATGTACATATATATGTATATATATGTAAAATTGTGGTTGACATTCATTATTGTTCCCCTTCAGCTTCAGGTGTACAGTGCAGTGGTCAGGCATCTACATCTTCCCTGAGGTGGTCTCCCTAATGAGACAAGATACTGTTCCTATCTATTTGTTCATTAGCACTGATTTGTTGTCAGGAAATCCTTTCCTATTTATAGTTCTCTAAATATTTTCATGGTCCTTGACATTAAAATTTGTTGGATATCTGTTATGATTAAGAAGCCGTTACAGGTAAAGTTAGACTTTTTTTCTCCAATAAAGACTTTTGCTCTGATAGAAATGCAGTGCAATATGTATATAAAATAACCATGATACTCTTCAGAGAAACCGTTGTGCTGTGGCAGGTAATGTGAAATGGCAGAAGTGGTGTGACATTTGAGAGCCTGATAGATCACCTTGGGGAAGGGGTATGGAAATGATGCCACGGGAGTACTTTGACATAAAACTGGTGCAGGTGAAAGTCAAACAGGCTGAGGTATAGAACTATGGATCAGAGAGGAGGAAGAGATGGATTAACCTGAGAGGTGGATCAGGAAATGCAGACCATTCAGATAGCTTGAGGGAAGCACCAAGAACTGGTGTGAGAAGTAGTGGAAAGGAATCTTGGTCCCATGGGTAGAAATCCTTGAAGAAAATATCATCTTGGGAGAATTTTAAACTGTATTATTTGAGTAAAAACCTAACAAAAGCCATCCTAGAAGTGTCAAATACGATAAAAATTAAAATAGTGGATTAGGAATGGAACAACTAAAAGATAATTAAGGATTTTCCATTAGAAGCAATGAATACTCACTAATTGACATAATTCAGATTCTTATTTTAGTATATATATATACATATATACATATATATTTTTTTATGGTGGCCTTGTGGAAATTGCAAAGAAAAAAAGTGAATCTAGATTTAAAAATAATGTTTCAAGGTCAAGTTTGTTTTTGTTGTTGATGACACTCTTCTTTCAAATCACTCAAGGTCATAAGAATATAGTTTAAACTTCGAATGTTTCTATTTCTTTGGAAAAGAACCTAACAATATCAAACAAAATAAAGTTCTATCTTCTGGTTGCTTCTATGTGAATCACATACGAATGATTACTTTCCCCTTAGTTCACAGAACTTTCATTGTATTTTATCTTAAATAAAAAGGACTGTAGGAGTAGATTCTTTTTCTTTTCTCTTTCAAGTTATAGGCTGGTCTATATTTTTAAGCTTTATCTTTACAAAAGGATACTTGTTACAGATTAGGTTTAATCAAAGGGCATCTAACACCAAAGACAAAAGAGTTTTCTTTATTGAAGTAGATATTGTTAAGCTTTTAAACCAGATGAAAGTACGAGTGATCATATCATACTGTAGTAGGGTTCTCATAATAAATTTCCCATGTAAAACTGTTTGTTGAAATCATCAAAGCGATGTTGTTAATCCTACTTTGGCATTGACATAAAGTTAAAATAAGTGGCATTTAAAAAAAATATTTGGGAAGTTTATTGCATATATTGAGATAAGGTTTATTACAGTCCTTTTCTTCATGCAAACTGCTGTCGTAATCATGAGATTCTAAAATCCGCACGAACGGCTTCATTCAACCTTGGAGTTATCTAATTTGTAGCCTCGTTCACCTTCACTCTACCTACCCAGTGCAGGGCTCTGGTCAGAACTGCGTCACCCCAGACATCATAAACTCCTCTGTCTCTCACTGATTACTCACTTTTTTCTGGGTCTATCTCAGCTTTATCCTCACTACATTTTTCTATACCTTTGGAGATCTTCAAGTCCTTTAAATTCATTCAGCATAGGGTTATGTCATCTTCATCTTTGTACCATCATTGCCTAATCCAAGCCTAGTATATAACAGACAATCAAGATTTGCGGAATAAATGACTGCATGGATGAATCCAATACTTGTCCATTGTGCATTGTGGAATTTCGAAAGCTCACCACGGCAATTGATGATCTAAAGTTGATGGCGAGTTTACCTTATTAAGATGGCTGTCCGTTTAATGGGCTGTGGAAGAAAGACTACTGTGATAGACATACTTTTAAACAGAAGTGGTAGGTAGAATTAATAAGTAATTTGTTGAGTGTTTTTAAAATTAGATATGTGAGGCTCTTACCTACAGGTCTTAATTACTTCTCATAACAACTCAGTGAGACAGGCCTTTTTATTTAAACCTTTTAGAGATGAGGAAACCGATTCAGAGAGAGAAGGTAAGTAACTTCTTCCAGACTACTAGCAGAGGGAGGATATGACCATCAACCTTCAGGGCCAAACTCTTTAACGTAGGATAGTTGAGAAATTAAGTGGAATATCTTTTGAATGTCTCCTGGGAACGTGTCAAAGTGTACTTACGTTTGAACACGATAGGCATATTTCCTGTTTGAGGTGTGTTTAAGTAAGGCATTTGTAAATTGTGCATTTAAAAAAGCAAATACTATATTTAACCTGAGGGCAGTATCCTTATTTTGAGGGATAGCCTCTTGCTCTTAATAGACCTTTGTAGGCAGCATGTTCGAGAGTATACTACACAGAGATCAAAGAGATGTCCAGGGTTCATCTTTCCCAGCCACAATTTTGGGCTTCACCTCCCTAGCCATGTTAGTAGTGGCTTATGTATTCTTTAAGATAAGAAAAAGACCTTCCTTGGTTACGTATTTTACTGTAGTTTTTGGACTGACCTCATTTGCTAAATTCCTTTCTAAACAAACAGTTCAATTTCTATGAGGTAGCATGGAGCGGCTTGAAAAATTGTCCTACTTTCTGTGTCGCAGGTCAGATCATTTCTATGTGCAATTCTGACTTCTTTTATGACCTGGGGTAGACTGCGTCTTTGTTGTTATTTGGACTTTCATGACGTTTATGTCGTACTCCCCTTAGACAAATTGAAAACTTGAAAGCATTTGGGCAGGGTAATGGGTAAGATCCAGTTTTATGTAAGGTTCTCATGATCCATTTTAATAATAGTCTATTCCCGAGAGGGAGAAATGAAAGACAAGGCTTTCACCAGCCTAGTCCCCTCAGATTCTTAGGAACTGAAATATTCCCAAGGTCAAAAACAGTGTGAAGTAACTCTATAAACCTGTCTTGGTGGGCACTGCATCAGAAATACAGTGAACGGAAATTGCTCTTTAACTGGACGTAAGTTTCATTTTAAGTGCCATTGTTTATATTCTTTATGTTCTGCGTTTCTTTTTATATTGAATTTGTTTCACCTTGTAAAGATTAAGAATATGTTCTAGCTTTTAAATGTGAGAATTGAATTATTAATAGTTTTTGAATTAAAAAAAAAAATGGTTTCCCATTTCTTCTCCCAAATCAGTACATTCTCACAGACTTTGGACCTCACTGATGTAAAGTGTCATTTAAAGTTTTTCACTAACTCAGTATTTAAAGCTTTTTATTTTCCTTGATTTACGACACAGTTGTTTGTTTTTTTGAATGGAGAAAATGCAAAAAAACTACATGCAGTCTAATTAGATTACATTCTTCGTGTGCCCCACACATTTAGTGGAGGCTACTAATCATGTCTTGATTTTTATTCTTCAAATCTAATTCATTACCTCAAGATGGCTATATTGTTGCATTGCTGCCATCGTATTGTGTCGTCATAATCTGTCTTTTTGTCCCGTGCTCCGTGATACACTTATTAAGAGTAGGATTGTGTCATTCTGCATCAAACCTTGTGTACGTCTAGTCCTCTTATGATGTTGTCTGTAGCCACCTTAAGCTACAAAGACTGATTCATGAACAGTGAAGCTCCATCGTTTCAGTAGTCACGTTAATTCACTCTGGTTGAACCTCGCATTCTGTTGCAGTAATGTAACTTGACTTTTGGAGAAAGTGGATCATACCATTTTAAAGAAATACAGTGTTAGGTGATTGAATCCAGGATAAATGAGACAGGTTGCTTCGTAGGTGATATTCTTGATATTGCGGATGCATTACTCATACTTGATGGTTTTCATGTAGTTCGCTTTCCTTCTCTTCCTCCCCCCCTCTCTGTTTTTGCTCCTCTTTCCCTCCCTTCCTATTCTTCAAGTCTCCTCTAATATTAACATCTTTATTGGTTTACCCAGTAGTGAAATCCAGAAGTGACTTAATGATTACCCGGTGTATCAAAATACTTTTATTCCATAATGGTTTGTTATAACCCAAAATCTCACACGGAATAAATTTTTAAAAAGGGCTTAGCTTGTGATGGTTAATGGGAAATCTGTGTCAGTCGTTAGTCAAAATAAAGTACCTGTTATACTAAAAGAATATTGGAAAATTCCTTGTAAAATTAATTAAATGTATAAGATTATTGAGTTTTTTCTTTGTAGACAAAATTTTATTATTTTCCTTGTTTTGGGGGAGGTGAGTTTCAGTGATGGAAACATAGTCCTAATTAGTAAGCATGAAATCCTTCTTAAGCAGTCATCATTACTGGTCTTAGGATGAGAAGCAATCAAGTGCACTTAGGGAAAATTGGCAAAGTGTGGAAAAATTTCTTAATAGGAAACAATGTAGCAGCTACAAAGATGTATGGCTCTTGCCTTTCTTCTTACTATGTCTAGATGGCTAGAGATGACCGTATTCTTGGAATTTACCTTCAAAATTGGAGGTTAATTTTTTTTTAAATGGATATCTAAGGGTGCAGAGTAGGGTGGGGAATTAAAGAAAGCACATAATGTATAGCAAAATATAGTAAACAAACAAACAAAGAAACCCACTCAATCGTGTAAAAGGCAAAACTTACTTGTTGTGATAATAAATTTAAATGACAGCGGATAACAGAATTAGCTGTCAAATCTTTTCCTATCTTGTTGTGGATTGCAAGCACTGTAAATTAATCTTTTAAATAATGGATTTCCAAATGATCACTTCCGTATGTATGGTGTATGTGTATATTTAAAAATTAAATATAAAATAAACATATAGTCTATTATATGTGAAAAATAAGGTAACACAAAACTCTTGCATTGACATATTTTTAACAATTTGAGTCTGAGTTTTTTTAAAGACTGAAGGCAAAAAAATATATGTATTTCCTTTGCCTTAGGTGTGCAAAAAATCAAATAACTTTCAGGAACTAGAGAATTGAATTATATACACATTTTATAATTAAACAGTGATTAGTTATATAGATATTAGTGATTACTAGAATTTCTGGACGGTAAATTATAAAGATAAAATGTTACTATTTTTGTTTTAAACTTTAGTGTCTGCATAGCCTGTGGATCAAATATCCAAAATGGGTAATCATTGGCATAGTGTTTCAGACTTTAGATCTAACAAGTAAAAAATGAAAAACATTTGGATATGATTAAAGAACAAAGAAGCAAGGGGAAGGAGAGCAACCATTTCAGAAAATATGGAACAACTGGTTCACCCTAATTATAGCCATCTTGATTTTTCTTTTTTCTTCTGTATGTATCAATTGAAAGTTTGGTGGAAAATTAACCCTTTTGCCTAATTATAGAAATAAATTTGTTGCAGATTTTCTAAAGTGACTTTATGCTTTGCCATAAACTCAAATTTCAAAAGTCAGTTGCAGTTTGTGTTGGCCACAATTCTTTGCTTTGATAGAGTTCAGCAGTTTACTTTTCATTTCCTAAGACTGAATTTCTTACATCTACCATCATCTAAATGAGGATGTGTTGACATAAATGAGAAGATCAAAGATTCAACTAATTAAAGACGTTTTACATTTTAATTAGGCTGAGTTGTGCGGAAGTGTGGCTGAGTCTAAGCAAATGAGGGAACATTATGCAAAATGATAATGATTTTGCAGATTGTTTATTATTGCCAGTCAAGCACTAACGTCAGGCCTATGTTCTGACCCCTCTTTTTCATAAATCTTCTCATAGAAAATAAAGGTTATGGAAATTGGGAAGTATTTGGTTTTGCAATAGAGATGAGTTATTGAGATGTAGATTACTTTATACTTTATTGCTTTCTCTTCATTCCTACTTTTTCCACTTTTTATCACAAGTACCTTCATTTATTCTGTATTCATCTTATATAGACAGGTACATGTTTCTTTTGTAAATGTTTTTAGAAAAAGTGAAACCCATTGACTTTAATGATAGGTACATATTATATGATCTCTTTGGTACCTAACATGCTTTTTTGCTTGTTACTTGAGAGTCATTAAACACAGGGACATGAGTAAAAATGAAGTAAAGAACCATAACTTGCAGTGTCAAAGTCCTATTGAAACATTGTAGGACTTTAAATATATTGCAGGTTTGAAGGCTTTCTCTGTTAATTTTCCTCTCTACTTACTTTTATTCCTAAACTAATTGCAGCCCTACCTCCATCCCTCAGACCCCTCAACACACACAGAAAAGCAGCTGAAGTTTCGAAATGGAAAGACTGTGTATAGACATATTGAGTGATGATGATTTCTGAGGAGACAGGAATATAATGAAGCAAGGTCAGTTCAAAACTGAAAAGTTCTTTACTATTTAGCACTCTTTCAGTTTTGGGCTGATTAACATAATTAACATTGTAAACGTATGAAATTAACATTGTAGGAAGGGGTGCAGATGATAACTGTTATTCTGAAATATGAATCATGTCAGAATCCTCAGCACTTCACATGGAAATTAGAATAGAGGCAACATCTACATTTCCCTCCATTGCAAACCATTTTTTCAACTGTGATAGCTTTTTATTTCTAAAACAGAGAGATTTGATTATGTCCTTAGTCTATTTAATCCATTTTGGCTCCCCATTACTTATAGCAGGAGCTGTTACCTAGGGGAACACATTAGAATTGCTCAAGGAGCTTCTAAAATATGCACATATCTGGACCCCATCACCAGAAACTCTGATTTTTTGGTAGGAGTGGAAAATGTGTTTGACAAAAACTTTGTTCATTGTTTCAGATGCCTCTTTATGTCATGTTCCAACCAAACTTTTTCCTCCTTTCTTATGCCATTTCCTCTAGTCACCTTCTGCTCTTCTCTAACCATACTAAGCCAAGATATTATACAAAGAGTTTTATTCCGTACTTCCATACTTCTGTACATCGTATTCCTACTCTCCATAATACCTTCTCTTCCCTCCCTTTAATTCACTCTATTCTAAGGCTTTCATTTGTCAAACAATTACTTATTTTCCTAGTTTCTCCTCTAATGACAAATCTTCCCTTACTCCCCCATGTTGAAAGAATCACTCTGTTTTGTGTTTAGCATTTATATTTGATTATAATTTTTTTAGGTGCCCATCTCTCCTGTTAAACTCATGTACATTATCTTGTTCATGTTTATATTAAATGACTGTATAAATTAATAATAAGTGAAAATCCTGTTAGGAATTTCAATGTACAACTTATTGTGAACACTGTCTTTAGGGGCTTTATTAAATTAAGGTTCATGATCAACATCAAAACCTAGGTTGATATTGTACATAATTTTACTTTTCGTAATACATGGTTCCATTAAAACATATGCATATATATATTTAATTTTTTCCTTCATTTTTCCCCCCTCTTGTGTCTACAGGCGAAATCTCACAAAACTATCCCTTATCTTCAGTCACATGCTGGCAGAAATCAAAGCAATATTTCCCAATGGGCAATTTCAGGGAGATAACTTTCGTATCACAAAAGCAGATGCTGCTGAATTCTGGAGAAAGTTTTTTGGAGACAAGTAAGTAAAAATCATTTTATAGTTTTGATCCCTCTTTGAAGAATGACCCTAGTCCTGTCTCCAGTTCCTTATGGTATAGATATTACTTAGTATTTTCAGAATGTACTTGAGTGTTTTTGGTTGTTTTGATTGCTAGTTTTTCTGGTTAGGCACCAAAAGTATACGTCAATAACTGAATAGTTTTGTGTTATTGGAAAGTAAATATCAATTATACAGCATCTATTTATTTCATGAACATTCATTGAGTTAAATAGTTTGCTCTAAGAAGCAGACATATGTAAGAGTTTCTACACATGAGAAACTCATAACTTTTTATAATTTAATAAACAACACACAAGACACATACAAAGTAAGAGGCATAAATGGATAGATACTTTAAAGATGGCATAAATAAATTGCTCTGACAATTCAGAGAGAGGAACAGTTGCTTCAGAGTTTTAGGAATCAGGGACTGCTTCCTGAGGGAGGTGGTATTTAAGCTTGGTTGAGATCTGAAATTAAGGTGGGAGGAGGCTTTAGCACCCTGTTTCAGGCTTTCTTTGTATCATTGTACAGAGAGTATACCTGTGTAAACAAGATACAGAAATGAAGATATTGTCATCACAAAGTTGCATTATATCACAAAATAGCTAAGTAAAGATGTCGTCCTTTGGGACTTCCTGTGCAGACACAAAGTCAGATGAGTTTAGTAAATAATAGGAATTGAATGTCTGAAGCCAGCATAACTGAAATAAAACATGCAAAACTATTTTTATTATTATTATTAGTTTCAGGTGTACAAAACAATGTAATAGACATTTACACCCCTCACAAAGTGATAACCCCCCACCCCCAATCTACTGCCCCTTTGACATCGTATGTAGCTGTTACAGTTCCACTGACTCCATGCAAAACTTTAAAAAAATTTAGTAAGATGATCAGAAGATGATCAAGAACTGAGCATCTGGAGGCAAAATGGTTCTTCAGTAACCTTTTAATAGTTCCCTTTGATGAGAGAGCACCTCAGCATGTCCTTGAATGTAGGTAGGCAGAACCCCAGCTGAGTATTAAGTGATTGCTTAAACATAGATTATTGTTTTCAATCTGGAGTTGAAAGTCTACACTTACACATTAACTGGTGAAATGAGACAAAATACTGGTATACATTTCTGGTGGTCTTAGTCCTCTGATACTGGTGAATTAACTGTAACATTGTGTTTCCTTTTCTTTTTCTAGAAAGTGCTATGTTTATAGCTACCACAAGATTATACTTACATAGAGCAATGCACATTGTATTACATACATAATGTTTTGGCTTTGAAAATGTTCAAGTATTTTTCCTACTTCTTAGCACAATATATTCTGAATTATTTTTAGGCACTAAAGGAGGAAATGCCATTATTGCCATCAACCGGGACATTCTGTTCCAGAAATCTAGCTATTTGTAATGCTCTAATATCCAGTCGCAAATGAGGAATTTAAAAAAGGGTTCATCCTCATCTGAATTAGAATAATAGCCAAAAGTGTACTAATGAAATATCTGTGAATAGTGGAAAGCAGAAAGGCATTGCTGAGTTCTGGGAGAAAGAACTGAGAGAATTTCTTGAAGTCACAGCTCATATATTAACATTGTGAGCCTAATGCAAACAGTCGGCCACCTTTAAGATAAACTGTATCTTAAAATTTTAAGAAAATCTGTGGGACAAATTGTGGTATTTCTTTTTGAAAACTGAAAATTCTAGTGAGTTATGAAATGGTTTGCTTGTGAGGAGGTCAGTAAAAAATGGAAAGAGTGCTCATACATTTTTCAAGAGAAGAGCTTATTTTGCTGGCACCTCAAGCCACAGAGAATTATGCATTTGAAACATATTTATTTTCCTTTATTTATAGCCATAGACATCAAGGGGCTGAAATTTCTGTTCAACTGCTACATGAGTTAAATCACTAATAAATCAAATGGTATTCTTGAAGTATCAATTACGTCCTCTCCCCACCTTCCAAATCCTTGTACTTATGTGTCCTGTCTTCACGTACTTGAGAAAGCTACTTAATTTTTCTTTAACGTTTTCACTTTTGGGATGAGAGCCAAATTTAAAGCTCCTTCTTGAACTCAGACATATTTCTATAGTCATCAAAACTAATGATTCTTTTAATAGATCACTGGAGAAACCATCATTATATTCTCCATGGGTTTTCACTTTATAGTTCCATGATATTTTATTGAATGAGTGAACAAATGAATGAATGACATAGCCTTTCAAAAGGTTGAATTATTTTGTGTTCCTTATGCTCTAATATGCTTTGTATTTTCATATAACTTAGTTCTTATATGGAAACATTCCTGTCATATATTTTGCTACACATTGAGGGCATGTGAAAATGCTTTTATTTGACCTAACCAATGCCTTTGAACTTAAAGCAGTATTTTTTCCCCAAAAACAGAACCATTGAGAGGTTAGTACTAAAAATAGCCAAACATATCATGATTTTTTATAAAGCAGCTTTTAGCTTAAGGAGTATTATTGTGACTTTTTTTTTCCCCAAAAGGAATTGTCTGCAAGAATGGAATGTTAAGATTGAATTAAAATTGGGAAAAAACTATTTTTCAAAGGACTTTGGAAAACTAAAGACAATTTTAGGATTCAGGCCTTATAAAAACAGGCAGCAGACAATAATCTTTAGGCATCATATGTCTAATGATGAATTTCTGTGCTTCTCAACTGTTTTGAAGTCACGGCAGGGACCGTCTCTCTTTTTAGGACCCAAGACTAGCTGTTAAGATGCTCTAACACATCATGTGTCATGGTAAACTGGTTGGGAAGTTCTGTATTTGTTAAATTTTTTGCAAATTAATTGAATGGTTTAATGGTTGAGTCCTGCTTTTGCTTTTTTAGTTTGATGACCAAGAGATAGTAGAATTATGTAGGAAAAGAGAAATGTCATTATTGAATAAATGTGTCTTAAGTAAATTCTGCAAAATGAGACCAATATCAGACTGAATTTTCACACTCTGTTAATAGTTTATAATCTAGAAACTGTAAAGCATGAGGCTCAAAAAATATATTATTTAGCTGTTAAAAAAATAAAGACCCATTAATGTGTTAGACTGTGGATGACAGTCATTTTTCTAAGCAGGTCAGGTCATAGTCACTGGGCTACTTGTGCTAAGTACTTCTTGACATTGGGGAGATTTAGACATGCATTTGCAACCAAATTATAATTCAGCAGGAACCTTGAATTCTAACTCCTGAATCATTTTATGTTTCCTTTGTTTACTTCAAGTTCTGTTCTTCAAGTTCAAATTCTTCCCTGGCTTTCTAACTGGTCCCTCTATCTTCAGTAACAACCTCTATCCAGTTGTTTTCCTTAGTGAGACCAGTGAGCTCTCTAAAAAGTAGAACTGATCATAATCATTCTCTTTTTTTTTTTGGCCTAAAGTGCTTCTATGAATCCTTATTGATTCTCAGTTAAAGTGTAAAATCCCATTAACATGACATGATTTAGGGACTGTTTCTTTCCAGCTTCATCTCTTCGTACTCACTTCATCCTCAGAGAAACAAACTACTCAGCACTCCATACTTATTTCCTAATGTGCTTTTTTTCCTCCCCCCCACATCTTACCTAGTATGTTTGATTCTCTATGTTGCACCCACTACATGGGAAACCAGTTTCCCTTGCCCTCCCTACCCAGTGTTGCCACTTTGGAAGCTCTCTTTGAGTACCTGAATCTCAGGCGGACACCCGTACTCTGTGCTTCCAGATAGATACCTGTGCCGATGGCTGTCATTACTAGACTACAGTGAACCGATGACATATTCACGTTTCCCAACAGATTAGGAGGATTCCTTGAAGGCAGGGACCCGTGCCTTACTGATTGTTATTTCTCAGAGCCTGGCACATTTCCTGGTATGTGTAGACACTAATAAATGTTAACAGACCATCTGAATAATTGAATGGATGGGTGGATAGATGGGTGATGTCTATTCTCTGCTCAAATTTTTCAGTGCCTTTATTATCTACATTTTAAAAAAATCTACAGTTCTCCCTGGAATACCTGTCTTCTCTTTTTCTTTTCTACCATCCCAGAATTTTGACACCCTTCTTCAAATCTAGTTCAGAAATCCCCCTTTCTGCGTTGTTCTCAATAATGTATGCCCTGACACACATTCAACTTTTACCCCAAGCTTTGTGTTCTTGTTGTATTTTAGATATATTATTGAATGTATGTTTATTATGTGGGTCTTTCCAGCTCGACTATGACTTGACTTTTTATCCAAAAATTAGTGAAAACAGATACATTTATTTGAGTTATGTCAAACTCTGGCCAATGCTTTCAAATAAGCTAACTCCATTTTCAAAATAATCTTTAATCATTCTTTGAATGGTTATTGAATGAGTCCTTTGGGTACTGTAGACATAACAGAGATGTAGTAATTGCTGGTTGAGTTCATGACATATTTTCCCAGCATTTAACTTTTCTCTGCTTTTACTTATGCCCTGTGTTTTAGTCAAGTGGATTGTTTGGCTCTTTCCTGACACATTAACAGTTACAAGTTTCTGTGTCCTTGCTCATGTTGCTCCTTCCTTGAAGATGTTTATAATTTCTGGCATCAAAGTTATTACTAATCTTTCAGTGCTCATCTCTCTTCTGATTCTGTTCCTATTGTTATTACTCGATCTCTTCTTACCTGTAAGCTCTTGCTTATCCTCAGACATTTACTATTTTGATTGTTTCATTAAGATTACTTGCCTCGTTATCTTATTTCCCATTAGGCTATCGGCTCCATGAAATCAGGCCTATTGATTCCTCTTTCTATTTCCTGAAGTAAGCTCAGCACAATGTCTCATATTTAGACTTTCGAGAACTGTTGTTCAATTAATTCAAATGAATTGAGGACTAGAGAAATGTGTGTGAGCATGTGCATGTGTGAGAGAGAGAGAGAGACACACACAACTTACTTGCTTGATTGGGGAAGCAGCATGCTTAGGGGTCGTCTGTGTTCAGGTTCTGACTGCAACATTTACTAGTTTGGTGACTTTAGGCGAGCTACTTGGTCTCTCCATGCATCAGTTTCTTCATCTATAAAATGGGGATGATAATAATAACAATACCTACTATCTGGGGTTGCTGTGAAGGTTCAAAGAGTTGAAATGTGCCTACAAGGCACACAGAACAGTGTCTGGCACATAATAAGCACTTTATGTTGTGGAATAATGAAACAACTTAAACCTTTAATCTTGCTCAAAACCCCATGAGTATATTTATTAATTCTACAAATAATGTAATTAATATTCACCTTGGTATGATGAAGAGTCTGTAGTCCCTAGAAATCTAAAAGCAAAAGCCTAAATAAATAAATAACTAGTTTTCTAAAATTGTGTGTATCCCTAAATAAAAGTAGGGTAGAATATAAGAAACTGCCCTGCTTACCATGGAAAAACATGATCTATTTAGGGCTCGGTTCATTACCTCTACCTTTGATTTCCTGGGGAAGTGGTATGGACCTTCTTTGGTTTCCTGTATTTTCCTTTCACTTTTAATAAGAAACAAAGGACAATGGTTGTTTTTTTTTTTTAACCTTTCCAGTGAGTGAGATACATGTTTTTCTATCATATTAACTAGATCAGTTTTCTCTCTAGTCAAAGAAAGGGCAATTTAGTCACATTTAATTAAAGGAGGGGTTGCATAATACAAATTAAAGACTCTTACCAGGAAACTGCAGCAGGAGCTCTAGAGAGAAAGAAAGAGAAAAAGAACTGAAATGGGTCTCAAGGAGTGCTATTTAGTGTTCCTATTATTTAGTCAACTCCTATTATTTCCTGTTTTTAAAAAAATCAAAGTATCTTTATATCAATGAGGAAAATAAAATTAGAAGTCTGTTTTGTTCAACTCATTGCAACAAGATCCTAAATACAAAAAGCAAATAAAATGCCACATTATAATTTTCTACCTTGAAGCAATATGTATTCAATTTGAGGAAGACAGTATATTGAAAAATTAATATTTAAAGTCAGTTCAGTCCCATTAGGAAAGTGCCTAAGGAATGTCACAGATAGTAACTTAATTATTTACTAGAGCGATCAGAGGATCGCTCCGCTCAGTGGAGGAGCTGGTTTGGTGTCTGGGTTGCACATGTTAGTAAAGGAGTGTGGCAGTCTGTTCAGCAGCGGGCAGTGCTGTGGTTGGGACTGACTTGTTACCGCCTCTGCTCTAGAGAAAGGTACAGAGTAACTTACAAGTTACATAAATGCCATTCTTTTTTCCCCATCTTTTTTTTCTTTTTCCTTCTTCTCTCTTCATTGTGAATCGCTCGATAAGTGACATTTACCTCAGTGAAATCACCATCGTTTAGGTTCTGGTTCTCATCCTTGAAATCTGATTTCGTTAGAACCAAGAGTATGTTTAGAGAATGAACACAATTTAGCTGAGCTCACAAACTGATCTGTAACCCAGAACAATGGTTTTTGTTGTTGTTGTTTTTCCCCCCCTTGGGCAAGTGAGGATGCTTGGTTCACTGTAGATAAATTATGTGTGGAGCCATATCATATCCAGAACATTCCTTGGTGAACATGGAATCCAAATAAAGGGTTGTAATTTATGATCCGTTATAGGAACCCCCTGCCTCAAGGACCAAAGTAATTGAAATTGTTATACTGTCTCGGCTGATGCCCTGAAAGCTCTATATCCATTTCTGCACCTTTGGACTTTCTTTTCCATCTGCAAAGTTGCATTTTTAAAGCTCTGTTCTTTAGAGCCCTGAGAACAGTGGGGACCGACTGATGGGTTGACATAGAGAGGTGGTCATATTTGCATTTAGGTGGGACGCTCTTGGGGAGGTGTGGGTAATGAATTTGAGCAGTGGTTTCTAAACCCATTTCATTGTAGTCCTTATTACTAAGTACTTTTTGAGCATATTATCTGTCTCTTAATCAATCTACCTATCTATCTATCTATCTATCTATCTATCTATCTATCTATCTCTATCATCTATCTATCTATCTGTCTATCTATCTATTGAACAAATAACAAAAAACTTTTCACAGCTGAAAGCTTTTTTTGTTTGTTTGTTTAAAAGAAAAGGTTTATTGAGCCACATGCTAACCGAAAAAGGATGACCAGGTCCTGGGGAATGCAGTCTACACCACCAGCAGCAGGGCTAGGGAGAAAAGACAGACATGTCCACTACCCCTAAAGTTGATGGGTGCTTTTATACATTATGTTTTGAGGGGGGAAAAAAAGTTATTTTGAAAAAATTTACATTGGTTAAAGATAGGAGGGACAGAAACGTGGTACAGGGCCAGTTCTATGATAGAGGTACATAGCTTGTAAGAAAGAAATATTTCCTACTTTTGATTGGTTACAGCCTACAGTCCTGAAAATTCATGCATATGCAGGGTGCTATGGGGTCTGGTGATCCCTACAAGATGCTGATTCAAAGCTCCACTATTCAGGAATGTGAGCAGTCTTTTGTTAGTTGGCCCACAGCTATTAATTTGTTAATTATTCTTTTTCTTTTCTCTCTTCAGCCTGATGTAGTTTAACGTAGGACATCTCAGAACTTTTGTCACTGTCTATCGTCTGCATGCATATATGTGTGTGTGTGTGTGTGTGTGTGTGTGTGTGTGTGTGTGTGTGTATACATATATATACATATCTACTACTATACAAATAGTGTGTATTATTTGTGCATAATACAAATAAAGGGCACATAATATACATTTTAAAAATGATATAAAAATGCAAGTAGAATTTCAGTATTTTCTTCTCATCACGAGAAGGTTCATCTTGTGCGCCACTTGGAATCTGTGACTAGGATTGTCCCCCCTCCGCACTAACACACTTTAGAAACTGATGAAAGAGAAGTAGGAGAGAGAGAGAGAGGAGGCTGTTGTAGAAAACTAGGTAGCGATTATAATAATAATAATAATACACTTAAAATAATACAGGAAATGAAATGTAATCAATATACAAATTATATATAAATAAAAAAATATATGAATTTAAGAATGATAGGAACGTACAATTAACCATGCTTGATTATTAAGATTTCTGAGGCTAAAGAAGGGAGTCAAATATGATGCCTCAGTCTCTGATTTGAACAACTGGGTACCATTCACTGAGATAAGAAAAAGAAGAAGAGATTTGGAACCACATAAATTCAATTCGCCATATGTTCAGTGGTGTGCACGTAGACAAATCCATGTGATGATATCTATTAGTAGCTTAGATATACAACTTTGAGACTGTGCCAAAAATGTAGAATAGGGATAAGGGTTTAGGATTGACAGTACGTTTAGGAGAGTTTGCAGATTGACAGCCTGTAGAATGTTTTCTTTGGCCTCATGCAATGTTTAAATAAAAAAATTAGTTGGTAATTTAAAAAAATTATTTATTTTACCAAAAAATAATTGTATTGAATTTCATTGAAAAATTGGGAGTGATGGCAACACTAGATCTGACTTCGGACAGGGCAACACTTGGCTAGACCTGGGTGCCAGCTGCCCAGTTTAGATGTGCTCTCCTCCAATATATTGTAGTTCTTACCTGGACCTCTTTGCTCATTTACATTATGTACCTGATCCCCAGATATTTCACTTTCATAGTCTCTGAAAGCTACTGAAGCCATGGACTAACTGATGTAGACCATGAAGAATGTGCAGGGAGAATGAGAACAGATCCTTAAGGAATTCTGGTGAATGAAGTGTGCACAGAGGAAATTGAAGGAAGTGGAGGAGTCACCAGAAAAGTAATGAGAAAACCTGGGGACTGTGATATTATACATGCTAAAGGAAGATAGGGTTTAAACAGCTAGGGAGATGAACCAGATAATACTGCTTCAAGGTCAACTACCGTGTTTCCCCGAAAATACAACCTAGCGGGACCATCAGCTCTAATGCGTCTTTTGGAGCAAAAATTAATATAAGACCTGGTCTTATTTTACTATAATATAAGACCGGGTCTGTAACATCATATCACATCACATCACATCGCATCATAACATAACATATACCAGGTCTTCTATTAATTTTTGCTCCAAAAGATGCATTAGAGCTGATGGTCCGGCTAGGTCTTATTTTTGGGGAAACACGGTAGATAAAGACTTAAAAGTTTTCATTAGATATCGTAGCAACAAAGCATTTATAATCTATTTTCTCTCTTTAAAATTCTGCAAGTCTCCTTTGCAATGGACATTGGGTTCTTCTGCTCTTGGATTATTATCAATAGTGTTGCTATGACCTTTTTTGTACATTAAAAAAACAAACAAACTCATGTGTCTATTTCTGTTGGAAAGTTTTAATAGGCTCCACGTGTTACACTGAGTGGATGTGTTGGGGTTTTGGTGTGCACTGAGTAGGTATGTTGGGGTTTTGGTGTGCACTGAGTAGGTATGTTGGGTTTTTGGTGTGCACTGAGTAGGTATGTTGGGGTTTTGGTGTGCACTGAGTAGGTATGTTGGGGTTTTGGTGTGCACTGAGTAGGTATGTTGGGTTTTGGTGTGCACTGAGTAGGTATGTTGGGTTTTGGTGTGCACTGAGTAGGTATGTTGGGGTTTTGGTGTGCACTGAGTAGGTATGTTGGGTTTTGGTGTGCACTGAGTAGGTATGTTGGGTTTTTGGTGTGCACTGAGTAGGTATGTTGGGGTTTTGGTGTGCACTGAATAGGTATGTTGGGTTTTGGTGTGCACTGAGTAGGTATGTTGGGTTTTTGGTGTGCACTGAGTAGGTATGTTGGGTTTTGGTGTGCACTGAGTAGGTATGTTGGGGTTTTGGTGTGCACTGAGTAGGTATGTTGGGTTTTTGGTGTGCACTGAGTAGCTTGAGTGCGTTGGATTTTGCCCTGTGCTGAGTAGGTAGATTAATGTGTCTGCGCCTCTCCACCAAGACTTGGGGATTACGGCCAACCACCCTAATGGATAGAGTCGTAAAGTGTCTTTCCTATTCTGAAGTTTCTAAGCTCCGGAATGATAAGATAGCATTGTAACCTTGTCCTCCAAGTCTAACCTGTTCTTGTATCCCGACTTTGGCTACTAATTTTACTTTACTGTTTAAAGAAGTAATTAGTTCATTTTTTAATTTGTTTGCTCTGCCAAATGAGGAAAATATATTGACATTTGCGGAGACCATTAGTATTTCCTGAATAATTCTGAGTACTAAGCCAATCACTCAAACTTCCAAACTTTCATGTTTCTAAAGTATCATTTAAAAAGCTCTCCTGTGCAGGGCCCTATTTTTTAAAAAGCAGACTTTACATTTCTTCATGTTTTAGTTCTTGTCAGCTACTCAGTTTGATTTAATTCATAAAAGTACTTTGTTTCTTCTCCTTGCTCCATTGTATGTCTGTCTAATGAACAGTTTACCTGTTCATTCTACTCATGATGGACATTGGTTTCTTCCTGCATTGGATTATTATCAATAGTGTTGCTATGACCTTTTTGTACATTAAAAAAACAAACAAACTCATGTGTCTATTTCTGTTGGATGTATGTCTAGGTGTGTAATTACTTTCTCCTAGTTGATGCATAGTTTTAGCTTTAGTAGCTGTTAGTGACCACCAAAGAGGTTTCCAAAGCCCTTTACCAATTTAGTCACCTATGAGCAGTGCCGAAAGTTTCCTGTTGCTCCATAATCCTCCCCAACACTTCATGATATCATTCTTTTCTCCTCTGGTAAGCCATCTGGTGGGGTAGAGTGGCATCTTAGTGTGTTTTTAATTAACATTTCCCTCATGACCATGAAGTTGAGCAAATCTTTGTGTGTTAGTGAACATTTTGATTTTTTTTTGTATGTGTGTGGAAATTATTTGCCCCATTTTTAGAGCAATCATTATTACTATTCAGGTGTGTTTATATTATTATAGATAGGAATCTTTGTTGATTATGTGTATGTAATTAGCTCCTCCCAATATGTGGCTTTGTTTTTCACTTTATCATATGTTTCAAGAATACAAATTTTTAATTCATCTTGTCCTTTATCCTTTGAGCATTGTGGGTCCTGTTTAAATTTTTTGCATGCTCCAAAGTAACGTAGACATTCTCTTAATGTTTCTTATAAAAAAAACTTCGTTTTATCTTTCATATTTAAGTCCAATATTCATGTAAATTGATTTTTATATGGTATTAGGTAAGGGTAAAGATTCAGTTTATTACCTTTATTCCTATTTATTTGAAACTTTCAGAAAGTATTGTAAAAGTCAAGTATTTTTAAGTCTTGCTTTCTAATATATTGCTTATACGTAGAAATATAAATGGTATTTGTATATAGGTTTTGTATTCAGCAACCATGTTGAAGTCGTTTATTCTCCAAATTCTTTTGTATTTCCAACATATAACATCATGTCATAGGCAAATACTATTCTTAATTTTAATCTATTCTTTCTGTGATTCTGTAATATCGTTTAAAATGGTTTTAGTATATCCTTTATTCCTTTAAGTCATCAGAGCATACTAGAAATACAGAAAAAAAATCACTTGTAATCCTACCATTATCCAGTTGTCATCAGTTAAAATTTGTGTTGATCTCTCCAGACATTCTAGATAGTTTGTAGCATTGGATCATAAAAGGCATACAGTTTTAAAATGCTATTCCCATTTAATAATATGCGATAAACACTTTTCCATGTCAATAATATTTTTTTCTGCATAATTAATTGCTGTAAATTATTCTGATCTGTGGATGTAGTATGTTCTGTTATTACTATTGAACATATTTGTTTTTAATATTTTGCTATTATGAACAACACTTTGGAGAGATTAATGGATGAATCTTTGCACTTCTCTCTCCTCTCTCTCATATATATATATATACACACACACACACACACACACACACACACATTGCCGAAAAATGTATACACATTTTAGAAAGGAAAAAAACTATTAATTGTAATGTTCAATGTATACCGATAACAAAAGATGACTATAAGTCACAATTTGACTTCTGCAATTACAGGAGGTGCTCAAAGTGGTTACCATCAGCGTCCAGACACTTCTGATTATGGCAAACTACTGCTTGAGCATAGATAACATCTCTTAAAATGTGTATACATTTTTATGGCAACCCTGGTGTGTGTGTATACACACACACACACACACACACACACACACACACACATACATACATATACATACTGGTGGTGCCAAAAAAATGTATGCACATGATTTGTATTCATCTTTAGTTTTCAGTATATATTGAGTATTACAATGTTAATGCGTTTTTTTCTTTCTTAAAATGTGTGTATGTATGTATATATACACACATAATCAGATATATGTGTATATATACATATACATACGTATTTGTGTGTGTGTGTGTGTGTGTGTGTGTGTATTTTTTTGACATAATTTCTTTAGGGGAAATCCCTAGAAGTAGGCTTTCTGGGTTAAAATGTATAGGCTTTTGAAACTTGCTGCCAAATTGCCTTCTAGTAATGCTGTGTAACTTCTCACTCACACCAGAAGTATACTAGAGTTCTAGTTTCCAAACACCCTGGCCTTTGTTGACATTCACACATTTAGTATATGGATTTTTTTTTGTATGAGTTAAAAATAAAACCTACAGCTTCTTTTGAACTTGTGGTTCCATAAAAGTGTTTTGCCTTTCTTTCGGTATCAATCTCCTAACTTTTTATCTTCCATTCCTTATACTTTTTTCTTAGAACTGCAGGATTTTCACTTTAAAATATGTAATATCCTCCACTTTTCCAGAGGAGACAAGCCTGAAAGGTTGAATGATTTTTCAGTTGCTGTCCTGCTGACGTGTTTGCAATTTTGTTTCCCTGTATCAGTTTGATCTTATTTTTTCTGTAAAAACACCCTATTTTTAAGATTTTAAAAGATAATTACTTTGTTTTTTTGGTAGACAGACAAGGGCCCATTATAATAATAACAGAATTATATTATAGTCTTTTGTTTACCAAATTCCTGTCTCTCCTGACATTATATGAACCTACTATCACTTTTTATTAAGTCATCGAAAGATTTCTGTATAGTAGGCGAATGGTAGCACAAATTTCTAGGCTGCTTCTCTATGAAACACTCCCATCAAACAGTCCCTTGACTTCCCTAGATACAGTTTAATTTAAAAACACAAATTTTAGTTGCATGCTTTGTTTGTCTTGGGCAAAGAGGAATAAGATACAATTTCTGTTGTGGATCTCTATCCTATGGGATTCCCATGGTACATGCATCTATTTCTGTGATACCCGTAGCACATGGCACAACATAATATTCAAGTCTTTCCACTTTTTAGACTGTGACTATTTATTTATGTTTCTGTTATGAACCTAGCACAATGCCTAGCATATATAAAGTCTTGAACAAAGTACTTCACCTGTTTTAAGCCTCAGTTTCCCCATCTGTATGGTAAAGATGAGTATATTATATGTCTCATAGTTTTACTGTGACAGACTCAGATTGTGTATGTAAAGTACTTAACTTGGTGATTGGCAGATCATAAGCCATCCATAAATGGCAGTTCTTATTCCCATTGGATGTCTAAAGATCCCAAAATCATATTATTATTAAAGTACCTGGCATTGGTCTTGTATTCCATTTTTTGTGGATTGACAGTTACTTGTGCGTTTCAGTGTATTTTAAAGTTAATTCAACCTGTAAGTAAAGTGATTTATAATTATAATTGGCTAAAGGACAGATTAAAATGTTTCTAATTGCTGAGAGCTTGAAGTTTAGGTGTCCTCTTTAGTTCTCTTCCTCTTCTTTCTCTTCCTCTTTCCTTTCCCCAGGTCTCTGCCAGCACACTGACATTTCTACATATTTGTAAGACAATTTACCATTAATATTTCCTCTCACTTTTTTTATCTCTAGGGGAAGAGGTGGTAGAAACCACCACTGTCTTGTTGCTACAGTTTAATTTAAAGATGTGAAAATTCATCCCCAGCCCCACCCCCAACATACACACCTCAGGAAAGAATGTGGTAGCAACTTAAAATCCTCTTCAGAAAGTTGAGGTCCTTAGTTTAACAGTTCTGAAATAATCTTTTTAAAGATATCATTGTATTCCTTTTCTTTTTTCACTCGTGACCCCCCGCCCCCTCATCTTCTCCCCTTGGTGGGTGTTTGGCTCACCTGATCAAAGGAAGCGTATCTGTTGTAGGAACTCTTGTATATAGTAAGTTAACCAAATATTGCCCGTTCTTCTTAATTCCTGGTACTATTCTAAATTAATGTTCCAGCGAATGCTTGTTTGGACCTTCGGTTTATCACAAATGAACTATGAGAAAATCTTATTAATACAAGTACTTGTGGAAATACAGCTCACTCCTTTGCTCATTGTTGTCCCAAAGTGTTCTGTTAGACTACAGTCTTTTTTAAAATAATTTGCTCTGGGAAATCATTAGATATTTGAAAAAAATTATCTCTATGAACCTTAAATATTGGGATGAGGATAATTTTTTTTGTAGTAGTAGATATTAAAGGTGTCTATTTGATCAATTTATTTACTTTTTATGCTTTGTACACAAGACAACTTGTTTATACAAAACATAAAATATGCCGTTCTTAAATCAGTAGTTCTTCAATTTTTTTTTAACGTTGAATATTATGGTTTTGTGTCCCTTATGTGTGTTGAATATTTGGAACTTTGGAAAAGGAAAATGTGTTTCTTAAGCACTGTTTCCACGGTAACTGTCATGAAGCTGGATATAATGCATATTTACACTTCACCGTAAATCAATAGCCTTCTAATATTATCAAAAGTTCTTGTTCTTTTAAAACAGCAGCATTTTGGTAATATTAATCGGAGCCTGACGTGAGTTTCTTCTAAATCGTGTCTGATGTGGTGTCTCTCTTCAGTTCCCTGTGGTTTCCTGTTTTTTTCATACATAGCGAAGAGCCTTTTGATGTATTCAGCCTCGTGTTTTTTTTTTTCTTTTAATGGTATATCAAACCTAAACTTTCTTATAACTACAGTATAGTATTGTAAACCCAGCTCACCATTTATTTATTCATGTTGCTACAGACCTCCTCTTTAGAATTTCTTTAGCACTTCCTTAAATATTCTGCCTTTATATTCTTTAGCATTACAGATCTCATTTCTACCCTGAAAGTGTGTGTCCTTCAAGGACAGAGATAATGTTTTGTATTTCCATAGTTACATTTCTCCGTAGTGCCGTGCCTTAGCAGTTAATAGATCCAATCAATCAGTGACTCTCAAAGTGGGTTCCCCAGACCAGAAGCATCAGCATCTCTGGGGAACTTGGTAGAACTGGAAGTTCTCAGGCCCCACCCCAGTCACCCTGAATCAGAATAGCTTGAGCTGAGGATCAGCAATTTCCGTGCTAACAGTCCCTTCAGTGAGTCTGATGCATGCTCACATCTGACAACCAAAGCAGTAGGTCATTATTGAATGGATGTGCAAGTTGTACATTTATGGTGATGCTTCACTGGGAGGGTTGATACAGGATGGGCCAATTTATTCTGCCTGAGTTTCATTTCTCAAGAGATACTGGTAAAGAAAACCCTAAGATTTAAATATATGCAATCTTGTAAGAGGGTGTGTGTAGCTCTTATGCTGTCTTATTGTGAAAACCACAGCTTAAAAAAATGTAAAATATGAATTTTAAATGTCCTTTTTACCCGTTCAGGAGTAGGCATTTAACATTCCAAAAGGAGGAAAATTAAGGAATGAATAATGAGTAATTCTTATTTTCGTGGTGGGGACTAGGTGGGTGAATGCTGGGAACTGGTCAAGTAGGGTATGGGTCAGGAGACTTATCCCTGAATACCATTCTGTGCTATTCTAAATTTTTGAACCATGTAAATGCATTACCTAATAAAAATTTTCATACAGGATATTTAATATAAATAATGAATAAGTGTTTAATAAATAAAATTCCATGGGATAGACAGTGTGTGTGGTTGGTTAAAGTATAAAAAACTTTCCTTTGCATTAATATGAAAGGTTAGATAACATGTGCTTTTCATCTCTGCAGAAAACATTGAAGTGGTGGCCTAATGTCTTGATGACTTTCCACCTGACCTTTCTCAAAATGGTGGATGAATGGTGCAATGAACAAAGAATTCTTACTATTATATGAACCCATCATCTTTGTAATTATTTTAAGAAAATAGAGGGGGAGAATTTAACTTGATTTAAAGTTAAATAATCTTATGTACACAAGAGGTCAGACATACAGGACTTTGACCTGATACGTTCTTTCAGATGTACTTTTTAGAAATATCTTGATAGCCAAGGGCTGTTTGAGAGAAAAATTGATTTAGATATTTGTCACATTCTTAGCAAATGGAAAATAATCCAGTTAGCAAAACCCATTACATGTATTAGCAAAACTCATTACATGTGTTCTGAATTAGGAACAATATTCTCAACTATTTGTCTTTTAGTACAAATGCAATTATATTAATGTTATGACTTGAATTGTGCTGTTTCAATGGAAGGTATGTCTTAAATGACACTTGATTCAATTACTCATTATTTTTTTTCTTGCACAGAACTATTGTACCATGGAAAGTATTCAGACAGTGCCTTCATGAAGTCCATCAGATTAGCTCTGGCCTGGAAGCAATGGCTCTAAAATCAACAATTGATTTAACTTGTATGACTATATATCAGTTTTTGAATTGATATTTTTACCAGGCTATTTCAGGTAAGTTTCCATTCACTTACTCCTTTCTTCAGTCCTGGCCTTTCCTCCCTTGTGTGTGTGTGTAGTGCACATGTGTATTTGTGTGTACGTGTGTATTGTCTTTCACACACATACATATGCATACTCACAAACAATATATTGGAAATAGTCTCATTTTGGGTAGTCTATAATTTTAAAATAAGTCATTGGTGTAAGTTTTTGGTCAGTGCTGTAAGTTTAGAGTTTGTTTGGACTATCAGGTGCTGTGAGCTTAACGATTGCTTATTATATTAGCTTTGAGAAGATTCATGCAAAGGAGCTTTGTTTTAAATTCCTTATTTCGTTTCTCACTTCACTTGTTAGTCTTTTTGGCCAGTAACTGATCTAATGCAACTTTCACAGCTGGACATTTGCTGAGGTTTTATCCCAACTTCTCTCCTTTGCCTCCCATGTTCATTAGGTGAGAAGGGAAATAGTAAACTTGGAAATAGATAGCAAATTTATAGGTGATTACTCTGGTGTGTGCTGTTTTATCACTTGCTTTGCTCATTCCACTATATATATAACATCTTTCCATGTCAGAAAATATTTTTCATTAATATAATTTTCCATTTTCAGATGCTACATAGTCTATCAAAATAGATTGTCATTAATTTAACAAATCTCTCTTTTGGAAAATTAAGATTTTTTTTTTCCCCCTGTTTTCTCCCTAATATTATGACTTGAGATTAACCTTCTTGTCCTGTTTATTATTATTTTTTTTATCAATCCTTTATAATTGTCTTTACATAGCTATTTTTAAAAATCAATCCTTTATAATTTTCTTTACGCAGGTATCATTATATGATGACAGCTGGATGCTATCATTTTATTCTTTTGTGTGTCTTGATGAAGTTCCTTAACATAAAGACTTGCAATTTGTGTTTGAATTTGGCTCTGCCAGTAAATTGTATACCATCTATGGGTTACAATTCAAGTAGTCACAAATGAAAGAGTTCCACCTAAAATCTTTATGATTCCTGATAATACAAATTATATAGCAAGCGAGTTGAATCGATCAAAACCCAGGCTGGCTTATGTTCTGATGAAGTTCGTCGTCGTCTTCTTACTATTTTAGTCTGTAGTAGATTTATCCTGTTTGAAACATGCTTTCAACATAGAGTATAATGTTTTTCACATTTCCCATGTTATAAACATTTTGCTTCTGTAATTATGATGCTGCCTAGCACTAGCCTGTAGGATTGGATGACTGACATATGTAAGAAAACAAGATTGCATAGGATTAACTTTTAATTTATGAAAGAACCTGTTAATAGAAAGCAAGTTAACTCTTGTCAGCAATACTTTAGAATACATTTTACTTTATTACAACTTTGCAGTCCTAATTCTGCCTGGTGTATAGGATAAGAAATTAGATAAATGACTGTAAATAATGTACTTTTACTTATTTTCAATTTACAGCAGTTTCATGATTATTCCATTGGTATATATAGGTTGTCTGTCAGCTTAGTTTTTTTTTTCAATGATCTTAAGATAAATTTTAGGAAAAGGTTGTGTTACCTGATAGTGATCATTTTATAATGGATCCTCTCCTTTCATTAAAGGTTTCTGATAATTTTCCAAATACTTTATTTAACATGATACAAAGACATTCTAAGTAGGAGGAACTTGTTTCCTCCCCTTGTGAAGGAAGAGAGCAAGGGTTATTTTCATACATTAAACCTAAGTGTTCATTCTAGGAATAGTGTGTTTTTTGTGGGGAGGCTGGATGACTTTTGTGTGGATGTCAAATGTTAGCACATCTCCGAGTTCTGTTGTTAGTAAAGGTATGAGGACAACTTCGTGTCGGTTAAACGCTTATCCAAGCTGCTGACTTCATATTTGCATATATTTTCTAGAACTGTTTTACTTTGAAAGAACCCACAAATTCGTAATACTCTAAGTTATGTATATCTTATTTATACTAGTGGGGTGGGCAAGGAATAGAATCTTATAAACAGAGCTACTGTGAAAAGTTTTAGGTTACAAAATCAAATCTTACCTGTGGACCAAAGGATGCCTAATCTCTTCTAAAACATGCAATCATAGTAGCTAAAGAACTTAGCCCCTATATGTTTCTGAGATCCTCATTCTTTGGTTTCATTATTCAAATGCTTAGATCATACATGTACCTTAAAATAACATTAAATTGGTTCCGTGAGTAGAAAAAGATATATTAACTTTTACTGATCTTTTTTACACAACTTTAAAAATTGAGTGACAGTTTTCTTAGTTATATTCTATATGAAAATGTAAGTTAACTGCATGAACTAATATTCTTTCTGTAGCTATGATACTGGTGGTTAACTGGCAGTGAATTCTTCTAGCTCTAAATTGTTGGAAATAAGAGTATTTAGCAGAGTGGGATCTGAAAATGGACAGGGTCCATGCTCAGTATTGGGGTCTGACATGGAGAAGTACTATAAGGGTTTGAAGAAGGAGTCACTGGAGGCTGAGAGATGAAGTTAATGCTTAGGAAATGAAAGAAGCAAGAAAGCTGGATACTAGTTACCCTTTTCTCCACTCTTCCCTCATCCTGTTATTCTGTCAAAACTTGAACAAATGCCAGCAGTCATTGGAAAGAACTTGCTGTGACTACCTTCCTTATTCCCTCCTCTTTCTTCTTCTGCCTTTAACTTTCTCTTTTTCCTCTGCATGTCGTTCTGAGATGCTGGGATTGGCAGGTACTGAAGTCCTGGAATGGAAATGCAGGGATTTAGTTTATTCTTCCCTCTCCCTGGGGGCTGTGCTCCCCTTCTCCCTCAATTTTTTGCCTCTACTAGAGAACAGCGAGTTGTGAGAAATAGAGCAATAAATTTGAGCAGTGGCAGGATTAGGAATGAGTGATTTGGGGAAAAAACTGTGGAATATATGGCATCAATAGAATAGGGAGAAAAAGAAGTGGAGAGAAGTCCCCCATCGTGGCAAAGAATAAAAATATCTAGGCAGGCCAGCCAACGCCCCTCTCCCAGCATAAGTTGTAAGTTACTAAATGGCTATTCTTGAAAATAATAGAATTTGGAGAGAATGGAGTGACTAGTCTCCTTAATTCACTTCATTAATTTCTCACTTAATTAGTTATTTTAAAATTTCCAAATAATTTTGTGTTGATATGTGTGAAAAGATTTCCTTTAATCTCTAAAAACAAATTGCAAAATAATTCTTAATCTCCAGAGCACTTTGTTTTGCCTTCTTTAAGCCATTAGCTGGTGTTTCTGACTGTGGGTCAGAACACAGTACACAGACTCTTTCTATTACATAAATATTTTTGCAGTTAGGAGCTGGCCCTCTGGATTATGTACTGAGAAGTGGTTGCTAAACACTGCAGCTGTTGGCTCAAAACTCCAATTTCATTTTTGTTTTTTTTTTTCACTTGTATTTTGATCTGTGCATTGGCTCTCTATAAACTTCAGCATTTTTAAAAACAACTCTTCCATTAATTTGTGTGGACTTTAATGTGACCCAAATATTTTATATTGTTTCCATCCTTGTCCTTTGTAGATAGGGAAGCCGAACAAAACAAAACAAAACTCAGTGCCTATGATAGCAGTTTTTTTGTCATTTTTTTAAAAACATGTGCTGCTATCCTTCCAAGTATTGTTTATGCAATTTTTAGTTATGCCTTAAGAAGAAAACTAAAAATGTGTTTTGTTGAAATAGACATAGAGCCTCTGAAGAGCTCATTTTTGCACAATTAGATATTCCAGTGTGATCGGGAAAATGCCCTAAAGATTTTTCTTATGTCAGGAAAGATTAAAAACCTCTTCATTACTAAATCATTCTTTCTTTTGCTTAACAATAATGAGAAACGATTCTCAAAACAAACAAAACCAGAAGCCCTCTACCAATAATCACTTGAAGGATAACTATTTTAACAACTTGCACTTGGCAACAGAAACTACCCTGTTTTCTCTTTTATGTAGAAAATTTGATTTAATAATCTGGAACATCAGATAGAGTATTGCCAGTTCTTAGGGGGAAAAATGTAGTTTCAGCCTTAAAAAATATGGTAGAGATGATTCATTCACACCCTCAAGCAAAGTTGTCATTGACTGCCTTTTTTCTCTGGCATGGTAAACTAACTGGAGGGACAACTAATCACATTAAAGAGAAAATGATACAAACTGTGTGTGTTGTGTGTGTGTGTATGTGTGTGTCTGGGAAAAATTTTTACGTAACTCAGCCCTAAGCCGTAAACCTTTTTTCATTTTGTAATTGCGTAAGGATAAACCAAATGTGAATATAATGGATATTACCATGGAAAGAACACTAGGCTGGGAGTCAAGGCTGTTTAGACAAGTCACTCATTACAGCAAGCCATTCAACAACAATGGTGACCATGTTTCTGACACGGCGTCAGTGTTGATATTCCTTTTGGTGAGCAAGGCAGGCATGTCCCTTGCTCTCGGAAGCGGACATTTGGAGAGAGGAATCATATAGGTATTTGGAAAAAGAATTCTGGTCGAGGGATTGGCAAAGGCTCTCCGGGGGTGAGAGTGCAGTGTGTTCAGTTCAACAGAAAAGAGGCCAGGGCACATGGAGAAGAGGCAGAAAGTGAGAGAGTCCCAGCAGATGGGGTCAGAAAGGGCACTGGGGTCAACCCTGTGAGGGTCCTTCTAGCCATGCATAAGGACTTTTGCTTTTACCCAAAGTTAGAGGGTTTTTGAACAGAAGAGTGATGTGGTTTATGTTCCAAAGTGATCACAAGTACTCTACTGGGAATGGAATTTTTAGATAAGAGAGATTATGTGGTTTTCCTTTTTACTCTCTATATTCTATTCCTAACAAATCTGTTTTCTGACTAATTGTATTTCTCCAAAAAGAGAATGTTTTTGCATGTTTGCTGTTAGACAATAAAAGGTGGTCTAAGCCACATAAGCTCATATTCACATTAAAAATATGCAAGAGAATTTCTGTAAGTGTATTAAATTGTAAGTTGGTATGCAACTGATAGTTGATATTATCTAGGTAATATCTTTAATTTATTTTATTTTTAGCCTTGGGGCTCTATTTTGCGGAATTGGAATTTCTTAGCTGTAACACATCCAGGTTACATGGCATTTCTTACATATGATGAAGTTAAAGCACGGCTGCAAAAATACAGCACCAAACCTGGAAGGTAAGACTTTGTAGGAATAATATTATATGATATAGGTAAAGATGAAAAGTCCGTTATGGTTCATTCCTAAGGAAATCAGTACCACCTATGGGCTGGAGTGAGGGAAACGTTAATAGGCCAAAATGATGGTTCATAAGTGAATCCTTTAAAATGATACAGTGTGCTCATCCTAAAACTTAGTATTTATAAAGTGGAAGAAGATGTGGTACTAAGAAGTTTGATGAATTTAGAGGTTCATTAAGCCTCAAAGTTCTGATTTTCAAATTGGAGTAGAGTTATTAGCATATTGACTGTTTTTATGACATTTGCATTTGTATATAAAATTGTGTGTATATTTGAGTATCAGTTTCATGTTCATTATTTCAAGACATTCAATTTGGCTCTGTGATAAACACGTAAGTACCTATAAATACATATAAACACATATAAGTACATGTAAGTATACATATACAGTAAACACATATAAGCACACAAACATACAGAAGGTACCAAAAAAATGTATACACATTTTAAGAAAGAAAAAAAAAACTATTAAAATGATGCTGATGGTAACCACTTTGAGCATCTCTTGTAATTGCAGAAGTCAAACATGACTTGTATTCTTCTTTTGTTATCAGTATGTATTATTATAATTTTAATACAATTTTTTTCTTAAAGTGTGTATACGGTTTTTTTTTTGGCACCGTCTGTATATAAGCCCATTGTAATAATCCAAACCAATTTTCATGTCTATGAGAACTTCTTCCATAATACTTTATGCTTCTTTACAGCCTAAGAATTTGTTTTGTTTTCCAGATGATAGAGGTTGACTCACAGAGGTTAGCTGGTTTGCTCAGCCCTTTTGGTTTTGCCCAAGAAATCACACCTTATTATTTGGCAAATCTGAGATCAGAAACGGTCTCTTCCTTGGTTCATGCGTTTTCTCCACATCCCACCTAGAAATGCAGTAGGCACATTCTAGCCATTTGTGCTGTGAAGTTGCATACTGGGTACATCAGTAATGACAGCGGACACCTATCATTCCAGTGTCAGGAGACCCCATTCCAGTGTCCATGAGTGTACTGGTTTTCATATAGGGGCCGTTTCATGTTAGGAAGAAATTTGTTTTATTTTTTTAAGTCTACATTTGTTTTCTAATATTATTTTTATTTGATTTGTAGCACAAATGTTATTTGTCCTTTAACAAAGTCTTTTCAAGTACAAGCCCATATTGTTGATTCCTTTCTTGGCCATAATGAAAATTTCCACCTTTTTTATATTTAGCAATTTATGTGGTCTGTGAAAGAAGATCATTGGTGCAGAGAACAGTTTAGCTCATGTTAAGATGAAGAAGAGTTGGGTCTCATTGTGACCGTAATAGCAGGTCAGATGTTGTGCATGTTGACAGTGGCTTAGACGAGTCTTTTCATCTCATTCAAGCTCTCAAACCAGGTTTTTCTATAATTTTTACTGTCCAGATTGGTGTCAAAGTGTCTTTTTATTCCTGGAGTATGGTTTGAAAGATGTTATATGATTGGAATTATGCAGTCTTACAAATTTCACACAGAAATTATTTGGGAAATTATCTTGTTCAGTTCTATAAATATAAAATGGAAACTGAGTCTCTTTTATGTTCTCTTGTTCAAGATCCAGAAATTAGTTAATGACAGTGTTGGAAGCAAATGACAGGTCTCATCACTATGGGATGGTTCTCTTAATAAAAAGATAGTGCCCTCTGAAAAAATGTCTTCCTTTTCTTCCTAACTTGCCCTGTAACAGTTTATTCTACTAAGTTTTAGGTAGGTAAAGATGAAATGTTTAGTCTATGGTAAATTATAATACGTAAAGTGTGATGGAGTATCAAAAATGTGTTTAGGAAAACTCTCTTAGTGAACAAATCAAATGATTTTGATAAATATTTGCTTTACAGAATATCTGTTTTAAGTGGCCCTTTCTTTGGAATGTGTTTCATCTCTTTGGCTTCATGGTGAAGAAAGTTGTTGGGCCTTTTCCAAGAACATTTGTGTTTCTCAGGTTGTGTTTTATTTGGGATCCAACTGGCAGCCATAAGTCTGCATGGAATTTTTTTGTCTGACTAAGCATGTCACTAATAGGTTGATATTCTGTCTTCAGGTTCCCTAGGAAAATGTTTTTAAACTTTATTAAGTTCTTTCCAGAGGTTTACCAGTACAAGGTTCTTAATATTCAAAATCACACTTCTTCCTTTCTTTAAAAAACCCAGTTTTATCAAAAACAAAATCACATTGCGATACTAAATATACAAGTTAATTAAATCCAATGACTATGTAACCAGTACACATTGCTAAACTGTCCTGTAAAGTTACTTTTGCAGTTCTTGGTTCATCAATAACTAAGGTATATTAAGAAATACTTATTTTTGCCACATACATATAGCAGCCAGGTTACTTAAATATAGCCAACAGATTAAATTGACCTCCTCCTTTTGATCTGTGTAAAGGATTATAAAATCCAGATATGGATATTGTGATGGCAATACCGAGTTCAATACACTTAGAGAAATGATCTAAAATGAAATCAGTAAATAAGTAGCTAAATTAATGATAATGACAAATTTAAAGCCAAGTCAGTGTCTCCTGTCATTAGGGATTGATTTTAAGGGACTTGTTATTACTTTGATTCATATTTTTGAACTATTATGACTTCTTATTGAAAGACAGTGAGCTTGACAGGGTTAGGTGGCAGCCACAAACTTACCTAGTTTGCCCTCTCATTAATAAAGGTCACCTCTTTTGAGCTCTTATTTAAAGATGGATAGCTGGAATGTTTGAAAGAAAGAGTATTATTTTAAAACAAGTTAACAACTAAAACTGCATAATTTTTAAATTTTAAAATAATGTATTGAATTCCGTATTAGAAACTGGCTCAATTTCTGTCTGCAGTGGACAAATTAAATTTTTATATATTGATATTTACTTTCCAAAAATGATTTCTGTGCTAGCTGTTTTATACCACCAGCACTTTTATACAGAGTACCCCCTAATGATGGTGGCAAAAAATCACTTGATGGTTTACAACTTCAGTTATTTTCTCATGTAACTGGAGATATACTCGTATTTTTAAATGAAATGATCATTGCTTCTTTTACACATCAATAAATGGAGAAGTACAACAATGTTAAACTAAGTTAGAAGACAGAAGTTTACATCAGGAATTCTAAATGATTCTTTCGCTTAAAAAGCTTAAGAAATGGGGGTGGCTAGTTAGCTCAATTTGTTAGAGCGTGATGCTCGTTAACACCAGGGTTGCTGGTTCAATCCCCACATAGGCCAATGTGAGCTGCAGCCTCCACAACTAGATTGAAACAACTACTTGACTTGGAGCTGATGGGTCCTGGAAAAACAAATGAAAGTTAAAGTTTAAAATAAATGAAAGTTAAAAAAAGTATATGTGGCCTATACTATTAAACAAAAAAAGCTTAAGAAATGGTGTATTATTTATATACATTTTGAATGTGGTTAAACATAATTTTCTCATGTTTTACAGTTACATTTTCCGGTTAAGCTGCACTAGGTTGGGACAGTGGGCCATCGGCTATGTGACGGGGGATGGAAATATCTTACAGACCATACCTCACAACAAGCCCTTGTTTCAAGCCCTGATTGACGGCAGCAGAGAAGGATTGTGAGTATGAAAAATGGGAAGCAGGGCGCTCAGAGTCACAAATGTGAAAAATACAGACCTCTGTGAGGTGGAGAAAATGGGTAGTGAGGCTGATGATGTGGTGGTTTGTTTTTTTATTTCAAAACTAAGAAGTGGAGTCGCCCTAGTTTTGATTGTGCATCTCTTTAAAATAGTCATTTTAAGGTAAACTAATCATTTGAATGTAACTGTATGTTACAGCAAATGAAGTCCAACATCAAATGATGAGTTTATACCTTTAATAGGAAAAGAAGTTAGAATTTAAAAGTTGTTTTGAAATAGATGTAAAACTGTGTGTGTGTGTGTGTGTGTGTGTGTGTGTGTGTGTGCAGAGATAATTCTTTAAAAATAATTGACTCCTATTGTCTCATGTAACCCTTAAATTGCTTTTACTTTTTATTTTGACTAGGTGTACAAGATTTTCTTTCTCTTTTATCCTGTTCTCACTCCTTCTCTTTCTTTTTTCTTTCTACCTCCATTTTAAAATTCACTTTAATAATAAATCCATATTCCTGAACTATATGTTAATAGTTAAATTCAGTTTATCTGAAGCTATTCTTTTTTAAAATTTAAAAATAAAGAATTTTCCTGTTTCTTAGATTATTGATGACTTCCCCCGCAAACGCACAAAGTTCAGACAATCTGATAGGTCCCTTCATAGCAAACATATCTCTCATTCATTTTAATCATGTGCTGTTCTTTTTCCTTTTGTTGTATTTTCAGTGTCACTTCATCACGCTGACTTTTATTGCCCTTTGCTTTGCTGAGTAACTTGCTGCAGCATGGATTATAATAGTTTCCTAGCAGGAGAAAGTCGATCAGAGTCAGTGGAGAGCAAATGATTTAAGTTTTACCTTTTCAAAAGTAATTGCAAAAAAATAAAATATATAAAAAATATGGGATGGGATCTATCTGAAGAAAAATAATGAATTTTTTAAAGTTGTGAGCTTTCTAAAAATAGTTCCATACGTGGGGATGAGGGAGAAGTCCAGGGGATTAGAAAGCAGAGTTGGTAACCACCAGATTGCCATGGGGATACGAAAGACCTTTTGGTGAATATAATCAATAATGTTGTAAAGATTTTATAGGGTATCTGATGGACACTTGTTTTATTAGGGAGACCACTTCATGGAGAGTGTAGGTGCCTGACAACTGCACTCTACACCTGAAGCTGTAGCTGAATAATAATGAATGTTAACTATAATTTTATATGTGTGTGTGTGTGTGTGTGTGTATATATATATATATATATATATATATATAGTCACAGGATGTGGAGTACAGCATAAGGAATAGAGTCAGTGGAAATGTAACAGCTATGTACAATGTCAGAGAGGTAGTAAATTGGGGGAGGGGGTTATCATTTTGTGAGGGGTATACATGTCTAACTATTAGATTGTTTTGTACACCTGAAACTAATTTAAAAAAAAAAAGTAATTGTATGGCAAACTGTGGTACCAGGTGTGTGCTTCTCTTTTTCTTCTCTTAATTATAAATTTGTTCTGTTATTTATACTTTCCCTCTGATTGCAGTAGAGATTCATAAGTGTAGCTTTTGATTCACTATGATTGCAGGATTTTTGTTTTTAAGAAAACGTGCTTTAATGTTTTAATTTGTAAATAGAGGTTATGAGTGGGCAAATTTGTAAATGGAGTAATTAGATAGCTTATTTATATTGTTATATTGCCTTCCATCTGTTTTTCCAAAAGTCAATCCAAAGTAACAAATTGTGATTTGTAATCAGTACTCTAGCCTCTGAACTTTTACACAAATTAACTGCTGCTATTTACTGTCTCTCTCTCTCTCTCTCTCTCTCTCTCTCTCTCTCTCTCTCTCTCTCTCTTCCTCTCTCTCTCTCTCTCTCTATCTCTATCTCTCTGAGGGGTTTGGTGAGTTGAATTTGTGCTTCAGGGATAGATTACATTAAAATAGATCAGATTGAAATTTTAATCTGATTTTAAAATAGATGAAACTTTTCAATTAGATTAAAATAGGTATTGCTTAGTTGTGTTTTTTTTGTTGTTGTTGTTTAAGATCAGTAACAACCTGGGAAGGAATGTCATCTAATCCAGCTATTATTAGGATCAGGTGTTCTTTCCTGATAGTTAATCCAATATTGTATGACATAGGTGATAAGAAAAGTTTACTTTGATAACCACCTAAGATTCTTTATTCCTTCTCTGGCATTGAAAAGGCTTATCAGTAGCACCCTGAGTTACCTAGGACAATAATCATTGAATTGCCCCTTATATGTTAAATAGAGCCTTTTAAATTTTCCTCCACCTTATTGTCATATTTGTAATCTTTCATTTCTACATGTTTTTGAAGTGTGGTGAACAAAATGTTACATAATAATTTAAAAAATTGTCCATTTTAAGTTATAAAAAGAAAGTTACTTATCAGCTTTTGCTTACCACTTGTTTAATATTTGTAGAATTTTATCCCATGAGGACATTCTGAATTTGTATTATATTCAGATGTAGTCAACTCCTTTTCCTAAATCTTAATAAAAAATTATTTTACTGATCTGTTACTACTATATGAGAATTGTCTCTTTTAAGTTCATTTTTTCTGGTTTTCCTGGGTAAATTTTAGCACTTACTAAAATGTTTATAGATTCTTTATTTGAGGATAAATATTTTTTGTTACTTCACAGGATAGTTTTAATATAGTTTTTCCCTTTAAAATATTCACCACTGTTGTAAGGTATTCTTAATTTTTTGTTCAAGCCACCTAGAACAAAGATATTGAACAAAACCATAACTTAATGAATTGATGAAATCCGATGGTAATACGTAATACCATTTTAAAAAATCTAAAATAGGCTTACCAATACAGTAAACTTCATTTTTAATGACTTTCTGAGTGAATAAAAACTGTTATAGCACAGCAAGATGTCATTATTATAACTTTTAGTCTTATTTCAATTCTCTCTAATAATGGCCTTACGTTTATAAACCATCTCTGTTTGTAGCTTGATATGAAGGGAATTAAACATGGAATTGTTAACATTTTCTAATTTCTTTAAACATTTTGTATATACATAAGTTTGTAGTATGTGTTGGATGAGTGGAAGGTGAGATGCAAAGAAAGAGTATGGAAACTGGAGAAACAGGAACACCATAGAAGTGTTTGAATAACTTTTGTGGGGAAATTGTGGGCTTTAATTCCCTTTTTTCTTTCCTTGTGGTATTAAGCATGGAGTAAAATGATGCATTTAACATTAACTGCCTCAGATAAGAGACGTAATAATTGCAAAAATATGTATATTCAGCATATTTTGGAATAATACATGAGGGACCAGTAAAATAAATTATGAACTTGCTTAGTGGCTGTAATGTTATGGAAACAGTAATAGACTAGACTCTTGATATAAGTTACATAAAAAGGAGATATCAGAATGGGTGTTTGAATATAGGAGAATCTGATTAAATAATCTTCATTACAATTAACACTTGTATATTTATAATAATTAAGTTTGTGTTTATAATCCAGCTACCTTTATCCTGATGGGAGGAGTTATAATCCTGATTTAACTGGATTATGTGAACCTACACCCCATGATCATATAAAAGTTACACAGGTAAGAACAATTTGTGCAAACTTATTTATAATTAATTAGTATCTATAATGTCTTTGAAATAAATAAGATTCTCTACTTATACTAGAGCCAAAATTATGTATAACTAATGGAAAAGATACTTAAGGAATTCTAAAAATGTTTGAAAGAAAAATACATTACTTTCTCTATTTTTTGGATTCAAATTTCTGTTGTTAATATTCTTGCTTCCAATATAATACTGGCACTTATGTGGGAATATAGATAAATCCATAGGTAATAAGTAGATAAATGCGAGAAAGCCATAGGTTTAGAAAACTCCATAGCAGATTAGAATAATTATGAGCCTTTCCTTTTAGAGTTGAATGAATAATTGAAGCCTAATGAAGATAATAACTATGTTCTTATAAAACCATTTTTGACAGTCTCATAGATTATAAAGGGAATGTAACTTAGTAAAGTGTTTCTTGAGGGTGATGTTCCTTAATTATCAAAATCTAAATGAAAACATCTTTTGACTCTAGAAAATGTGTGTGTGTGTGTGTGTCTGTATAAAATCATTCGCACATACAAAGATCTGTACACCAGGTGTTCACTTTAGCATTTTTCATAAAAATGAAAAATTACAAAAATACCAAATATTCAATCATAGGTTAAAAAAACCTGTTACACTCATACTGTATTATACTGTAAAGTCATTAATAGGCAGATGGTAGCTTTACATATTCACATGGGAATTTGTTATGTAAAATTGTTCCATGCATGTGAAGCTCAATTAAGTAACATTTCATTTTGTAAAGTTAAATTATGTAAGTTCAATTTCTGTAAATAAACATGAAATTAACACATATGAACAAATGAATATAGTTTAAAAAAATAAAAATTAAAAAACATGAAAATGATAACAGCATTTAACTGAGGAAGTAAAAAGGTTCAGGAAATCATGGAGAGGATGAAAAGATCATTTTACATATAATGTAGTTTTAAATTATAAACATATTTTTGTGCTTTGTACAATAATAAGAATCTAATAAAAAACAGAAATTACAGGTTTTGGGGAAGACAATAAAAATTAGTTTTATTTTTAATTCTTCAGATTTGAGCCCCAGTGGTCTTGGTGGTGTTATGTGAAACACACTTGTTAACATGTGTACAGTTTATGGGCAGTTCTTAAAATTCAATATATGATTTCCATTTTTTAAATTATGTAGTGATTCTGTATTTTATAATATATGTAAAAGGACACTCATGAGAGAAATTTCTTTATAAAGCTGTTGTTTAAAAATACCTATTCAGGAATAGTGTCATCCCCTGAAATGACTCAAATATTTGACTAACTTACCCCTTAGGTTGCATTGAATTCTGCATCTAAGGTTTTAGCTTATTGTAATTTTTTACATAATTGCAAATTAGTTCTATGGATGAGATGACCAACACAAATACTTACCTATTATTTTAGGGACTTCAGTGATTTATAATTTATTTTGCATTACTTTACATTTATTTCCTTTCCATCTTGATCCAATCTCTCTTGTCTTTTTCCTTAATATCTTTAAAAATTATTTATGTAGTCATACATACATATACCATGGTAGACATAATTTACTCATATATATAAATGTGTGTGTGCGTGTGTGTGTGTGTGTGTGTGTTTTCTCAACCATGATTGTAAGATCTTTTAAATGGTTAGGAACTAAATATTGTCATTATTTATCCTAACCAGTGCCATGTACATAGACACTTATTAGAACATTGCCTTACCTAAACAAATTTTATTTCCATAATTCATTTTCTTTGTATCTCTATTAAATAACACTTTTAAAATTTTCTTTACATTCACCATATATTTGTATCTTCTTTGTGACAGATCTTTTCAGTATTTGAACACTGAGAACTTTACTATGCTGTAAGGTTCTAAACTAGTAAATCAAGAGAATAGAGTTTTGATAAAACAATTTTTGATCGCTGAAGTGATCAAGATTGGGAAAAGAGTATGCAATTTAGAGATTTACTATAGAATTTGAGGAAAATTTGTAAACTTATTGAGCCTCAAATATATTTTTTTTAATTCAATATATTTTATTATGCTTTGGAGATTATATGATATAATGCATATGGGCCATAGTACCTAGCTTTCAGGAAGGGGTTGGCAAATGTGCTGCTTTTCTTCCATTCTGAAATTTCTAAAGATATTTATTAGATATTAGATATTATTAGATATTTAATAAATATCTTTAGAAATTTCATACACACACATTTACAGCCAGAATTTTATACACACACACACACACACACACACACACACACACACACACTGCAATTGGACAGTAAAATTAGATGAGTATGTGGCATTTATAAAGAAAAGTAAGTTATTTAATGCCTCTTAAAACCATACGTTTTTGTCTTTTGAATCACTGTGACTACTGAAGCAAGTCCCTTTCTAAAAGAAAAGCACAAAACAGTAATTCCAAGTATTAAAAAAGCTTATACAATCACTGATTAAAGGTCAAATCTTTTAAAAAATGATTATGTAGACCAAATTGTGGTTGTCTAATTAAAACATGTCTTAAATGGTAACCAAATCCTGATAGGATCAAGTTTGAGGAATTTGTTGTAAGTTATTATATTGGAGAAAATTCAATATTAACAGTTCATGATAAAAATATATTAATATTGCCTCTGTTTTTCAAATTCCAGGAACAATATGAATTATATTGTGAAATGGGTTCCACTTTTCAGCTCTGTAAAATTTGTGCTGAGAACGACAAAGATGTCAAGATTGAGCCCTGTGGGCATTTGATGTGCACCTCTTGCCTTACAGCATGGCAGGTATGCTCAAGGTTTAATTAGCAACATGGATGTCTTCCTTACATTCCCTAGCAGTATTTCTCTTTTCAGTTTTCTTCATCTTAATGATTCAGGAAGTAATACTGATCAGTGCATTGTTTGCATGGTTGTTAAAAAAACCCCACAAAACACTCATGTGTTTGAGTTTCTTTTATTTATATAGTTTGATTTTTTTGCTATTTTATATTTTCATTCTTTTGCATGTAAAATGTTTGTATTAGTCATAAGTAGTTCTTCTTCTATAACACTACTGATTTCAGAAAGTCACTTATCCATATTACGAACGAACCATATTTACACAATTTATTTTAGATCAGATTCTGTTTATTTTGAAGCAAAGTGAACCCTAATAGATAAATCTTATGTTGATGTTTCAACCACCCCTCTTTTCCTGAGGAGGTGTGGCTCCTGTCTCACATATGTCTACGGTTGCTCTGTAAGGCTAAAATAGGAGAATCAGACAGGAAAAGCCTCCCAAATACTTGTAGTTTCCACAGAAACAGGCATTACATTTTTCAATTTACAGAAGTAGAATTTAAGATAAACTGCCTTCCCCTCTGTAGACAGATGTTCAATAAATATAAATTGATTCGATGTTTTTAAATAAGACCTAGAGAATAACTGATTTCCCCAAGGGCATCCCTTCTATTTCTTTACATGTAATAAAGGTTGGGATTTTAAAGTGGATCTTTGGACAGATTTCCAGTTTTGAGGTATTTGGAGGATTCCCAGAATATTTTGATCAAGCCAATTTTTTTTAACTACTGTTAAAGTCAATATTGAAGTGAATATTGTTGATGGTGTTTAGAAAGCCAATAAATTTTCTAGCCTTTTAAAAAAAATTGCAGTTGGGTATATAATCAACAATCCTACCCTGTTCCTGAGTCCCTGATCTTCTCTCCAACCCAGAACCTGTGCTTTCCTGGAAGGATGGCCTTAGAGGGTCAGGGAGGGGGAGTGCAGCCTCAGAGGAGGGCTGGTGTCTGCTTAGCTCATTACTTGGTAATAAAATGTAATGATTTTCACAATCTTATAAAAAGGGCCTCCTTTTTCCTTTGGGGACATTTAAAAAGTGAAGAAAAAGAGGAATAATTAAGAAATGAGTTACAACTGATTTACATTTTCAAAGCCATTTCTGATCTCCCAACATCTTCGTTACCTCAGTAAAACTTGTTCACCTTTACCCTGCTCTCTTTCAATATGCGTTTGGTTTATATTTTACTTTAGGTTTTCTTTGATGTCCTTGCTGTAACTTCTGTTTATCCCTTCTTGATGTTGGTGAATTTTGTGCAGTACAGGGAGGAGCTAGAGGAAGGGGTCTGCTCAGTGTGGCATCAGCAAACTCATTCTCGACTGCTAGGCACTTGATTGCTATTAACAGTAATCGTTTTTCTGACTTAGCAATGTCTTTTGATAGATAACTTTCAATAAATTCAGTTATGCTGGTAGAAGGCAAAACTGTCTGGTGGCAAGTAGAAATGTGTCAGTAGAAAGTGTTAGATGTTACTGACCGTGCAGGGCTGACGGGGATAGGACGACTTTAGGACTGCTTTACTCCATAACCATTCAGTATTTCAGGGGAAGTATTAAACTGACAAAGAGGCCAATTGTGTTTGTCACCTCTTGGATGGACTTATGCCCTGAGTGTGGCAGTATGGTTCTCACAGGTACAAAGAAACTAATAGTTTTGTGTTTCTTCCTCAAGAAAACCAGAATTTCAGGCTGGTACAAACTCCCAGTGCTCTCTGCATGGCCTGTGTATTTCAGCATCTCCTCTTAGAGGCCCTGGTCGGAGTGCACACAGACATGCATATTGCAGGACTTGACATCTTTAACTTGATTCTTACCTTACATTTGGAAGTTAAGTGGGTTTAAAGTCAGAAGCTCCTATTAGTTTGGCAGAAGCCTTTGATTACTAAAGATTATTATATAAAATGTTACACAAAATAGCTGTTTACCTGTAGCCTAGGGTGAGTAAAAGAGTATGACAGAATATAAAACAAACAAAGATTTTATTTTACGATCTGTATACTCCTTGAAAGGAATAATATCTTTTAAAATTTTAGGGCTAGTGCTATATATTTTATTTAGTAAGTTTGTGAACTATTTGCAGTTAGTATTTTATGTGCAGTAGACACGGAATACTTCCTGGTTGTCATGGCTATTAATCCTTTGCCTTTTACATCACCACAACTTTTCTCTATGTTACTGAGCATTCCCCAAATGATACTAGCAGTTCCTCGTGCTAGTAGTTAAACGTCAGTTCCTTGATTCAGTTCATGATTTTTTCATGTTGGTCTAATGGCCATAATGGTCTGATGGACATATAAATGAAGATATGTCCAATCATATTTATAAATTGTTAATATTTGCTATTTCTCTGTTTTAATCAGAAGTACTTCTCAGTTTTACTTTTAGAAATTGAGGAAGTGAGTAAATTGCCAAGCACTGAAAACCGTCTTTGACTAAAATTTTAGGAGAACCTATATAAGAAAGTAGTAATAAAGTAGTAGTTTACTAAGTAAAGTGGTAACAAAAAAATAACAAATTCGAAAGTACTCAGAAAGTTGAAATAATAATCAAAATAAATCACACTCTTGTTACTAGTCAATGATGTTACTCTGATCATAGAATTTTGCTTATAGGTTAATGGAAAGTATGCAAAGGCATTATTTAAGCATTATTTTTAAATTCTTCCCACACAATTAATAAACATTAATTTATTATAAATCCCTCATGATTAATAAATATTTTTGATACATTTTACATTTTGATATATATTCCTGTAAGCTCTTACCTCACTGTATTTATATTACAAATGTTTGCATATTTGCCTTTCTCCTCTTGAATCTGGATTGCTTTATCTGTTTTAGAATTCTTCTCCCCAAGCATGCTGTCTACCTGTACATTGGTAGTTACTTAGTAAATATTTATGACTGTATGCTATAGATAATGTAAAGGAATGAGAAGAGGAAGATTAAGATTATAATTAGAAAAAGACTTCGATATTATAGATCAATTGTGAAAAGCATTTGTGATGTCTTAGTTGTGTCCATTTCTCTTCTGAGAAGTATCTGTGATCTTTTCACAGGACTTTTATCATGCTCAAGATTTGAGAATAAATCCTAAGAATTTTAAACCTCAGATCCATTTGTTCCATTCAGAAACTGCTGGGTGATTCCCTTCAACTTTTCACATTTTGATTTTTTTCTACTTATTTTTGAGCCAGGTTATTTTATTTTTATTGCTTGCACTAATACCAGCACTAACCTAGAGGCAGTAAGACTGAGTTTCTGTTTGTTGCTTTTTCACACCAGGAAACATGCATGGTGATCCCTGGTTCAAGTTTTGTCTACCCTGAAGAAATTTGGTCTTAGGCCAAGGTTTGAGAATTACAAAGTGATATACTGTAGTCTCTGTATCTCTGTGAGATTTTAGTGGTTAAAGGAAGCTTCAACTTTTGAACCTTTCCATTTTTTTTGTATAACCTGAATATCTCTACATTTACATATGGATTGCACACAGTGGTGCTTCCTGCCAGCCAACTGATCTGGTTTGGCAGCTTTCATATTGTATGAACAGCAGTTGACAGACATTAGATATGCTGAAAACCTTATATCGTAGCCCCAGTGAACTGCTCACTGGACTTGACCTAATTAATGGTGAATATGAGAACAAAAAGAACAAAATTATTGAACATTTCCATAATTTTACAACTCACAGATGTAATGGGTAATGTACACTATTAAGTCTTTGGATATGACTGCAGGTTATAGTATATGTTTCTTTCAAATTTCTCCCTATTCAAATTGGTACAGGGCTAGAGTCCATATTTTCTGATTTTAAAGCCCATAGTTTTGTTTTATAAGCTTGTTTGTTTTTTCTATAGGAAGAAGTTATCAAACTTAATTATGCACAGGAATAATTTATTTTGCTTCCCCTAAGTGGTTTGACAGAAACAGACATAGATTTTTTTTTAATTTTATATGTGCCAGTTTATTTAATCATCACAATAATCCTATGAGGTGAGTTCTTTTATTATATTTATTTTTAAAATAGTGAAACTGAGATACACAGAGGTTTGTCAACAGATTTAGTGGCCAAATGCCTATTATTCTTTATTGATAGAGAAAGTACATTGTTCAAAGGCAGTGACAGGTGTCAATTTTATCTGGAATAGCAACAGGTTTGAGTCATAAAAATAGTCAGGAATTAGTAAAGGTAATATTTTCCTGTCTATTTGTTAAAGTCAATATTTATGTCTAAATGTTATATTTATTTTTATATTTTCATATAATTAATATAATTTCCTTGGGAATATTTTCTTATCCAGAACTTCTTTTCTTGCATTCTTTCTCCTTTCTCTCTCTCTCACTTCCCTCTCTCCCACCCTCCCTCTCTCCTCCAAGTACACAAACGCACACTAGCATTTTTAATGTTTTTATGACTTTGTGCACTAGAAGTGAAGAGATGAGAACAGACATAGATTGTTTCATTTGTCATTCTCCAAGATCTCAAATCCGTTTATTCATTCATTCATTCCTTCATTCCTTAAGTTATTCAACAGTCTTTAAGTCGCTTATGTATCCCAGGTTCTGTACTAATCTCTGATCTAAGAAGCACCTACCCTCAAGAAGTTAAAACTAAATCATAGTTTTATAAAGTATTCATAATTACTTGAACATCCTGTTATCCTTCAAATTTAATTATGGATTCGAGACATTTTTTGTTACTTTGGTTGGGCATGCTGAAATGGGAAGGATTTTAAAGGCTGCATGTCTGCCAAGAAGCTCTGATAAATCAGTCCGAGTCCAATATGAAGTATTACACCCTGACCATAAAACATTATGCCAGTGTGAACTTTTAGCAAGCAATTCTTCACCAACTTTTCCTTCCGTTTGATGCCCTACTTTGGTTTAATTGAAATTCATTGGAGACTTAAATTTTGTGTAATTAACAGAAACCCTAAGAAATGTACTGTACCAGTGTCAGTTGTTATAAGGCTGCAAATGGTTACTCTTTAATTGCTGTCATAATGGCCCATTAGTCATGCTTCCAAAGAGGTGTTAGATAATTTTTTCTTCTTCTGAAACATCTCTGTTATTTAATAAATTGAATAAGCAAGCCAGAGTTGTCACAGAATACTAAATAAGTTGGATCATCATCTCTCTAGAGGCATTCTTTGAAGCAGTATCACTCTGGGTGTGGCATTTCTGTTTTACCCTTGGCAATAAAATTTGGAGTGTTTTCTTTCGCGTCCACACTATTCCATGGATATTAACAAAACATTTTTCTTCTTCATGCTGAATTCCTCCATTTCTTCCTTTTTGTAGTAGCATATTGCATTGCAGGGTTATCACATAAGGTGTAAAGGAAGGAATTGTTTTCATTCTATGGGTTTTGTTTTGTGTTTCCTGGGATCTAGAAAATGGCTTCTGAGCTCATGAATAGCACACACTCTAAACCATGTTCCTCAAATGTTGCTTTCAAAATAAAAATGGATACATATAAATCAGTTGGATTGGCAGCCTTCTTTTGAATTACTGCCAAAGACTTTAATTCGATTAAAAGTAAAAAATGTGTAGTTCTTTAAGAGAGGGGAGAAGCCAACACAATCACCATCGCAGGTCCATGGCACTGAGAAATAATCCTCTACTGTATCTGTCTTCAAAAGCAACCGACCTTCAAATTTCTGGCCTCAAGAAAAAATTTGGAACCTTAGTACTACAAATAAGAAAATAATATTTGCCTTTAAGAATGTTATAAATTGATATTTTTGTCTTTGATTACACATTGTCTTTTTGTACAAATGTGCTAAAATGTTGTAGCTCCTCTTTCACTTTGGGAGTCATGTAGGGGCTACCAGAGTCATCCAAAAATATTATAGTGATGAACTGCAGTTCATGATCCTACAGATGACAGGAATGAAAAGGAGGAAACAGATAAGAAACAATAAAATCTGGTAGACCCAGTGCTGGACTCTGAGTCTAGTGACAGCATTCAGCAGACGCTCACTGTATGGTGATGTGCCTGCACAATGGCCGATATCGGCACTTGGGAAACATTTGCAGTTGGCTCTGACAAGGGCCTGTAATAGGTGCTTTAAAAGTTGGCGCCATTACATCAAACATCTTCAGAATGCAAGCTCTCATAAACTTCATGCATTAAAGTTATAACTTGGATTCTAGCAACAAATGTTTAAAAAGAAAAGCTCTTAGTATGTAAAAAAAATATATCTGAACGAGGATTATACTTACTAGGATAAGTTTTTGCATCTTCCTGTTAAAAGATGAAACTTTTCAATTAGAGCAAACAGAATATTCATTGATTATGTAGCTTCTTTAATTTGAATCTTGCAACTTGAACAAAATACTTAATTTTTTCCCCATTTTTGAATGATGGGTAGTAGGCCTCTATTTTTAAACTTTATTTTGATTTAACCTAGGTTATGAATCTGAGATTGAGGAATGACTACATTCTGATATAATAGTGTAGTATAGTGATAGTGTGGTGATGAAAAGATTAAGTTCTTAAAACAGACCTCCTGGATGTAATTTCTTCCTCAGTACCACTTAGCTGTGTGACCTCCATCAAATTATTTAAACTATCAATTTTTCTCATTGGAAAATTGTGGATGATAATTTTACCTACCTCATAGGTTTAAATGAGTTAATATATGGATGTTGCTTACAACGGTGCCTGGAATTTTAGTTGTAATTGTTCCTAATAAAGTAAATGATTGTAGTGGGAAAACAACTCATATTTCTGGTTATTTTCAACTTATATACAATAATAATTCTGCAGGTTTTTATTGTAATAATTTCATGGAAAACTTATGGATATATGATTTTTTTTCGTATGCTATGTTTCCTCAATTATCTTATTTCTTTGTTCTTGCGTCTTTTTATAGTAATTATACCAATTGGAATTTGCATAGCACTTTGGAAATCTTTGTATTAATTTCTCTCCCTTTGTCTTTAAGGTGTCCCTTTAAATGTACATTCTCTAATTATACCCTACAAATAAGATGAAATGGCTTAGCCAGTGTCACATAGCTGTAATTCATTGGTGAATGTGGGATCCCAATCCAAGTGTCTTGATTCAGAATGTCTGTGCTCCTTTTCTGATTCACTGTTTTCATGGGCCTTCCAAAGTAACACTAGAAGTTCTAAGTCTAGATTCACCAATGTCTTCTCCCTTGCCCATCATAAAAGAGCACCACAACCAAAGATCTCTTCCACTGGGGGTAATTAGTCTAAGATTACTACTATCCTCATTCATTCTTTCATTTATTCTTTTAACAAGAAGTTACTGAGTTTCTGTGGGGAATATTAATGTCTGAAAATGACCCAGTTTACTCTCAGTATATGTATATATGTATGTATCCAGTTATTTATATTTGTTTCTTTATTTAATGTTAATTTCAAATCTGCATGAACTATAGCAAGGTAATGTAAATTAGAAGTTACAGGATGGAAAGAAGTTAGATATGGAAAACACACACACACAGTAAAAATATAAAATGCACTCCTAGATGAGACTCATGAAGTTCTATGCATTCTCTCAAACCTCCATGTATATTGTATATATGGGAAGGCATGAAGTGATTGATGTTAAAGTATAAAGAAATTATACTACATATAACATTTATCTTTAAAAAAATAAAAGAAATAATATCTGAACAATATTTAAACAGAAAGAAATGCAAGGTAAATTGTATATACGATGATGGTATAATGATACTGGTAATATTAGGATTTTTACATAGGGTGTTACTGAGGAATGATGCATTTTTTGGAAATTAAACTTTTTTTCTATTTTTCTATCGATGTTGATTTGTTCTCAGGTTACCTAAAGTTCTTTTCAATATCATTAACTTATAATATTAATGGTTGGCATATGAGTGTGAATTATTTTATTATGAGCATATCACATAGTTAAGTTTCAGATGAGTGTGGTACTCACTGATAACTTCTGTATCCTTTATTTTGAGAATATTTCTCATTTGAGGAAGTGAAATCTACTTAGTCAGTTAGAATGGTGGACTCCCAAGTGCTTCCTCTTAACATTCTCAGAATGTTAATATGTTGGAGACTAGAAAAGGAGTTATTTCTTGATCTTTCTTCTTCATTAAAATATATTCCTTGATCTTGCATTAAGTGTATGTTGACAGAAACATTATTTTAATTATTGAGGCACAATGCTAGTGAGTTATATGCCTATTGAAGACATTCTTCATGTGTATTCAGTCAACCATCTGACAGAAACTAGGACAGAGTACAAAAGTGGCATTTGAGAATTTATGGTTAAGTTTAATTTGCATATGACAGTAGTCAGTTTACAGAGAAAGAGTGATGGGTGAAGTCCTATCAGTGTAAATACCATTAGGGAGACACGTTCGGCATGATCTGTTTGCAAATCAAAAAGGATGTCCATTGCAGCTGTTTTTTTTTTTTTTTTTTTGATCTAGTGAGTAATATAAACTCTCAACAAAGATAAAGCTGAACAGAAAATATAATTTGTGATATACCCTCATAAACCAGCGATTCTAACACACATCAGTAATTTGTATTAGCATTATACTTTCAGATAGGAGAGATGGAGTAAAACCTAAATTGGGTTTTAGATGAACTCTTCCCAGTCTCTTTGTTGTAGACTCAAGATGCTATTACCTTTTACCGCCTTCCCTTTCTAAACTTAATCTTTTCAGTTACCCTTTAGAAATATTAGGAAATAGATAACATACACCGTAAGTCACCCTCTACCAAAACAACATGCAAATTGACCATGAAGGTTCTAAGAGAAGCCTTTGTAGCCAAATAGTGGTTTGCATATTCTAGACGATGCACTCAAAAATAATATGACTTTTAATGTTTTAGACTGAGTGGACTCATTTTTAGTTATGATAATTGTATTGTAGTTATGTCTTAAAAGATTTTCTATTTTTAGATACACATACTTAAACAGTTACAAATGAATTTATGTAATGTGTAGGCTGTGCTTTAAAATAATCCGGGGTGGAGTGAGCAAGTGAAAATATAGATTAAAACAGCATTGGCTGTGACTTGATAATTGTTGAAGATGGGTGATAGGTACATATGGATTCATCACACTTTCTCTCTGCTTTTTTGTATGTTTAAAATTTTCTGTAATTTCTTTTTTAATGTATGAATGAACGAAGTGTTGACTCAGACCCAGACTACTGCTTTCCGTCCTTCATACATTAAAGATACAGGGAACATCAGGTCTTTCACATCTTGCTCTTATATTAGAATCTTTTTGAAATTATCTTATGCAGATCTGTAAGAAAATTCCACTGAATGTACACAATGTGGATTCCTTTTGACTTTTATAATAAGGGGATTTTACTTGGATGATAGCATATATTGAATATACACTTAAATTTAATGATACTATTATCAAAAGATAGGAGAAAGGTTTAGCTTTGCTTAAATATTTATTCCTGCATTAGGAAATGTATCAATGTAAGATAGAAGAATTAAGTCTCAGTTTTATCATCTGTAAAATGATGGGGCAAATAATATTTAAGTTGCCTTGAAGCCCACCAGACCTGAGCATGTGTGGCAGTGAACATCAAATGATTCTGAATTAGCATGTCTATTTTTTTTACCGCTTTAGTTCAACTATTTTACCATTCCAAGTCCCTTTCTCAAATTATGTAATAGATAATAAGGGAATGTTGCAATTTGTTTTCATTAACCAATCCAAAGAGTGTGTGTTTATCATTTTCTTTGGCAGTGTCTGTGGCAATGTAGATGTTCAATTTGTTAATCTGAGTGACACTTGAGAAAGAATAAACTGCCTACTGTAGGATCTGCCAGAGTGAACGGTTGCTCAGTAATTTGGCCCCTGAGAGGAAAGAGTATTATTCTACCACTGATCAGAGGATCGCTGTAGGGCAGCTTTAGAGCACCAGTTTCATGTCATACCAAGTGGATAGGGCCGTCTTTTGAGTTAAGTACTGAAGGGTTTCTTTAAAGATGTCAGCTTTGTGTGCATCCCTTGTCTCATCTCTAAAACAGTGCTAATTCATTCCATTTCTGCCTTAAAACAATTTTATGATTTTTACTATTTTTTAAATGACACATTCCTGAAGTCGGTATAATGCAGAAACAAAAATATGGTGGTGAACATCTTACGCTATCTCTTTCTAGAAGACAGCATTATCTGTAGGGCAAGGAAAGAGTCTTGTCCTGTTTCTCTGCCAGTTGTGAGTTCTTAGTGCAGTTATATTTGAGAAATTGAATTGAGAGACTTTGACTAATAACCAATAAATGAATTTCTGACTTTAAAGTATTTGCGCAAATCTTTTTGCAGTATCTAGTTTGAAAGCAAGACGAGAGGCGAAGCTTACTATCTCACATAGTATTATATTCCACATGAGATGTGTCAGGATTTCAGGCTCTCAGGACAGATGATGGTTTCTGAATATAGACTTACTTTACTTTTTTCCCTACTGATTACTTATAAATCAGGACTTTAAAGACCTCAGCAATTAAAATGGCAATATTTAGCTATAGTAATATGCACAAGAACTTTTCCAGAATTGATTTTGAAATGGATTGTTCCACTTGATACTATTACTTATTTATGATGAATTTTTGTCAAAAAGTCCTCTATAAAATGTTTAGCACTGGTGCCTTTTGGTAAAGAGGGACGTGATTCAGTTTCTAGTTTTCTGCAGGACTCTGAAGTTTTGATAACATTAAAATTGTAAGTGAACATTAAGTAAAATAATGTTAGGCTCCTTTTCTTTGTCAAATCAAACTTTTTAAAAGAAACGTTTCTACAAAAATTTGAAGTTTGTAATCCTGAATGTCTGCCATAATTTTGTGGGCTCCCTGTTCTACTCTACTACCTCTTCAGGACAGATCTTTCACCACCCCCACTGCCTAGACTAAAACCTCATTTTTTCAGCTTTTGATAATTGTAGAACATTAGCTCCTCTTGATACTACTGTATTTGAACAAATACCAATCAGCACCTTTTTTGTGTTTGTTCAGGAGTCAGACGGCCAGGGCTGCCCCTTCTGCCGCTGCGAAATAAAAGGAACGGAGCCCATAATTGTAGACCCCTTTGATCCGAGAGATGAAGGCTCCAGGTGCTGTAGCATCATTGACCCGTTTGGAATGCCGATGCTGGACTTGGATGACGATGATGACCGAGAGGAGTCCTTGATGATGAATCGGTTGGCAAATGTCCGAAAGGTAAAACTAGAAACATGGGTTTGATTAGGGTGGTGTGTGGGCATGAAAAAGAAATGGTGCTGTCACAAATGGGGTATGACTGAGTGTGTTTGGGTTTGGAAAAGAATGATTCAGGCATCCATCAAAAGAAAGGTGAAGATATAACTAATGTTGACAGGATGATGAAATTATAGACTGAGAAGGAACTAGACTTTGAAGCACTCTTGCTGGTTTTAAACTTTAAAATGAGAGATGGAGAGAGCTTTTGTGTAGAATTAAATACCATGTAAGCAATAGCAGATCTGTGAAGCAAAATTTAAGAAAGTAAATTATTAAAATTAGAAATACGAACTGATTAAAAATGGTGTTTATTGGAGTCTTAAAGAAGAGCCTGATAGTTATTTTCATACCAAGAAAGCCAGCCTTCTGTTTGTGTACTAAGAGGTCACATAAGATTTACCTTTGTGAATTTACCGTAATCTGGGGTTTGCTTATCAATTTTGCGGAGTCAGAAAATTGACTTTGTCAGTTCACTGAGAATGGATGCAGCAGCCTAATTGCAGTTTAGGTAAGCTCACAAGAGACTAGTCAGCGAACCAGAATGCCAACTGAGTAAGTTATAGACCAGAAATATACTGGCCAGGAGATCTGGACTCTCAGATATCAGGCTATTTTCTGAACAGAAAGATACAGGAAATTCAGATTATACCGAGAAGTTTTTGCTGTCGATATCAGAGATATGACAATATCAGAGATATGAAAGGGTCTGCAACTACCGTGAGAAGGTGGTCCCTCTCGTCCCAAACCACGGCAGACATGGCTCATTTATCATGGCACTCATCCCTGCTGTCGGCCAAGTTCAGACTTGGCCTACACAGCCCTATAGAACCTCCACTGCAATCCAGTACAGTTTGGCAGGTAGCATGAAACCTATTTGCATCTGGGTAGAGGGATGATAATGTGTAATGGCATCTGATTGTATTTTCCATATGCATCTATCTCTGTGGCAGAGAAACACTTGGTGCAGAGAACATATGAAGCATATCTTTAGGTTACTCTTTCTTTAGGGGTATGTCACAGTTTACCTCTTGGCCTCCTGCGTTTATGTTCCAGTGTTCCATGCTCACCGAAGACATACTCCTAGGAGTTTTTACGTACAGATTTTTGCATATGGAGATATGTTAAAATCACTAACATGGCTACTCAAATTTTGCTTTGGTCTGGGGTGGTTTGTGTTCTTCACCTCATTGGTTTTTCACAAATATTATAATTTAATTCAGAGAAACTCCTCTTGATTCCACCCTTTATCCTGACAACATTTAGTTTTTAGTTTTGAAGTGTGTGATCCCTTTGACCCAAGAGATGTAACAAAGGAAGTAGTTATCATTCAGTAACCCTAAAGGATGAAGAAGAAAAAAACATCTCAGGTTGAAACAGGGAATTGAGACTTGATTTTAAGGTCAACTCTTTATCAATACACCCTTATCAATATCTTTTATATGAACAAAACTTTTTTACATCTTTTATTTTATCAACAACTTGGAGAGGTTAGTATTATTCTTCTCATTTTCAGGTAAGAAGATGAGGCTCAGACTAGTCATGTGACGTGGTTACTCTAGTACATTGTAAGAGTCAGGATTCAAAATTATGTCTCTTGGACAATAATACAATGATATACCCAACACCCCATATGTAGCTGTCTCATATGCAGAGTAATGAAATGGTTTCTACTAAGTCAGATTATGGCTTGTAGAATCCATTCTAGAATGTAGAATCCATCCTAGAATATTTATCATATACTGTTATTAATTTTAATTAATATTGGTAATAAAACAGTAAGACTTACGGTTTCATTGACCTGACACTGCTATACATTTTTAAATCCTTGATCTCATTTATTCATCACACCAACCCAATGGTGAAGCTACTGTTAACCTGTTTTAGAAAAGGAGGAACCTGAGGAATAAAGAGGTGAAATAGCTTGCCTAAGATCTTAAAAATACTCTGTAACAGAATTGGTGCTTTATTGCAGGGCTTCCTAACTTCAAAGTTCTAGTTGTGAGCCATCATGCAATATGCCTCTTTTTCCTTCTTTGGAACATGTAACACACAGTGTACTTAATAGAGACAGCTTAACTACCTGCCCTCTGAAGGTTTTTTCAAGTTCTATAATTGACAAGCATACTTTGGAGATATTGCGGGTTCGCTTCCAGCCCACTGCAATAAGGTGAATATCTCCATAGCGCCACACAAATTTTTTGGTTTCGCATTGCATATAAAAGTTATGCTTACACTGTACTGTAATCTATTAACTATGCGATAGTATTATATCTAAAAAAGGTATGTACATACCTTAATGTGAAAATAGTCTATTGCTAACAAGTGCTAACACCATCATCTAGCCTTGGGGGAGTCATAATCTTTTTGCTGGTTGAGGGTCTTGCCTCAGTGTTGATGGCTGCTGATTGATCACAGTAATGGTTGCTGAAGGTTGGTGTACCTGTGGCAATTTCTTAAAAAAGACAACAGCGAAGTTGGTGGCATCAATTGATTCTTCCTTTCACAAATGATTTCTCTGTAGTAGGTGATGCTGTTTGACAGCATTACCCACAGTAGAAACTTCTTTCAAAACTGGAGTTAATCCTCCAGAACCCTGCCACTGCTTTGTCAGCTAACTTTATGTAATAGTATTCTAAATCTTTTGTTGTCATTTCAAGAATCTTTACAGCATCTTCACCAGGAGTAGATTCTATCTCAAGAAACAACCTTTGCTCATTCATAAGAAGCACCTCCTCATTGGTCCAAGTTTTATCATGCGATTCCAACAGTTCAGTTACATCTTTAGACTCCACTTCTAATTCTAATTCTAGTTCTCTTGCTATTTCCACCAAATCTACAGTTACTTCCTCCACTGAAGTTTTGAATCCTTCAAAGTCATCCAAGAGGGTTGGAGTCTTCTTCCAAACTCCTGTTAATGTTGATAATCTGACCTCTTATGAATCACAGATGTTCTTAATGGCATCTAGAATAGTGAATGCTTTCCAGAAGGTTTTCAATTTACGTTGCCAAGATGCATCAGAACAGTCACTATCTATGGCAGCTACGGCCTTATGAAATGTGTTTCTCCAATAATAAGACTCGAAAGTGGAAATTACTCCTTGGTCCATGGACTGCAGAATAGATGGTGTATTAGCAGGCATGAAAACACCATTAATCTCGTACATCTCCATCGGAGCTCTTCGGTGACCAGGTGCATTGTCAAAAAGCAGTAATATTTTAAAAGGCGTCTGTTTTTATGAGCAGGTAGTTCTCAACAATAGGATTAAAATATTCAGGCAACCATGTTGTAAACAGGTGTGCTGTCATCCAGGCTTTGTTGTTCTATTCAGAGAGCACAGGTATAATAAATTTAGCATAATCATTAAGGGCCTTAGGATTTTCATAATGTGAAATGAGCATCGGCCTCAACTTAGAGTCACCAGCTATATTAGTTCCTAACAAGAAAGTCAGCCTATCCATTGAAGCTTGGAAGCCAGGCCTTGACTTACCTTCTGTAGTTACAAAAGTCCTAGATGGCATCTTCTTCCAACATAAGGCTGTTTTGTCTACATTGAAAATTTGTTGTTTAGTGTAACCACCTTCATTACCTTAGCTGGGTCTTCTGGATAACTTGCTGCAGCTTCTACGTCAGCAGTTGCTGCTTCACCCACACTTTTGTGTTATGGAGACAGCTTCTTTCTTTGAATCCCATGAACCAACCTCTACTAGCTTCAAACTTTTCTTCTGCAGTTTCCTCACCTCTTAGCACCTTTCTATGCATTAGACTTCTTGAAGCAATGTTGTGAATGGTTTGATCTTCTACGCAGACAGGTAAAACTGGCTTCATATCAGCCATAGGCTGTTTCTTTTTCTTATCATGTATGTGTTCACTGGATAGCACTTTAAATTTCCTTCAAGATTTTTGCTTTGCTTTTGCAACTTTGCTTATTCTTTGGAGCAAGAGGCCTAGCTTTTGGCTTACCTCAGCTTTCGGCATGCCTTCCTCACTAATCCTAATCGTTTCTAACCTTTAATTTAAAGTGAGATGTATGACTCTTCGTTTTCACTTGAATACTTACAGGCCATTGTAGGGTTGTTAATTACCCTAATTTCAATATTGTATCTTAGGGAATAGGGAGGCCCAAGGAGAGGGAGAGAGATGGGGGAACGACCAGTTGGTGGATCAGTCAGAATAAATATAACTTCTGTCTTGTATGAGCATGATTCGTGGTGCCTTAAAACAATTACAATAGTAACATTAGAGATCACAGATCACAATAATGAATAAAATAATAATAATAAAAAGTTTGAAATACTGCAACACTTGCCAGAATGTGGCACAGAGACACAAAGTGAGCAAGTAGTATTAGAAAAATGACGCCGATACAGTTGCTCGATACAGTTTCCACAAACCTTCAATTTGTAAAAAATACAGTATCTGCAAAACGCAATGAAAGATCTGCGTGTACATCCTGAGTAATTACTAACACCCAATGAAATTTTAACCAAAAGATAAAAATAATTTAAACTGTGACCTGTTGGTATTATCATGGAAATATTTATGCCTTACACCTACCTAATGGGTCACCAAATCCCAAGCAAATTCAGTTAGGCTCTACTAATTGATATATAAAAATATGACTGTTAAATCTGTTTTTCAGTATACTAGCCATATGTGACTATTTAAATGTAAATTTAAAGAGATTAAAATTTAATAGCATTAGAAAATTTCCTTCCTCAGACACATTTGACATATTTTAAATGTGCAGTATCCACTTGTGTCATGACTACCTTATTGAGCTGTACAGGTATAGAACATTTTCTATATGTATTGAAGTATCTGATAAAAATAGATAGAAATATCTATTATCTAATAGATGATACTATTGAACAGCTTTATTAGATCATTCCTGCTGGCTCTTACTGGAACAATCTAGGTCTCAGTGCAAAAGACCTTCATTTTTATTTAATAACTTAATGGTCTTAGCTTTGTCAGAATATTTGACTATGATCTAGCACTGGAATCAGCAAACTATGGCCTGTTTTTGTTTGTTTGTTTGTGTTCTTGTGAGAATAACCATTTTACAGTTTAAATGATTATATATTTAAATGATTATAAGTACCTACATAGTTTCTGTAATTTTGCATCTTGGCTTCTAAAGTCTAAAATATTTACTCTCTGCCCTTAAGAAGCAGATTTCAGCCCCCAGGTCTAGGGCACCATAAGCATTTAAAAAATGTTAATTGGATGTATGGATAGGGGATGATAAAAAAGTATTTGAGAAGCACACAAGAGCTCAAGTAGTTCAAGTAACCTGGATGGTAATGTTTTCTAGCTAGGAAAAAGGCATTTCAATTTTCTTTACCAAATGGATTTTCTTCTTTAATGGATTCATATCAGGAGAGGGGAGTCACGCCTTCAGAGTAATTCTTTCAGAACTTTGTATACTTCACTGCTTGGGGGGCAGCGGTATTTGCCCTGTATTAGTTTGGGAAAAGTTGCAGTCTTGGCTGGTTTTCCACTGGATTAAGTTGAAGCTTGAGCCAACTTGTTTCAGTAGTGGCACTGACAAGTGAAAGGAATCACTGGTAACGTAAAATGAGCAGAATGCTCCAAGATGACACAAGTGGTTTTCCCTGATATTTTCAGCACTCTCAAGACCATGTAAGTTTTGTTCCCCCGGGCACCCGGGTGACCTTCCTGTCAAGGAAGGTGAGAGATTTTTGCATTAATCTTTTCTTTAGTTTATGTGAAAAAGAGCGTGGTATTCTCAGACATCATTGTCCCAGAAGTCCCACTTCAGTGGCTTGTTAGGCAGTCACCAGTATCATTTAATGAAGCTTTTGCTACAGTGTTATTTCCATATGTTCCTGTGGCAGTTAGATACTGGATAAATGTAAAGATCTTGTAATTATTTGTTTTTAAGTTGAATAGTATTTCAATTACATGTCTACGTGCACTGATCTGCCTCTAGTCAATTAAACAGATGGTGAGTTTTATAATATTTCATAAATCGCTACCACTTAGCTTTCAGTGAAGCATAAATTTTAGTGTAGATATATAACCATCAATTCTTTCTGAATAACTGGAAAAAATATTGCTATGATACTATGTTCCCATATAGCTTTATATGTGCTTCAATTTCAGGAGTTAAACTAAATGCTAATGTTTTGAGGACTGTCTTTTCTATTAGATTATTAACTCTTCAGGGCAGGGCCAATGTATTATTTATATTTGTGTTCCCTGGTACCTAAACACAGTCAGTGACTATTTACTAAGTGAAATAATACATGTATGTGCATGCGTACAAGAGTTTTTGAGGGCAGTGACCTGATTTTATACATCTTTTTATCTTTTTTCCAACCTGAAGACTGAATAAATATGCACAATAAATCAAATTATAGGTTTTATCCGGTTCTGTCTTACAACTGAGATTATAAACAAATAAATATCACAGGCATTTTGACATATTAACTCTCCTACCTGAATTTTCTTCTTCCATGTTTTTTTCTAACTCATTCTTTTGCCTTATGCATTTAATCATTCATTTTAAAACCATTTCATTTTCTCAACTTCAAGAGTGATTATCAGTCATTTTCCAGCAGAATGATTCAATTTTTTTCAATCTGCCATTTCAAGTATTCATCTTACCTTTCTCCTCTTTTATAAACAATTCGATGACTATGTCGTGGAATTGTTTCTGCCTGTCTTAAGCATATTGCATTCTTTAAATTAGCAATGTTTCTGTATCATAGAGGACTGACCTATTTGTATATTCCTGTTACCATGGTGACATCCTGCAGCGGGAGTTAATAAATAGCATACTAAACATATAGATTATATTTTTTAAGTTAAGTATATTTAATAATGCTAATCTTTCAGAAACAAATAGAACCTATAAATCTATAAGTGTATTGGTCACCTTTCTTGATATGGGCTATTTTATGATTTTAAACAGCAGATATTTTAGATTTTGCTTAAAATTGTACCATTGCCCATGTCTTGATCTGTCAGAATTTCTAGGATAATTGACTCTGCTGTGAGCCCCCAGAAGAATTCCAGGGTGTGATTGGTAAGATCACATCCTTCTATCTGACTTCATTCAGTCAGATCAGAGCTTAGAAAAGGTATCTGTTGCTAGTCAGTATTTTGTTTCATTTTACCAAAGATGTAAAGGGGAGCCTTAAGAAGTCCTTAGCAATTATGTTGATAGAATATATTATTCACCAAATACATAAAAGTACACACAAATAAAAATTTGAATACAAAATAAAAGTGTTCACAGACTAACCTAGTGAATGATTCCTTTGGTTTTAATCATTATGTTTTCTTAAAACAGTATTTAAAATCTTAATGAATTGCTATATCAGAACAAAAACAGGTGTGACCATAGGTCAAGGGAATTATTCTTTTTTTATCTTTTATTATACATTCTCCTAATGTTGCCATCATCAATTAAAATACATATTGCTGAGTGACGTCAAAAGCATGTGGTGTGAGAGTTCCCCCTGATCACTCCCCTTGAAGTTACAACAAGTTGAATGGCTATAATTCAAAAAAGAATTCTCTACTCAACACATAAACACATGTGAAAGATCCAGCTGTATATATGAAACTTTCTTTTGCATAAACTTAATGGTAAGCAATCCAAAAAAAAAAAATCATAACTGAGACACATAACATGAAAAAGGAGGAAAAAAGGGGGAAAAAAATCATAGAATTCCACCAAACTGAAATAACAGAAAGACAAGGGCAAAGAAACAATGGAGACACCGTGCTATCAGAAAACAAAAGATAAAATGGCTATAGGAAATCCACATATGTCAATAATCACCTTAAATATAAAGAGACTAAACTCATAAATAAAAAGCACAAAGCAGCAGGTTGGGTCAAAAAATAACACAACCATATGCTGACTTCAAGAGACACATCTCAGCTGCAAGAACAAATATAGTTTTAAAGTGAACGGGTGGAAAATGATACTCTAAGCAATGCCATCCAGAGAAAATCAGGTATAATCGTACTTATATCTGATGAAATAGATTTCAAGATAAAAAAGGAAACAGGAGACAAAGATGGACATTTCATAATGATAAAGGGTACATTACATCAAAAAGACATAACACTGTCAACATACACGCTCCCAATCAGGGAGAACCAAAATACAGAGGGTGCCAAAAAAATGTATACACATTTTAAGAAAGGAAAACTGTATTAAAATTGTAATAATCAATATATACCAACAACAAAAGATGAATACAAGTCACGTTTGACTTCAGCAATTATAAGAGGTGCTCAGAGTGGTTACCGTCGGTGTCCAGACACTTCTGATTATGGCAAACTACTGCTTGAACAATGTTGACAAAAGTGTCCACTTGTATACATTTTTTTGGCATCCCCAGTATACAAAGCAACTACTAATAGATAGATCTAATGGAAGAAACTGACAAAAACACAGTTGTAGTAGAGGACCTAAATAAGCCATTGAAGATGTGGATAGATCATCCAAACAGAAAATTGATAAGGAAATATCAGCCTTAAATGACACATTAGACCAAATGGACAACAATCGACATTTACAGAGCCTTTTATCCCAGAATACCAGGTTATACATTATTGTCTAGTACACATGGAGCCTTCTCAAGGATAGACCATATGTTGGGACACAAAACTAGCCTCAACAAATTTAAGAAGACTGAAATCATACCAAGCATTTTCTCCAACCACAGTGCTTTGAAATTGGAAAATAACTGCAAAAAGAAAGCAAGAAAAAAACACAAATATGTGGAGATTAAACAACATACTACTAAAGGATGACTAGGTCAAAAAATAAATAAAAGAAGAGACCAAAAGTTACATAAAAAACAAATGTAAATGACAATACAGCCTATGAAACTTTTGGAATACAGCAAAAGCAGTACTAAGAGGGAAGCTTATTTCATTACAGGCCTATCTCAGAAAACAAGAAAAATCCCCAATACACAACCTAACGTGACATATTAGGGAACTAGAAAAGAACAAATGAAGACAAATGTCAAGAGAGGGAAGGAAATAATAAAATATTAAGAGCAGAGTTAAATAGAGAAAAAAAGACAGTAAAAAAAGAAAATAATGCAACAAAGAGCTGGTTCTTTCAAAAGATAAATAAAATTGACAAACCCCTGCATAGACTCACTAAGAAATAAGAAAAGACTCAAATAAATAAAATTACAAATGAAAGAGGAGAAGTTACCACAGATAACACAGATATCCAAAGGATCATACAAGAATACTGTGAAAGACTATATGCCCCCAAATTCAATATCTTAGAAGAAATAGATAAGTCCTTAGAAATGTATAACCTTCCTAGACTGAATCATGAAGAACTGGAAAAATCTAAATAGACTGATCAAAAGTAAAGAAATTGAAACAATCAACAGAAACCTCCCAAAAGCACAAGTTCAGGATTAGATGGCCTCACTAGTGAATTCTACCAAACATTCAAAGATTTAATACCTGTCTTTCTCAAACTCTTCCAAAAAATTGAAGAAGAAGCAATACTTCCTAACTAATTTAAAGTGACCACCATTACCCTCATACCAGAACCTGGTAAGGATATCAGAAAAAGGAAACTATAGACCAATATCTCTGAGAAATACAGATGCAAAAATCCTAAACAAAATACTTGCACATTGAATACAACAATACATTAAAAATCAAGTGAGGTTCATTCCAGGGATGCAAGGATGGTTCAACATGTGCAAATCAAACAATGTGATGCACCACAGAAACAAAGGATAAAAAAATCAGATGATTATATCAGTAGATGCAGAAAAGACATTTGAGAAGATACAGCATCCATTTATGGTTAAAACACTTAGTAAAATGGGTGTACAAGGAAGGAAAGTACCTCAACATAATAAAGGCCACATATGACAAACACTCAGCTAATATCATACTTAAGGGTGAAAAACTGAAAGCTTTTCCTCTAAGATCATGTACAAGACAAGGATGCCCTCTCTCACCTCAGCTTTTCAATGTAGTATTGGAAGTCCTGGCCAGAGCAATCAGGCAAGAGAAAGAAATAAAAGCCTTCCAAACTGGCAATGAAGAAGTCAAATTGTCACTTTTTGCAGATGATATGATTCTTTATGTAGAAAACACTAGACTTCGCCAAAAAACTATTACAAAAAACAAACAAATACAGTAAAGTTGCAGAATACAAAATCAACGTACAAAAATCTATTGTCTTACTATATATTAACAATGCAATTTCATAAATGGAAATGAGAAAAACAATTCCTTTTGCAATATCAACAAAAAGAATAAAATACCTAGGAATAAACTTAACGGTTGCAAAGGACCTTTATGCTGAAAACTACAAGACACTATTAAAAGACGGTGAAGAAGACAACAAAGAAATGTAAAGACATTCCATATTCATGGATTGGAAGAATCAACAGAGTTAAAATGGCCATATCACCCAAAGCAGTATACTAATTTAATGCAATCCCCATCAAAATCCCAATGGCAGTTTTTCAAGAAATAAAACTAAAAAATCTTCAAATTTGTACGGAATTAGATCCCTGGATACCCAGAGCAATCCTGAGAATAAAGAACAAGTCTGGAGGTATCATACTCCCTGACTTCAATTTATACCATAAAGCAACAATAATCAAAACAGCAGAGTATTGGCAGAAAAGAGACACAGATACCAATGGAATAGAATTGCGAACCCAGAAATAAACCCACATAAATATGGACAGATAATTTGTGACAAAGGAGCCAAAAACATGCAATGGAGAAAAGAAAGTCTTTTCAATAAATTGTGCTGGGAAAATTGGAAAGCCATATGCAAAAGAATGAAACTAAACTGCTATATGTCTCCATTTACCAGAGTTAACTAAAAACAGATCAAAGACCTAAACATAGGACCTGAAACATAAATTGCATACTGGAAAGCATAGGTACTGAACTTACGGACCTTGGGCTTAGAGAAGGTTTTATGAATTGACCTCAAAGGCAAGGGAAGTAAAAGCAAAAATAAATGAATGGGACTGTATCAAAATAAAAAGTTTCTGCACAGCAAAAGAAACCATCAACAAAATAAAGAGGCAACCAACCAAATGGGAGAAGACATTTGCAAATAACACCTCTGATAAGTGGCTAATATCTAACCACAGGGTTCGAGCCTGTGCTGGAGCAGTGAGGACAGGAATTACAACAAAATAAAATACAGGAATAACAGTAGACATTCACAATGCAGAACATGTGTCTCTACTGTTGGTAGTTCCGCCTCCTGAGGATGTTCAGAAGTATGTGGGGACATTATTTGGTTTTCACAATGACACATGGCAGAAACCACTGGCATTTAGTGGGCAGGGCTAGAGAAGCAAATCACCCTGCACCCCATGGTACCGTGCAACCCAAGAAGAATTATTCTCACCACATGCCAGTAGTCCTCACGTCTCCCACTGGGCAACCCAGCTAGTTACAGATGACAGTAAGCAATCCAGAGTTACAGGCAGGTATATGTTTGCCCCTTAATTGCGCTCCGTTTATGTTCTAGTTTTCGCTGTTTAGTTCTGTGTCTTTCGTTGGTTGTTTCACCCCCTGTGCCTCAGTGACCTTGTCTGTGAAGCCCTACCTCTGAAGATTGAGATTAAATGATTAATATATGTAAAGCCGTTGGAACAGTGCTGGTACATGGTAAATGTTAAGTATTAGTTGTTATATGTACATTACCTAATGTTTTATATGTACATTACATAAGACTCGTGAAATATTGCTATACTTCTAAGAATTAAATATCAGGATATTTGAGATGTCTGTGGATGATACCGTTACCTATCATCGTTTAAGAAGAATGAGACACCAAAACTATGTTGGTTTCACAAGGTTGTATTTTTTTAATGTAACGTGTACATAGTTAAGATTTCATTGCATGGCCACATTAAAATAACAGCCATCTTTTATGTTTAAGTCAGAGAAAATGCAAAGTTCATTTCAGCTGAAGTTCTGTTTTAAGGACTAAATAATTTAGATGATCTTACAGTAGTCTTATTTTCTACATACGTAAATTGAAATGCTGAAGTATTCTCTAAAGTAAGGTGAACAACTGTAGTAACTGAATAATAATTGCATTCAAACCAGCTGTACTTGGTATTTTGGAGCAGTGGGGGTTTCACATGAGAGCATTTTTCAGTGACTAAAGTTTTTCCTTTAATTCCCACAATGTTCTTGTTTCTCAGCCATTTTTATGGAAATATTTCTGAATTATGTGTCACCCTTCCCTGACTTTTCAAAATTGGTTATGTAGCTGAGTGAGCCAAAGGGTATAAGAATACACTGCCATCAACATGACATACATTTTGCTATAAGATTTAAAGGGAGGTGGCACAAAGAGAGGGGAAACCACAAATTTAAATTAAAATCACCTATATTTTATGTGATCAGGATGCAAAATTTATAGAAATGTTTAAAATACGAAACTTCAAAGAAATTTCAGTGTTAGGGAGGCTGGTGAGAAACCAGGAGATTATGCCCTACTCATAAAAGGTACTTCGAGGAGATGTAATATAGCTCTGTGTAGTTAACAGTGTTTAACATTTTAATGGAGCTGTGCCCTTGGGGTTATTCTGCTTGTGAGGCCATTTGCACTTTTTTAAAGTAAACCCTGTTGGCAATTTTATTGACCATATTCCTGTCAAACCTCAAAGAGAAGTCAGCTCTTAATCTAGTCAGTATTTCTCCAGGTATGTTTCTGACCATCTTCCTGTTCTTCATTGCTTCTAAATTGTAGTATCTGAAAATTTCCAGAAGGTACTAGTGGAACATAAATAATAATAATTTAAAATAATGAACCTCGCTTTACGCACAAATATCCATGTTGTTATAGTAAAGGAACAAGGTTCCCTTCTTGCAGGGAGAAATACAGCAGAAATTTTCCCCTTATTTAGAGGACTTTTGTTGGTGGTTGTTTTTTTGGTGGTGTTTTTGTATTCTAAGACTTTCAGAGTAGTTTTAAAGCTTTTAGAACAATAAAATTGAGAGACACATACGCGTGCAGAGATTTCTCACGAACCCCCCCCCCGCCCCCATCCTTGCATAGCCTGCCTGTTATCAGCATCCCCACCAGAGTGGTGCATTTTTTATCATTGATGAGCATACGTTGACAAGTCATAACCATCCCAAGTCCATAGTTTACATTAGGGTTCACTTTTGGTGGTGTACATTCTCTGGGTTTGGACAAATGTATAGTGACATGTATATTAGTATATCGCAGCGTATTTTCACTGCTCTAAAAGTCCTCTGTGTTCTGCCTGTTCATCTTTTCCTTTCCCAATCTCTAGCAACCATTGATCTTTTACTGTCTTCCTAGTTTTGCCTTTTCCAGAATGTCCTATAGTTGGAATCATACAATAGAAACCTCAGGTTAGCCTGTTTCACTTAGTAATACGCATTTAAGATTCCTCCATATCGTTTCATGGCTTGACATGGCTCATTTTTTCCTAGTACTGAGTAATATTCTGTTGTTTGGATATACCACATTTTATTTATCCCCTCACCTGCTGGAAGACTTCTTGGCTGCTGCCAAGTTTTGGCAATTAAGAATAAAGCAGTTATAAACATGTGTGTGCAGGTTTTTGTGTGGCCAAAAGTTTTCAACTGCTTTGGGTAAATACCAGGGGTATGAATACTGTATTGTATGGTAAGAATATGTTTAGTTTGTAAGAAACCATCAAATTGTGTTCCAAAGGATCTACCAGTTTGCATTTCCACCAGCAATGAGGAAGCGTTCCTGAGGCTCCACATTCTCGTCAGTGTCTGGTGGTGTCAGTGTTCTGGATTTGGGCCATTCAGAAAGGTGTACAGGGGTATCTCGTTTCTGTTTTAATTTACATTTCCCTGGATAGATGTGCAGCATCTTTCCGTATGCTTATTTGCCATCTATCTGACTTTGGTACGATTTCTGTTAAAGGTTTTGGCCCACTTTTAAATCCGATTGTTAGTTTTCTTATTGTTGAGTTTTAAGAGTTCTTCGTATATATTGGATAACAGTCCTTTATCAGATGTGCCTTTTCCAAATATTTTCCTCTAATCTGGGGCTTGTCCTTTTATTCTCTTGATAGTTTCTTTCACAGAGCAGACATTTTTAATTTTAATATTGTCCAGATTATTAATTATTTCTCTCATGGATCATGCCCTTGATGTTGTATTTAAAAAGTAGTCACCAAACCCAAGGTCATCTATATTTCTCCTATGTTATCTTCTAGGAATTTGATAATTTTGTATTTTACATTTAGAGATGTAATCCATTTTGAGATAAGAGTGAGAAGGGTGTAAAGTCTGTTGTCTAAATTCCTTTTTTTGCATGTGGATGTCCAGTTATTTCAGTACCATTTTTTGAAAAGACCATCTCCATTGTACCGTGTTTCCCCAAAAATAAGCTCCGGCTGGACCATCAGCTCTAATGCGTCTTTTGGAACAAAAATTAATATAAGACGTGGTTTTATTTTAATATAAGACTGGGTATAATATAATATAATACAATAATATAATGTAATACCGGGTCTTATATTAATTTTCGTTCCAAAAGATGCATTAGAGCTGGTGGTCCAGCTAGGTCTTATTTTCAGGGAAACACAGTATTACCTTTGCTCCTTTGTAAAAGATCAGTTGACAGTTTTTATGCTGGTCTATTTCTTGGCTCTTTATTTTGTTGCATTGATGTATTTGGCTGTTCTTTGCCAGTAACACACAGACTGATTACTGTAGTTTTATAGTAGGTTTGAAGTCAGGTAGTGTCAGTCCCCCAACTTTGTTCTTCAATATCATATTGACTGTTCTGGGTCTTTTGTCTTTTTATAAACTTTAAAATCGCTTTGAGGATATCTACAAAATAACTTGCTGGGATTTTGATAGGGATTGCATGTAATCTATAGATCAAGTTGGGAGAACTTTTCTTTTCCTACAGATTAAAGCTTTTGGAAGTATGACTGTGTATAAGCAGGAAATGATTGTATTGCTCTGATACCACATTCCTCACAAGCTCTTGTTTGTCATCTGAAAGGGAACAATGGTACACGTACTACAAAATACATAACATAAATCATTTATACTTATAAATTGCGTGTGTATGTGTGTAAATGTTTCTGTAATGGATACTTTCTGAATAATATTCTATATAGGGTATTTCAAAGATTTTAGATTTTGTTCATAAATTAATATAAGAAAAGAACAAAGACAATAGTAGCAAGGAAAATACGCTTAGAATGTTATGTTGTGTGTGGTAAGAGTTTTATCAGTGCCCTTCATTAATTTTCATGCATTTAGAGAAAAATGTTGACCCTCTAAGAGCCCTTCTCATCGTCCTTATAATGCGTGTATCTGTCTTGTTCAGATATGAAAATTCATTAAGTAAAACTCTTGTGAGAAATATTATAAAATTGCCTTTGATTATCTATGGGATTGTCAGAACTTTCGTTTTATTAGTAATTGGAGAGGCTCTGTTCTCTCTTGTCCTGTTTTTAATAATAGCCTGACTGGGTTTGAAGTTTCTTATCAAATGTTTTGCCATTTCCATAATAATGGGTTTTATTAAAGCTTTTATGAAATTACTCTTTAAAAGGTGTGGGTAAAATGAAGAGTGACTAAAATAGAATGAGTCCCTAATTATTATTGGTAATTGCTGAGCGTGTTGAGACAGACGTTTGAGTACTTTACTTTTTGGGCCTTTTCTCTCAGGATCTGCTGTTAAAATTGCAAATTTGGATTTCTCTATTCGTTATGGTAGTCATTAGAATTCTATTCTAAATGCTAAAGAATTCTGTAAATTTTGTCAGAGAAATAAAGAATAGCACTTATCATTTCAGGAAGCAAAGGGCAGAGAAAAATTGGTGACTATGTAGACATAAAAGAATCAAATGGTGGTCTTTAAATTTCTAGAGCACCAATTTGTTAAAGGCGTACTCATCAGCTACTAGTATTAAAGAACTTAAGAGAAATTGTTAGACAGATACGCTGGTGTAATGATAATACAGGCAGGAATCAAGGTGCCCATCTTTTGTATTTTGAGAAGAGTGGAAATGAAAAATAACAATGTATTATTCTAAAGTTCAGAAAGCAAGTGTAATACTAGAAAAAAGTGAGTATTATCTAAAATCAAGATAAAGGAATAGAATTATACAAATCAGCTATCCTCTGACTTGAAAGGATGGCCCATTCTACCCAATCCTTGTAGTTACCTCTTTTTAAATTATTTTTTTTATATTGTGTAGTAAATTCTGTACAATTCATTCTTTGTCCACATCCTGCTTCCTATACTTGACTAGTTAATTTTAGCATAGCTTTCCACTTTTTATCCTAACTTAGCAGAGTGGACCGATAAAGACGAAGGAGTAACAAAGAATGGAATTCACTTAAGACAGTGACAGAAAGGACATGATCCTTTTAAGAACCCCTTGATGAATGCCTTTTTATTATACTAATTAAATTTTATTTATTCATTAGGAGATTAAAACCAGAAAAGCAGCAGTAAAATCTCTACCATAAAATAATTAAAAGAAAAATTAAACTGGGGGAAAAAGTGTTTGTAACAATTGTAACATGTAGAGGTTCACTATCCTAATATATAAATCAGTGACGGGTGCACATAGAATATGATAGATAATGGGACAAAGAACATAAGCCAGTAACAAGAGAAGAAATACATATGGCGAACAAATACTGTAATTTTTTTCTAATTATTTGTTAAGGAAATTCAAGTGTAAACATCAGTGTGGGCCATTAAAATGTCAATCAAGTATCAAAGTAAACAAAAATTGAAAACTAAATATACTCTGTGCTTTTGAGGTTTGTGCAGTGGTAACCACCACACATGAGTGATAGAAGAATAAATTGGTTTTACCATCTGGATATCCAAAGGATTTTGTGAATATTCTTCAACTTTTACCTAGTTATGAGTTTATTACTCTATGCTCAAAACATTCTAGAATTCTGTCCTTAAAAATTAAAATGTATAAGGTCGAAACTTCTTTATGTTACCACTTTGTAATGGAGAAAACTTTAGAACGACACAAGGGTTCATAGCATGGCAATAGTTATGTAAATATTAGTATATCCATATCACTCACCCTTTAGAGTTACATTTATGAAGAATGTTTAGATTCATTTGATATAATATTAACCAGTGAAGAGTAGATTAAAAATTGTTTGTTTGATAAGGAATCATCACCAATGGCTGTGTGTAGGTGTTTTCAAAACATCTTTATATTATCCTGTAATTACAAAATTGTATGAAATGAAATTATGTTCTTAATAATGAGTTGAAAAAATTGAAATGAAAACACAATTGAAAAGATTGGAGAGTAGATCCCAAACCACTAAAACTCATTTATTATGGTAAACAGTTTGCTAACATGCATACCTCTAAATTCATGAACCTACTCTTACACTACTTTCCTCTTATCATTTGTTATTTTTGTATTTGAGACACTCTGTAGAGCAATATGGAAAAATAGAAATATTAATTTCAATTCTAGATTGTTGTGCTAATGGTTAGTGTTAATAACAGCAAATAATCCAAGCGGCATTTCTATTTGACTTTTGAACACATTGTTAAGAATTTAGTCTACAGATACCTGTTTAGAAATTTGATTTTGTTACTATTGCTTTGTGTAGGCCTGATAGTGAGAAGAATTGTGGAGGACAAAAAATAAATAAATAAGAAGGGTGGGAATATTTTGTTTAAAGATATCGCTAATAGAGTTATCTTCTGGTAGTGAAGATGAGCAAGCTTTGACTGGAGATGTAATAGATTGCATCTGTCACTTCTATATCAAAATAGTCAATATTTCTAGCTATATCATCTGAATAAAAATTAAATGTTTTATATCAGCTTTTATTTTATCATACTTCATTTAATTTTATTAACCCATAAAGTCTCCATGAAATGGATTAACCTTATTCTATAATCTACAGGAAACAATAGCAACAGGTGGTGATTTGTGTAAGACTTCATGGCATTTTAAAGTTCTAGCTGAAATTTAAATATTAAATAGGAAATATGTGCATGTAAAATTAGATTATAAATTTAATTATATGGTTATTTTTTAAATTCTCATTTTTTAAATAATCAATTGACATTAGAACTTTGTCAGCCACACTTGAAATTCACATATTCCAATCAAGTGTATCCCTATCAACAAAATATCTGTTACTAGTTGAGATTTAAATTAATGCTTTCCTACTTTTCTATTCAAGATATTTTGTGTATATATCTTAAATCTGAATATTAATACAGAACAGAAATGGTAGTAATTCTGAGGCATACTGGACACATCAGTAAGAGGCGATTAAGTTACCATAGTTTACAGTCTTAGAATTTAAACCTGAGGATTGTTCCAGATTTGTTGTTTATTGTTGTTTTTCCCTAGTAACTCCCTTTATCACCCATCAGAAGTAGAGAAAGATAAATGGCATAAGTGATCCTGGGATAAGGATTAGATCTGTGGAAGAAGAAGGCAGAGAGAAGGGCTGAGGGAGATGTTTATGGAATATATGTAGGGAATAATAAAATCAGTAGATTAACGATGACTGGCCACATCACTTTTGTCACATCTCTGCTTTAGGGACATTTGTCGCACCTGATGACTACCTGTAACAGGAAAATTGTGATACTATAGAAATTAAAGTTCTTTAAAAAACCATTAGGAACAAATATATGGTGATGGAAGGAGAACTGACTGGGTGGTGAACACACAATGGGATTTATAGATGATGTAATACAGAATTGTACACCTGAAAACTATGTAACTTTATTAACAATTGTCACCCCAATAAATTTTAATTAAAAAAACACATTAAATATCCAAATATTATATAGAGACAGAGGTGTAGTTTAAAGAGGAAATAATTTAGATCTGTATTAAATCAATCTATTTTGCTTCTCTTTATTTTCAGAAGAGAAAAACATGGCAAACTGTCTATTCTTTTCTGTAAGTCGAGCTGATAAATTTTGATGTCGTTAATTTTTAATGTCTCATCCAAAAATTTAATTATGAGCTGGGATGTACAGTATTGTGTTAGGCTTCTTTTCTTCTTAGACTTTCAAATAAGAAAGAGAAAAATGGTAATTATTCAAATAAATTAAAAGTGACCTTTTATGTGACCATCTACTAAAACCATCTACTTATAATGTTTACAGATGTTCATAGTTAGCATTGACTTTTACCAGCAATAAAAGTTAATGCAAAGTTTCAGTACTCTAATTGCAGAATTATTCATAGAGATAGCAAAGGGTTCAACCAAGAGTAATGCATCACTATTGAAAGGGCATTGTTATCTACTCTTACATGGGGATTTTACTATAATTTAGGAGAACTCAGGAAAATGAGTAAGTTATGGTAAATTTAGTCCATACAATCAATAAAGATAAAACAATTTTTGTTCCTTCATATACAAATATATCCTCCGTAAAATCCTTCTACCTGAGCCAACTTGCTGATACTGTCATGCTTCAAAATGAATAGGTCTTCAAATGTATAGTCTGTAATCACCTTGAGAATGCAGTATGAATTGTGCTAAGCAAGGTCTGCTTCCAGTTACATTCACAAAGCTGTTAGTGTGCTTGTCTGGAAGTATCTAGAAGTTTAAGGTGATATTGCTGCACCACACACTTTGGTTTGGATGTCTGTCTTGAGGATTTTCATCATACCCTTTCCATATCTAACAACTCACCAATTTCAAATAAAATCCATCCCATTACTTAATTATACTAGGAATTTGGTAACTGTGCTTAAATAATAGCAATGAAATTGGAAGTCAAATTCGGATGTTGGTGATGGTGGGCTGTTGGCTCTGTCAGAATTCTCTTTCCTATTTCAGGCAGTGAGGAAAGCAGGAAGACAGTAGTGGAAGAAAAGTGCTTGGAGAAACATAGGTCTTGTTGAGCAAGCGGTCTTTATAGTGTGTGCTCCTAGCACTGAAAAATTTCTCTGTAAGTCACAAAGTTAATGAAGTGCTGTGTAGTCTCTATACATATACAAAAATTTTGTCTGGGGTAGGAATTGTGTGGATAGATAGCTTTGCTTCTTGAGTCTTTTTTGTGAAGGATAATAACCAGGTCAACCATTTTTATTAGGTATGTTTTGCTAGTTCTCAAAGAATGTAATTTATCCTAATGGGAATTGTAGAGAATTAGATATCCAGTGACATCTCCTGATTTGAAACGTTGTGATGCTGTGGTACACATAGCTTTACGTCAGGAATTCTTCCTGTTCAGTCTATGACCATTTTCGGATCGGTTTAACTCCATAAGGTTCAAATTCATGACCGTGTGAGGCCTCATCACTTTTGGGGTCAAATTATTATTTTGTTAAGAATCACTGGCTCCATTAAAATCACTTTATGATATAGAGTTTCTACTTTTTCCTTCTTCAATTTAGTAACAATTGAAAAAATTTTGCCTTATAGGTAAGAGATAGAAAAAAGAATCATGACATTACTAAAGAGAAAAGGTCCTTAAATTTGTCTTAAAATTATGTCTAAATGTATTGTCCTATTTTAAATTTATTTGGCTTCAATTGAGAGAGACAAAGTCTTGAGAGTTTAGTAATATGACATTATTCAGTCATATCTGAAGTATGGTCTAGAAGCTTCTGTTGAGCCATTCAACTTTATTTAATAAACCCTTTACATGGGGAAGCTTAACGCTGCACTCCTAAGTGTGGGCTGTGCACGATGACTTCCTTGCAGAGAATACAGTAGGGAAAGGGGGAGAAATGATGGTAACTTTACAGTGAAGAAAACTTGACAGTTAATATCTCAGCCAGGTAACCAAGGTCAGTATCAACAGTGATGAATCATATTGATGGTATGGACTCTTGATATGATGTGGACGTCACCTCTGTGGTCTTCCTTCCGAAAACCAACAACCCCAGTCTAATTATGAGAAAAACATCAGAAAAACCCCAACTATAGTGAATTAGAAAAAAAATGTCTTACACAATGTAACTAAGTGTGGATGTGGAAACAAATCTATTATCCCATCTCAGATAAACACAGAATGACTAAATCTTTCTCACTGTTGCTAGAGTTCAATTAAATTGTCAATTGTTGACATGGACTACTCTTATAAAAAAGGTGAGTAATGTTAGGGGAGAAATAGCTTAACAACAAGCTTAAAACTCTTTATAAATACTAATATTAGGAAACATGAATATCACAGCATGCTAGATTAATGCAGTGGGGGTAAAAATGAAGCCTAGATCTCCAAAGAGCTAGTAACAGTCTTGAAAAAAGAAACTGCCTGATACTTCAGAACAGAGCATTGTTTATCCCAGTTAGGCTACTGGGTTAATTAGTGTGGCTTTTATACTAAGTAGCGATCAGGTTATCTCACATTTAAAAAAAACAAAAACTTCCAGAAATCTTCTAGAGTAGAAAGAATTATACACATAGAAATCGAAGTACTTGTTACTGGCTTTTTGATGTTATCTACCAGACAAGATCGAAAACCTGTAATAGTATAGAAATACATTAGTTTTTAGCGGAAGTACAGACTCTTTTAGATTTAGTTAATTGTTTTTAAAGAAAAAACATTTAACTTGAGAATTTATGTGAAGGCTTGGAAAAAATATTTGGGATCAAACCATTTATTTTAAATACACAATTTTTTTTTTATCACTGTCTGATTTAATTGGTTTGTAGGAAACTAGACTATATACTGGATGCATATTTTATATGAAACAAAATAGTTTCTAAGTTCTAGAATGTACTATAAATCAAAGACTGAAGAAGATTCCACACTACAGATAACCAAGAGCAATGTGCATTATTGCACTGTGTATTTCTGGTTTCCATATAAAATGTAGACGGGTTTCTAGAAGAATGTCTATATTTGATGATTTTTAAACTGCGGTTTTGCTATTGTTGTTTCCTAGGCCCTTTCTGCAATATGTAGGAGAAACTTATCCATTTATTCTTTACATAATACTGCCCTTAAAGGACAATGTGAGCTCTTGGCATCTATTAATCAATGTTTACTGAGTGAGTTTCTTTCTTTCTTTTTTTCAGTTAAAGTTTATTGGGTTGACAATTGTTAGTAAAGTTACATAGATTTCAGGTGTACAATTCTGTATTACATCATCTATATATCACATTGTGTATTCACCACCCAGTCAGTTCTCTTTCCATCACCATATTTTGGATCCCCTTTACCTTCATCTACCACTCTCTTCCCCGCTTACCCTCTGTCCTTCGATAGATGATTAGATAAAGAAGATGTGGTATATATGCACAAAGGAACGCTATTCCACCATAAGAGAAGATGAAATAGTACCATTTGCGACAACATGGATGGATCTTGAGATTGTTATGCTGAGCGAAGTAAGTCAGACAGAAAAAGTCAAGAACCATGTGATTTCACTCATATGTGGGATATAAAACTGAAAGCAACAAAAGAACAGGACAAATGAAGAAACAAAAACTCATAAACACAGACAATAGCTTAGTGGTTACCAGAGGGTGAGTTTATTTCAATAGATATTCAATGGCAGATACCTTTTCCAAACCAATGTCTTCCTTAACAGCTGAAAGGCATACACTTTACACCTCCAATAAACAGCATCTTTATCTGTTTCTGTTCTAGTGCACTGACAGGCAGAACTCACCTGTCACATCACCAGGGTCTTCTCCCCTTGCACAGAGAAGAAAGCCACAGCCAGACCCTCTCCAGATCCCACATCTAAGCCTGCCACCTGTGCCTCCTCGCCTGGATCTAATTCAGAAAGGCATAGTTCGGTCTCCCTGTGGCAGCCCAACGGGCTCACCAAAGGTAAACAGATTTTATTAGAAATACCACGTAGTAATTTTATATGACAATTATAGATCACTCAGGTTCTTTTACATTTATTCTCTTATTTCTTGTGCTCTTAATTGTTTCTGAACAGCTTTGATAGGTTTCTCACTTCGTTGATGGTGAGCCTACTATCATATTCCTTGCTGTATTACTACAAATGTTACATAATTATTGAGAGAGAGCTCATGTCTGTAACAGCCCACTGATTTGCTAAAATAAATAGCAGAGTAGGTACAGTTATTCTGTAAAATGGATTTAAAAGGTCATTATATGTATTAAAATATTCTATCAAATGATATTTTACAGTTGTTTTCATAGTGTCATGACAAGAAAAATGTGATGGAAGTTTATTTGCATAAAGGCTTAAGGTGTGATAAATCATCACCCACATTTCAAGGTGACTCAGAAGGGAGAAGTAGATGTACTTTTTATACCTGAAGCAATTAATTACAAAGAACTACAATATTTGCAGAGTAATTACATTACTGTTTAATATTAAAGACATAATTTTAACTGTAAACCCAAGCCCACAGTTTTAGTTCTGTGCAGATTTTTTTCCCAAAATTGGATAAGGGCATATTTTGCTTTATTAAATACAAGATTTGAAAAATTAATTCCATTTGATAATATGCTTTACACACTAGTATTAGTTGGAAGCACAATAGTTTAGTAGTATTTGATTTTTCTATATTACAATTTACTTGGTTTTAAGATCATATTAAGAATTTTGGGATGTTATTTAGGCAGAATTATGTAAACACACATCTCATTCCTTTTCTAATATTTTCTAACAAAAGCACAAATCATTCATCAGATTAACCAAGTATATAAAAATAAAAACTGTGCAAGTCACATAGATTTAATTCAGGAGCATACACTATCTTCATATCTACATGTAAGAATCAAACTGATTTTTTTTTTTTCATTTTAAGGATTCACAAAATTCAAGTAAGGTCTGTAAATAATGCTGCTCTATTAGTTGTGATTTTTCACTATTCTGGTAGTAATTGATAAAACAAAGAACCAGAGCAAATATGCCCCTTATCAGTTGCTTCATATTGCAGCAGCGAATGCAAAAGTAGCAAAACCAGCACTCAATCTTCCAGAGATAATACAAATCAAATTGCTCTTTAAAAAGTAGAACAACTTTGATTGGTTTCTTCTATCTCTCTTAAATCATAGAAACATGCAAATAAATTAATTAATGAGTCACTATTATTTTCATATAAACCAGTCAAAATCATCACATAATATTGGTATTCTGCTACTGTTTCCTATATTGTCCTTATAATTCTAACATTTGAATTTATGTATTCTTTTCTACAAACAACTCCTAGTGAAATATTCCATTAACTTTTTAAAATTTAATTAACTGGCGATAAAAAGGAACTTATGAAAAGATGGCATAGGAATCTAATAAAGCTCCATTATTGCTTAGAAAACAAAAGCAGTAATGTACTAGTCTGGAAGTCATTTCAGTGGGTGATAATAACTTTTGAATTGTTTTGTTTTTTTTTTTTTTTCCCTCTTATGTCTCCTTAGTCTTCTCCTTGCATGGTGAGAAAACAAGATAAACCACTTCCGGCACCACCTCCTCCCTTAAGAGATCCTCCTCCCCCTCCACCTGAGAGACCTCCCCCAATCCCACCTGACAATAGACTGAGTCGTCACTTCCATCACGTGGAGAGTGTGCCTTCCAGAGACCAGCCAATGCCTCTGGAAGGCTGGTGCCCACGGGATATATTTGGGACTAATCAGTCGGTAGGATGTCGACTCTTAGGAGATGGCTCTCCAAAGCCTGGAATCACAGCAAGTTCAAATGTCAACGGAAGGCACAGTAGAATTGGCTCTGAACCAGTGCTTATGCGGAAACACATACGTCGTGATTTGCCTTTAGAAGGATCCAAGGTAAGAAATATGCAAAGCAGAAGCTAAACAATCTGCTTAAAGTCCTCGGATAGGAGGTGGTATAAAAGGTTGGGCAGTGTTTTTTCTGCCTACTGTGGTACTTCCCTGTAGGTCTTTAATTATTTCGAAGTTGTAAATAATCAGAAGCTCATTAAAACTTGAATTTAAAACAAGGAAAAAAATGGTTCTAAGTAATGATATACTTTTAATGTGAAGACACTAGACAATTTGTCAGAGATTTATTTCACCTTCCCTCATTTCATATGCCAAAATTTTTTCCTATTAATAAATGGTGGGAGAATCAGCTTTTTGTTTGTTTGTTTGTTTTTGGTTTTGTTTTTTAATAACTCTCCTAGTTCTATCTAATTTGAAAAAAAGTTCTTTAATTGTAGCATATCAGTATTGGGATTGCTGTCTAGGACAGTATACCTTATGCAACCAGGTAAAATAAACTTCTCACATATGTAAAAACACCACGTCCAGTTCACTTCTTGCGAAGCAAGCTATTTCTCCATAAAACTGAAAGAGACTGTAACACATGCTGAGTTCTTGAAGGATGTCACCACTATCATTTATATGTCCAGGAAATAATTTAAGCTTACAGGACCAAAGAGGCAGCAACAGAAATCATTGAGTTTAAAACTGTTAGTAAGCCCTTGGCAAAATGGCTTATACCATGTTTCCCCGAAAATAAGACCTAGCCAGACCATCAGTTCTAATGTGTCTTTTGGAACAAAAATTAATATAAGACCTGATTATTATGTAATATTATATTATGTTATACCCGGTATTATATTGTATTATATTATGTTGCATTATATTATATTATATCCGGTCTTATATAACATCCAGTCTTATGTTAACGTAAGACTGGGTCTTATATTAATTTTTGCTCCAAAAGACGTGTTAGAGCTGATGGTCCCGCTAGGTCTTATTTTCGGGAAAAGACGGTTCTGGTATTTGTGTCTGTGATACTTTTGGCTCTATGATCAGATAAGTGCCATCTTCCCTCAGTTAAAGGAGGCTTGCCTCTTTTGAAGACTTTAATATTAAGATGCTCCCATCTCTATTGCTCTTAAATTGATATTTTAAGGAAGTAACTTCTTCCTTCAAAATAATGGATTGCAGTTGGTGAATTCACCCCATAATACATTCAAGAAACAAAGAAGTTTGAAATGTGAAATGTTTTCAACTGCTGGGTATGTATGTGTGTGAAAGTAAAGTGATGATGAAAACTTTGTGTAATGATATTTCACCTCCATGCTGTTCTGGGGTAGCCAGCATAGGAAAAGTCACAACTGTCTAGCATGGCATTCAGCACAAAAGGCAAGAGTGGTGGTGGTTTGCCATTGCTCTCTGCCAGTGACTGTCCTTGGTACTGTCAGTCTCTCATCTGTTGTAAATATGAACATCTCTAAAGGTTTCCTCCAAGGTCATCTAAATAAATGCAAATGGAAGAGAAAGCACTTATAAAAACATCTCTGTGAAGCTTTCTGAAAATGGAGAGCTTATCCTCAAAAGGATGTTTCCACGACCTGATTGGAGGAACCTGCCAATCTTTTTTTTTTTCCCTTTAGTATCTGTTACTTTTCATTCCTACATGACCACACACAAGAGAGTGTTGGAGTGATCTCTAACATGGATTGACTAATTATATCTTAGCAGCGTGTTGCAATTTATTTCCTGAATTGACTTCAGAAATACTTAAAATGTAACAATTACCTCAGCCAATTCATTGAAAACCTCTGGTTTCAAGCTTCTTTTAGATACTATGTCAACATGGGTTTAGCACTGATACAACCTGCTCTTCTAAACCCTAGAATGCTGCCTGTTAATTTTTGTATGGAAGGCTACAGTTTCAAAACTTGAGGTTATAATTTCTTAGGTTATAGGCATGATATTTTTATTATAGGTATGAAATATTAATATTGACTTCAGTTATAAAGATTGCTTTAAATGGTTTCCATGTGAATTTCTATGTTCTAATCATTGATACATACCAGTATCCCAGAGAACATGGAGACAATTGTAAAATTTCTCTCTTACTCAAAGCTGGATTTTACTCTTACTTAGTTCTATCTAAATAATCCTCCTTAAAATTCTTTAAGGTCTAATCTAATATGCTGTGTATATTAATATTGCAGTGATATTCTCAAAGTGAATTTCAAGTGTCAACTAGATTTAGCATTTCAAACAAAATTAGACTTCTAAGATTTCAAATTTCAATCTAGTTTGACATCTAAGGTGGATTTTAAGGAAGGATTTATATATAATTAATGTATTAAATGCTGTAAAACTATAAAACAAACCACATTTCCTCCTCTTGTATTATCTATATGAAGTAAGAATGGTTCCACTTCAGTAAACCACAGGGTATGTCACAATTTACATAAAGTAGAAAAAGCCTAAGTCCTGTTTTTATTTCACTGTTGGGAGACTTAAGAGGCTGGCTTCAGCTGACAACTGACAGAGACTGAGTCCATCTAGGATCCTGTAGTTCTTTTTCTGTGATCCTGGGTTGGAGTTGGCTTCTCACCTTACTTCATTGTACTTCCTCAATCCAAGTGGATTTAACCACATATTTTTAACCACTTTCAATATGCAAGACTCCCGGTGTTCAGGATAATCAGAATCCCAATGTTCTCTCCCCTTTCAAATTTAATGATATACATTCGTAGAATAGAACCATTGAGGTTCTTCAGGCAAAAGTAAAATAAAGCAAACGTGATAACCTGCATTTTAACAGAACTAAAAATCTTACCAACACATATCAGCTAGGCTCTGGAAGCAGACCTCAATTTTACTTCCAGCTCTAGAATTGACTGGTTCTGTGGATGCCAGCAACTTACTACATCTTTGCCCCAACTCCTTACTTTATGGAATGGGATAATAATAGTACCTGCTCTCTAAGAGAATACTCTCCAAGTATCTAAATCCCCTACCCCTCCATTCTGGTTTCGTTTTGGAATAAAACCAGAAATAACAGTTAGACACGGAGTTTCAGAATAAATTGTAATAGTTGACATTTTCATTCAAAATAGTTGCCCTTTTTTTCCTCGTAAACCAAACTCATCTCTTTTTCTCCTTCCTCTCTTCTCTTAGTTAGCATAGTTCCTAGTGAATATTTGGTAAGCACTCAATAACTTGCCTGCTACTTTTATAATACTAAATCTGATGATAGAGGTGAAAGAGTGTTTGCATGCTGGGGTTGGGGGTGGGCAAGGATGGGGCAAGAGGACACCCACCATACAGGAGTACAGATGGTTTTATGTATGTTTTCCAACACTGGCCTTTAGCCAAAGGTAGAATGTAATTTTGTTGTTTAAAATAGGATTTTTGTTTTCTCTTTAGAAGAGTAATAGTTTCTATAGGTAGGTGACATACAATAAGAATGACAAAGGATAGGGGATGAAAAAGAAAGGGAAATTATTTGGATTCAGAAAAGACTCATTTTTAATGAAACTGGTAGAAGTTACAGTGTAGTCTCACCTTCCGGTGTGCAGTTTAAAAAAATCGTCATGAAACTCAAGGGTCTGGGGCCTTAAATATTTGGAGGTTGATGTGTTTTCTTCCCAGGTAACCCGTCAGTCTCTCCAAATGGAAACGAATACATTTTTCGTGTCAAATATAACAACTGTCATTTAAACTTGTTTTCATTAAAAGTAATACTTCAAATTCAGTATTTTTAAAGATAAGAAAACTTGGATAAATACTAAGAGTTTAAATTAGAATTAAATGTACATATGGAATACCATAAGGAAAATTCCTAGAGCTCAACCCTGTACGTGGAGTGCCAACTCCCTCCCCGTCATCAGGTGTCGGCTCTCCGTGTGCCAGTCCCCGTCATCCATCAGAACTATTCGCCCTTTTTATTTGCATCTTCAGTAGATAAATGGCAGGGGAAGCAAGAATAAATTAAATTCTAATTACTCCATTTGCTAGTTGTAGAGAGCTCTGAGGAAAAAAGCCCTCTAATTCATTGTTAAAATGAAGTGTAAGAATTTTCTGTGACTTGCATTTACTTCCTCGTCTCTTCCTCTCCTTAGCATAATCAAATAGCTAATGTTATACTTTACGTACAACATGCATCTGCCAGCTAAGAGTTATTAAGATTATTTATCTTGTTTTATTTTCTTGGTAGGAGGTTTCTTTCCTATAGCACTGTTTTCATTCTGTGAAATTCTCAGGTTCTAGCCACATTATAAACCTGTTCCTTAAGTATTTTGTTGGCTAGATTTTTTTCTTATTGGTGATTGGTTTTAATTATCTGAGATGAAAATATTGCACTAAAATTTTCTAAAATGCCGTTGGAAACTTGAAATTTATATCCTTATTTCTAGATACTAACATTGTATCCCACTACCTTTATTCATTCTTCTTGAAAGATTAAAAATACTGCTGTTTCTTCTGTGATAAAAAGTACCTCTGACTTGTCATGTGACTTCATGTGACATTGCTCTAAAATGACCTGTGGACAGTAATCTGATAAAGATGTTGCTAGATGAATACATCGAATGATTCCACTTTTTGAGATTGTGGCTTTTGCTCTTCTGGTGGTGAGACTCTGGTTTACATGAACGACCTTAACTTATCTACACATCTCAAGGGCTGTCTTTTAGAAAATAAGTCCTCTGTATACACTGGTTTCATTTCTAATTGGATGTTGTGGAAGAACAAATTATAGCAACATTTTTGAGGTCGTGTATATGTGTGATTACATGTATGGGATGGGGGAAATGAAGTGTGTTAGGGGTTTTGTATAAATAAAAAGGTTTTTTTTAATTGTGCCAAGATTATCACAGAAGTATTCCTCCCCCCCACCCCCGTGTCTCAGAGGTCTCAAATGCTTTACCCTTAATTTTTAGATAATATCGAAATCATAAGAAAATATTTCAAACTTCAAGATTAGGATTAAAGGTTATCTCGAGGCATGTAAAAAAATATTAATCTAGGATAACCTAGAATTTATAATAAATTATGTTATAACTCAGATTATACTTCTTCCATAAGTCTAAACTTCCCCTAATGTATTGTTATTCCTTTAACCTATTTTAGCTATATGAGCACTTAGGAGGCTCAGGACACTGTGGAGAATACCAAATGAAGAAAGCACAGTGAAGGTGACACAGGTATACCGTTAACTAAGAGATAAGACACAGTGGTAGCATCCAGAAAGTAAACTGTGGAATCCCCAAGAAGCAGAAAAAAACATTCTAATTGAGATGCAGGGTAAAAGAAAAGAATAAAGAAAGCTTCGTGTAAGATGGTCACTGACTGTAGACATTAGAAGGTTGGTAGGTGTTGGTTTTTTTGTTGATTTTTAGCCATGACAGGAAGGGGTAGTGTGGAGGTGGGAAAACATGCATAGTGTACGAAGTCAATTTTGTACAGAATATAAGCCATATAGAAGGAATAAGCAGGATAGATAAAACTATGGCAGTGTACAGTGAAACCAATAATGGAGTGTCATATTCTACACAGTTATCTTTGATTTGTTAGGCAAGAAAGAGCTTTTAAAAATTTTTTGGCACAGGAATGATAAGATCAGAATTCTTAAGTTGATAGCATGTTCAGTGGAAATGTGGTAGATTTGGGGCAGTGAGCTAGGAAGGCAGAAGGGAAAGATGTTTCCTTAGTTGTGAGCTAAAGAAGGCATGATTTTATTTAGTTCGATTTCAGTGTGACCTTCAGTCGATACACACTTGGGCAGCTACAGTTTTCTCCTACTTGCAGACAAGCTCTTCAGGATTCCAGAGAAAATAAAATGTTTATTTTTAGCTCAAAAAATTGGGAATTATGACGCTCCCTCAGGTAGAGGCAGCTAAAATGATTTTAAGCTAAACGGAATGGGCGCAGATGGGAACATGGAATTCAGGATGAAATTATGTTAAATCTTGCCATCCAACCACTATTAGGTGATATAAATGAGCACTTTAAGTGACCAGAAATATGAACATTGCCTAGTTCTTGCATATTTAGGTCCTTTATTGTTTTCACACATGTGAAATCTTAGTCTATTAATTAGGAAAAATGATGAAGAATTACTTGCTTGCTATTATGCATATTGTTCACCCCCAGTCCATATTTTAGAACAGTATATAAGATCAGCCATTAAACAAATTGCATATTTGCTGAGAGAATTTTAGTAAACTGATGAGTTTCTTCCAGCTGTACCCAGGGAAAGTCATTTCATTGGTTAAAAGCTCCATTAATAAATAAGGTCATCTAAGCAGTCAGTTTTCATGTCAGCCCTACTGTGTGGAAAGCACTGAAGGAATGTTCAATAAAATGAGGAAATCAGATTCCTTGTGCCGAAAGAGACTCAGTGTGGCATGACTGCTCTTCCACAGAACATAACTACACAGAACATAAGCAAAGTATCAGTACATCCCAAGCACCAAATGAATGTTTCAGGAAAGACACACTGGCTTTTTAGAGGCAGGAGAAATCGTAAAGGTTCTATGTGTTAATAGCGTGTCTAAAGCAGAGAAAATGCTGTTTGCATTTGAGAGCATATTAATAATTAGGACAAGTCACTTAACTTTCTTGGGGTTATTGCTCTCCTAAAGGATAAATAAACTGCATCATTAACTGTGCTCCATGGTTTTAATGATGATAGACTCCGTTGCCTGTGTGACTTGCTGAGATTTAATGGTGGTACACAAAAACGCTCTTATTAATATCTTTATTCTTTCATTTACCTAATGTGCAAGGTGAAAGCATTTTTATTATTAATATTTGAATATATTGATATTCCCTTTTCATATAAGTTCACAATGTTCTGAGTATAAAATTATGGTTGGCTTATTACATGAGAGCCAGTATAACAGAAAGTGTGATTTCCTTATCTCCCTTTTATAACTGCTGAAATTTTATTAGGTGTCAACAGGATAATAGATACTTTCTCCTAATAAAACAAATGATTGCATATAAAATCCATATTACATTTTCTAGAGTGAATTTTAAACATACTCGTATCTGTTACTGAAACTTCAAGGAGATTTGATTGCGAAAAAATCTTACATTGTACCCATTCTGGCAACATTCACAGGACTCCAGTTAAGAGTGACTTTAAATACTCATTATCACAATGAGCATTTGTGGTTTGATATATGTATCTATCTGTTGTTTGAAAGGAATTTTTTTATGTTAAAGCTTTCTATTGAACTTAGCAATGATGTATCTACTTAGAAATTTTCTCGCTAGCAAGTTCAAAAAACTGTGCCTTATTCTGTTATTTGGTTCATAGTCAGAAGCCTGTGATAAAATAATTTCATTTAAAGATATAGCTTGTCATAGTGTAACTATGGTATGTTGAATCTAATAAGGAAAAATATGAAAAAGAAATTTGAACTACAGTACAGGAATTAGTTTTTAGAGTGAAACTTCAGTGCTGTAAAATTTAATTTCTGTAGCTTTGAGATGCAAGTACTGATATACTTCAAGTGTATCTTTTAAACATGTTCATTTTCTTATTTTAAGGTGAAAGAAAAGGATATGGCCTTTTCAATTTTGCATTCTAAAGCTTCATTTTAGCACCATTTTAGAAAGGACCATTTTAGAACTATGAAGGGGGAAAAACAAGAACTTGGTACTATTCAAATTACATTACATCCTTTTTGCCCCCACATCAGTCTGCGCCTTTTAAATATTAATTAGTGAGCGTTTGGGAAAGAGGCTAATGATAAAACTCTAAAGATTACTGAAAGATCTTAAAGTATATTTAATCTTTTCTTGTGACTATGTCTTTGCAAAGTTATTCTCTCTTTTTTGTAAGTTGATTTAATTTTAAGTTGTTGGATTAATAAAGAGCAGTTGTTCAGACAGTTGCTACAACATACAGTGTTTCCCCAAAAATAAGGCCTACCCCGAAAATAAGCCCCAGTTAAGATCATCAGCCAGACGGACGCATTTAGTGTATTATGACGATGTTCCAGAAGAAGATGACATGACTGTAATTGAATAAATGCAGATTGTTGTACATGAAAAAAATAAGACATCCCCTGAAAATAAGCCCTAATGGAGCAAAAATTAATATAGACCCGGTCTTATTTTTGGGGAAACATGGTAACTGAGCATCCTGGAAATCAGAATGTACGAAATCTGAGTAATTATACTCTGGCTCTCTATGGTACCTTATGAGCAAGGTGACAATTTTGTGTTGTTTACACACTGAAAACTATGTATAAGATGATTATCTGCACTTTGTATAAGAAAACCAGGACATGTCTCTAGTTACCAGTAGTGCTGAAGCTTGAAAGAATAAAGACATTTCTGACTATGCTCATGTACTGTTTTATTGAGAAGTTTTATAATGTTGTGTTAACCCCAAAGAGACATAATTTAGAACACTTCTATTTAGTAGGAACTGAGATAAGAATCCCACTAGTGCAGCCTTTTTCTTTACTGAATCCTTACAGAGAACTCTTAACTTTTCAGTTAAAACTTATCATGTTTGGAGAGTTTTAGTATTTACTTGCCCACCTATCTATATCTGATTTATAGAAATTTAGCATTCCCTCTCAGTAAGTTTAAGAATCATGTTGTATTGTATTTCTTTCATATACCTGGCTACTACTTTTGGTGGTTGCGAATAATGAGTATGATACTACTGATTCTTAAGTAAATCAAACGATATTTAATGGAGGGGAGGTGGTAGATGAGGGTAAAGGGGATCAAATATATGGTGATGGAAGGAGAACTGACTCTGGGTGGTGAACACACAATGGGATTTATAGATGATGTATTACAGAATTGTACACGTGAAACCTTTGTAACTTGTCACCCCAATATACTTTAATTAAAAAAAAAACTGATATTAAATATTATTTTCAAAATTTATAGGTGCTTTAAAAGCTGCTGTTGTGTGAAGATCCTCCAGAAATCAAATTGGAAACTAACCCTTTGACTGCTTTTCAGGTCTTTTCCAACGGTCACCTGGGAAGCGAAGAATATGATGTTCCTCCTCGGCTTTCTCCTCCTCCTCCAGCTACCACCCTTCTTCCGAGTATCAAGTGAGTTTTGTTGAATTTGAAGACCATTTGTCCGTGCATAAAGATATCATAAATAGTAGTTTTGAGGTTCTCAGCACAGAAAAGTCCAGGGTGAATAGAAATGCATCAATAAAAATGATCCAGCCAGGCTTATAAAGTAAAGTCCCAGAAATCAAGATCCTTCCTGATTCTTGACCAGGTTAAACTCTGAGACGACACATAGAGCAACAGGGAGATAAAGCTTAGTCTTCCCTGTATCCGGGAAGAGGTTAGAGTAGCACATGGCAAACAAGCTCTCCCTTCCCAGTTTAGCTCTCTTCGTTGAAGATGTCACATTTTTCCCAACTACCCAGTTTGACATCAGAAGATAATCTTTGGTTCCTCCACTTTTCTCATTTGTCAAATCCATTTAGCCACAAAGTCCTGTTGATTGTTCTTTTGGCGTTTTTCATATTCAGCTAATCTTGCTCATTGCCCTAGCTTCACCTTGTAGCTGGACAACTGAGCAAGCCTTACACCTGATCCTCTGATATGATCTCAGAATTAACATCAGTGGGAAAATGAGTGAACCTGGAAACACAGGAGGCACCAGGGACAGGCACATGGATCTACCCAAGTCAGGGCAGGCTAATACAAAGTGTCCTGTCTTTTATATTTTGTCCCTCTTTAATTTATGTTTTCCTACTCTTTAGATTAAATCAAGCTGCCTTCCTTCCCTCCAGCATATTTTGTTCACGCAGCTGATTTAATTTAAATTCTGCTTTCCCCAGATTACTTTCCTATTCAAAACCCAGCATGGTTCTTTCTTTCTAAATTATCCTACGCTCTTCTGCTTCCGTGTTTCCCTGAAAATAAGACCTAGCTGGACCATCAGCTCTAATGCGTCTTTTGGAGCAAAAATTAACATAAGACCTGGTATAATATAATATAATATGTAACTAATATAATATATAAATAATATAATATCAGGTCTTATATTAATTTTTACTCCAAAAGACGCATTAGAGCTGATGGTCCAGCTAGGTCTTAGTTTCGGGGAAACATGGCAGCAATAAGATCCACCGAATTTTACCCAACTGAAATATTGTTCAGTAATTCCCAATGCTTGCCTTCTCATCTTGTCTTGCTTTTTTTCTCGCTTTGGGAGTTCTTCCGTCCCATGAAGAACCTTTTCAGAATCTTTATTCTAACAATCCTTGACTCCAGCTCCGTTTCCTTATGAGAACTTCTGTGACTTTCAGTCATAATGCTGGTAGTTAGATTGATTTTCATTCCTCTACCTAGAGTTTCATGTCTACACATTTAATTAAACTCTGCTCTGCTATTTTCTAATTTAAAAGTGCCTTTCCACCTTAAAAAGACTATAAGGTTTTAAGGGCAGAAATCTATTCTTGTATTCTCTGAGTTTCCCACATAACACCTTACTGCTTTTGCTGTATAGTGAGTACTGAAAATACCTGATTGCTTGGTTGATTGACTTTATTATCTGCTGAGATCCTCATTTCTAATTGAAAGTCTTGGAGCGTCTTCACTCTATCCTCTGCTGGTCACTGAACTCTTACTGTTCATATGAATGCAAAAGAAGGATAAGCTAGATACCAGCTCCCAAGAATTTACAAGCTACTTTAAAATGAAGTTAACATACATGAAATCACTAGAGAACATCATGCACTACATTGTGCAATTCTAATTTGTTAGTTTTTATATAACCTTGGAGAAGAGGCTGTTACAGACTTTGCAAGTCAAGGATGTTTTATAGAGAGGATGGAAATTTCTTGAGTCATGGAGGGTAGCACAAATGGAAAAGGGGGAATGCCTGAGAAAAAGCAAGAGTGTGAAACTTGACATCATTCAGGGGATAGTAGGAAACAAAACTAATTGGACTGTTCTCCAGTGGCAACATTTCTTGGAACTGCCACATACGTAGCAGACATAGAAGTTGGAAACAAATACGCGTATTTTATGTAGTAGGCTCTAAGTCAGTAAGGACACATGATATTCTAGCATCAATGAACTCTGGATGTATGTATACACAATAAAACATCTAAGTTCAATTACCTTTGATAACTTAGAAAATATCAGAAAATGAAATTTGCTAATTAGAGATAAAATTTTCACATTCTGTTTATTAAATTTATATTGGGAAGTGGGATAAGAGACAGAAGTTGCAGTTTGCTTCATTTGTGTTTAATATTAAGTACCTGTTTCTTTAAAAATAGAGTAAGAATAACAAATACATAATGAAATGTATTTTATTGACATTTTTCTAAAACTTCAGTTTGTATGTGCATGTGGATATACTTTCTCCTTATTTAGCCTTGAGTTTTCCCTCAGACACAATGCAGTTGCTTTACTTAATGATGCAAATGTTTTAGCAATGCATGCTTAACAGCAGTTTAGGTTTCTATTTTGCATGCTGCAAATTAACCATCGTTAATATTAATAATACAAGTGCTGGCTTTTAATGGCACATTTACTGCTGTAGTTTATGTTTTATTCTGACTATATAGGTAGCAGTTGTTCATTGTAGAAAGTATGGAAAGTATATGAAAGAAAGAAAAAATTAAATACATAAATACAGGTATCTACATATCCCAAATGTTAGTGCTCAGAGTTCCGATATTTTTGTTTTGTTCTTTTAAGACTTTTTTTTACATCATTTAGATTATATTGTAGAGATAATTTCATGCCTTCCTTTGTCACTTAATACTTGAATAAGCATTTTTCTTAATCCTTTATATGCTGCATTTATTATAAACCTAGCATGCAATTCTGAAGTGAACGTTAAAACCAGACTTGGTCCCAGACCTGACTCCAACGTTAAGTATTTGTCTTTGAACAAGGTAATCTCTCTGGGCTTCACTTTCTCCATCTGCTAAATGAAGGGATCCATTTATTTAAATCATCTCCAAAATCCTTTTGAGCTTCAACTTTTTAGGTTCTATGCAATATGTTCTTTTAAGGGTCTTCATCTGTAGTGTTAATTAAATATGAAATATTTGGCAACTTCAGTGTTCATTTGTAGTTGGTTGGTTGTGTCCCATTGCTGGGGCTAGTATGTGTTGGATCACTGCCCTGGTTTTTTATTTGTCTTTTATGTTTTGTCAACTATGGCCTCATTAGAGTACAATGAGTATAGATCCTTAGCGCTGGAGGGGCATAGAACAGAGGTCTTGGCAAAATATAACTCACTGAAATAGGGTTGTTGGATGTTCAAGTACCTATTTCCATGTTAGACTCTTATGTTTCAAAATCAGGCCAAAGCAAAATCACAGGTTACTACCTAACAGACTTTCGCAGTTCTCACAAGTGTTGAAAGCCCCAATGTTGAATTCAGTAATTTCAAAGCTAGCATTTACCCTTAAATCTACACCGTATTCTTGTAACTGTTTACCAAAGTATAATTGTTACATTATTTGTGTTTTGTGATTCCCATTTACTTGATTCATATAAGAGGCTACTCTGTGATAGTGCTTACTTTCTTATAAAACTGTATGTTTACAATTATGTGACTCTTACTGTGTAACTTATCTTGAGACCTAGAAGAATATAGAATTTATCTTTTAAAACATATTGTAAAAGCTGAAACTGTATTAGTGTGTATAGATTTACTTATTTTTTTCTAACCTGGTTTTTTGAAATGGTTTCTATTTAATTAACATCATTGACATTTAGCTATAAATATAAATTTTTAAATAAAAAGTTGAAATATGGGTAATTATTATTTTGATGAAGAGAATGAAAAAAATCCTATGTGGATTATTTTTACTTTGTAGTGTAAAATTTTACTAAAATATATTTAACCTTGATATAATTTGATTTTTCAAAATTAAATGAAACCTGAAACAGTTAAAATATTTATTTTACTTGACACAAGATATTGGCAAATAAGCAAAAGAGTTATTGCAAATAATAATGGAATAATTACTTCCAGGTAAGAAAATGTTCTGGAATGCTGAGGAATGCCCTTTTTCTAGAAGAGTATTTTTCTTGTGCCTTGTCTTTTAGAAATGGATCTTTTTTACTTTTGACATATTAAGCTTTCAAATACACATGAACCAGTTTTACGTGGCTCATATTTTTATAAAAAGGCTTTTTTGTTGTTGGAGGTGGTAGTGTTGAGTATTATGATACATTTTCTAAACAGAGGTTGCTAATACTTTAGTTCAATGAACAGGGAATCAATTTTACCTAACTATTCTATTTTCATTCAGTTGTGTGTACTGACTGGAGATTCAGTGTGAACAAGATAAAATCCTATCCTCGTTAGAATTTGTGCTTTAGTGAGGGAGAACAGAAAGGAAAACAATATTGCACATTGTTAGGTAGTGATAAAGCAGGGAAGGGGATAAATAGAGATAGAGAGGTTTATACTTTAAATAAGATCATCAGGAAAGGTAATATTTGAACAGAAACCTGAAAAGAAGTAAGGGAGCAAGCAAGCCATGAGGGTGTTTGGGTAAAGAGTATGAACAGAACTCAAGGGCAAAACAGTGAGGCAACAAGTCCTTTGGTATATTTGAAGAACAGCCAAAAGGGCAGTGTGGCTGGAATTGAATAAGGTATGCAGGAGCTAAATCATATGCTGCCTTTAAGGCCATGATAACTTTGGTTTTGTTAGTTTTAAGAAGCCATTGAAAGGTTTTGATCAGCGTTATGACATGATGCTAGTTTGTGTTTTTAAAGATTTTCGCTGGCTGCTATGTGGAGAACTGTCTTTCAGAAAGCAGACGTGGAAGTGAGGAGACCAGTGGAAAGTATAGTCATGTGATGTGGTAGACCAGTAATAGATGGTCAGACTGACTGGCGTGATGGCGATAGAGTTACGTGGCCAGCATTGAGTTGCATTTTGATCCAGCAGTACCTGTTAATAAACTGGATGTCTGTGAGGTATGATAGTCAGGGATGAATGACACTTACACAGGTTTGGGCTAAAGAAACTGGGCGAATGGTTGCTGCCATCTACCAAAGTGAGGGAGATCAGAGAAGGAACATGTGTGGGAAGGGACCAAAGGTGGTAAAATGAAGACTTAATGATCTGTTGAGTTTGGGATCCCTGTTGCACACGTCCACACAGGAATGTTGAAAGGATAGTTGGTCGTCCCATCCAAACTTTACACTTTATGTTGTTCAGGTAAGTATTGTAAATATTTCAGTTGTTACCAGGTTTCCCTGAAAATAAGACCGGCTCTTATACCGTATTTCCCCGAAAGTAAGACCTGGTCTTATATTTTTGCTCCAAAGCAAAATATGCATTAGGGCATATTTTCAGGGGATGTCTTATTTTTTTCTGTACAACAATCTACATTTATTCAAATACAGTCATGTCATCTTCTGGAACATCATCATAATGTACTAAATGCGTCTGAGATCTTAACTGGGGCTTATTTTCGGGGTTTGTCTTATTTTCGGGGAAATACTGTATGTGCCATTGAGTCAACTTCAACTCCTGGCAACCATATGAATGAGTGAACATTCTCATTGTAGGGTTTCAAAGTAACACAGATGAAGAAAAATAGAGAGTAAGACAAGAAAATGCAGCAGTGGTGTACCATTGCCTCCTGCTGCATAGTGAGTCCAACCCACATGTGCTCAGGTCCATGGTGTCGTACATCACCAAACACCTGCGAAAGGTAAACTCCTCGCAGGGAAGTATTTCAGTAGGTATTACATAAAGCTGCTAAATTCATTTCTACATTGCCTGTGCCCAAATGTAGTAGCTTGATTACATTCTTAGACATAGGAATGTAATTCAGTGAGATTTTTAACAATATAGAAACTCATATATTTAAAGCATTCCCTTGGGTATATATACCTGGGTAAAAGTATACCATTAACCCCTGTTGATATTGTAGAAAACATATTTAGAACATTTCTATGGAGTAAAATTTTAGTAAACAATATCTAGTGTGGTTATTATCATAATTTCCTTTTATATACCTAATTGCTGGGGGGAATAAACTAGAAATGTGGATTTGTGAATGCAGCCTCAGCTACTGCCACCTTCCAGTGAGTTATTAAGGGGTCCACACCTCCAAACAACATCTGCGTCTGTGAGAGTGTGCATGCCTGTGAGTGTGGTTGTCTTTAAATAGTGGCCAAAGTGGTCCAGAGATGAGTAATGTAAAACTATAAAGCTAGACCAGTTTGACTAAAATGATGACCAAGTTCATGGAAGAGAGGAAAGTTTGTTTTATTTTGCTTTGTTTTTAACTAGAAAGTAAATGACACAGAAGGAAAAGAAAAAAGTACTAAGCCGTGGGAGTTATTAAAACAAATATCACATTGTGTAATTTTTAACAACTTAAGAGGAATGTGCTTGATGAACATTTTTCATCTTGTGTATGGTGCATACTAGGCTACGTTTCTTTTGCTTCATGTCAAAAGAGCAGGAAAACATGTTCTGTTATTGTTCACCTGAAGATTTGTACACAGTGTGTACTGTAGTTTTACATTAATGCAGTTTGTATTTAATAATAAGAAATTAGTATCACTGATTTAAATATCTGGTAGAAAACTTTTTTAATGGAAGATAAATCTGTAATTAAGAATTGCTCTGTTTTTTTTTTAACTCTAGTGAATGAACGTTGTTGCTTTTCTTTATTACTCTTTGAACCAACTTTCATTCTAATACCTTAAAATCAATTTAAGAGTTGCCAAGATGATGCACTATTTTTGTTTGTTTTGCCTTTGGTGGATGAAAAGTGCACTATTATCAAAGATGGCAGTCCCCATAAATAATAATTAATATATAGGGGATATGTGGAATGAGTCCTTCTTTTCAATTTGTTCCTTATTATTGTTGTGGCATTCTTCTTTCATTAATGTATCATATAGAAATGTATGTGCATTTGGTTTGGACCCACTGATATGATTCAATATTTGAAGCTCAGACTTAATTTATAAATCGATGAGATGATGCAGAAAAAAATCCAAATCTCCTGCAAAGCAGCTGGACTATCCTAATGTAGGTTTTCTAGTGTTTTGTGGTGAATCTCTAGAACCTACTTCTTGACACATTGATAAAAAGTACTGAGGGCTGCAAGTATATCATTTTATTAACAGGCCTCAACAAAAAGAGCAACAGTGTTTGAAAAGGGTAAAAAAATAAATATTATGAGCATCATTTTTCCTCCTTTTTTTATTTTAGTATTATAATTTCTAAATTCAGATAGAATTGTAATCCTCTTTTATCTGAAAATGACATTTGGAGGATGGCTGTAATCAGGGTAAGGGAATGCTACTAATTCCACTAACCTTTCCTTTTCTCTGACTAAAAGCTACGTTGGGAACTGATATTAACATTAATCCCCATAGTCTGACAAATCTGTTACTTGTAATTTACCATAGAACTGATTTATGATGACAAATAATTAGGTAGCCTTAGACAGAAACGTGAGCCACTGGATTCTATTTGAAGATAGGCTCTATACTCGTATTATATTCTTTATACTGTCTCTGTTTTGTCCCTCAGAGACACAATCCATTCATCCCTGAACATATTGATCCATTGATAGAAAATGTGTAGGGTTAGAAAGAGATTTTATTTTCATATTAATGAGTGGCATCTTCGTGTATTCCACCATGTTCAAGCATTGCTTATGTTTCTGTTAACATTTCTCCATAGGCTCAAATGGAATTAGATAAGTGATTCTTCAGGCCACTGAAAATATATGAAGCATATTTGTTTGAGAAAAGTGCTTATGTGTAATATCTTAAATGAGTTAAAATAAATTTTTAATTTTAAATTGAAAGTTCCAGTTGTAAAATTAAAGCATAATTTATATACAGCAAAATTCACCGTGTTTAGTTACAGTTTTGTGAGTTTTCACAACTGCATAGTCATGTAATCACTACCACAATCAAGATATAGAGCAATTCATCACTCCAAGAAGTCCCCCTGTACCTTGTATCAGTTTCTCCCCTCACCCCACACCCCGCAAATTACCAGTCTGATATATGTCCATATAGTTTTGCTTTTTCCAGAAAGTCATATAAATAGAATCATACAGTATGTAGCCTTTTGATTCTGGCTTCTTTCTACTTAGCATAATGCATTGAGATTCATCCATGTTGTCTAGTGTATCAATAGTTTGTTCCTTTTATTGTTCAGAGTAAGTATTCCATTGTAAAACACACCATGATTTGTTTAGAGGAACTTTTGGGTGTTTCCATTTTTTGGAGATTGCAAATAATGATACTTTAAATATCTTTCATATTCAACATGTATTGGAAAATTAGATTCTCAGTAAAAGTATGTTTCCTCAACATTTACCTTCTTGATTGCTAAATAAAGCAGAGTCCCTGAAAGTGTTAAAAATAATATTGGTCATGAAAAAGGTAATTTAAAAATGTAACTTAAAATTTGTTTCTCCAATTTCACAAGTCAATGAAACTGCTTATAAATAAAGCTTATATTAAAGCTTATATTAAATTTAATAATATACCACACTACCTTGTCTTGATATCATGAAAAAACCCTCAAAAGTAATATGTATATTATAAAACTTACTCTGATATATTGGGGAAATGACTTATATGTGGCACATGTGCGCAATCATACCAAATACAGCTTTATTTCGTATTACCACTTCCTCCAGGCAGTGATTTTCTGAGATAGGTATTTTCCCTATTAGGATTTGGGTAGTTACAAGAAATATGGACTAATGTGCATGGCAGGCCCTGAAGATTTGATTTTAATAAAAGATATTTTTAAAAAAATTACCTTCAGATATTATTAAATAATGAGTCTTAAATCTAGAAAACAAGCAAAATAACAACATATTTAAAATGCTTTTCTAGATTATGAAAGGACCCTAAAAAGGATTGTTCTGTTTCCCTTAACAGCATGGTCATGTATTGCTCTAATCAGCAGTCATTCTTGTTCAGTAAAAGCTTGTGAGTACCCTGACACTTAACCATGCCAGGCCTTTGTTGACTCAAAGTCCACCCTTAAGCATTTTGCAGTTCAAGACAGAAATAGACAGACAAAGACGAATATATAGAAAACACAATGTCAGTGAATGAACATACACTAAATACAGGTAGTAGAAAAGATCAGAGTTCAAAGAAAATTACCGTTTTGTGGAGCAATGTCACAGGCGGTTTATATAAAGTTAATAAAGATGGATGTTTCTACTTTGCTTTTTATCTGGAAAAGCTGATGGACTAATCGAGGTATCAAGAATTACTCAAATGAAGGAAAGAAAAGTACTTGGTAGGGTGATGTTTGCAGTATGCTATTTAGGTAAAGCCAATGGGATATGCAGAAAGTCACCCCTCTGATTATATGCCTACCGCTGGGAATGTAGAATGCTCTAGAGGAATGTACCTGTGAGCCTTCATTTCAGCGTGTAAAACTCACTAATGAAGAACAACATCAGGTCCTGTATTCTTGGTTTGTTTCAAATGTGCACATGCAGAAAATGGATGTATTTACTCCCTGAAGGCTCAAGTGACTAACACAGTGAGTTTAACAAGAGGTGCATGTGGTGAGGGTGGCGGTACATCGTTCAGTGTGTGTGCTCCTTGTGCCCGACCAGTGTATTAACTCAGTAGTGATGGCCACAGTGCAGAATGCACCATGAATGAATGCTGATAATAGAAAGAGGATGGAGTAATGGGTGTAAGTGGTAGGATGGTTACTTGGCAGCTTTAACATAGAACACTTGCTCTATTTTAGTCCTCTGGTATCCCCCAAATCTCCCATAAGCTAAATCAATGACTGAAAAATTTCCCACGTCCCAAAGTTGGTTATTTTCTCCACTTCCTAAAGTAAGCGTATATGATAGCTAATGAAAATTCTTAAAAAAAAAAAAAGAAAAAAAAAGAAAATTCTTAAACTATTTTTTTACCATATATTTACTTGCAAGTAAAATTGAACTCCTTCTTGAATGAATTTGTAAAGAGAAAAGAAAATCTGACATTTTGTAATTCTTTACAAGAATTGAGATTTCTCTTCTGGTGTTTTGTACGCATCTTTTTTATCTTATATGTACCTTCCTCTGCTATTTTTTTAAGTTGACTTTATTTTTTAGAGCAGTTTTAGATTCAGAGAAAAATTGAGAAGGTACAGAGATTTCCTGTATACCCCCTACCCCGGCTTGTGCCTAGTCTTCCCTGCTTTGCTTTTCATTTCCTTCAAAAATACTCCATCTGTTGATTTGCAGCAAAGTGAAAGAGTAGGGGGAAATTACCCAGATGAAATTCTTCATCACTGAAGAGAAAATACAGAAATCAGCCACAACAGATGTGATTTCAGAAATGGTCTGTTCTTGTTTCATAATGCAGTGCTTCTTTAAAAACTCTTAAATCTTTGGAAGTAATCTGCGATAGGCAAATAGGAGAACATTCCTGAATATTTGATTGATAGGTCTTTTTCTTATATACAGTATATCTTTGAATTGCATAGGAAGAAAATTTCATTATGAATGCAAGAGTGTGTTAGGGCATGGAAAGGATGTATATTTTTCTCCTTTCATTTGCTTAGAATCCATTCTGATCCTTGAGTTAGCTAAATTGATTTTCATGTTTATAAGAGCTTATGGAAGGTAGTGTTTGAAATTCCCTGCTCCGTTGCCTATCAAATCACCATTTTGCAGTCCTTATTCTCACCAGCTGGCCTTCACTTGGAATGTACACCTTCCAAGGTTATACCATAAAAGGTGTAACCCTGAGGTTATTAATAAGGTTATTAGCTTGTGTTCTGGGCGCTGACAGTGGACTTTCTGTCACTGTGTCACTGTGCATTCATCTCACCAAAAACTGTCATTTGAATTTCAAGGTCCTTCAAACAAACAATTCAAAAATTGGTATTGAAATAGTCTCCAAAGACAGGTAAAAATACACTTTTGAAAAATCTTCGAAGAAATTTTTCTTTGATCTCTGAATTTCCTGGAGACTCAGTTATATTGTTGAAATTTGAAAACCTTCAGGTTTGTCAAAATGTCTTCTTGTAATGGGCAAAAAGAAAGCTCTTAAAATTGTTTTCATTCTAACTAGTGAGAAGAAATGAAAATGAGAAAGTTGTTTCAGGCTTGATAGCTGATATACCAAAGGCCTCTTGCTCCCTCTACAGAAGGTGCTTCAAAATTGCAGTCGAAAAGATTTTTTTTATTTTCATTTTTTAATTTTAATGAAACAGATTTATCATTGATGTTCATGATGATTAAGAAAAAGTTTTAGATACATCTGTATCTCAAATGTCTTGCAAACTGGTTGGTTGTCCTAAAGTTGGTCAGGGTAGATTTGTATGTTTCTACTTTGGTATTTTTCTCTTGCATCAGCAAGGATTAAACTCCAGTAGCAATAACTGTGAAAAACAGTAGTTTTTGGTTTGTTTTTTTGTGTTTTTTATTTCTTTTTTTTTTTTTGCTTGTTCAGCTTTGTTTTATTTTATTTATTTTCAGAGATGAGTAAAATGCTTGAATATTTCTTTTGATATTAAGTGATTGCTTCACTTATTTTCATTCTTTTTTATTTAGCCAGAGAATTTAAGCCATAGAAGAATGTATTGTAACTCAACAACTTTTAGTTATTTTATTATCGACTTCTAATTATCCTGGTCATTTTTAGTTTTTGGTTGTTTCCAAACAACCAAGGGATTGTGGAAGGGATAGAAATTGGAATTGTAACTTCACAGAAGAAAGAATTGTTTCATTTAATTAAACTGGATTTTTTTTCAGCTATAGATGATATGTATAAGAGACAGAAAGTTTGAGCTTTCTATAAAAACTTCATTAATACATAAAACTAACAACATTATATTTATCATATTACTTTACCCATTTAAATTGAAATGCAAGGTTAATATTTTAGTAGCTTTGGTTTGAGTAATTTTATGCATTTTCTCTAACAACTCTAAGACCATTTTATTTGACAGGTTACTAGTTTTTCTTATTGTGGCATTTAAAATTATAAGTATGAAAATTCTTTTATTCCATCAATAGAGTCGTAACAAAAGATTGAAAATCCTTTTCATTTGTATTTAGTATTAGAACAGCCCTTCTGATGTTACCCTGAAATTGAAAAATGAACACAAGTGACAAAGTAGCTTCTTTGATTTGAATATGTCACATCAGACTTCCTGTTCTAAATTATTATGCTTAAACTAGACTGGATTTTTTTTTTCCCCTCTGGTAGGTGTACTGGTCCATTAGCAAATTCTCTTTCAGAGGAAACAAGAGACCCTGTAGATGAAGATGACGATGAATACAAGATTCCTTCATCTCATCCTGTTTCCTTGAATTCACAACCATCTCATTGTCATAATGTAAAGCCTCCTCTTAGGTAAGAACGTGGGCAGCTTTTTAATCACCTCACATCTGCATAAGCATTATCATTTGTGGTGTTTGTTTTTAAGCAATTAAATCATCTAGTTTTTAAAAAATTCTTGATTTCTTTTTCAAAGCCTCCTCCTCCTAGATACTGTTTCCTGCATTACTTTCAGAGAAAACGAAAAGATGCAGATTGTTCATGAGTCAGGGAGTTACTTGACTAAATTAGTTGACTAATAAGTCTAATGGGACATTTTGTTACCCTTCTTTCCCCCAAAACAAATTATGCTCTGATAAAACTTTGCTGTAGGTTATGTATAGTGGTGATTAAGTCATGAATTTTCAATAAACTATTTCCAATCCATTTTATCACTTCTTAGTATATATCTCATGAAGAAAAATTCGTAATTAGAAGCTAAGATATTATGCCAACTTTCCTTAGAATTTTTCTTCATTATGTAAAGATTAATATAATTTACATTCATTTCCCTACTTGATGTGCTACCTATTTATATTCAGATCTTGAAGAAATTAAAAAAAAAAAGCTAAAATTGTTTCCCTTAACTGTTTTTTTTCCAAATCACTTTTTTTTCAAGTTGACATTCAGTATTATTTTATGTTAGTTTCAGGTGTACAGCATAATGATTAGACATTTATATAATTTACAAAGTGATTTCCCCGATTACTCTAGTACTCATCTGACAATCATATGAAACTATAGTAATCAGAACAGCATGGAACCATAGAAACAGACAGATAGATCAGTGGAACGAGAATAGAGAGCCCAGAAAATAAATCTCTTAACTGTTTTTTTGTTTGTTTGTTTGTTTTGTTTTTTAATCAGTTACTCTCTGTTTTACTTCTGCTTGGATCAAATAAGAATGTGAGGAATAGTGTTTTCTTTTTTTTCTTGTCAGTTGTTTATTCTCACTATAATGGAGAAATCCTTGAGCTTTGAAGTGGCAGCCCCATTGAGGTATTTAAGAGTTATAAACAATGGATGGTGTGTATTGAAATATTGGTTTGTGTTTAGTTAGAAGGGTGATTTTGATTTATATAATTGAATTAGTAAACCGTAATCGAATATTTTTGTTTATATTTTTATCACACTGACATATATGAGGTAATCAATAAGTGAAATCTCAGTTTTGAAACTCCAAACTCCAGTGTTCTTTGTATAATGACATCCCTGGAGCCATGCTGGGAACACAGAATACAGCCCACCCAGCCTTTTGCCTTCCAGTATCTCTTGATTGACTGAGAGATAGGAGAGCTGTTGAATACTTCAGTCATCTGTGTCATCTTTACTTGGTGTGCCATTTTCTTTTGAGGTCAAGTTAGTCAGTGGAAAGCAGTTTAGGCATAGAGTGTTCCCTTCTTTTCAGATGAAAAACATAAAAAATGTTTCATTGCCTTTCTTCGAGTATCGTACTAAGGTAGAAAATGCAATACTTGGAAAAGGGAAGCACATCTATATTTTAACCAGAGATCTGTCTTAATGAGTGATCCTGCTTAGAAGTGTCAACACTCCCCAGAGTTATTAACCAGGATTATTAACACTCTGCAGTCCAGGGCTTCATATGTCAAAGCAAGAATCAAAGTATTTTGCTAATTGCTGACCTTTAAGACATTTGTTGCTAAAATAGTATCATTGAGAAGGCAAAGGAATAACTGAGAGGCAATTTGTTGTAACAGAAGAACCAAATGTCTAGTACCCTGATTAGAGAAAGAAGTTATCTTTTTACATCAAATATAAATTGTTACAATTTTCAGTTCCTTTGGCTCTTAACAAATGTGTAGTAATTTTTAAAAACAAATAAGATGAGCTTTTTTGGTCTCTGTGGGATTTCATTATTTTTCATTGCTGAAAAAGTGAGGGTTATAATTTTAATACTTTAAATTTTGTCACATAATAATTGAATTCGCTATTTGGTGGCAAGCCTTCCAAATCCTGAAAATAAATTTCAATTATGACCACTATTACCACCTTTGTACTATTACAGAGAAGTAATAAATGTTAATAATCCCTAAACTTAATTTGAATGAAATTTTTATCTAATTTGTTTTTTAAAGCTGACAAATTAAGTGTCTTCTTACGTCCTGTACAAAGCACTCTTTAAACTTAAAAACAGTTCTTTTGCTCTGTTTCTTTCCCCCCTTTGGAATATGAGGAGAAGTAAGTTGTCAATATTTAGAAAAAGTTAAATAGTAGATGAATAATTCAATTCAGTCTCAGTAAAAATTCATCATTATTATGAAAATTCAATACATGGTAACTATTTTTAAATGAACCGTCTCTGGCCCCTTGGAGAAATGTGGTCACCAGAGAGAATGGAAATGAATTTCAGATGAAGCACTCTTGCGATAACTATTCAAATATCCACTATCTCCTCCATTATGTATGTACTTCTACTTCTCCCCAAGAATTCAGAGTAAATTAGAGAAAAGTAAAACATAAACTCTGCTTTCTATAGCTTTGTGAGCAGAATAACTTGGTAAGCAGAGTTCATTGTTACACAGCTCTCTTCTGAAGACAGAATATGCTCTGTAGCTTCTCTTCCAACTGATATCTTCCCATGACCCAGTTTTATCCATTGTGTTCGTAGTATGATTTCACAACAAAAATACTTTAGTAAGTATTATCCTTTATAGACACCTAGATTAAATTACTTGTTGTGTACCCAAGGCCTTTGGTAAAGTCATTTCTATACAGTTGTCAGAAGTGCCAGAGTTTGGTTCATGGCAGCTGTGAAATTATACTAGATTCTAGGTTTTTCAATATGCCTATCACAATTTTAATGGAATTGCTGAATCTTTAATAACTCTCCATCTTTGATAGGTTCTAGTGCATTATAAGGAAAGCTTAAATTACAGAAATAAAAATCTGTTAAACACCATCAACAAATAATGACTTCATTAGGATTGTTACTTATTTTTTGCCTTACTACATTTTGTTCTTCAAAAACTTGGCAAAGTATGATTGAACTCTTCCAAAACGGCATGTTAATTTTACAGGTGTGTTTAGGGTATCAACAATGTTTGTAACCCTTGTAAATCTTGTTTTCACTCAAAAAAGAGAAAGAGAGACTATTTGTCTTCAATGGGATATTTACTTGGTGCTTTGTAAAAGTATTGAGTAAGAGTATCTAGATAATATTAATTGTACTTTTTCCAGAAAAGAAAATTATATTTTCAAACTTTATTGTATGAGCTGGCTTGCTAATTCCCATCACTACCCCCCTACCCCCACCCCAAATGACTTAAATGGAAAGTATCCTTATGATTTTTGTCCTCTGATCTCTGTTTTAGGTCTTGTGATAATGGTCATTGTATACTGAATGGAACACATGGTACATCTTCAGAGGTGAAGAAATCAAACATTCCTGAGTTGGGCATATACATAAAGGGTAAGTATGAAACATATTCTCTTCGTATTCTACATTTCAATGGTCAGAATTTAAAGGCATAATTCCATGCCATTGTTGTACTGAAAATACATTAAGATTTTGTGTTATCCTCTAGGAGATGTTTTTGAGTCAGCCTGTGATCCAGTGCCATTACCACCTGCCAGGCCTCCAACTCGGGACAATCCAAAGCATGGTTCTTCACTCAACAGGACGCCCTCTGATTATGATCTTCTCATCCCTCCATTAGGTTGAAACCTTTAAAAATTTTTCAAATAAGCCACCCCACCTCTTCTTTCAATTAATATCTGAATTACCAGAAACCAGAGTTCAGGGTAATGCAGACTCACTAGATTATGGATTTATCTGAATTAGAATGGATTCTACAGGTGATGGTGGCTCTCAAGTTCCTATGACCATTATTCCGTTTAGATGTTTTAAGCAATGGTGTAAATAGCTGGCCATCGGTGAGGATTTTATCATGTTATCACTGCATGGGCTAAATGCAATCTACAAAAAAACCTATGAGAGCATTGTTCATTTCCCAGGCACTTATGTTCTGGTAGATTTGAAGTGTTCATCTGCGATTTTCTTTAAGTACAATTCTTAATGAATGTGTACTTTTTCTTTCAGCATAAAATGATCCAGTTCCACTTAGCTAGTTACATTATGGAAAATTATATGGTTTGTTGTAGACAGCTGAGAATAAATTCTATCTTATATTCATTGAAGCTACAACATGTCCAAAGAATGTCAGTTTCTTTGTTTCAAATTTACTATGAAAAAGTTCACTAGTGTGTGTATGTGTGCGTGTGTGCACGTGAAAGTACACATAAGTGTGTATGTATGTGAAAGTTGGCTGGTGCTGGCGTCTGTGTTTATTTCCTTGATTCCAGGTAGGAAGCTTCTCACCCAGTTTTTAGAGGAAGACAGAACCTCCACACACCGTAAGGTTTCACAATAACAGCTCACCGTAAATAAAATATAAGCTTATCTGAATTATTAGGCTACCAGAAATGTAAAATGAACCTTTCGATTTTTTCCACAAACACCATCAACTAATTTTTCCAATTATACTGTTGCAGTGTCTTTTGCTCTCCTGTTCTTTCTGTAGTTCAGTGTTTCATTTTCACCTACATGAATTATAAGAGCCTCCTAACTTCCTTCTTTACCTAGTGTTTTTCTCCCTTCTACTTCTTCCTACTATACATTGGTTTTTGACCTGTTGCCCAAGTCTTCATGATCTAGTCAGTATTGTCCAGTAGAACTTTATGTGGTGATGTAAGGGATCTGTGTTTTCGCATGTGTGAATGTGGAACTGAATTTTAGTTAAATTTAAACAAAATGGCTCTATGTGGTTAGTGACTACCATGTTGGACAATGCAAATAAAGGTTCCAACCTTTCTTTTTCAACTCCACCTTCCTAGTGTACATCTCATGCTTTATGTATACTGTTCACTCTGCCTAGAAGACACTATCCTTGCATTTGATGAATAAATACTTTTGAGACCCTGATATCCCAGACCTTCATGTTCTTGGTAACACCTTGCTAAATGCCAAACTCTACATTTCTCATCCCTCTTACAATGAATATCTCTCACTCTGTGGGGCCCATGGGACTTTTACCTTGAATCATTTGTGAACTTTTCTTAGATCTCCTGTAGAATCTAAGCTCCTTAGGTCAGGGCCTTATGATTTTGATCTCACATTACCCATGTGCCTAGCATGGTACCCAAAAGCGATTTGAATGAATAAGATAATGTAGCAGATAGTTGAAAGTTGGAATGATGACAGAGCTCCCTCTCCTATACCTTCAAATATTTTAAGTTAAAAAAGTATTTATGATCATTTAGAGAAAATATTTTCAATATATTTTGCAAGGCAAGCTGGATGAGTGGTAAAACCATTTTCTTTTAAGTATACTTTTATGTTTAAGTCAGTAAATTTAAATACATGTGAATTTTTATTACTGGAATATGTGTTTGTTTATGCACTGTTTCATTCACAAAGTATTTGAGATTACAAAAGTACATACACTGGAACTTTATTTTTTTAAAGAATCAATATAAGGGAAAATATGGGTAGAGTAGTAAGATGTGGCAGAGGAAAAATAGACATAAACGCATGCTACAATATTATATGTTCTAGTTACTGATGCTGGGAAATACCTAAATGTAAGTAACTAGCTTTGGGACCACAAAAGGTGGTTCTATATTTAACTGTTCCTCTTTAGAGATATCTTATAATTAGAAAAATATCATATTCTTCTACTGTAGGTACATTTTCTATATATTCTGACAATGAAATATATGGAGGATTAGCTTCAATGAATTAAAATCCAGCAGAGTAAATTTTGAAAGATAATCTATTCTGTGACATTACATTTTTTGTGCATAGTATGATTTTCTAATTACAGGCTGTGAACTCATTGTTACACAGAGAATTCTGTTCTGATGGGGTTACTTACAACAATTTTTAGTTCAAACTTTCAGTGTTTTCATATTATAAAGGTTACAGGTGAGTAGTATGCTGTTTAATAACCTGCAATGCTACTTTTTAATAGACCTAGGAGATAAAAAAAGTTTGCAAACATGTGTGTTTCTGTGTCTGTGTTGCTGCTCTCCAAACACTCCCAAAAAATAATTAGTTCCCATTGTCCAAGTCAGTGGATGGCTGGATAAACACTGCAGGTGAACTTCTTTATAAGCAGCAAGAGAAAATCAGTTCTTACTTGGGCCTGATACTGTGTTTCGATTAATGTTTATACTGACCTTTCTTTAAATGCAGGTGAAGATGCTTTTGATGCCCTCCCCCCATCCCTCCCACCTCCCCCGCCTCCTGCAAGGCATAGTCTCATCGAACATTCAAAACCTCCTGGCTCCGGTGGCTCCGGTAGCCGACCATCCTCAGGACAGGACCTTTTTCTTCTTCCTTCAGGTAGGAGAGAAAAGCCAAGGAAGACTTCACTAAAAGCAAAAATTATTTCTAAGACCATGCTGTCAAATAAGCATTGGTTATTCATTGGTTTCTGTCTCCTTAGCATAAAATAGCTGTTGGGTTGGTTTGTTTGTCAATGGGATGGTTTAATGCCAAAAGGATAATAAAAATGGCAAAAGCAATAATAAGGAATCAGAATTTAGAAATGGTGCTGTAGAGACCATCCAGTCCAAATAACACCTTATGTTGCAAAGGCATCCATTAGAACCAGAAATGTTCTAATTATTGGGCTGACAGTGACGGGAACAAAATTTAGAGATCTGTCTCCCCCGATGCTAGTACAGTAATTTTTTTTCTAATAAATTTTAAAAATTTTACTACATATGTCTAGGCTTATAGTTTTGTTCAGAAATGTGATAAATTACAGTGTTACAACGTTGATAGGGAAGTTTTTCTGAAATATCTGTATTTTAATACTGTTTTGTTACTGTTTTATTTTTCTCTATGTATCTACTTAAATTATTGGTCTTCAAGGAAAAATTAATACATAACCTTTATTTTTAACTCGTGAGGAGTAAAAATAAAAATAAACAGTTAATGAACCATCCATCCACTCCATTAGTCAGAATTATCAAGAAACAAATACTCAGTTATATATTAATTGTTGTTGCAAGCTGTTCTATCAGTGATACTGTGATCTGTGCTTTGAAAGTTTGCCTCTGCTTTGGATTGGTTAAACATACGGTAAATTTTCTTTCTTAACAGTTGCTTTGCATTTTTGTATGTGATAAATCACACCAAAAAAAAGCCTTTAAAAAGTGCAGTTTATCTTTGGCACCTATATGCCTCAGGGAAAACTTCAGAGTTTTAACCTTTATCATTCACCTTTATTGTTCATTTTTCTGTTTTTTTCCCCACTTGGTTTGATAATTTAGAAAGTTTGAGGCAATTTCTGGGTAAGACACAAAATATTACAGACATATACCTTGGAATATATATAGCTTCACTTTCTAAAAGTAGTGCATTTTCAAGACATAATTTTGAGTTTAATTTTTCATCAGTAATTATTGATTGAATTATCCCCGGTGTCACCCACTCTGTTAGATGCCTCCTGGCCCTCATAGCGCCCACGAAGGCTACCATCAAAGGGCAAGGGTCATAACCCCTCTCATTCGAGCAAAAAACATGGATAGATATTAGGCTCTTATTTATACAGCTACATATGAACACTAACGTTTTACTATCTTTTTCACTTACACTTTTTCAAATCTTTGTTTGATACATGGACTTTAATTCAGATTTAATAAAAAAATTGAATCGCTCTAAATCTTAGTTAATGTAACCTTTCCCAGGGCTAACTTCTGGATAGCTTTCGGCCAGATTCCTGCAATGTATCTATCACCTTTTATATATGTGATTTAAGCCCCAGCAAATGAGTGTTTAATGTAGGGCCACCTTTTTAAATTAAGTCAAGCTGTCCAGGAGTTGAAAGAAAACATTTTATACAAATACACACTTTTACCTGTTTTTATCAAAAGAATTGTAATTTTATCGTTCATTATGCTTTATGTACAAATCTTCATTAAAATGCTCTCAAAATTACTAAAAAAAAGGTATTACTTCAAAATGAAAATAACCCCCTTTTATTACCAAGTTTCCCTGACAATAAGACCTAGCTGGACCATCCGCTCTAATGCGTCTTTTGGAGCAAAAATTAATATAAGACCTGGTCTTATTTTAATGTAAGACCGGGTATAACATAATATAATATATAATATAATGTAATGTAATATAATATAATATAAACACCAAGTGTAATATAATATAATACCAGGTCTTATATAATATAATATAATACCCGGTCTTATATTAAATTTTCCAAAAGACGCATTAAAGCTAATGGTCCGGCTAGGTCTTATTTTCGGGAAAATATGGTAGATAGAACAAAGTTGTATAAATTATTTTATTTCGTATATAGGTTTGATCGTTTTGATTTTGCTTGGCTGCCAGGGCACACAGCAGCAGTTACCCTTCACCTATGGCGCCAGGCTACCGTGGGACCGAGCATTGATTATCATCAGCACCTACTCACACTCTCTCAACCTCCTTTTAGACGTGGAATTATTCCAATAATGTTGATTTCCCTTGATAATAAATACTTCTAAGAAAATACTTCTTTTTTTCCTTTTCGAGCCTTTCATATCATTAACATGACAAATTTTAGTCTGTTGTCATATCCTCTGTGAAATCCATTGAGAAAACTATTTTTATTCAATTTTAAACCACATATATTAACTCTCCTCCTTTTCAAAAGAAATATTTTGATTCTTCTTACATAATATCATAGAATATGAATGTTTCATTCAGCTCATAAATAAACATTGACTGTCATTTTGCAAAGTATTTAATACATTACACTGTCTAAAATACAATAGAAGACTCACAGCAGTGGTTCTTCACCTTAAGAATTGAACTTCGTGAAAAAATACTCTATAAATGTTAAACGAATGTTTAACTCAATAATTGTAGAACATACAAGGGGAAAAAGGTGATTTTCAAATTTAAGGAGACTGCATGAGCATTTTAGAGGTATTGTTTTCACTTGTTCACTGTGTAAAATTTTAGTCCAGTGTAATGGTAAAGCTTTTCTGGCATTCTTGAGACTCGGTTTCGTTGAGGAAATCGTTATCCCCAATTAAAGACAAAGGTTGGGTTTTCTCATGACGTATTAAATACCTAATCAGACCTACCTCTTTATTCCAGTATTCCATGACCTACACACTTGTGTCAGGTCCACCTTTCCAGCCTTAAGGCCCAATGACTGTAGTAGTCTCTTCAAATGGCAGAGTCCTGTGTTTCTGCCACGGAGCCTCAGGACTTCCACAGGATCAAAGGGGGAAAGGCCGCCACGGCTCTGAGGGTGGCCTTTATCTGGTTTCTAAGTTAGGCCTGCACATGAGACTTCTCTTGGCAAAATAGTAATGCCCACTGCTGTGCATGAGCCATCTTGTCTGGACAGGCCAGTCATATCCTAACAAAACCTGAAGAGTCCTCAAAGAAAGCTTTACAGTTTCCTGTCTCTAAATGGGGCTACTGCGAGCATTTATGTGCTTTTATCTGAATTACAAAAAGGCACTTTTGTGCTGGTGGGTTTAAACAGGCACCCCTCCCTGCACCGTGTGCCGGAGCCCGTGCTCCAGGAACCGAGCCAAGGCTGTATTTATATCTGCTCATTCCCATAGCTGCATGTCTTGGTGCACTGCACAAAATCCCCAGTGTCTTCGGCAGCCCTTACTTTCACTATTTTTCTTACCTGGATTCTCTTTTGAAGTCCTTATCCAATCTTAAAGTCGCAATTAAACTCTAAAAGCTAGCAAAATTGACTTTATTAGAGATTAATGAAAATTTTCCATTTGGATCCGGAAATGCAACTGCCTAAGTAAAATACTAAGACAATTTGGATTGTTAGCAACAGTACTGAAAAGGGTTTAGGGGACTTTGTTGACTGTGGCCTTTATAAAGCACTGTCATGATGTGGCTACCACGGGGCGTATGCTGTTTGAAGGTTGCGCTCACAGAGTTCAGATCAGAGCAGGAGTGAGGTGCAGTCTTCCCCGGGGCTTAGGTGTTGAAGGATTGATGGGCCAGAGCAGTGGTTTCAAACTGTGGTCTTCAGACCAGCAGCATCAGTATCACCTGGGGATTTGTTTAAAATGCACATTTGTAGGCTCCGCCCAGGGCTTCCCAGATCAGAAGCTCTGGGAGAAGAACGCAGCAATCTGTGTTTTCATAGGCCTTCTGGTGATCCTGACACATGGCCAATTTTAAGAGTCACTTGAGTGGGATATTCCTAGAGGTGTGCAGCCAGGGTAGTAAAAGGAATTCAAACCATACCATGTAAACGACAGTAGATTGAAGAAACTAAGGATGTTTAACCAAGAGAAGGGAAGACCCTGGATAGATATTAGAGTTGTCTTTTATTGCAGTAGTTGTGAAAAAAGGATTCGATTTCTTCCATGTCTCCTCAGGAGGTAGAAGACCAGTGAGAATTATTAAGAATGAAAATTTCATGCATCATGAGAAGCAGCTTCCTAAATTATTAATAATTCTTGTATCTCAGAGGGGTAGAGAGTTCTCCAACACTGGAGGATTTAATCAGTGGACAGATTGCTACATAGTGGGCGTTTTATGAATGTGACTTAAAGAGTGAGGGCCGCTGAGAGGGAGGAATTTTGTTTCACCTAAATAGCTCTTCAAGCCATATCTAGCAATTAGGTCCTGCACTGATATTCTTTTAAATTTGGGGGGATAACTAATAAATTTTTCCAGATGGTGTTGGGACAGCCTGAGGAAATTATATTTGCATGTTTTTCTATACTGGAGTAAAAATTTGTAAGTGTTTAAGATTGTGGAAAAAAGTTTTTAAAATGTCCACAATGCCTCCTTCCAGAAATAACCATTTGATAGGTTTTCACAGCATAATTTTGATTGATGCATATTTTCCCACTTGTTTTGTATTTATAAATTTTTTCAGTTACAGTTGACATGCAATATTATATTAGTTTCAGGTGTACAACATAGTGATTAGACATTTATTTATCTTATGAAGTGATCTCCCGATAAATCTAGTACACATCTGACATCATTACAATAATATTGTAAGAATACAGTATTATTGACTATATTCCCTATGTTGTACTTTACATCCCCAGGACTATTTTTATAACTGGCAAGTTGTACTTCTGAATCCCTTTGCTTTTTTCAAAGAGACCACCATCCCCCAATCCACCTAAAAACCATCAATTGTTCACTGTATCTTTGAATCTGTTTCTGTTTTGGTTTTTTGTTTGTTTGTTAGATTCCACATATAAGTGAAATCATATGGTATTTGTCTTTTTCAGTCTGACTTATTCACTTAGCATACACTCTAGGTCCATCCATGTTGTTGCAAATGGTTAAGATCTATTCTTTTCTTGGGCTGAGTAATATTCCATTGCATATATGTACTACCTCTTCTTTATCCAGTCATGTACTGATGGACACTTAGTTTGCTTCCATATCTTGGCTATTGTAAATAACACTTCAGTGAAGACAGGGATGCGTATATCTTTTTGAATTAGTGTTTTGAATTTCTTAGGATAATACCGAAAAGTGGAATTACTGGGTAATAAGTAGTTCTATTTTTAATTTTTTGAGGAACCTCCATACTGTTTTCATAATGACTACCAATTTGCAATCCCACCAACAGTGCATGAGAGTTCCTTTTTCTCCACATCCTCACCGACACTTGTCATTTGTCGATTTATTGATGATGGCTGTTCTGACAGGTGTGAGGTGGTATATCACTATAGTTTTAATTGTCATTTCCCTTATGGTTTGTGATGTTAAGTATCTTTTCATATGTCTATTGGACATGTATAGGTCTTCTTGGGAGAAATGTATATTTAATTCCTTGCTCATTTTTTAATCAGATTGTTTGGGGGTTTTTGTGCTAAATTATATGAGTTCTTTATATATTTTGGTTATTAACCCCTTATCAGATTTATCACTGGCGAATATCTTCTTCCATTCAGTAGGTTCTCTATTCATTTCTTTGATGGTTTTCTTCACTGTGCAAAAACTTTTTAGTTTGATGTAGTCCCATTGGTTTATTCATTTATTTTTTTTGTTTCTCCTGCCCGAGGAGACATATCCAAAAAATATTACTAAGAGTCATGTCACAGAGTTTACTACTTATGTTTTCTTCTAAGAGTTTTGTGACTTCAAGTCTTACATTTAAGGCTTTAATCCAGCTTAAGTTTATTCTTGTATATGGTGTAAGAAAATGGTCTAGTTTCAGTTTTTATATGTATCTTTCCAGTTTTCCCAATACATTTATTGAAGAAACTGTATTTACCCTTTTGTATATTCTTGCCTCCTTTGTTATAGATTAACCATAAAGACATGGGCTTATCACTAGGTTCTTTATTTTGTTCCATTGTTCTGTGTGTCTGTTTTTTTGCCAGTGCCATGCTCTTTTGATTACTATAGCCTTCTAGTATAGTTTGATATCAGGTAGCAAGATACCTCCAATTTTGTTCTTCTTTTTCAAAATTGCTCTGGCTATACAGGGTCTTTTGTGGTTCCATATGAATTTTACAATTATTTGTTCTAGTTCTGTGAAGAATTCCATTGGTATTTTGATAGTGATGGCATTGACTCTGTAGATTTCTTTGGTTAGTGTGGACAGTTGAATGATATTAATTCCTCCCATCGATGAATGCATGGTATATGCTGCCATTTATTTGTATCTTCAGTTTCTTTCCTCAGTTCCTTATAATTTTCTGAGAACAGGTCTTTTTCCTCCTTGGTTAAATTCATTCCTAGATATTTTATTCTTTTTTTTTTGCATTTGTAAATTGGATTGTTTTCTTAATTTCTCTGATCGTTCATTATTGATGTATAAAAACGCTACAGATTTCTGAATATTAATTTTATGCTGCTATGTTACTGAGTTCACTTATCAGTTTTAATACATTTTTGATGGAGTTTTAGGGTTCTCTATATAGAGTATCATGTCATATGCCATTAATGACAGTTTTACTTCTTCTTTTGCATGCCTTTTATTTCCTTTTCTTGTATGGCTCCTGTGGCTAGGACTACCAATACTATGTTGAATAAAACTGATGAAAGTAGACATTCTTGTCTTCTTCCTGATCTTAAGGAAAATTCTTTTAGCTTTTCACCCTTAAGTATGATGTCAGCTATGGGTTTATCATATATAGCCTTTATTCTGTTGAGGTATGTTCCCTCTATCCCCACTTTGCTGAGAGTTTCTGTCATGAAAGCATGTTGAAGTTTGTCAATGCTTTTTCTGCATCTATTGATATGATCTTACAAATTTTATCCTTCATTATTTTAATATACTGTATCACATGAATTGATTTGTGGATATTAAACCACCTTGCATTCCTGAAATAAATCCTGTATGATCATGGTGTATATTCTATTAATGTATTGCTGAATTTGGTTTGCTAATATTTTGTTTAGGATTTTTCATCTATGTTCATCAGGGACATTGCCTGTAATTTTTGTTTCATTTTGTTTTTTTAGTGTCTTTGTCTGATTTTGGTATCAGAATAATAACTCTGGCCTTGTAAAATGAGGCCATTTTTTAGAGTAGTTTGAGAAGAATAGGTATTAATTTTTCATTGAATGTTTGGTGAAATTAATCTGTGAAGCCATTGGGTCCAGGGATTTTGTTTATTGGGAGATTTTTTATTACTAATTCAATTTTGTTAGTAGCTATTGGCCTGTTCAGATTTTCTGTTTCTTCCTGATTCAGCCTTGGAAAATTGTGGTGTCTAGGAATTCATCCATTTCTTCCAGGTTGTCCAATTTCTTGGCGTACAATTGTTCACAGTATTTTCTTACAGTCCTTTGTATCTCTGGTGTCGGATGTCACTTCTCCCCATTCATTTCTGATTGTGTTTATTTGGACTCTTTTTTCTTGATGAGTCTGGCTTAGGTTTAATAAATTGCGTTACTCTTTTCAAAGAACCAGCTCTTGGTTTCATTGATCTCTTTTATTTATTTATTTATTTTATTTTTTTAGATTCTTTCATTTATTTCTACTCTGATTTTTATTATTTCCGTCCTTCTACTCACTTTGGGTTTTGTTTGGTCTTTTTATCTAGTTCCTTGAGGTGTAAGGTTTAGATTGTTTGGGAGTTTTGTTTCTTGAGATAGGCCTGTATTGCTATGAATTTCTCTCCTAGAACTGCTTTGGGTATGTCCCATCCATTTTGGGTTATAGTGTTTTCATTTTCATTTGTCTCCAGATATCTGCTGATTTCTTCCTTGATCCCATTGTTAATCCATTCATTGTTTAGTAGCATGTTCTTCATCCTTCACATGTTTGTGTGTTTTTCACTATTCTTTTTGTAATTGATTTCTAATTTCATACCATTGTGATTGGAGAAGATGCTTGATAGAATTTCAGTCTTTTTAAATTTATTGAGATTTGTTTTGTGGTCAATCAAATATGTGGTCTATCCTGGAAAAGAGTCTGTATGCACTTGAAAAGAATGTATAGTCTGCTTCTTTGGGGTGAAATGTCCTAAAATTATCAATTAAGTCCTATGGTCTAATATGTCATTTAAGGCCACTCTTTCCTTGTTGATTTTCTGTCTGGATGATCTATCAGTTGACATCAAGGGGGTGTTAAAGTCCCCTATTATTACTCAGTTACTATGGATCCCTCCCTTATGTCCATTAATGTTTGTTTTATATATTTAGGTACTCTGACGTTTTGTTACATCCTCCTGTTGGATTGATTCCTTTTTCATTATGAAATGCCCTACTTTGTCTCTTGTTACAACCATTGTTTTAAAGTCTATAGTTTGATATAAGTATTGCCACCCCATATGGTTTTTTGTTTCCATTTTCATGAAATATCTTTTTCCATCCCTTTACTTTCAGTCTGTGTGTGTCTTTCAATCTGAAGTAGGTTCTTGTAGGCAGCATATGTAAGGGTCTTGTTATTTTATCCATTCAGCTGTGTATTTTCCTTGGAGCATATAGTGCATTTACATTAAATTTATTGATAGTTATATAGTTATTGCTATTTTTAAAATTGTTTTCTGATTGTTTTTGTAGTTCTTCTCTGTTCATTTCTTATTCTCTTGCCCTCTTCTCTTTTATGTTATGACTTTCTATATAGTGTATTTGGACTCCTTTCTCTTTATTTCTTGTGTATCATTTGTAGATTTTTGGTCTGTGGTTACCACGTGCTTCAGATATGCAAAGCTATGGTTATAGCTGTTTGTTTTAAGTTGATGGTCGCTTAAGTTTGAACATAGTATAAAATCACTACCATTTTTACTCACCTCTCTCCATGTTTATGTTTTATTATTTTTTACTGTTTTGTGCACATGCATGTGTGTGTCACTTAATTTGTTGTAATTACACATGATCTTCCTACTTTTTCCCTTTAACCTTTGTACTAGCTGTATAGTTGGTTGATCCACTGCTTTCATTGAGAATTTGTCAGTGAGAATTTTTTTCTTTCGTATATTTTCTTATTTATATTTTTGCACTTTTCCCTATCCACTTATGAAGTCCCTGTAACATTTCTCGTAATACTCTTTTAGTGGTGATGAACTCCTTTAGCCATTTCTTGTCTGGGAACCTCTTTATTGCTCCTTCAATCCTAAATGATAGTCTTGCTGGGTAAAGCAGTCTTGGTTGTTCATCTTTGCCATTCATCACTTTGAATATTTCATACCAATGTTTCTTTTGACAAATCAGCTGACAGTCTTATGGGAGCTCATTGTTCATAAATAACCGCTTTTCTCTTGCTACTTTTAAGATTCTCTATTTGTCTTTAACGTATGGCATTTTAATTACGATGTATCTTGTTGTGAACCTCTTGTTTGGGACTCTGTGCTTCCTGGATTTGTATGTTTATTTCTCTCACTAGATTAAGGAAGTTTGTGTTATTATTTCTTCAAATAGGTTTTAAATCCATTGCTCTCTTTCTTCTTCTGGTTATTTCTTCAAATAGGTTTTAAATCCCTTGCTCTCTTTCTTCTTCTGGTACCCGCATGATGCAAATGTTGTTGTGCTTGATGTTGTCCCAGAGGTCCCTTAAACTATCCTCATTTTGTAAAGCTTTTTTTCCTTTTGCTGTTCCAAACTACCAAACTACCTTGTTTTCGGCAATTCAGTCCTCTGCTTCGTCTAATCTGCTATTGATTCCCTTAAATGTATTCCTGATTTCAATTTTTGTATTCTTCATTTCTGACTCGTTCTTTGTTTTCTGTCTCCAACTTTACGTTTCATATTTCTTTGTTGAAGTCCTCCCTTAGTTCATCTGTTCTTCACCCAAGCTCACTGAACAACCATATAACCAGTGTTTTGATGTCTCCATTGCATTTAGTGCTTTTCTGTAGTTTTTGTTCTGTTCTTTCATTTGGGACATGTTTGTCTCCTTATTTTGGCTGACTCTGTGTTTTTTCTATGTATTAGGTAAATCTGCTATGTCTCCATGTCTTTGCAGAGTGGTCTTATGTAGTCGATGTTCTGTGGGACCCAGTGGTGCAGTCTCCCTGGTAACCTGAGCTGGGTGCTGCAGGTGTGTCCCTTCTGTGGGTTGTGTGTGCTTTACTGTTGCAGTTAAGCCTTGATTGCTATTGGCATGTCATTGGGTGGGTTTGATGCTTACACTGACTGACTGATGACTGGCCGTGACTATAGAGGTCACTGTTGTGCAGGGGGCTGACCCCATGGAGCAGGAATCATTTTAGTGGAACTCTAGTGCCAGCTGAGTCCGCCCTTCGGGTGAATCGTTTGTGAATGACTGGTTCTGTGGTGCTCTGGTGTGGTCTGAAACCCGCCACCAGGTGTGTTGGTTCTGGAGCCTCCTGGGAGGGGATCCAGTGAAGGTCAAGATTAGATACTGATTTTGCCAGGCTTGGTGCCATTTGGTAGGAGTTCAAAATGATATGTGGTAGGTTGCCACTGGTACTGGGCTTGGAGGTGCTTGGAAGAGGCTATTCGATGAACCAAGGCTGGATGCTACTAGTCTCAGGCTTGGGCCCCTTTTGTGGGCACCATAATGTAAGTTTAGGCAAGTTGCCACTTGTGCCATGTTTGTGGCCACTTCATTAAGGCTGCATTGCAAGCAGGACTGGCCACTTCTTATACCAGGCTCTGGCTACCTGGTGGAGTTACAATGCAAGTTGAGACTAGTCATTGCTTGTGCTGGGCTTGGAGTAGTTTAGCAACAGGTACAGGGCACACCAAGGCTACGCTCTGCTTGTTTGGGGTTTGTGGACCTTTAGGAAATTCTGCAGCTCAAGCCTAGGCAGGCATCTTGTGTGGAGGAGGCACCATTCCAAAGTTTTGCCAGGTATACAAGTTGGATGGGGAAAGGCCTCAGGGAATCACCAGGGTTGGATGAACAGTGATAGCCAGGTTAATGGAGGGTAGATTTAGCTCCCACCTGCACAAGGCCGGCTGGGAGAGCGCTCAGTAAAGGAACAGTGGTACCTGCCAGCACTACCGTCCCTGAAGAGAGCTGTCTCGACCCCTGCCCATGCAGCCCTCACGCTGAAGCCAGTTAATGTAGTTCCTCCCACATGTCCTGGTGCTTTGCAAGCTGCTGCCTGTGCACTGGAGCTCAGAACTAGTGAGTCGGTGCTGTGGCTCTTGAAGATGTGCAGCACCTAGTTCTCCTCTCACTGGCTTTCACAGCTAGATGTTATTGGGACTCCTCTTCCCAGCTGGAGCCTTGGTTTGAGGAGCCGAGCATGGGGTTGGGACCCCTTGCACTTCAGGGAGGGACCTCTATAGCTGAGATATCCCTCCTGAATCTTAACCACCACACCTGATGCATGTGGGATCTGCCCATCCACATCTCCCTGCTCCTACCAGTCTCGACGTGGCTGCTTCTGCATATCCTCAGTTATAGGACTTCTGCTCAGCTAGTCTTCAGGAGCTTCTATAATTTAGTTGTGAATTTGATGTGGTCTTGGGAGGAGGAGAGCACAGTGTTTACCTAGCTCTGCCATCTTGACCAGAAGTCTTTCCCACTTCTTTTATAGTTAGCAAACCTTCTCCTTCCTGTCTTAGTTTTTATAATCTCTAAAATAAGTTTTAAGTATTCAATTTAGCATTACATACTGTAAAATTACGCTCAGTAATACTTTGCTTTTTAGAATAGATTAATCCCATCATGTTTATTTATTCATTTCTCATTTATTACTATATAAATGGTACATTGGCTGTGGTATTTTCAATTTGTATATTTTAATCCTAAGTGTGGATATAAAATTTTATTGTAATTAGTTTTTGAATAATTTATTTTTAAAAACGTTATTGCTTTTCAAATTTTCCTTATCAGGAGACAGTTGGTAATTATTGTACTCTAGGTGGTAATTGCATTGTATATCTTTTCCCATTGAAGCATGAATGTTTCTAACTTTACAACTGGCTATAAAAGCCCAGTTTACCCAATACCTGACCAGTAGAAAACTTGGCATGAAGCAAGACAGGGCATGGTAGTGATTCATAATTGAACTATGAATATTTTTGTTGTTTATAGTAATATTTTTAGTTAACCTAGTGATTTTTTTAACTGAAATAGTTTAGTGGAACAATACCATACCACTGTATATTTTGTAGTTTATATATGATTCTGTATCTAGAATCTCATGTGCAATGTATCTAGAATCTCATGTGCAATGTATCTAGAATCTCATGTGTAGCTTTAAATAAATTGATAATTAGAAATAGCATATCTGACAAACCTATAAATTGCCCCTAAGGAAATAAGAAAAAGTATATGTACTGTAAAAGATAATCTTTCCTCCAACCGATTGTATCAGTGATGTTTTAGAATGCACAAGAACTGAAAGTATATTTTACTGAATATTTAAATCTAAATCCTTGGGAAATGTCTAACTTTATGCAGAAATCACCCTATTTCGTTCCTTTGGTTACTCTTCCAAATCAAAACTTAACATTTGTTGCATACTATTTATCTTCACATTCCTTCTTAATGTTTCAGCAAAATTAAACAGGCTAAACCATTGACTCTTCAAATACAGACAGCTCAAAATCTAAGACTCATTTTAATGTTGAAATGAATGGAAGCAAATTAAATAGCCTTGCTTAGATCAAAAAGTCTCCAGCAAATCTGGGGATCATTATTGTACGTAAGTGAGTGACGGGGGATATGACTTCAATTCTTGCCTTACATTATCTCGTCAAAAATTAGTATAAATCAGCATGAATTTCCTTCTTAAATAATGAAACTTACATGTTTTTAATGACAAACTCGAATAGAAGTTACCACAATGAAATATAATCAGCTCTTTTTTAATATTTATAATTTTAGCATTATGATAGCAATTCAAATTTTACGGATTTGTCAGTGAAATTCATATGTTTGATTTTGAATTTATGGAAAATCTGAATATGTATGTGTTCACTTTTCATAGTTAAAAGTAAATATTTATGAAGTACCAGCTAAATGGCAGGCAGTGTTCTTAGTATGGTTGTTTGTGTTAGAAGATAAAATTCAAGCAGGATGAATAAGACAAGGTCTCTGCCCTCAAATGAACCTCTAGTAGTACCTTTCGAGATCTTGGCAGACATAAAAGAAAGTAATATGAGAGAGGAAAACAGAGGAGCCTGAGATGGAAGTCGTGGCTAAATAAATTATCAGTGAACCAAAGATTACATAGGTAATATTCATCTACTCAAAAAAGGAATCCGTTCTATAGATTGAAACCCGTGTACTACTAATTTTAAACCAGTTTAGTTTATGGTCCTAACAATTTAGTACATAGCATCAACAAAATCTTTTTCTGCCTTTAGTTACAGTTAATAAATATCATTAGAAGTAGTGAAATTAAATAATTTGTCTACAATTTATGTTTTCAGATTGCCCCTCTGACTGCCGAGGTACTAAAAAATAAAATCACATTTTACTCTGTGTTCAAACCTTAATAATAGCACAGTTTTTAACAATTTAATTTACTATTCAGTGAGCCAATTAACAACAGTGATTTTTAACATACAATGCCCATGTAGTATCATTTTTTAAAAGCACCTATGTACAGGAGATTTCAGATAACATGAATTCATTTCATCTTCACAAATCCCAAATGTAAGGCCATTTTATATATTATGTCTGCCTACTACTCAGAGACATTAATTGATTTGAAATACTCTTAATAGACAAAATTCAAGCACCTGCTTTTTTTACTTTTATAACATTTTGTATTCATTGTTCAGGAAAGATTGGGATAGAAAATAAAAATTAGCAGCAGTTTTACCAACAATTTTATAATTAAAGCCCGACACACCTAAGACTAAAAGGACAACAACTTGAAGCTGAACGGCACCCTCCACAACTAAGATTGAAAGGACAACAACTTGACTTGGAAAACAGGCCTGGAAGTACACACTGTTCCCCAATAAAGTCCTGTTCCCCATCCCCAATAAAAAATCTTTAAAAAATATATATATATATAAAACTACGTAGTAGTCTGTATTAGGAAGTAGTCTAGGAATAAATGAGGAGCATATTTGAGCAAGTGATAAATAGAAAATATTCAGGCAGATCAAAAAATGGTTAATATCAGTCTTGAAATTAGTTTTCTAATTTATTTTCAAAAACTGTGATCTTTATAGAGAATTTCTAGAATTTGTTCTTCAGCTAACTGGCAGAGACAATCATTCTAATTTGAAAATTACCATTATTTTTAAGATCCCTTTTTTGATCCAGCAAGTGGTCAAGTTCCTTTGCCTCCTGCAAGGAGATTACCAGGTGAAAATGTCAAATCCAATAGAACATCACAAGACTATGATCAGCTTCCTTCATCTTCAGGTGAGTAGGCTAATAATAGTAATAATAATACCTTACGTTTGTATAGTGCTTTTTGGAGTACCTTTCTATTCATTTAATGAGCACTGCCAGACTAAAAGTATTTTTATCACATTGCAAATGCTTATAAAGCTTGTATTTTGAGAGTGCCTACAAAATTGTCTCATAGAAAAGAAAAAAAATCAAGCATTAATATTATCTTCGATCAGTCAGTAAAGTATGTTTTCTGATTCAAAATCTATTCATTCTCTAACTTGTGTTTTGCCTTACCAATTATAAGAAAGGGGAGAAATCTCTTTAGAATATTAGCACCAAACTATTAATTTGCATAGCTATAATTTTACGGCTCCACTGTCAGCTGATAAGTCGAAAGAACACAAATCGTACTATAACCATTAAATGAAATAATGCTGCTCTGCTTCTTCAGCAGGCCTTACCTGACCACCATATCTAAACTAGCATCCCCATCACCTTACACAGTTACGTTCCTTCCCCTTCTTGGGCTTTAGTTTTCTGTACAGCCTGCACTGCTGCCTGAAAATTCATTCACTTGTTTGCTTGATTGTCTATCTCTTCTGCTAGAGTATTAATGCTTTGAAGGTAAGACTGTTGTTTGGTTCGCTGCTGTATCCCCATGTGTCTAGGAAAATGCCTAGACACTATGCCTAGAAAAATGCCTAAACATGTTTCTTGGATGAGTAGAAGGAAAGAAGAGTTACTGATGTGTGTGTTACGCTGAACATAGACATCTTTTGAGCAATAGGAACAGTATTTCATCTCATAATTGTAAACATCAGAAGTTTTTCCTATGCAGATTATTTTTACCATTTCAAGATTTTTGTTTTTTATTTTTAGACTCAAAGCTCAGTTCGCAGAAGAGTTGTTAATAGTGATACCCCTATGTCTTGTAACTTCTGAATCAAAATAATGAGCTGTTTTCAGAATTCTCAACACAGTAGTTCTTAGATACTTGATGACATGCATGGGAGATGCTGAAATCCCTCTATAGTTTTATAAGTTTTAACATTTTCTCAGGAAAGCATAGAAAATTTTATTGGCCTTTTCAAATTTTGGTCCATGCCATCTTACCAGTTTACTTCTAGTCATTCCAGGATTTCCTTGGGTAGCCATTGAAATACTGTAGTTCAAGTCAAAAGGATAGAATTCCAGGTTGATAAAAAAATGTGAAAGTCAAGATGGAGAGACAATATCTGACAGTCTCTTTGTAAATGAAGGAAGCAAATCCCTTAAGAAAATAATGTTAAAATACAACTTTAAGGAGAGTACCATGACTGATTTAAAATAATATTCAGTACCAAAAACTCTGGATTAAAAGAAACATATACTCATATACTAGTGAAAATTATGGGAAACAAGTTATGGGAAGAGTTGTGGCCAAAATGCTCTATTTTCACAGCTTCTTTACAGTTCGCTTCGTAATATGTGGATGCTGTAGAGCCCAGAGGAACATCATTCACATATGATTTCAAGTGGTAGGAATTCCGATTTAGCATTACACTGGAAATTTTAAGGACAAACCTTGAGTCACAGACCTTGTTGAAATATTCCCAAATAGGCATTTACCAGAAACCTGAACTGGCTTTTACTTGAGTGATAAAATAGTCCCGATTATTACTTGGAGACCTTTAACTAACTGTAACATCAAATATTTATTTCAACCTACTCCCTGAACTATCTTTACAAACACAGTCAAACCACAGAAAATAAGATACTTTTTCCAACAAGATATTTGCTCACATGCATGAAGCTCCCAGGGCTCCCAAGCTGCCCACTCGTTTATTTCACACCAGCAGAGGGACTGGGTTTGCCTTCTGGATTAGGTCTTTCCATCAAAAACTTGAGAGCAGATGCTATGTGCCTTTAGGATTCTGATAGCCCTATTTTGCAGTAATGTGTTTTTATTGGTTGGTGCAAAAGTAATTGCAGTTTAACAGGTTAAAAATTGCAAAAACCACAATTAATTTTGCACCAACCTAATATTAAGGCGTTTTTAAGATGGCCCTTGAGGATTCTGATAAAATTACTGAACATTATAAATTCAATTTCTCTTGGTTTTATTATGATCTAAATGACTGATAGAGACTTATTTATCAACTTTCTATGAAAAGACTTTCTAAATAATTTAAAAATATAATTTGATTTAAATATACTTTCCTTATCCTCTTATCTAAGAAGGATGTGTACATGTATATGTATCTACATATACAAAGACCCTTCCAAATGTTTAATCCTCTCCCCAAAAAAGTTTTTTAGATGTGATAATTGATATTTAATGATATGAATATATCATAATGATAATCAGAAATAGGTGGATTTACATATATCTGTATATGGGGCATTTTTTGCTGGTAATCTGCTTATTTCTTCACATGAATATACTGTTCACATGGTGTTCATGTCTATTACTACCTAATTTTGGGTTTTTACAAATTTTACAGTTAGGTTTTCTCTTTCTTGTTGTAAGATATAATGTACTACAGTTTGAATACTATTCTTTAGAAACCCAGGGAATCCAGCTTCTAGTCGAATAACAGTCATAATGATGATGTGTACGTGTGTGTGCTCATGCTGGTGAAGTGCACCCTTAGTGCTTGAGACTTTTCATATGCATAGTATTTAGAGGGGCAGTTCAAGGTAACACTTGAGAATAATGCTAAACTTTCAGCTAGAATTTTAGCACATAACTTGTATTAACTGTGCTTGTAATTGATAAAAGATCTTATTGCCAAATACACTGACAAAATAAGGGAGGCCTCAGTATAAAAGCAATTAATTCCAGTACTGCTTTTTCTTTACTAGTTTAAAGGAAAAGTAATTGAGTATTGAATGAACTTTATATTAATACCACATATTCTATAGTTATCTCCATTGAGATCTCAATTGGAAATCATAGATTCACTTCACACAAAGGTTGGAATTGGGTGCTGTATTCCTGACATGATGTTTTAAGATTTTGTGTTTCAACAAAGGAAATTACCCTGTTATAGTTTTCAAGTTCAATTACCTGAAATGTTTTTTCTTGCCACAGTATATGTGAGGATTTATGTATTTATTTGTAATTTAGTGAAAAGTATGTATTGAAACATGTCCTTCTAAAATTAGATAGTGTATCCATAGTGGCAACAATTCAAGTTTATGACACAAATGAGTTTCAAATCAATTGATCCAACTTAGAATAACAAAGTCATAACGATAATGTGTTTGAGATTTCTTTTCATCAGTTAAATTTGTTTTTTTTAATTCTCAGACATAGTTGAGAAAATCAGTATTCTAAGACTCTTGATGTCCATCCCAAGTGTTATCACTTAAATACTAAATAAGTTTAGAGATTATGTAGAAAATAATCATTTTTAAAATTGGTTAAGCACATACTGTGGGCCAAATGCTATGCTAAGTATTTTAAATATATATATTATCTCTATATATATAAGTTTTACATAACAATTTATATAAAGTGTAACTAGCAAGTGCAGATAAATCAAAAAAGGCCCACAACAAGATACATCATAATGAAAATGCCAAAGATTAAAGACAAAGACAGAATGTTAAAAGTAGCAAGAGAAAAGCAATTAGTCTTATGGGAGCTCCTCATATATAACTGTCAGCTGATTTTTCAGCAAAGTTTGCAGGACAGAAGGGAGTGACACAAAATATTCAAAGTATAAAACAGCAAAGGCCTATAACAAAGATTACTCTACCCAGCAAGGCTGTCATTTATTATAGAACCAAAGGAGAGATAAATAGTTTCCCAGACAAGTAAAAGCTAAAAAGGTTCATCACCATTAAACCATTATTACAAGAAATGTTAAAGGGACTTCTTTAAGTAGAAGAGATCAGAAATAGGAATAAGAACATATAGGAAAGGAAAAAATTTCTCACTGACAAATTCTCACCTAATGAAAGCAGTGGATTAACCAACTATAAAGCTAGTGCAAAAGTTAAATGACAAAAGTAGGAAGATCGTGTCGAATTACAACAATAAATTAAGTGATACAAACACACATACACAAAAAAGTAAAAAATAATAAAACAGACATGGAGAGGGTTTGTAAAAATGGTAGCGATTTTAGACTCTCTTCAAACTTAAGCAACCATCAACTTAAACTGCTAGAACCGTAGCTTCACATACGAAGCATGTGCTAACCACCAACCAAAAATCTACAAGAAATACACAAGAAATACAGATAAAGGAATCCAAACACATTATAGAAAGTCATCAACATAAAAAAAAAAAGAAGAAAAGAACAGAAAAGAACTACAAAAACAATCAGAAAACAATAAAATAGCAATAACTGTCAATAAATTTAATGTGAATAGACTAAATGCTCCACTCCAAAGACACAGGGTGGCTGAATGGATAAAAATAACAGGATCCGTACATAAGAGTATGCTGCCTATAAGGGAGCCACTTCAAATGAAAAAACACACACAGATTGAAAGAGATGGAAAAAGATATTTCATTCGAATGGAAATGAAAAACAAGCTGGAATGTCAATACTTGTATCAGACAAAATAGACTTGAAAACAATGGCTATAGCAAGAGACAAAGTAGGGCATTTCATAGTGATAAGGGAATCAATCCAATAAGAGGATGTAACCCAACATAGGAATAGAATACCTGAATATATAAAGCAAATATTGATGGCCATAAGGGAGAGAGCCACAGTAAAAGAGTAATAGGGACTTTAACACCTCTTCGACATCAATGGACAAATCATGCAGACAAAAAATCAACAAGGAGAAAGTGTCCTTAAATGACACATTAGAACAGAGGACTTAATTGATCATTTTAGGACATTTTACCCCAAAGAAGCAGAATATACATTTTTTTTTTCAAGTGCACACAGACCCTTTTCTAGGATAGACCACATGTTAGGTCACAAAACAAGTCTCAATAATTTTAAGAAGACTGAAATCCCATCAAGCATCTTCTTTGATCACAATGGTATGAAAGTAAAATTCAGTTACAAAAAGAAAACTGAAAAATATACAAACTTGTGGAGGATAAATAATGTGCTACTAAGCAATGAATGGGTTAACAATGGGATCAAGGAAGAACTCAATAGATACCTGGAGACAAATGAAAATGAAAACACAACAACCCAAAATCGATGGAACACACCCAAAGCGGTTTTGGAGAGAAATTCATAGCAATACAGGCCTACCTCAAGAAAAAAATCCTAATCTAACCTTACACCTACCTAAAAGAACTAGAAAAAAAGACCAAACAAAGCCCAAAGTGAGCAGAAGGAAAGAAATATTAAAGATCAGAGTAGAAATAAATGAGTCTTTAAAAAAAAAAAAAAAAACAGTAAAGATGAATGAAACCAAGACTTGTTCTTTGAAAAGACTAATGAAATTGATACACCTTAGTCAGACTCATCAAGAAAAATAGAGAGAGGTTCCAAATAAATAAAATGAGAAATGAAAAGAAGTGACAACTGACACTACAGAAACACAAAGGATTATCAGAAAATACTGTGAACAGTTAATTATATGCCAACATATTGGACAACCTGGAAGAAATGGATAAATTCTAGAAACAGAATCTTCCAAGGCTGAATCAGGAAGAAACAGAAAATCTGAACAGACCAGTAACTCTTAACAGAATTGAATCAGTAATCAAAAAAATCCCAACAAAGCTGGACCCAATGGTTCACAGGTAGATTTTACCAAACATTCAATGAATAATAAATACCTATTCTTCTCAAACTATTCTAAAAAATTGAAGAGGGAAGGCTCCCAAACTCATTTATGAGGCCAGCCTTACCCTCATACCAAAACCAGACAAAGACACTGAACAAAAAGAAAAAAAAAAATTACAGGCCCATATACCAGATGAACATTAATGTAAAAATCCTCAACAAAATATTAGCAAACTGCATCCAACAGTACATTGAAATAATCATACACCATGATCAAGTGGGATTTATTCTTGGCATGCAAGGCTGATTTAATATCCACAAATCATGATACACCAAGTAATAAAAACGAAGGATAAAAATCAGATGATGATATCAATAGATACAGAAAAAGCATTTGACAAAATCCAACATACTTTCTTAACAAAAACTCTCAGCAAAGTGGGGATAGAGAGAACATACCTCAACATAATAAAGGCATATATACAAATCCACAGCTAACATGTATTCAACAGTGAAAAGATGAAAGCTTTTTCTCTTAAGATCAAGCACAAAACTAGGATGCCCACTGCCACCTTTATTCAACGTAGTATTGGAAGTCCTACTCCCAGCAATCTGACAAGAAATTGACATCCAAATTGGAGAAGAGGTAAAACTGTCATTTGCAAATGAAATGATACTCTATATAGAGAACCCTCAAGATTCCACCAAAACCTATTAGAAATAGTAAATAAGTTCAGTAAAGTATCAGAATACAAAATGAATATTCAGAAATCTGTTGCATTTTTATACACCAATAATTAACTATCAGAAAGAGAATTTAGGAAAACAATCCCATTTACAATTGCATCAAAAACAAGGTACCTAGGAATAAATTTAACCATGACCTGTACTCAGAAGACTGTAAGACACTGAAGAAAGAAATTGAAGATACAAATAAATGGAAGCATGTACTGTGCTAATGGATGGGAAGAATTAATATTGTTAAAATGTCCATACTACCTAAAGCAATTGACCAATTCAGTGCAATCTCTTTCAAAATACCAATGACATTTTTCACAGAACTAGAACAGATACTCCTCAAATTTATATGGAAGCACAAAAGACACAGACCCGGGGGAAAAAAAAGAACAAAGTTGGAGACATCATGCTATCTGATAGCAAACTCTGCAGTATAACAAAACAGCATGATACGGGCATAAAAATAAACACATAGGTCAATGGAACTGAAAAGAGAGCCCAGAAATAAACCCACACCTATATGGTCAATTAATCTGTGAGAAAGGAGACATGAATATACAATGGGGCAAAGACAGTCTCTTCAATAAATGGTGTTGGGGAAACCAAATAGATACATACAAAAGAATGAAACTGGATCAATTTCTACACCATATACTACAGTACACTCTTGTATATTTAATAGATGGATTTAAGACTTAAATATAAGACCTGAAACCATAAAACTCCTAGAAGAAAACATAGATAGTAAACTCTTTGACACTGCTCTTAGTAATTGTTTTTTTTTTAATAGTCTCCTCGGGCTAGGGAAACAAAAAAATAAACAAATAGGACTACATCAAACTAAAAGGTTTCTGCACAGTGAAGGAAACCATCAAAAAAATGAACAACCTACTGAATGGGAGAAGATACTCGCCAATGATCCATCTGATAAGGGGTTAATATCCAAAATATGTAAAGAATTCATACAAGTTAATACCGAAAGAACAAACAATCTGATTTTTAAAAAATGGGCAGAGGACGTGAATAGACATTTCTCCAAAGAGAACTACAGATGGCCACTAGACACATGAAAGGAAGCTCAACATCACTAATCGTCAGGGAAATGCCAATTAAAACCACAATGAGATATCACCTCACACCTGTAAGAATGGCTATCATCAATAAATTAACAAATAACAACTTTTGGTAAGGATGTGGAGAAAAGGGAACCCTTATGTACTGCTGGATTGTAAACTGCTGCAGCCACTATGGAAAATAGTATGGAGGTTCCTCAAAAACTTAAAAATGGAACTACCATATGACCCAACAATCCCACTTCTGAGTATTTGTCCGGAGAAATCCAAAACACTAATTTGAAAATATATGTGCACCCCTATATTCATTGCAGCATCATTTACAGTAGCCAAGATATGGAAACAACCTAAGTGTCCATCAGTATAGGAATTGATAAAGAAGATTTGGCACATATATACAATGAAATATTACTCGGCCAGAAAAAGAATAAAACCTTGCCATTTGTGACATGGATGGACCTAGACAGTATTACGTTAAGTGAAATAAGTCAGAGAAACACAAATACATATTATTTCACTTACACGTGGAATCTAAAAAACAAACAACAAACAAACAGCAGCAAACTCATAGATACAGGGAACAAATTGATGGTTTTCAGATAGGAGGTGGTTGGTGAGCTGTTATAACTATGTATATTGTCAGATGTGTATCATACTTGTCTGGTTGATCACTTTGTAAGTTACATAAATTTCTAATCACTATGTTGTACACCTGAAACTAATATAATATTGAATGTCAATTGTAATTGAAAAAATGTTTTTCTTAATTGTACATGCATTTAACAATGATTGCTAAACTGATTTTGGAGATGCCCAATGATAAAATCAAATAAAGACAGTAGGAAAGGAATAGTTCCAATGACAAAGTGATGGGAGAGGTTATTAGAATTGTGAAACTGTACTAGAGATCTCAAAACCTGGATTCTGATCATTTTTCACCTGACATTAGGAATCCACTCACTATGTGCTTTCTATACTCTTTATAGCAGCAAAATCAATCTGTTTCTCCGTCTTAGATCCTTGAGCTGCTCAGACCTGTAAGACTAGGAGAGGGAATCTAAGGCAAATTTTTTTTCTAAGTATGTAAGTAGTACATACACATTGTAGAATAAAAAGAATGGGGTGGGGGGGAAGCCACCTCTAACCCTGTCATCAATAAGGAGCATTATTGCCACTTTACAGTACCTCCTTCTGATGTTTTCTCTTCAGTGTGTCAATCCTGTCTCCATTCCATTTAACATAGTATGGGAACTACCTTACGTCATTAAATTTTTTAAATAAATGTAATTTTAAATGATGGTATAATCCATCATTTTTATGTATTCTCAAATACTATTTAATATTTTAAAAGTCTAACAGAAACCCTAACTTTATATACAAGAAAACTAACACATGAAATACCTTTGCTTTTGTCTAGAAATATAGAAACTTGGTGTTGTAGCTATTATAAATAAGACTTAATAAACATTAATAGAAATAGGAAAATGTATTCATCAGTATGATGACATTAGCTTATTAGACACATCTTTCAAAATAGGGACTAAAAAAATCAATAAATAAAACCCATCAAACGTTAGATAACGAAGGAAGTAATACCATGTTTCCCCAAATATAAGACCTAGCTGGACAATCAGCTCTAATACGTCTTTTGGAGCAAAAATTAATATAAGACCTGGTATATTATATTATATTATATTATGTATTATATTATATTATATTATATTATATTATACCAGGTCTTATAGTAAAATAAGACCGGGTCTTATATTAATTTTTGCTTCAAAAGACGCATTAGAGCTGATTATCCGGTTAGGTCTTATTTTCTGGGAAACACGGTAAGGACCTCTTGTGGTAAAATAGTTGGTAGCCAGTGCAGTGGAAGTGCCTTCCACTCCTGGAGATGCAGACAGACAGCAGTGTGTCTCACCTTTTTCTTTCTTTTTCTTTTTTTAAATCATAGTCCGCCTAAGGGCCTTTTTAGACCTTGTTTCCGCTATTCAATCCTGCCCCCCTGCAACAATGAAAGTTGAATGCCACACATATACTACATATCTCTGTGGCCCTTAAGAGAGCCACAAACCTGGTAACATTTAAGATCTTTTTTGTCCGTCATGGACCTGTGGGGATGATACTGCCCTCATTTAGAATGCATTGCATAAAGTAGTCACTCGAGGCATTATTGTAAGCATGCTTTCAGCAGGCTGATTCCCATGCCACCTATGACTTTATGTCTCTGCTCTTTAAAGTTCAGAAAATGAAAATTGCGTCCAGATTTACCCTTAAACCAGCACTTTTCAAATCTTTCTCCACACCAGAGTTAACAACACAGGGACTAAGGCTTTAACTAAAAGTGTACAATCACAGGTGTGAAATTGCTTCGAAGTCTGTGTAATCTCAAAAATGTATGCAAATTTTGCATCATATTCCTCAGTATGCCTGTGTTCATTTCAATATTAAAAAATATTAGCATTCTCACACCCTTGAGTAAAACTGGTGCTCCAGGAAAATGTGCTATTTATATTAACATGTACTTATTTTGGTGTCGTTGCCTTTGATCATAGGAGTTTAAAAATACTAGAATAAATACATGCCCTTCCAGTGTTTTTAAGGATGACATTTGGTCAGGTACAGAAATTCCCATAGAGCTGGTAAAATTCCGTAGTCATGCCGATGTATTCCAAAACGACAATATAATAACTTTGGGGGAACTATGAAATAGTTTTATGTTGTTTCATTGCTGCCTTCTAGTTCCCACGTTCTAAAGTGAATAAGGAAGTGGTGTCTCCTACTTTTAGACACGGAGAAAGAACTAATAGGGACAGTGAAGGCTGCCTCATGAACTTTGGGAAGACATGTTTACAAAGAGGGTTTGGTTTTAAGCTATTTGCTATAATGATCAGCATGCAAATGTTTTTGTTTTTCTTTAAAATGGCTTCATTATTCAGCTTTTAACATCTTGCTTGTTAATATCTTGCTTAAACACTTTCTATAGAATTGGCACTAACAACAAATTCCATGTTTTTTCCTCTTCCAGACTTCTCAGACATACCTCTTCATTTACAGTAATTGCTGTTTTGAGCATAGTAGTTATCACTATGAATTCATTGTCCTTTCTTTTTAATGGTCTCAGCACACACACTGAGCATACCATGAATTAATTTGCATACTTCCTGAGACAGGATGAATACCTCTAAAAATGGAAATAAAAAAGGAGATTTGGAGAGTGAGAATACTAAAAGTAAATTGCTTATCTCACAGTCCCTGAAAATCTTAGTAGCCAAACTGAGATGCATCTGACCAAAACAATCTAACAAAAAAGTTAACATATTCCAAATTAAATATTCAGTGATATGTAAGAAATTTATATATAATTGGTGGCAAAAGTTACAACACAGATTCCATTTTACTTCCATTTGCAAGCTCTAATACATGATACAGTTCAACTTCTGAGCACTTGCAAGATTCTGTAGAGATCTTAGCATCATTTTGGTGGAAATAGATTTTGAATTAGGGCAATGAGGACTAAAATTAAATGAGCTAAGATCTATGAATTCTGGATTTAAAGGAGGAATCTATCAAAAAAATAAATCTTTGCTTCAAGAAGGTTTTGGGTTTTTTTTTTTGCTTCAAGGTTTTTTTAAATATCTAAAAATGTCTTCAAAATCTGTCATGATTCCTTCTAGAGGTTGTTTAAATCATTTTCTCTAGTTGGTATTTCAGATATATTTTGAATGCAAAAAAAAATACCAGTTCCAGAATGAGAGAGATGCCTTCACTACTCTAAGTAGAATTTTGATTTGATCATAATGTGTGTGTATATATGCATGTTTTTTTTCCCTGCTAACTTAGGTTATGTGTACTATTTATTTTTTTCCAAGCAAAGAACAGCTTTCTCTTAAATAAAATTAGTCATCTAAATTCCACTGCATTTGGCGAGTATTAATTATAGTAGCCTCACAGGTAGGTATGTTTTTTGGGGTTTTTAATAGGTGCCATCTTTTTTAGTGTCATCTACCAAGATCAAAGATACATGTGTTTATTAATAATCTAAAAGCTCTAAATCCTGAGACTTCATGACGGTTATATTTGATGTGTGTGTGGCTTCCAGAGTATGCTCCCATGTCAGTAGTGTGTATACATAGCCGTGCTTTTCACACATGCTTCACGTTTATGTGCCCTTCTCAGTATTTTGGACAGAAACAAAATAACATTAGCAAAATTCAGAAAATTTCCAGCAGATCACAAGGAATGTAAGACTTATATTTAGGTCTAGATACTTTTCTTACGGAAATCAGAACAGATGAGATTTCAGTGTATTAATTCTGTGGGAATTGATTAAGGAAAGGCTTGCTAGAATTTCTGATAGTTTTTTGGAAATGATTAGAAGCAAAGTATAAATTATTGTCCATCTCCGTATGACACAATGGAAATACTTAATAGAAAAATAAATGGAACTTCAAAACCTGGTAAAAAAAGGAAATTTAACAGACCATAATAATTTGAGATGTTCAGTTACAAATACAAGAAGAAATACAGACTTAACAAGAACCAGGAATTAATGTGTTCTTGTGTATGAGCATAATTTAATAAGCTTTATCTACCACAGTATTTTTTTTCCAAACTGGGCATTATCCTATAAGAAATAAAAAAATAAATAAAAGTAAGACTATTATCCAATTTGGTGTAAAAAAGCATTTTCATCCTGGATGCTTTTATTTTATGCATAGTATATTCATACTGCCTAGAATTGTGACTAGAATGATGTTTTTTTACCAGTTGGCATTTCATAAAAAAATTTCATACTTAGAAAAACATGAAATAATGCATCCGACAATTTTTCATGATTTAGATTTGATTATTATTGGAAATACCCATTTACAGTATCTCCTGAAACCAATGGGAGATTTGGCAAGGCAGCAGAGACTGGGAGGGACAGGAGTCAGGAGGCATTTGGATTCTGGCCTCACCTTCCTCATTTATTAATACTTATCTGTGTCCTTGGATTTATCATTTGGCATTTGTCTGTGGTCTTGAGAAAAATATTAAGTAAATGTTGATGTCTACATAGTCTTAAATCCATACGTAATTTCATGGCATAAATTTGATCATTTTATTTTTATGTCAGAAGCCTAGATTTTTAAAAAGATTAAAGCACCAAATCAGACATAAGGAAATCCATGATAAAAATGCCCTCTCAAGTTACTAGCCCGTGACCTGGTGATGTGTATGGGGTGATGGCCTGTAATGAATTTTCTTTTCTCGTAATAAGATATCCTCCATTCATGGGCACTAGTGTCATTTGGTTTAACTCTGAGACACTATTATCCTGAGGGGACTGATCTGGAACCCATCTGGCCCCTGCTCTTGTTTCTGCCGGCTTTGCTTTTTCTCAAGCAAAACTTCCTGTGTTGGAATCTGGATAAAGTAATTTGAGCAAAGCACTTCTTGTTCAGCCCAGCGACTAAGAGTAGACTCGAAGCATCTACTCTTTTCTTTTCTCCCCCAACCTTGGGATCAGTGAGGCATCACTTTACAGCATTATTAACTTGAAAAATCAGAAAGGCAGAGACACTATAAAGCATCATTCTCAGCAGTTCTGCGGTGACATGGGTGGGTTGGAGGTCCTGGTGCGGGTGTACTGCCAGGAGTATCTATGAGTTTGTAACAGAGTTTCTTCCCAAGAAAGTTCCTCCACCTGGTAAGTAAGTCTGAGCTGTAGTGCCATGGTAAAAACCTTTCGTTTTCAGACAGGTTTTATTGTTTTCTTCTGTATCTCATTCCATATGTCTCAAAGAGTAATATGTGGAATTGGGGATACATTTGTGTTAATTTCTCAAATTTCCAACACATTCTATCTCAGTTTTCTAATGTTTAAAATGAGGACAATATAACCAACCCTACAATAGTATATAAAAATGTAAAAAGGGTTTATTTGTAGAGATTTTCAAAAAAGAGGTTTTCATATAAAATGAGGTCATACTAGTTATTATGTCTATTTTTATCTCATTATGTAAATGATACGTCTCTTTAAAATCTAAACAGATGGTTCACAAGCACCAGCCAGACCTCCTAAACCACGACCCCGCAGGACTGCACCAGAAATCCACCACAGAAAACCCCATGGGCCTGAGGCGGCACTGGAAAACGTTGATGCAAAAATTGCAAAACTAATGGGAGAGGGTTATGCCTTTGAAGAGGTGAAGAGAGCCTTAGAGATAGCCCAGAATAATGTCGAAGTGGCCCGGAGCATCCTCCGAGAATTTGCCTTCCCGCCTCCAGTCTCCCCACGTCTAAACCTATAGCAGCCAGGAGCATAGACACCCAGGTGTAGAGCTATCGGTGAATATTCCAGGACTATGGAAAGGAGAGAAGTGCGGTGGAATTCAACAAAGAGGGTGTCTCCTCCTCACGTGGCATCTTGACAGAAAGAGGCTTGGAAAGGCTGCTTCTCAGAAGACAGCTGCTTGCTCAGGATGTCAGCGACTGCGGCTTCCTTACTTTTGCTAGCCATACGTTTAAATCAGGGTCGAACTGACAAAAATAATTTAAAGACGTTTACTTCCCTTGAACTTTGAATCTGTGAAATGCTTTTCCTTGTTTACAAGTTGACAAAGTTGCAGTTTGTTTTGAGTTTTGTTTTTGGTTTTTTGGGTGGTTTTTCTGTTTGTTTGTTTGTTGTTGTTGTTTTTTTGATACCTGTACTGTGTTCTTGACGGACCCTTTGTAGAGTGGTCAGGTCTGCTGTAACATTTCCCACCAACTCCCTTGCTGTCCACATCAACAGCTGAATCACATTCATTTCATTTTGATCTCGCCCATCACACCCCCACCCTGCCACCCAGGTCCAATTCCATTTCTCCCATTTACAAGATGCTTTAAGGATTCTGATTTTCAACGTATCAAACTAATGCAAAAAAAAAAAAAATGTGTGGCCTTCACTACTGAGTCTTTTTTGGAAACCATTTGCTTTTGAGAGATGGGGAAAATCTGAATGTATAAAGCATTTTTTTTGCCAGTGAACTGCCTTTTGTAAGGGGTTTTCATATAATATAAAAGAGCTTCCCTTTTTAGTGTAAGTTTGGGGATCTTTAATCTTCCATATTCTCATCTTTGTCATCCCAGGGGTGTCACGACTGTAAAAACCTAAAATATTAGAAAGCAACTACTGCAGATGTGGGAGAAATACACTTGCACATGATAATGCCTTTTAAAGTTATATAATGAGGTCCCGTGTGCCTGCATTACTTTTAAGGATAGTGAATAAGAGGGCCGTCTCCCTGAAGTATATTAATAATTTTCAAATAAAATTATGGTCAGACCTCTTCCAAAGTAGAATAGAGTTCATTTCCTATTTGAGTGGTTACTCGGGTCCCTAACAGGTTTAGGAACCAGTTCATATTGCAGCAGAAACATTAAATCTTTGATGCACTGTTAAGTGCTAACGCTACTGTGGCAATGTTTGTTTTGCAAAATTCTTAATTTTCTCTCTGCCATCAAATTACAGTTCCTATTTAATTTTTAGATTCTCTCATTGCTTCACATAGCTCCATCTAGTCAGGTGAAAGAAATTTATATAGTTTTGCCTTTTTTGCAAAATGGAGGTTGGTTCTTCAGAAACCGTGTTAATACTTTTAATAAATCTACAAATATTTATTGAGCATCTATGATGTGCTCGGCGCTGTTTTTAAAGCACAAACTGTCGCAAGCTGATTTCAATATAATGTTTTGTAATTCTTTATCTGCACTTTCAATGGTAAAAGTCTCTGATGAACAAAACCTGGAAGGTTTTCACCAAAGCTTCAGAATTTTCAGGCAGTTTTTGCTTTTCTAGTGAGAAGTTAGTGGAGGAATGAGACAAAACCAGGTCTGTATAAAATGTCTGCACCCACAGAAGGTGTTCTGAACATGGACTTGTGCAGGGTTGTGCATGTTTCTGCCACTCCTTCCTTCACACACAGTGTGATATAAAAAGACACATCTGATAGTGAGCCTCTCTTCAGGACTTCAAAGGACATGACCAAACATCCATCAGATACCACGAAATGTAATGCTGTTCAAGACTTGTGTAGTTGCCACGTTGACCTGGGAGGGGAACCGATGCATTCCTTTGCAAAGCGACACATGCCCTTGACAGTTTTGCTATAATGATACGAGGTACTTGAAGAGTCAGGCCTTGGATAGTTTGTGCTTGTGTTTTAATTTCTTCAGGTGATTCTGAGCTGATTAATGTCCCTGGAAGGGAATTTTTAATTTGCCTTAGATGTTCTCCCTGTGAGTTAGAGATATGAGTGCAGTTTTGTTTTGTTTTGTTTTTTCACACATTTTAAAATTATATTGGCTAATTCTCCATTGCTTTATGAACTCCATGTTATATCATCATGGTTTTTCACTTGTTTTATCAGTTTCTGATGTCACGTTGGAATAGCACTGTATATTTTGGCTTTTTTATGACTTGCTGATCACAGGTACAGTCTAAAAGCCAAAAGTTGCCACTTTATTGTGATAACATTGTTATGATAGACTTAATAGATTAGGGAATGATGTAAAATACAAATGTTACAAAACAGTACACTCTTATTCAATTTTCAAATAATGTGTGAAGATTCTCCAGTGAGAATTAGAAGGACGATGATACAATAAATTTAGACCTGAAAAATATTTTTAAATCTATTTTGCAAAGAACACCTACTAGCCTCCACCAAAATCTCTCTGCATCTTGTACTCAATGGCAACCATTAGTTTATCATTAAAAACAATGAATCAAACACTTGTACAGAATGAAACGGAAAGAGGGAAAGTCTCTATCAAACACTGTCATGAAAAACCCATTGCTACCCATTACCTATGACTTACCAAACTCAAAGAAAAAAATTTAAGGAGATAATTAAAAATATTTTTACTTATAACAGTGACTGCCCGTTAATGGTTGGAAATGATCCAGACTTGGTTTCACTGTGATCCAAAAAGTTAGACATTCCTCTTGTTTCTCAAGACTGGGTAATAGGATTATTTTTTAAGCCAGTATGCTATATAATCCCTAATAATTAAAACAAATCATGACTAACATTAACCTCCCCCACCCCGCAACATGTCCTGGGAGTAGAAGTACTTATGCTCAATGACAGTCAAGCAAGTGAATCTCCATAAACTTTCTCCCCCTTGATGTTGTCTGCAAGATCCCAGCCAAATTTTCTGGAATTGAATCAGATTAGTGCTTATGGTTAACTTGAACTCTTTCCACAAAGATGACCCTATCCATTTCCTTTGCCCACATTGCAAATAATCTTAATAATAGAGCCCTAATTGCAACTTCCAACGGCCCATTTGCTAACATTTCACACAAAAGAATACTTGCAAAGATTTCATAATGTGAATTTTTTCTTTTTCAGTTCCAGAAGCATTTCCTACAGTTTGGACATTATTTTTCCTCTCAGATTTTCAACTTGAAGCTTTAATTTGCACTGAACTATCTAACCTGGTTAAAATTTTGATTATTTCTCTTAAGCTGATTTGGAAGCAAATTGCAGTATGTTTTCAACAATACAGGTACTGCCTATTAACCTGGAATTTTAGTGCTTCTAGCAAAAGTTTCCAGAAAAAGACAGCAATAGAGTGAAGGGTTTTCTTCCCCATTACTATTTTATTTTTTTAAATGCCTTTTTAAAACTTGTCTGATGTGGCAAAATAGTTATGTGTTCAATTAATTTATATTTTATTCATCCTTTTTCAATTCTGGTTATTATGTAAATTCAAGTACTTTATCTGTTCTTTTAAGGTATTTTATAAAATGAATTAACTAAATGCAGAGTTGGTATTTTATTTTTCAAATGAACACAACATTTCTTTCAGAGCATTTCTATGTTGTAATTTTTCTTCTTCATGTTAAGCAAAAGACATTTAAGAGCTAAGTGGACCAAATAATGCAAAGTACCCACCCCAGATGATTTATCAAATACCAAAACCATATCATTTGAAGATAACTTGTATAGTCAAGCTACTCCCATGTGTTAGAATTGAAAGTCTAAGTTATATTAAGGTACCAAGTAGGAAATACCATATCTGGGAAAGGCTGAATGATGACATACCATAAAATTGATAACTCCTAATCAGCAGTAACATCTGTTCTCTAAAATTGATTTTTCTAATCATTTGTTACTGGCCAGTATGGAGTGGGAAGAGAACAATGGAGATAAAAACAATGTGAAGAACTACTTGTATATCAAGAACCATAACAGAATGTTGTGAAAGCGATTGGTACATGCAAAATCCCATGCTTAGTAAAATTATACCCTTAAAGCACTTACAGTTAAATGGGAGATACACATTAGTAATTCCAATACAATAAATGCTGTACATAATTTATCACACTGGAATGGTATTATGTGCTTACGGTATGTGTTTAAGAACTAACTTTTATTGGGCCCTTGATAACGCTGTTTCCCCGAAAATAAGACCTAGCCGGAAAATCAGCTCTAATGCGTCTTTTGGAGCAAAAAGTAATATAAGACCTGGTATTTTATATTACATTATTATATTATTGTATTTTATATTATATTTATAACCGGTCTTATAATAAGACCAGGTCTTCTATTACTTTTTGCTCCAAAAGATGCATTAGAGCTGATCGTCCAGCTAGGTCTTATTCTCGGGGAAACACGGTGTATTCAAGGAACTTAGTATTAAAGCATTTAATCCTTTCAACAACCATCATGCCTCTTCTAGGACTATTGAAGGAAAGTAGGGTTGATGCATTCCTTCTGGAAAGTTTGACAAATGATAGGCTGAATAGAGCCTTATTTTGTCAGCCTAAAAAAAGAGCAAGGATTTTTTTTTTGTTAAGAAAGAACTTGGGGAGGTAAAGCTTTTCAATCAGGAACAGCGCGCACGATAACACACTGTTATTTAGGCAAAGGCAAGAAGTGGTGGGGCTGGAGGAACACAGAAGAGACTAGAGAGGGTCTGTCAGTGCCTAAAGGGGAACTAAACGGGTTACTAAAAGGAAAACAAATCATTTCATTTCAAATGGACTTCAATGGTTCCCTTAGCTTAAAAAAGTAGAATTCAAAGTCAGATGGCTATCCCTAGAGGGTCCTCATCTGGGAAGATGCTGTGAGCTGCGCAGATCCAATTTGTTTCTCTGGGAAAAACCCCTACCTGGCAAGCTCCGTTTTGTCCAGCCCTCAAGTTGACTCACTCACCCACAGTCTCTTCAGCAGAGACCCTCTTCTCTTTGTCACTCAACAGTGTCGAGTCCAGTCTCATCCCCAACTCTCCGTTCACTGCAGACCCTCCTTCTCCCCCACTAAAATATTCAAAACTCTTTTGTTAGTTTGTTTATGAAGTAAATATGGGGCCATGAAATAAAACATCTGGCAGCAACTTACCTAGAATATCAGTGACTGCGCTGAAATTATTCTCAAAAGGAACTACACGTTTCCCTGAAGAAATGTTCCAACGTAAAATGCAAATTATCTTTGCAGAAAATTAAACTTAACCACAAGTACCGAGGCCCTAGGCTATTCAGACATGAATCAAAAACAGTGGTACCAAGGCGCTTATTTGTATAAATGTTTAATCAGGAGCAATGTGCAATGTTATTTATCTGGAATTTCTTGCAAAATAAGGGAGAATAGATGGTTGAAAGCAAGACTAATGTATCTCTATTGGGCTTTTTAATCAGTGCTAACATAATTAAACATTTATATAGCACTTGGGGTTTGAGAAAGTTTTATATTTCCTTTTCAAAGTTATATTTCTCAAAACTCTTTTGAATAGGTACATTACAGTTGGCATCTTCTTTTTGCACATAAAGAGAATTTATCAGCCAGAGAACAAAATTAACTTTCCCTGGGTCACTCAAGAATTCACAAGAGCTAGAATTATCATCCATCAATTAGTTTCATGCTGAATGTTAGATATAAAAAATAGGCCTAAAAACAATCAGGCAAGATCTATGCAATCCTTTTGTGGGCAAGAAACGGAATTGAAAACGAACAAGTGACTTTCACCTATTACTGTTATTGCATATTGCAGCAAGTGTGGGCCAGAAAGATAAATATGTTTAGTTACTGACTGGTAGTTTTTTATTAAGAATAGTTTAATTGGCCAACACTATCCTGCAAAGTAAACAGAATCATGTAGTTGAACCTGAACCACACACAGCAAATTCTACGATGTGATTAGCAAATTGAAAATGTCCAGGAGTTAATGAGTCTGTATTCTGAAGCGGCTTAGCACTACAGGTCATTCCAGCTAGCTATTTTCAATGTGTCTAAATACCTATTTTGTTATTAGTTTACTGTGTATATTAAAAAGCAGAAAAGAAAAAAAAATTACAGGGTGCCATTTCTCAGCAAAAGAAAAGCAGATAATTGCTTGATTCAGTGAAAAGGCAACAAATAGGGAAGGAGAACAAATAAATATTCTCACAGGTTAAATTAAAAAAGAATACATCTGTTTCATTTGTGAAGCTCTGATGTGTAACACAGAAGCACTTTTGGCCACAATGCTATTAATTTCTAAGAGGCTATAAACTTGTCATGTTTAAGGACACCGCAAATTCAGCTTGAATATACTTTGCTTTTCACGTTAATGGCATGTAAGGACACTTCTGCCTCTCATCATCACTTCAGCGCCTTGAGAAGACAAGCGTTCTTGTTCTTCTCTCAGAGGACCACTACCACTTCAGTACGTGACTTGTCAAATCTTTTGTGGTATTAATCCCTTCAATTAAACTCACAGTGTGTAGAAGATGGGAACAAGAGCTCTGCTTCACTTTAAAGATCACACACCATCATCCCACCTGGAAAATTCAAAACTTTTCAAACCCTCCACATTAATTAAAATCTGTTCAGCTATAAATAAGGAGATTCAAGCTTCAGTTTCTTTAAAAAAAAAAATCAGGGATGTGAACTAACAGTACAGAGAAAATGCTAAATCACAGCAGAGGTTTGAGCAGTGCTCATGCTCTATTTAATTTTGTGTTCTTCAGCTACATTGAACTCTGGGATCCTCACATTTTACTTCATGCCCCAATTTCTTCACCTAGAAATAAGAATATATGACACAGATTGTGTGAAAATCCACAGATGAGTTTAAAAGACTTTAAATGGCTTCAGTGATGTTTTCTACATTTTTAAAAGAATATATTCACAAATTCTTTACATTTCTTTTACAATCAGGAACCAGAACTCTCTTTCATTGACTGTTTACAGATTATTTTTTCCCAATTGCCCTAACATACTGCTTCCACATGTAATTGCATCTCATCCAAATTCTAAGAAGGACATTCTAGAAAGTTGGTCAGCCCAGTGAAAAAAGCCCCCAGAAAGAGTTCTGGCATCTAACATTGTTCACCCATAACTTCAGAAGTCAGTCTACAATCTCATTCTACTCTTAACTTTCTTGGCATAGCAAGACACAGGAGAAATACGCTCAATGAGATCAGATAGGTGACTGCCATTTTTATTTTTGAACTACATAAGCAAGTCATGTCATTTCTCTATGCCCATTTCCTCATCTACAACATATCAAGTTTAGAATAACGTTTTTCTATAGATTCTTTCAAATCCCAATCTATATAGTGGGGACGATGTAACCAAGATGGCGACATAAGAGACTCGTGAATTTTCCTCCTCCTGCAGATGCACTGAATATACAGCTACACATGGATCAATTTTCTCTGACAGAAATCCAGAAACCAGTTACTCCTACATCAGGCAATTGAGGAAATACCCACATCGAAACAGATAGGAAAGACTAAGATGCACTCTTGCCATAAATCCCAAAGCACAATTCAATCTGGAGGGAACCCCCAACACCTAGCTTCTCCCTAAGGAGGGAAGGGGTCGGAAAAAGGGTCCAATTTTTCAGTTATAAGATGACTATGGTCTGAAGATCTAATGTATAACAATGTAACTATAATTGATAATACTGTATCATATAACTGACATTTGCTAACAGAGTAATACTTAAGTGTTCTCACAAAAAAGTAAATAATGTGAGGTATGATGTGTTAAATAACTCAGCTGTGGAAACCCTTTCACAATGTCTATGTACATCATATCATCACATTACACACTTTAAGTGTATTACATTTTTCAATTATATCCCCAATAAAGCTGAAAAAATAAATTAGGCATGGAAAAATAAATTGATATGGGAAAATATTCCATATACACTCCTTAATCTCTTGATAATCACTGTGAAGACAATCAAACCTTAGGTTTCTTTGAGGTTAAAATTTGTATTTCCTTTTCATTAGAGGACGCGCAGAGTTAGCTTAATGACACATGAGTCATATACACCTAATTCTGCTTGTTGCTTCCCCCATGAAGAATAATCTAGAAGCAATATGTGTAAAGCTTTTCAGACAAGGGTGTACTTTCAGCTGAACTTCAGCAATGCCCGGATTTGGAAGCCAACACAATTTCAGGCAGCACTGCAGGGAGACTTCTGCACCAGCTTTCGGCTGACTACACTGCTGTCTTTGGTGTATTATTAGGGAGATTAACTTTAAGCACTTAGTGGTTTAGTTCTGAGCAAGACGAGTGACATTTTGTTTCCATTAGGGTAGTGGGTTTGCAATAAATCCCTAAGTGTTAAATTCTGGGAACGTAGAGATAAGCAGCTGCTGAGAGCTTTGCATTCTCTCCTGTTACCTGAAGATGCCCACAGCACATCCTGCAAAACCTCCCCACTTGAAGAAATCTTTAAAACCCATGTGCTAAATGTGAACTTATTTGGGGCATTACAGATGAGCTATTTTCATAGATGAATAGACCTGGAAGGGCCCTCAAGAGCTCATCCTGTTCAGCTTCCCAATCTCATTGCTTGTTATCTTAATAGATACCCACACCAGGTGCAATCCAGACCCAGTCTTTGCTAGATTTCTGACTAAGAGCTGTTTGCTATTCTTTGTCATTTCATAACATTCCTTCCAACTCTAAAGGGGAGTTCACAGCATGCACAATATTTTGCTTAGTTATGTAAATTGAAAGCAAAGATATATTCTTGACATTGCAAGACTATTCAACATTCTGGTCGTGTACACATTTTATTTTTTTTTTTTTTTTTTTTTTGAGTATCAAATATTTTTTTTTTTTTTTTTTTTATTTTTTTAATTTATTGGGGTGACAATTGTTAGTAGAATTACATAGATTTCAGTTGTGCAATTCTGAATCACATCATCCATAAATCACACTGTGTGTTCACCACCCAGAGACAGCTCCCCTTCCATCACCGTACATTTGATCCCCCTCACCCTCATCCCCCACCCCCCAACCCCCTTACGCTCTGGTAACCACCAAATTACGTTCCCCAGATTAATTTTCAAACCCCGTGGCCATCCTGTGGTCACCGACTGCCCTCCAATCCCCTCACCCTCCCCCCCACCCCCCACTCCCCCCGCCCATCGTGTACACATTTTTAACATCTATTTAGACACAATTAAGTTTCCCTTAGGTTTGTATACACTGGCTACCTATAATTCAAATATTATCAGTGAACATTGTTCAAACTTTAGCTCAAGCTATGAGTACCACATGGTGCCAGTTACAATCCCATGCTTCATTTTTGCAAATGCAATTTTACTGCTGAGGAACACAAAGGAAATTGCTTCACTCAAAATTATCCACCTTAAGTACTCAATGTCCAATGGAATGGAATGTGTGCATTAACCCCCAAAATTCCGCACTAAAGATTTTTACTGACAGACTAGTTTCCTTATCTATGAGGAAAAGAAATGGTAGTACAGCCTCTCATTTATTTAAAAGAACTTGGGAAAAATTAAATAAGCAATATCTTGAAAAGTTCTGAAAAGATTATTCAAAACCAATTAATAATATATTGAAAGATACATTGTTTTGACCACTGCAAATGAGTGTGCGAGTGTATGGTTAGTAATTCTGTCTTTGAAGTGAGAAAGGGGGCTCTTCTGAGAGACAGTCACATCCTCATTTGAGCCCCACAACCCCATCCCGCCCCGAAATTAATCAGCATGCAGCAAATCTGCTCTTTAGTCAGTGGTAAAATTGTGGCCTGCTGTGCCTGTCAGCCTGACACAGCAATTACAGTGCAAGAAGAAGACATTATTATCAATCTCAAGATGCTGTTCCAGTGATAGCCCCCCAAAAAGGGAGTAAATCAGAGGAAATGGAAGAAAAACGACAGGGAGACAACTATACAGAGAGGAACAGAGCAAGGGAATGCAAGAAACAGATAAAACAAGGCTCTAGAGGAGAATAAAGATATTAAAAGGACAGAAAATATGGGACCAAAAATTCACTGCTGACTCATTTTATTTTCAACAGGCACATTTAGCAGTTTGAGCATATGTGATGAGCATGAATAAATAAAACCTAACAGAACTTGGCAAGTGGGATGTGAGCCTGCAATTTATTTTCCACCATTCGAGATTTAAGATGAGAGTAGAACTAGTTTTAAGGAAAAAGTGGTAAGTAGGGCAAGGTCATTTGGGAGGATCTGTCAGTCCTGTCCATTTGCTTCAACACATATTCATTGAGTGTCCCTTCAGGGACCCACATTACATAAAATAACAGAAATTAGACCCATTCCTTACCTCAAGGAGTTCAGGGTCTGGGGAGATGATGGGAAACATTCAAAAGTAGTTAGAATGCATCAAGTATCTACTTGCAAGTGTGACAGCCTCGTCACTGCTGCTGACACTTAATTCAGCAGATAATACTCTCAGGGTACATATCCTCACCCCAACTCTCATGGCCGAAGGTCCTTTTATCTCTATTCTTTTTACAATGCCCCACGCTCTGGAATTTTTCTTTTTCTCAGTGACCGTATCAAGGAACATTCCTGGTAATTTCTGCAGAACCATTGCTGCCTGCTAGCTGACTATGGAAAAGAAACTGTGTATTATAATTTAGGAATATAATCTAGAAATTAAACATAGAATCTGAGAATTAAACATATGGATTTTGGACTCAGGCAGCATATAGTCAAATGACTGGACTGCGTCTTACTACCTTCATCATTTTTTACTTGTTCCTCATCCTAAGTATTATCTATAAAATAAGGGTTAATAATTGTATTGACTTCATAATACTGTTGAAAGGATTAAATGAGAATAGAGTGAACCCTTAAAATATTAGCTATTATTTTCTGTTTTGGGGGTTGTATAGCTTTCCAGGGCTGTCATAACAAAATATCACAGACCAAGTGGCTTAAACAACAGAAACTAATTTTCTCACAGTCCTAGAGGCTGAAATTAACAAGATCAAGGTGCCATTGGGTTTGGTTTCTCCTAAGGCCTGCCTCGGCTTATGGCCACCCTGGTGCCATAAGTGCAAAACTAAAAATGGCTTTTCTGTACACACATGGGCCTGCTGTTTCTCTGTGACCAGGTTTCCTCTTCTAAAAAGGACATCAGTCAGATTGGACTAAAGCCTACACATATAATCTCACATAACTTTAGTTACCTCCTTAAAAGCCCTGTCTCCAAATACAGTCACACTCTGAGGTAACAGAGGTTAATTATGACTTCAACATATGAATTTTGAGAAGGACACAATTCAGTCCCTAACACGAGGCCCAACATGCTTACAGTAAATTTACACACACACACACACACACACACACACACACACACACAATCAGTGTGACTATCTCCTAGAAGATGTAGAAATTTTTCCATCACCCCAAAAGCTCTCTCATATGCCATCCCAATCATTACCATTTCCTCTTCCAAAAATAACCACCATTTTGATGTCTGTCATAATAGACAAATTTTGCCTGTCCTTGAACTTCATATAAATGAAACCATACAGTGTATATTCTTTTGTGTCTGGTTTCTTTTAGTCAACACTATATCTATACAATCCATCTGTGTGGTTCCATGTTGCAGTAGTTTGCTCTTTTTAATTACTATGTTTGAATATACCATAATTTGTTTGTTTACTCACCCAATGAAGGGCATTTGGATTGTTTTCTGTTTTTGGGGGTACTATTAATAAAGCTGCTGTGCATACTCTTATACATTCCCTTGGTGAACATATGCATTCATTTCTTTTGATGGAATTAGTAATTGAGAGGTATATTTCTTATTATACAAATGAAAATTTCTTTAATTCCAGTATAGTTAGAAAACATGCTAAATTATTTCAATCCTTTGAAATTTGTTGATAGTTGCTTTGATGTCCATGTATGATCTATTTTTATAAATATTCCACATGAACTGATAAAGAATGTCTATTTTGCAATTGTATAGTACAATGTTCTATAGATGTAATTGGTGCCAATTAAGTTAGGTTGACTACTCATGTTTTTTTTTAATATCTTATATGCATTTACTCATTTTCTGATTATTAAAGCCTCTAGCTAATTATTTTTTTTTTATTTTTCTCTTTTGTTTTACTATCTTTATTTATATATTTTGAAACTGTGGATTTAGGTGCATGTAAATTTGTGGATTTTAGGTGCATGAACTTTTACATATTCCTATGAATTGACTTTTATCATTATAAAATGTCCCTCACTATCTCTGGTAATATTTTCCTTTAAAACTATTTTTCTTACATTAATAAATTCACACCTATGTTATGTTCGTTAATATGTTCATGATACATTTATTCAGTACTTTTACTTTTGATCTTTCTCCACATATTTAAAGTATATTTCCTATACATATGCATAATTGTCTTATTAGCATGATCATCTTTGTCTTTTAATTGGAATATTTAGTGCAGATGAATTTCAATTAATTACTCATATACTTGGAGTTAAGTCTACTCTCTTGTTATTTGTTTTCATGACTGTTTCTTGTTTTCTTGCCTTCCTTTGTATAAACCAAGCTTTTAAAAATTATTCATTTTTTCCCATTATCAGTTTTTAAATAATACAGTCTTTCATTTTTTGGGGGGTAGTTACAAATATTATATTTTTCTGTTTTAAAACTGAATTTCTCTTTGACTTGTTTTTATAAATTCCAAGTATCTTCTGAAACTACAAATACAGTCCTCTATGTTCTTGAACATGTTAACTCTATTCACTTTAACAGTCTTTTCTGAAAACATAAATAGCTAAATCACCTATGTGTCTATTCCTACTACCTGCTGTTTTTCTTGGTATCCAGTCTTTTTTTTTTTTTTTTTTTTTTTGATTTACCTTATAATTCTCACTGGAAGCCATATACTGGATGAGAAATTGTAGAAGCTGTTAATATTTTCTTTCTACAAAAGGATGACAATGTTTTTTAATGGTATTCAGAATTCAGGTCGATCACTTATTCTTTTGAATAGAAGGTTTAATCTTTGATAGGTCTGGCCAGCTGGCTTTTGATCTTAGTTCTAGGATATTATCTTTCAGGGTGTCAAGGGAATGCCTAAGTGTTTTACAGGGACCCTCCGAACTGACAGGATTTCAACATCCATTTGCAAGTCTCCCACTTAGTACAGCAATCTCTACTCAGCTCTTCAACCTCCAGCTGCTGCTAACCTCTTGGTTTTGTGAAATCTTTGTGCAGTTTAGGAGTCAATAACTTTAGAAGAAATTACACATGGATTTTTATCCTCCTTTCTTTATGGCTTTGTTCTTTCTGAAATTTTACCTCTTTAATGTCTGTATCCTCAGGCCAGGTATAATGAATGATTTTTGTTTGTGCTCTATTCCCCTGCCTCGCTCCTTTCCAGTATCGTCACACACACACACATACACACACATACACACACACACACACACGGACACGTACACACACAGACATGCACACACACATGCCAGTTCTTGTATGTTTTTTTATTGACCGGTGGGTTAATCCAATAGCAGTTACTCTCTCATGAACAGAACAGGTACTTACTTATGGGCTACTGTTTTTAAAATATTAATGTGGTTGCCCCCAGATTAAATTTGTAGTTAAACTGTCAGTAGACTTTATTGCCTTGATCAAACAGTGTTAATAAGTGTGGGTTTCTAGTACGGCACTCCTCAGGGAAATTAGTGGTGCTGATGGGAATATTATAGATAGTTATGACTATAAGAATAGTGTCCAGGTGAGACATACATGAAATGGTCTCTTGATAATCATGTATTTAGGGCTTTGAGAAATTGTACAGTGAGAAAAAGGATGAATAAATGAACTGGGAAGACCGCAGCGAGTTAGTAATTATATGGAAAATGCATGTCAAATAAAGACCATGGAGTCAAATAAACATTTCTGAAGTGCCTGGGCATTTAGAGCTAGTAGAACAGAAGGCTATTTATTTGGGGGTATTTTCCCTCAAGAAGTTACTAGTATTTCTGAGGAAAAACACAAACGGCAGATGGTTACTAGACTTATCATGGTCATCACTTCATAAAGTATATAAATGTTGAATCATTATGTTGTACATGTGAAACTAATATAACATAGTGCTGATACGCTAACTATATGTTTATAAAAGAAAAAAGTACTTACAGGTCAAAGACATAAATAAAAAATATTAAATGGAAATTGCAGATAAAAATTTAAGCACTATATAGCAGTTTAGAATAGCAATAAGATTTCTGAAAGAAGTACAAAGTAGAACTCAGTATATATATATATATGGATATATATATCCATATATATATATATACTCAGTATATATGTATATATACATACATATATACATACATATATATATATATATATATATATATATATATATATAGAGAGAGAGAGAGAGAGAGAGAGAGAGAGAGAGAGCTTAAACCTATCTCCATTTACAATAAGCCGAAGTGAAAAAAAAACAAAAACAAAAACAACCAAGCAGGATATTTAGCTCCAATTATCAACAGGATAAAATTTTTTAATTTTTGCACTTTCTAAAAAATAAGTGTTGCCAACTTACACTTTAGCCCTGCACTTGAGGGTGGCAAGTCAGTTTTAGTGTATGTGCTGCCGAAGTGAGCACCAGGTGCAGGTCAGAACAAACAAATTTGCAGCCCTAAATAGACTGTTATGGTTCAAATGAGAGTGTTCTGTATTTTCTATCTTTCTTTTTCTATTATTAAATTCTAGGGCTAAGTTGGATGCAGGTTAGCAACATTTTAGACTTGGTGGAGCACAAGATTTTTGAGGCTCTCAGGGTTTCAAGACATGTTGTTTGAAGTAGAATTTAGACTTAATTCCATTTATACATGTTTGCCCCCCAGATTTACTGAATCACAATCTTATATTATTTTCACCAAGCTTTAAAAATGTTTCTGGCACAAAGCCAAGTTTACGAACCACTGTTTTAAACTAGGAATTACATTTTATCACTCCTTAATTTGCACAGTGGCATTCAAAAATTGAACATAAAACACCCCTGTGTGTTCAACTTCAGACAGATATTTTATTAATCAAAAGGAAGTGAATATATTCCTCCCAACATGAAATTAAATAGTTCTAAAGATGAAGGAGATAGGAAATCTTTCCTGACCATTGTTACTCTCCTATTTAATTGTGATTCATATCAGAAGTAATGGTCATTTTTGATGCTTAGAAAATAATATAGAATTTCTGGTCAGGAAATATGATTATCTGTGGAACTGAAATATGTCTTCCTAAAAGTAAATAGAGATGATGAACACAATAAAAAAAAAGTTTGATTTCATAACAGAGCTTGTAAGAAAGGGAAGAAAATCTCAAGGTGCAAGACACAAATAGTGAACTGAAAACCAGGGTAACAAACAAGTGAACTTATATTGTTGCTGCCCAAGGGGCTGTTATTGTTCTGAGTTATGGAGGGGCTTGTTTTATAAAGCTCGCACAAGAAGAGTCGATAGGACTGTGGGTCCATGTAAAGTAGGAGATAAAACTGAGACTCCTACATAAAAGTATTATAGGACCTCAAAGGCTAAAAAGTCAGCAAAAGGCAGATTATGGAAAAGTGTACACATACACACAGAGCAGTGAAAGGGAAGCTTACCTGTCTCGACCTAGACTCTAGATAGAAAACAAGTATCCCTTGAAAATGTGAAGAACTGAGTTTTGAAAATCCTGCATATTTAGATCTTGAAATAATAATACCTTTGAAATGATAGAGTATAATCTGAAAAATAGCACAAAATAAATATAGAGAATACTTGTTAAGAAAAAAACCCCAAAAAATATAAGGGTGAAAAAGGAACAATAACATTTTAACATTTTTGAATAAGGACTAATTAGAACATCTAGAAACAGAATAACTGGAAGATGAATCTGGCATGTTATAGTGATATTCTTAGGGTCCATGGAAGAGAGCTTAAAAGCAAATGCCGTAGAAAGATAGATCCCATGCAAATGGAATAGTAGACTGATAGAAAACTTTTTACTTCTGCTGTCAGCAATGGAGACAGCAAGATTTAACCTCCTGACTTCAATAACCAGAAAACTAAGCCTGCATATGTGAAAACAACTGTTTTCAGACACAGGACCAAAGGCAGTTTTTGACCAGGGACAGACAGCAGTGGAAACTAAACAGTCTGTGGCAGTCTTATGGAGTTGAGAAGTTGGACATCAGTGTTACAGGAGACCAACACCGATGAAAGTTGTGGGTAGAGTTCCAGAAAAGGAGAGAGTGATGCAGAAAAGTGCCCCAGACACCTGCCTTGGCTTCTCCTTGAGTCTTTGCTAAGGACTGTGCCACACATGCATAGAGTCAAACTCCACCAACCAGAATGAGGAATGATCAGGAAGTTGCAAGGAGAGCAAGTCCCAGAGCTTACACTGGGTAGGGGTTTATTTGAGTTCCAACCAGAGTGGAAAGTCCTCTGCGGTCATCAGGTCACTCAATGGAGATCTAGCTGCATAATGTCTTAGCAGTGGGGCGGAATTATCCCTAAAGTGTAGGCTTCTTAGACCCACTTTAAGAAAGCTTAAAGGCAAGCTCAAAAGCACCAAATTGATCTATAAATAACTAATGTAAACAGTAAACAGTTTTACAAGTTAGTAAAAGTAAACAGTCTTAAAAGTTAGACAACAAAATCCACAACTTCAACAGTGATCATCATAATATCCAGCTCCCTCTCCATTTTACCAAACATGCCAACAAGCAAGAAAATGTAACTCATAACCAGGAGAAAACTCAATGTAAACAGATGCAGAGATGCTCGAGCAAGCATACAAGTATATCACAATTGCTGTCATAACTTTGTATATATTATTTTTGTATTTAAAGGGAAATATGAACATTAGACAATTGTAAGATATTAAAAAATACAAGACAAATGGAATTTCTGAAGATGAGCAACACAATATCTGAAGTAAAAATTTTACTGGATTGGCTTAACAGCAACTTAAACATAGTATTTAAAGATATATCAAAAACATACATCTAAAGGACACACAGGAAGACTTCAAAAGGAGCATCAGTGACCTGTGATCTAATTCCGAATGTTCTAACATGTATATAATTGGAGACCCATGAGGAGAGGAGAGAGAGGCATAGAAAAATATGTGAAGGTATATTGTTTGAAAATTTTGAAATTTGGTGGAAATTATAGACACTGATGGAAGCTCAACAAATCCTAAATAAGATAAACTCTAAGAAAACCACCAAGTCACACAATTTTCAATTCTGAAAAACAAATACTTAAAAGAAATCTTACAAGCAGCTCCCTCCCCCTCCAAAAAGAAATATTGCATAGAGAGAAATAACATTTGTAAAGTGGTAAAAGAAATAAACTCTCGATCTAGAATCTACATACCTAAAACAAACAAACAAATGAAAACAAAACAAAACAAAACAAAAACCTGAAAAGAATGTTCTTTCAGACAAACAAAAGCTGAGATCATGCCATTTAAGCCAAAAATGACTAAAAAAACATAAACTTCCACAATATCCAGAGAGTAGAAGGAATTCTCGGTTTCCAGTTCCAGACCATTTCATTTGATGCCCCAAAACTAAGGTGACCTTTTCTGATATCTGGACTATACATATTTTAATTTCAGTTCAGTGGGGGGTAATCTAAGCTATTCAATAAATGGCTTTGGACAGCCAAGAATTTGTAAAATGTAAATGTAAATTGTTATTTCATACAACAATAAATTTGAGCAGGAGTAGAGACTTAAATATGAAAGATGGAACCATAAATATGCTAGAATACAATGTGGGAAAATACATTACCTTGTTGTGGGGAAGACCTTTTGAAACAGGACATTAAAGTCAGAAAACATAAAGGTTATATATATGTATGTGATAGAAGGACAAATACATAACTCCACTCTTTTCTCTTCCCACTTTCAGAACTATTGGAGGAATAAGGCTCATGAGATAGATATCAAAAGATCAGATTTATTTCTGATAGAGTTGGCTGGGGAACATGACTTCATTCCCCAGCCAGTTTGCTCTCCACCATGTGAGACACTAATGTGAAAAGTGTCTCTGGTGGAAACTTGGTGCAAGAGGAATGAAGTTTTCCTCAACGGATAAAATTCATAAACCCAATTACATAGAATAACATAAACAATCACAGACTGGGAAGTATATATTCAATGTATATCACCAGGGACATACTCCCAAGTTTCCACAACATATATACTCTAATTTAATTGGATTCAGATTATAAATCTTGAATCTGGGGCAAGAAAGTGGCTGAACTTCTCTGGAGGCTCCAAGCGTGACTCCTTGAGAAAGAGGGTAGCCTACACTGTCTTCCCAGCTGCTCTTCCATCTCCTCATTCCGAAATTGTTTTCTCAGATCACTAGTAGCTGCCCTGAGTTGTCCAGGGAGAAAAAGAGGGCAGCAGACACACAGATATTTTTGTTACTGACTCTACCACTTTTTACATTCAGTATGGATAATTATCTTTAAAATCTGCAAAAATGCATTCTAAAATACCATCCATCTTTGGTTGGCAGGATAATGTTATATTCTTAATTTTTCCCCAGATCTATTTCCAGCAACAGAGGTCAAGGGAGACTCTGAGATCCCATTAGCTCTGAATCTCATGGAGTCATATTAAATCACTGACTTCCCTTATTGTTGCAGTCTTTTACCAACTCCTGGGTCATTCCCCTTCATTTCTCAATATGTGAAGTCCTGGATGAATAAAAGTCTTTCTCACACTATTCCTGTTGTAAATCTTAGTGATTTTAATATAGAAGTTGATGATCCTTCCAACACAGTGGCCTCCTAGCACTTTGACCTTCTCTACTCCAATTATCTTGTCTTTTATCCTACCTCAGCCACTCACTCCTAAGGTCACACCTTAGACTTAGTCGTTGCTAATAATTAGCTCTCTCCACAATCTCCATTTCGTGCAGCAAGTTCTCTGACCATTATGTCCATCTAGTGTCTTGACTCCTGATCCCTTAACCTTACCAGTACCTCCAATCTATTGATCCTACCGCCTTGGCATTCTTCCTACACCCTGGTGTCCTCTTTCCCCTCCTGTCACAGCTTAAATTCTCGGCCAACCATTACAACCTTTTCAGTGCACACACTTTCATTCTTTTACCCCTCTTGTCATCATATTGTCTTGGCCATACTAAAGCTCGATTAAATTAAATTTAAATTCTGGTTAAATCAAATTTTCTTCCTACTGCATGCTTGCAGCTATGCAGCTGAACATGGCAAAAGGAAAATACAAACATGCTGACTGGTCTCACTTTAAAATCCTGACCCCAAACCTCAAGAGGGTGCTTCATGCTGGCCGAAATCCTGCAACTTTACCCTGCCCATTTGTTCTCACCGTGGTCTAGATGGTTATTTTACACACCGCTTTCTCTCCTCAAACATCCAAACCCTCTGCCCTCCTTTCACTCTCAGCTGATGATTTTGTTTCCATTTCACTGATAAAAATGTGAAAAGTGAAGAAATCAGTAAAAACTCCCTACGATTCCCGCTACTATGTCTACCTATGAGCATCTATATTTTAGACTTAGCTTCCCCACCTGACAACACTGAAGAGCAACCTTTGCTCCTCTGTAAAGTCAATACCTCTATAGGTACGCTAGATTTCAGCCTCTTTCTAGGCCTTTCTCTAACAATGGTGGAATGCAGGGCATGAGCACAAAATAAAGCCCACTCTCTCTCTCTATGTGTGTGTGTGTGTGTGTGTGTGTGTGTGTGTGTGTGTGTGTATATATATACATGAATTCATATATAGTAAAACATTTTATTGACATATATATCATACATTGTATAGTTTGTGTATATCTAAAATGGTGGTGACAATGACACCAACATGAATAAGTAATTTTAGGTATATAATAATGTTCAAAAATAAAAATAATTTCTCTAATCAATAAGCAAATGATGAAAACGAAAACATACTGAACACCTGCTAGGCCCTGAGCACTGGGCCTTCAGGTCTTACATCATCTCATTTACCACAAAAAGTAATGCATAAAAGGACACTGAGACTTTGAGAAGTTAGAGAGCTTACCCACGATCACACAGCTAGTAAATGGTCAAACTGGGTTTTGCCCCCAAGGACAGTCTGACTCCAAAGCCCGTGCTCTGTTCACTGTGCTATGAGAAACACCATTATTCCCAGACGGCTGGTCCTAATGTAATTTCCTAGACATTCTCATTTTGAGACCATGCTTTGTAATACACAGCTCCATGGCATTGAATCAGGAGCTGACATGTTGTTGGTTAGGCTGGGGTCTCTGTCCCTTCTGAGTGTGGCATAGCTGTCTTTTCCTAAAGAGCTGCCGGATGGGCCCCCGAGGCAGCAGTATTTCAGGTGTGCTGATTCCAGATGTGTGTTTTCTAATCAGGTTATAAAGTGCTCCGAGATTCCTCCAGATAAAATGCATCCTATAAATGTAATTTGTAGTTTCATTTGCCCTATAGTTTGGAACTGCCTAGTGATTTAATTCTCAGTGCACTGTATTTTTAAAAGTGTATTGAAAGAGCATCTTTTATCTAGAGGCAAACTTTCTAAACTGTGCTTGCAGAAGTTTTCAAAACAAAGGGGAAATTTTCACAAATAACCACTTCTTATCTTTGTACTTATTTGTGCTTGATATTTATACTCTCCTGCTAGCCCTGTCCTTCAAATTGTTGGGCAGTAAAACAACCTTTCAGCAAGGTACTTTAAGGTTAGATATTTAGAGGAGTGTGTGTTTGCCTTCATCAAAATTCCTGCCTCTGTAATTTAAAAACACTTATGGTTTATCTGCAGCAGCAGGAGTAGCAAACATATTTTAAGTGTATTTATTTTCTGAAAGCACGGAAAGTTAAATAAATGTGGTCTCTTTTCCTTAAGGGGCCATAACTTAACATGCAAGGCAAAATAGTAGAAAAACCTCACTTCTCATATGAGAAGCAGGAGATCTGGTCTGTATCTACTACTGTAATTGTGTGTGGTTCTATAGCCCTGAGAAAAGCACCTGAGCATTCTGAGAAACCATCAATGTGGTGATACGAAGCAGGTGTAAGTACAGTTTCTTCATCTGTTAAATAAGAGAGTTGGACATTCCATGATTCTGTAAAGCTTATAAATTGATATCAAGATATATAGACAATCAGGTAACTTTTTGGTGCATTTGGGTGGATATTATTATACAGGCCACAAACTGAAATATCCATATTTTTCATGTGTGTGGAGATAGAATTTTAGGGTAGAAGAGTACTTTATAAAACATTTAGGTCAACCCCTCATCTAATACTTAAATATTTCCCCCTCTATTCCCATCTGGAGGAGATCCAGCCTCAGTTTAACTTGGCTTCTATTTTAGGTCAACCCTTACTGTAGCTGGGTTAACAGTTTTTCTACAATTGGAAAGTTTCTTAATTATTGTTGTCTTTGTTAAGGGACATGGCACAAGAAACTGTTTAGTTCACAGAGTTGCTTGAATTTAGTATGTAAAACTAATTTTTTTCCCAAAAACTGTGCTGAATTTTTCTTAGAATCTTTAAATTGTGATGAAATTATGAAATCGACAATCAAAAAGTTATTGTCATCCACTGTTCCAGTTCTTCGTTACTTTTGGCTCTTTGCACTAAATGTTTTTGAAATTAATTTTCAGGTTTTTTTAACCTCCTTTGAATAAATTCATAGCTCTCTATGCATCATAGCAATTTAAAGGTGGGCAAAGAGGACTTTAGAGACTATACTTATATACTGCATTTTTGAACCAATGAATGATCTCAGTTGTAAATATGAAATCGGCAAGTTGATTTAGAAATGGGGACATAAAGTCATTGAAGTGGACAATTTCATCTTCTTAAGCTCAGTGTCTCACTAGTAAGTATCTGAATCTTTCCTCTATTGAAGAATTACCCCCAAATACTTCTCATTTATCATCATAATAATAAACCCAGTATGATTCATCTGTCCATTCTTTGGGGTTTTATTGTGTTCTTAGATGTAAGTAGTATGAAGATATTTGTCATAAATAAAAAAAGAAATATTACTTTATTGAAACTCAGGATAGATTTCTTTGCATTCAGTATTTGGTTGCACAATATCTGAAGGAGTGACACTTATAAAGAAGATTTAAAAGGTACACATTATCTATTTAGCAAAGCAAATGAAAAGTATACCTGTATTTGAATATAGCTCACAAGACATCAAGAAATATAATTTAGTTATTATAATATCATTCAGAACCATCTGTGGTCAGTTCATGGGCATATAGGTGAATCAAGGAATTGATAGATTACCTTTAAGAAAGAACCAAACTGCTCTGGGCACAGTACTTTTCAAAGAGCCCAACATCATTTTATTTGTATTTGGAGAATATGCACAACTTTACTTTTTCATTTATTAATTTAACAAATATTTATTTTAAAATTCCCAAATATTTATTTCAAAATGGCAGTGTGGGTGCCATCACTAGATACTGAAAATACAATAATAAGCAAAAGCATACAGGTTTCAAACTTTCACGGCTCTTTCCTGGAAAAACACGATATGAATAGTTATGCTAATATCTATAACAAACTGATACAAGTTCTGAGAAGGAAACATAGTTCTAAATTAAGGATAATCAGGTATGTATGTACTCAGTAGCTTTCCCAATTAGCCAGCTTGGGAATCCCAGACTGACACATCACTTTATTCGTCCTCAGACAGAAGTCACAGGGATTAGATCAAGGGCCTTAAATCAAGCACCACTGCCAAGCCTTCTAATGCTCGCTCTTCACTTCAGAACTCTACTGAGCTTCCGAGCTATGAGGTAGTAGCCACAGCTTCAGAACTACACTGAGCAGGTATATAACATGCCTCAGTCTGCCTCCAGGGCGAGCTGACACTGAACACTTCCTCTACTCTGCTAGGAAGCCAGAGGCCCAGGGAAGTGCTGGAACCCCTCTGGAAGGTCTCAGGAGCTGATTACGCACAACTCTTCCCATGTTCAATAGCATCAGGTGGGTACCTTGACTTCAGCCATGATGTCAAAAGGCTAATTTACACTCTGAAAACAATAAACACTACAAATCAGGGTTTCCCCAACAGTCTACTGGCCTCGTACTTCCTGGGCATAGATAGAATTGGGATCATTATCAGCATAAGGGCTAGCCACCTGTAATCTATAATCTATAATAGAAACTGGAGGATTTTAACAACACAAGATTCCACATATGACTTAAGGCTACAGGATTGGGTTTTAGCAAAAACAACTTCACAAGGCGGGTCCTCCACTCCATAAATTTCTGCCTTTTCTTTCTTTCTTTCTTTTTTTTTTTTTTTTTTGAGAACACAAGTTCTACTCTCTCAGCAAATTTCAATTATGCAATACAATATTATCAACTGTAATCACCATGCTATACATTAGATCCTCAGAATCTCATCTCATAACTTAAAGTTTGTATCCTTTTATCAACATCTCGCTATTTCTTCCATGACCCCACACCAGTCCCCAGCAACCACAATTCTACTCTTTGTTTCTCTGTGTGACTTTTTTGGATTCTAACATGTAAGCGCTACCATTCAGTACTGGTCTTTCTCTGTCTGGCTGATTTATTTTTAATTTTTATTACATTTATTATGGTGACATTGGTTAGTAAAATTATATAGGTTCCCAGGGTACCTATATACATCATCTAGATATTGTTCTATAATATATCATCTAGATATTGCACTGAGTCTTCACCATCCAGAGTCAGGTCTCCTTCCATCATCATATATTTGACCTCCTTCCCCTCTGGTAATACTAAGCTGTTGTCTGTGTCTATGAGTTTTTGTTTTGTCTCGTTCGTTTGTTGCTTTCAGTTTTATATCCCACATATCAGTGAAGTCATATGGTTCTCGATTTTTCTGTCTGACTTATTTCACTTAGCATGATAATCTCAAGATCCATCCATATTGTTTCAAACGTCAGTGTTTCATCTTTTCTTATGGCCAAGTAATATTTCACTGTATATATGTATCACAGCTTCTTTATCCAATCATCTACCGAAGGACACATTTGTTGTTTCCATGTCTTGGCCACTGTGAATAATGCTGCAACGAACATAGGGGTACATATATCTTTATGGATAAATGTTTTCAGATTTTGGGGGTAGATACCCAGAAGAGGGATTGCTGGGTCATATGGTAATTCTATTCTTAATTTTTAAAGGAACTTCAATACTGTTTTCCATAGTGGCTGTACCAATTTACATACCCACCAGCACTCCATGAGGGTTCCTTTTTCTCCACAACCTCTCCAATACTTGTTATCCCTTGTCTTGTTTATAATAGCCATTCTGAGACATGTGAGGTAATATCTCATTGTGGTTTTGATTTGCATTTCCCTAATAGCTAGTGAAGTTGAGCATTTTTTTCATATATCTGTTGGCCATTTGTACGTCTTCTTTGGAAAAATGTTTAAACAGGTCCTTTGCCTATTTTTAAATCGGATTATTTGTTTTCTTGCTACTGACAAGAATGAGTTGTCAGTAGCAAAAAATGAGTTCCTTGTATATTTTAGATATTAACCCTTATCAGTAATGTAGTTTGCAAATATTTTCTCCAAGTTGGTAGGTAGGTAGCCTTTTCACATTGTTGATGGTTTCCTTCACTGTGCAAAAGCTTTTTATATTGATTTTACTTTTGTTGCCTTTGCTTTTAGTGTCAAATCCAAAAAAGTCACTGTCAAGACAAGTGACAAGTATTTTACCACCATTGTTTTCCTTTAGGAGTTTTACAGTTACAGGTCTTATGTTCAAGTTTTTTATCCATTCTGAATTGGTTTTTGTGTATGGTATAAGATACAGGTCCAATTTCATTCTTTTTCATTTGGATATCCAGTTTTGTCAAGATCATCTATTGAAGAGGCTACCTTTTCCCCATTGTATTTTCTTGGTGACTTTGGTCAATAATTAATTGACTATACACGCATGGGTTTATATATGGGCTCCCTGTTCTGTTCCACTGATCTGTGCATGTTTTTATACTAATACTATACTGTTTCCATTACTATACCTTTGTGTTAGGTTGGTGCAAAAGTAATTGCATTTTAAAAGGTTAAAAATAATTGCAAAAACCGCAATTACTTTTGTACCAACCTAATAACATAGTTTGAAATCAGGAAGAGTCAGTCATGCCTCCAGCTTTGTTCTTTCTCAAGATTGCTTTGACTGTTTAGGGTCTTTTTGGTTCCATTCAAATTTTACAAATGTTTTTTCTACTTCTGTGAAAAATTCCATTGGAACTTTGATAGGCATTGAGTGTGTAGCTCACTTCGGGTAGCATGGACATTTAAGCAATATTAATTCTTTCAACCCATAAACACAGAATATCTTTTCTGTCTTCTTCATTTTACTTTCATCAATGTTTTATAGTTGTTTAAATTTATTCCTAAATATATTTTTTTTATTTTTATGCTACTATAAATGGGATTGTTTCCTTAATTTGCTTTTCTGATATTAATTATTGGTGCATAGAAACACAACTGATATTTTCTATACAAAAATCTATGAATTTTGTATCCTGCAACTTTACTGAATTTGTTTATTAGCTCTAAAAGTTTTTTTTGTTTGTTTGTTTTATTTTTTTTGTGTGTGTGTGGAGTCTTTTGTGTTTTTCTATATATAATGTCATCCGCAGAGACAATTTTACATCTTCTTTTCTAATTTGGATGCCTTTTATTTCTTTTTCTTGCCTAAATGCTCTGGCTAGGACTTCCACTACTATGTTGAAGAAACATGGCAAGAGTGGATAATTTTTGTTTTGTCCCTGATCTTAAAGAAAAAAATTTCAGTTTTTCACCTTTGAGTGTAATGTTAGCTGTGGGATTATCACATATGGTCTTTATTATGTTAAGGTAACTTCCATCTATATCCAATTTATTAGGAGTTTTTGTCATGAAAGAATGTTGCATGTTGTCAGATGCCTTTTCTGAATCTACTAAGATGATCATATGGTTCTTATCCTTCATTTGGCTGATGTGGGGCATCACCTTTATTTGCATATGTTGAACCATACTTGCATCACAGTGATAAATCTTATTTGATGATGGTGTATGATTCTTTTAATGTACTGTTTAATTTCGTTTGCTAATATTTTGTTGAGATTTTAAAATTTATGTTCATCAAGGATATCGGCCTGTGATTTTCTTTCCTTGTAGTGTCTTTGTCTGGCTTTGGTATAATGGTAATTATGAACTTATGAGTTAGGAAGTGTTCTCTCCTTTTCTGTTTTTCTGGAAGAGTTTCAGAAAGATTGGTATTAATTCTTCTTGAAATGTTTTGTAGAATTCATCAGTGAAGCGATCCTGTCCTGGACTTTTGTTTGTTGGGAGTTTTTTTTATTACTAATTCAATCTCCTTACTAGTAATTGATCTGTTCAGATTTTCTATTTCTTTATGATTCAGTTTTGGTAGCTGATATGTTTCTAGGAATTTATCAATTTCTTCTAGATCACCTAATTTGTTGGCATATAATTATTCATAGTAGTTTCTTATGATCGTTAGTATTTCTTGTTATCAGTTACAACTCCTCTTTCATTTCTGATATTTGTCTTTCCTTTTTTTCTTAGTTTGTCTAGCTAAATTTTTTATCAATTTTATCTTCTCAAAACACAGTTTTTAGTTTTATTGATTTCTTCTACTATTTTTTCAGTCTACGTATTTATTTCTACTGATCTTTGTTATTTCCTTCCTGCTACTAACTTTGGGCTTAGCTTGTTCTTTTTCTAGTTTCTTGATGTTTACAGTAAGGTTGTTTATTTATGATCTTTTTTTAATATATTGACATGTATTACTAAGAACTGTTTTTGCTGCATCCCATAAGTTTGGCATGTTGTGTGTCCATTTTCATTAATTTCAAGATATTTTAGATTTCCCTTTTGATTTTTTCTTTGACCAATCAGTTGTTCAAAGAGCACATCGTTTCATCTCCATATATTTGTGAATTTTCCAGTTTTCCTCTTGTGATTAACATCTAGTTTTATACCATTGTGGTAGGGGAAGATGCTTGATATAATTTCAGTCTTCTAAAATTTTTAAGACTTGTTTTGTGGCCTAACATATAATCTGAAGATCTCTGGTCCTTTCTTTTACATGATCTAGTCTGCTGTTGAAACCTTCTATTCAAATTTTCAGTTCACTTATTGTATTCTTTGGTTTTATGATTTCTATTTGCTATCTTACATTTTTTCCTTGCTGAAATTCTCACTTTGTTCATGCATTGAACTCCTTACCTTGCGAACATCCTTATGATTGCTATTTTGAATTCTCTGTTGGATAAATCACTTATCTGTTTCATTGAGGTTGGTTTCTAGAGATTTATCTTATTCTTTTGCTTGGACATATTCCCTTGTTTATTTATTTTCCTTATTCTCTGTATATGTTTCTGCACATCTCTCTAACTTGTCAGACTGGCCTCATGTATATGAACCTTGTCAGTCACCCCTGCCCAAGCTCTCAGTTGCCTCTCAAACCTATGTAATTTTCCAAGCAGTTGTCTTGTTATTAATGGCTCCCAGAAGTTGAGGATGAGCCAAGACCTGTCAGTTTCCCAAAGGCACGGGAAATGCTTATGCCTGTTCAGGCTCCAGGATGACTACTAATTGCTTTCCCATTCAGTTCCCAAATGCAGGATAATGGGAAGCTCAACTTATAGGCAGCAGCTGGGAAAGTCAGGACGTTAGATATGCAGTCTAGACCCTCTTAGGGAGAAACTGGGAACTGGGTGTTTTTGTCTATTCACTCTGTGTTGAGCCAAAAGGATTACTCTCTGGAATTGCTTATGCACCCAAATAGAACTGCCTCTTTGTTTTGTGTGGCCCCTGGGGACTCATGAATGCCAAGCCCTTATCAGCTCCTGGCACTAGGTGATTTGGGAACTAATAACAGTTGGATGCCAGCCATAAAAGTTGGTGCACAAGGTATGTTAACAAGCTCCTTCCAGGAAGAAATTGGACACTTGGTTTTATTGTTGGAACAAGCTGGGAGTAAACAGTGAGGGATGTGCCCACCAGCTCTATTAAGCTCCTGGGAGGATCACACTCAGCACATGATATGATTAGAAGTCAGAATCTCAGACAGCAGCTGGGAAAGTATGCCAATTTCTTCCAGGGAGAAACTGGGAGATGGCTGTTTATTTGCCTGCTCCTTCTATGTTTAACTCTAGAGGGTAAGGGAGGAGAGCTGCATGAAGTGTTTGTTTACCCACTTGAAAACTAATTTTTAAAAATGTAATATGGTTCTGTAGGACTGTGAAGGCCAAGCTCTGTTAGCTATCACAACTAGGTGACTTGAAGGCCTGTCCTTCAGGTCGCTGCCTCAAAAGTTGGAACACCAGATGTGTGGACAGGGAAAAAGTGGAATCTTGGTTTTATTGCTGGAGTGATTCAGGAGGGGAAGGCATGGAAGTGCACATTGGCTCTTTCAGGCTCCTGGGAGGATCAGTCAGCATCCAGATGTCGTCTGATTAGAAGCCGATCCCTAAGGTAGCATCTGATAAAGTATGCAGCAAATCCCTTCCAGGAAAAGACTGAGAGATGGGTGTTTTTGCCTGCTCCCTCTGCACTGAGCCTGGCAGGTGGGGGAGCGGGGGTGGGTAACCACAGCCAGTGTTCAGGGGCTCGTTAACAACTGCTCATTTGTTTGCTATGGTCCTGTTGGCCTCCACTGGTTTCCAGAGCCAGGTAATTTGGGGGTCCATCTCTTGGATGGCAGCCTTAAAAGTTGGGGCTTTAGATGTGTGGTCCAAATCCATTGCTCCTCAAGGAGAATCTGGGAGTTGGGGGTTCTCTTCTGATTTTATGGGGTTTTTTGCAAGCGTGTGTCCCAGCCTTTCTGGCCTATTTTGAGGTGTGTTTTTCTCAGTTGCTTGAAGTGTAGAAGTCACTTAGCTAGATTCTAGATTTATCTCTTAATGTAATTACTGTGTCTAGCTGTATATTTGGTGTGTCTGTGAGAGGAGGGAAAGTCAGGAGCCTTTTCTGTTGCCATCTTGGTGACATTCATATTTCCATTTCTGATAACCATTGAGAAAGGGCTTGCTCAACCTCCAATTCATCATCCTAATAGCAATATTGGAAAGGTGAAAACTCTATTTTCTAGACCACCTTATAACTTAGATTCTTTAGAATTAGATTCTACCTGTTAGATGGACTGGTTTAAGATCTGGAAGGCGTAAGAGAAGCAGTGTTTAAATGTCTATGCTCTTTCTTCCCCTGTGTTATGAGACAGTTTCCATGACAGCTTTTTACTTCCACTTTTATGAAGCCTGAATCAGAGCCCCAGGGGGGTTCTTGAACTCATAACTCTAGTATTGGCCTTCAGTGAAATAATGCTCTTGTGAGTTAGTCGTGGATATATCTGGAAATCATTCCTATAGACCAAACCTAGAAGATTTTCCTTAAACCCTTCAAATGATGTTCCAACCACTAACTTTCCATCTTAAACTTTATCTTCTGAATATAAGTCTTTTCTGTTTCCCACACTAATAAAATATTTGAAGCAAGAAGTTAGCACTTAAGGATGAACATGTGCGATTGTCTTACCTGGTTGGGATTAAAGGCAGTCATGATGGTGTAATACTATTAGAAAATAGAATACACAAAATAGATTACAGGAAATGACAAAAATGTTACTTAAATTATCATCCAATATCACCTGAAATAAAGGCTAGGCTTTGCTAGAACAATAGGTTTCTAAAATGGGCCTGGATATAGACCAAGAGAAATACAGAGACTGTATATTGGACTGGCAGCTTGTAATTATACAACATATAAACAAAGAAGAAGGGGGGAGAGGAGGAGTGGAAGGAGGAGGAGAATAGGAAGGAAGGAAGGAAGGAAATGAAAGGAGAGAAGGGGGGGAGATAGAACAAAGGAGCATTAACAAAAATGATGAGATCATTAAACCTTTAGCTGGATGTGTTGTCCAGGACCAGGAGCCTTGTGATTGCCCTGAAACGATCTCGTACCAGGACTATATAGCTAAACTCAAAGGCACAATCTGATCATGTGGGCTACCAAATTAAAATGTAGATGGAGGTACAGTGTTATCAAGTCTCATGTATTTTAGGGCAACTTTCAGGTAAACAATATAGGTTTTTGACAATTGGAATGCATATATTTAGGTAGCTTCAAAGGAATCTGAGTTTGCTGGTCCTTCAAACTTACTAATCCTCCCATGTGGGCAGAAGTAGCCCATCATCCCTGTCTTATAAAGCTAATTCTATGTAGTTTGCAGATCCTGTAAGTCCTCACATGTAGTTACCTAGTAAGCAAAAAGCAACTCTCCTCATGACACTGCCCCAAACGCATTGCTTCTTGATTTAGAACAGAGTCAGACCCCACACGCCCAGGGGCCACAGACAAAATCCAAGGTGGGATAGGATAGCTTTACAGCAATAATTTGCAAGATTTTGCTAATTTATTTGACATCAAACTGAAAAATATGTGTGGAAAGGGATTCCTATTTCTTAAGAGGAAAGAAGGACGAAATTTTGGTTAGATCAAATTTATCAACATGTATACATTTTCCAGACATATGTAATTCAATGTGCCAGCACAAATGTCTGGGGATGTTTCCCACTCAAAATTGGCTTATCTGGATGTAAACATTCCAGAAAATCCTTAGTATATTATAGAAAGACTTAGGAAGATAGGAAGGATGGAGATTTATTACATGTAGCTTACTCATCCAAACTGTAAATATGTTTGCAGGAGGACTCAGAGAGCACTTTTCACAGAAGCACTGAGAAATGCGTATGTGAGAAAAGCATCAGATTATTATAAAGCTCTATAGAGTTTGTCCTTATAGGCCAGCATTGAAATGAGAAATCCCGCCATTTGAATGGTGTGACTCATTTCACTGAATGATGGATCCTGGAAAAAGAACTGTGATGGTTAATTTTATGTGTCAGGTTCACTAAGATACAGTGCTCAGTTATTCAATTAAACATTAATCTTATGTTGCTATAAAAGTATTTAGTAAATGAAGTTAACATCTATAATCAGTTGACTTTAAGTGAAGGAGATTGTCCTTCATTAATGCATAAGTCTCACTCAATCAACTGAAAGCTTTAAGAGCATAACTTGGAGGAGAATGATGTCATCTAGATGACAACATAGGTAGTTCCTGACTTTGCTCACCCTCACAAAATGAACTAACAACTGTTGAAGAACAAGGCACCACTGAGAGAACATTAGAACACAGGAGTGAACTGGAAGGGACCTCCTGCATTACAGGGACCAAAACACACTGAATTAGAGAAGCAGCCACATGTTGTCTACATCGCTCCTCCCCCAGGCTAGCACAGCACCACACACAGGTCTCCCCTGAGCCGCTGGTTCCTCCAGTGGTAAAAAATACCCCTGGGGTGACAATGGGGGCAACCAGCTCCCTCTGCACTGTGGGTCACTTTGTGGGAACCCCATGGGGATTGCATGGGAATCTGCTGGGTTCAACCACTGGGAATCTGATTGTGATGGAGAAGAGGGAATGGTCTTACAGCAACCTGGACATGGATCTTGGCAGACCAAGTATTAACCTGCATAGCCCAAGTAATAATCCCAACCAATGGCCTTGCCCATCTGCAGAACCAAGACAGGGATTCTGATCAGGAAACTCAGTTGGGGTACAGATCTGCCTTACTGAGATCTTCAAATGAGGAGCTTTGCTGGCCTTTGAACTTGGTTTGCCCATACCCAGGCAAGGAGTTGAGTCATAGCCCCACTTGCTGTGGAGAGTGTCTCCCAGCCATGTCTGACTAGGCGGGCTGGTGACAACTTGTGAAAATGGTGTAGCCCAGCAACACTCATGCCAAGAGGCTGACAGGTAGAGCTGGTCACCCCCGGAGCAACGCCAGTACCAGGTGTGGAGAGCTCCCCTGCTACACATAGGCAGGGGAATTACTTACAGCCAAGGCTGAGCGTGATGCTCAGCCTCTGCCACCAGAGAGCCTGTTAGGGAAATTGAGAGTTGCCGGGAGTGACCCCCTCCCCTTCCCACAGTCAAGGGAGCATAACCCTGCTTGCTGGGGCTCCTCTCCACATCTGAGCAGAAAGACTGGCCAGAAAACCTGGAAGTTGTGTGGCCCAGTGACACTCAAGACAAGAGAAGAGAAGGTAGAGCTGCCCTCACCCCCAACCCCTGAGCTTGACCAATTGCCTTGCCTCCAAAATAGACCATAATAGCTTGTCCCACCCGCCCAAGGGCATTATCAGCAGATACAACCAGAAACCCAAACTGAGCTGACTGGTGATGATCTGTCTCTGCCAAAGCAAATCTGTAAAGTCTGGAAGAGGAATCCAATTACTCAAATACAGAGACACCAACGTAAAAAAATCAAGGCCACACAAAAAAACCAGGTTAATATGATATCACCAAAGGAAACTAATAAAGCTCTAATAACTGATCCAGAAGAAATGGAGATCTATGAACTATCAGGCAAAGAATTCAGAACAATCCTCTTAAAGAAGTCTAGTGAACGACAAGAACACTCAGACAACTGAAAAATTAGGAAAACAATGCATAAATAGGTAAAGAAGTGGTAGTACATATATACAATGGAACGTTATCCAGCCATAAAAAATGAGGCATCCCTACCATTTGCCATAACATGAGTGAACCTTGAAGGCATCATACTAAATGAAATAAGTTAGACCAAGACAAATGTTGTATGATCTCACTCATATGTGGAAAACAACAACAAACCCAAATAGAAAAAGAGGTTGGGCTCGTGGTTGGTTCCCTGAGGAGTGAGGGGAGGGGAATCGAAGGAAGGTGATCAAACAGCACAGATTTCTAGTTTTAAGATAAATAAGAAACAGGGATATAATGTACCACATACTGACTATAGCAACACTGCTGTATGCTAGATAGGAAAATCAGGAGAGTGAATCCTAAGAATTCTCATTACAAGAAGAAATCATTTTTTCCTTTCTTGTTTCTTTTCTTTATATTGTATCTGTATGAGATGATGGATATTAGCTGAACTTATTGTGGTAATAATTTCACAAGATATGTAAATCAAACCATTATGCTGTACGCCTTAAACTTATACAGTGATATATGTCAATTTTCCAAATGAACCTGAAAAAAAAAAATTAGAGCAAAGCTGAGGTGTCTCTGTGTGAAAAGGCATTCCACCTATAGATTGCAGTTAGCTCCTGCTTGAGAGTTGCCAGCCTGCTGGCCTGCCCTGAAGATTTCAGACTTTCCAGCCCTCACATTCATGGAAGCCAACTCCTTGCAATCAATCAATCAATCAATCAATCAATATCTCCCCTCTTCCTCTCTCGCTCTCTCTCACTGGTTCTGGCAGAAAGAAGACAAATGACAGAACCAGAATCAATAAGCATGGCTGCTGTAATAGAAATCTAGTCCAGATTGTTAATCAAAATGCTTTGATAATTAGGAATCATTGGCAGTGGCTTAACATATTTGGGTGAGACTGTTGCCATATAGATTTTTGGAAAAACAAACAAACAAACAAACAAAAAACCTATAAAACTTGGGTTTGGCATATATCCGTGTTAGAAGATGTCACGAAAGGAAGTGAGCAGCACAGTGCCAGGTGGGTACTAGACTAGCCAGGGGGATCACTTCTTAAATTATATAAATGTCTAACTGCTGTGCTGTACACCTGAAATTAATATAAAATAATATTGAATGTCGAAATGAATACATAAAGTGTTAAAAAAAAAAAAAAAAGAGGATGTGATCACCAAGGCAACCTGAGGCTCTTACCTCCCTCCCCTGTCCTTGGTATGTGCGCTCCACTTGCCTTCCCCATGCTAGAAGCTGCCCAAGGAGAGTTTTCCAATAGTAATGGGTGTTAAGATTATCTGGGCTGTCTGCATGATTGAATCCAGATGAGGCCTTTATACAAACTTTTAAGATTCTGTCAGGTGCGGCGTGGAGATCTACTCATTTTACAACCATCCAAGACAACCCTCGTATGTAAGTTCCCTTGCTTACAAAACTTGCCACCTACCAATTGAGAATGCTCTGCTTCTTTCCTGGGTCTTTCCCTGCTCTCTGTGTGTGGGGACCAATTTCAGATTACACTCAGGAAGCTCCCAAGCTCCCAACTGTCCCCCTAACTGGAATCACTATCACTGTAATGAAGTGTCATTGTCTCTCACCCACTTCCAAGACCTTCCAAGACTGGTTTATCTAGAGACTTTTGAGTGAAGAGATAATATGTCCCTTCGACATTGTGACAGTAATAATGTGAAGTTTCTTTATGGCCTTCCCCAAAGGTCCTGCATCTCCTTAGCAGAGTTACCATCCACTAGGAAAGGGCAATAATCAAAGAGCTGGCTCTGGGCGTCAGAACGGCACCATGAGAGAAGTCAGACTGAGCACAGGTTATGGGGTCAGGTGATAAGTGGGATTTCAGCCCGAGTCCATACCAGAATAGACCTAGTGAGTTTGCAGATACACTCTGAGGTGATTTTTTCCTTGTTTCCGAATGCATAGTTGGCATATAAATAAATCATACTAGCAGCTCCCTGACCAATGGAATGAAGGCTATTAAAATAAAAAGAACATATTTGAAGTCTCTGAGGTAATCCTTATCCACAAAACACAATACTGAATCCTTGGGAAAACTGAGTAGCAACATTAGTTTTGAGAAGACATAAGGATGGTGTCCCCACAAAAGATATGTTGATGTCCCAACCCCCGGACTTCAGAATGTGACCTTATTTGGATACGAGGTTGTTACAGATATAATTAGTTAAATTAAGATGAGGCCATACTTGTGTAGGATGGGTCATTAGTTCAAGATGACTGAGTCCAGTCAGAAGAGGAGAGAGACACAGAGGGAGAAGGCCATGTGACAATGTAGGCAGAGATTGGAGTGATGCAGCTGCAAGCTAAAGAATGTCTAGGATTGACGGCCACCACCAGAAGCTAGGAAGAGGCAAAGAAGATTCTCCTTGGCAGATTTGAGAGGAAGCATCACCCTTCCAACATCTTGATTTTGGACGTCTAGACTCCAAGACTGTGAAACGATAAATTTCTGTTGTTTTTAGCCACCCAGTTTATGGTACTCTGTTACAGCAGCCCAAGGAAACTAATACAGGTGGTATTCCTTCCCCGTTTCATCACTGAATAAATTTAGATGGGTTTTGGAGAACGACATTGGAATATCTCAACAGATCATATGGTAACTTCAACGGGAGAAGACTTACCATATGGGCACTTGACTGGTGCCCTAATAATGGATATGAAGCTTTTTAGATGGCAAATGATTTTTTTAATAATAATAAACCAAGACTATCAGAATCAATTTTCTTTCACCTAACAGAGCCAACAGTATTTTTCACAATCTTAGTTCATCTCTGTATTAGCATTCTAGTTCTCTGTCAAAATCAAGTCCACAGGGATACGGAGTATCCCACATTTCCACAGAACATTACATGTCTGTTACATTAAAGACATCATGCATATTGGATCTGGTGAGCATAATGCACATAATATCTTGGGAAGCAAAATGAATACAAAGTAATGCGAGATAAACCCTAAGAAAATTCAAGGATTCCCCAGTTCAGTGAAATGTCTAGATGTCCAGTTTTCAGTCATGTTATAGCCTTCAAAGGAATGACTACTGCTACACTTTGTCCTACCAATCTCAGAGAAAAATGGTTCAACATTTAACCAGCCTCTTTGATTTTGGAGGCAACATAAATCATATTTGGATGTGCTGCTCTGACCAGTTACCAACTTTAAATATGGCCTAGAAAAGGTTCCTCCAGTGTCCCAGGTTGCATTACAAGCACTCTGTCGCTTAAGCCTTAACACTCAGCTGATCTAATGGTACTTAAATTTTCTGTGGGCCATTGGACTCCTGTGGGCTAAATGGAGTCTGCCACAAACATTCATTTGAGTGTTTCAGAGTTCTAAGCAGAGTGCTCTCTTCAGCAACTAGTCTCCTTTTCAGAGAGAGCTCTGGATTGTTGCTGGTCCTGGTAGACACTAAAGTCAGTCACCATAGGACGAATAACAAGGAACTTGAACTACCTGTCTTACACTAAGTGTCTGCTATTCCGCTAAGCCATATCTGGGCATGTGCAGTAGCAGTCCATTATCCAGTGGAAGTGGTACACATGAGATCGGGCTTGCGTAGTTTCTAATGGCACAAGGAATCCGCATAAACAGGTGACTGATATTCACAGTGCAGTCTACTACACTGATTCTCTCTCAACCCACATTTTTGGTTACATGAGGGAGTTCCCTATGACAGGCTGACTGAAGAATAAAAATTGACAACCTGCTTTACTATTGCCCTGTTAGATTTGTCACTTTATTGCTATTTCTCCTGTCAGAGTTGTCCCCAGATGGCAATTGTTTATGTTTTACATACAATAAAATCCCTTCTCAGAGCTCGAATTTGAGCCATAAAGAACACATACAAACCGACTTGTAATTAATTTCTGCTTTAAAGATCATAGTTTGATTTTGTTTGTTTCTATAATCAAAGATGGGGTAGCTGAAGTCATAGAATTTGATTCTGAAAAATTCACAGACCGCTCACAAGGCTGAAGGAATCAGACACATGGGAGAACATCAGGCTTGGAATAAAAGTCTAAAATCAAAATGTGAAACAAAAACTGTTAGTAGAAAATAGAGAGGGATGCACAAGTCAAGATAATTGCCACAGATGTTCTAAGTACATAAGGTCGGTGTGACAGATTTGCAGTTGTCTTGAGAGTACAATAACGGGAGCTTCATGACAGGTAGAGTTGATTGGGGAGGAAAAGTAGAGGAAGAACTTTCTAGGGAGATTTTTCAGAAGAGACAAAGCAAACAAACATTAATATTTGAAACTGAGGGTGAGGTTGGATATTATTGACTATGTTTTATCTAATAAAGAGAATACACACAGATGCATTCGTATGCTCCCAAAGAACTAAACTTTTGAACATTATCTTTACAAAACAATGAGTTCTTGTCTGGAATTTTAATATTGACAGTATGTAAAAACAAAGACACTCTGATTGAATGGGAGAATAAAAGTTGAGAGCTCCCTTGTCTTGGTCTCCTCTCTACCCTTAAGCTGCTGCTAGTTTGAAAACTATCCACGTTTATCCAAGTTTTCATTGAGAGCAAGATCTCTGCTGCATTAAAAAAATAATATTGACTTAAAAGGGAAGACAATCTAAGTTTTCTCTAAAAAAATATATTTGAAAACTATAAAAATGGTATTTACAAATTCTCCTATAGCTTTGACAACTTTGTAATTATAAGTCTCTTGACTTTTCTTTTTCTTTTTTTTTCACTCTCAAAAATGTCTCAATGTGATTCTAGAAGCACAGAGTAAGGTAAACTCTTGAAATAGGGACAAACTCTTTGTTTACCAATTATGCCTGGGCCCCATGGGGTTTAATACTTTTACTCTACACCTACTTTGAAGGAGGAATCAACATTTGTGTGAAACCTATAGTAGTTTTAAGACTTTGTGAAATTAAATTTGCTTTGGAGGATTAGTAAATTTTTGTAGAAGAAGAGGGTTACATTTGCATGCCACACAAAAATACTTAACATATTTCCCCATTAGATAGTTCTACCTCCAAAATTCTAATACATCTAAGGTCACGTCATCTCTCCCTCCCTTCCACAACCCAGCTTTTCCAGCTCTCTTGGCTTCAGTTTTCCCACCACTCCTACCCTCTGGCCTTGCTATAATTCATCCTTTTCTTTTTTCTCTAGGTACCAAGAATTTAACAGTCATTCTCAGCCTCACCATTTGCTCAAAGAATACAACCTCCCTATAATCCATTTTCTGAGAAGTCAGTCAATAGTTGATTATTTTTCTGTAGTATTTTTTCTATCATATTTTTAACTTACTTAGTTTCACCTAACTAGTGGAGCAAATCTCCTCTGACAACCAGTTATATATCTTTGTATCTCCTCCACTAATTATATAGTTTATAGCCCTACTTCTACCTATGGCCTCTCCATGGCATATTATACATAAACTTTCTAATACTGTATACATTAGTCAGGAAAAGCTAGATTATGTTGCAGTAACAAGGAAATTCAAAATCTCAGGGACAGAAAAAAAATCTATGTCTGGCTCATGCCATAGTTCTACTGTGGGTCAGTTAGGATTTTGGGTTTTGTGCCTTTCACCACACTCCAGAACCTAGTCTGATGAAGCAACCACCATCTCAAAAACTGCTGGTCACACTGGCAGAAGGAGAGAAAGCTCTGGGAGGTCTGACAACAACAATCAAATGCTTAGGCTCAGAAGTTTATATATCGTCTTCTCATACCTCATCACCCATCCATAAAAGGATCAAAAAGTACATTATTTCATGTGCCCAGAGGGGATAGGAAGACAGAAATACTTGCAAACATCACTAATGATTTATCACATTTCGTTAGTAACTTCTCAACTCACCTTTCATTTTTCTCCTCCACAAAATGCAGAAGTGTAGTTCTAACATTTTGGCACTATTTGTCCCTTGTCCACTTATTTTATCTCTTGCAAAAATGCATTGTAAAAACAGTGCTTTCTACTATACCATCTATATGACCTCTTTTTTCTATTCTTAATCTCGTTTCCTTTTTCTGAGTGTTACCAACAAAATATTTCATCCATACTGTAGAGGTGCCTGAGGTTGAGATGTGGAAGTAGGCCAAATTCACTCTAAAACATGGTTTCAAAGCTTTCCTGCATGAGAATCATCAGAAAAGAATCAGTAGCTTCTTAGCCTGTTCCAGTCAGTTATTCCAAGGAATAATAAGGGCGAGCCAGATATAGATTTATGGTAGATAGAAACCAGAATTAATTTTTGTCACTTGTATGATTTAGTCTATTTGTGAGAGGTAGTAATTCATGACTGGGTTATAGTTGATTTAAAATGTTTTTCTCCTTTCTATTTAGATTGGTAGCTGATATATATATATATATATATATATATATATATATATAATATATAATATATTTATATATAATATATTATATTATATATATAATATAAAAAAGTATATATAATATATTACATATATACTTTTTTTTAACAGAGCATCCAATACTGATTTGCACATAGGTGGTTCCTAATTATCAGTTAAATTACATGCTGAGACACTGATATTCATTTCTTCTTAGAAATGTTTAAATAAACCAGAAGAAGCAAAGCCTCTTTTACTTTTTTTTCGCAAAGACTCCTTATTTATTTATTATTACTGTTTATACTGTAAAGTATCTAAAACACGTTATACAGTTTTATACTTCATTCTCTCAACAACTCTACCAGTATGTATTATTTTCCCAAATTTTAAAGTGGAGGAACAGATTCTCAGAAAGATTAAATCACTTTCCAGTTGTAAGTGACAACAGTTGTCAGGAAAACCTACAACAGAAACTCATGTTTTCTGAATATAAATTCAATATTTTTTTTTCTACTACTAATCTATTTGTTATAATTCTTAAAGCCAGATATACAAGTATTAGTTAGGATCAGGTTCAGTTGCATATACCAACAACAGCAGCTGGACAGACGTTCCCTTTTACTTATGACTCTATCTGGAGAAGGGCAGCCTTGAGCTGCTACGGTGACTCTATGAAATCATTGGGACCAGGCTCCTATCTTTATTCCTCACCATCCTAGCACACAGCTTCCATCCTCAATATCAGTTTATATTCCAAGAGGACTGCTGGATTTCCAGGGTTTCCATCCATCACCCTTTAGTTGAATGTTACATGGAGAATTGTAGAATACTGCTAACTTTCCAACTGATTCAGTTCTTTTTAATCAATGTTTGCTGAAGCCCCCCCCTACCCAACACTTCCACTTAGGTTTCATTGCTTAGAACTTAGCATATGACCACATCTCACAATAAGGATGGTTGGGAAATCTGGGGAACGTTGTCTTTAATTCCAAGAAGCAATGAGCCCACGGTAAAACTAAGGGATAATCACTAAGGAGGATGGGAAGAATGGCTACTGCCTAGGACCATGGCAGTCTCAGTTGGGTACCTGATTTCAACTTGAATTCTCTCTCCATCTTCAACCTCTGGTTCTTAATAATTATGAGGATTATTATGATACTGATAGTCCTACATTTTATCAAAACTGAGGCATACCCTTTGACACACAACTTTTCACATTATATTTCTTATCAACAGAATCAATAAAAATGATGAGTACAATTTTATCATTACTTGTCAACTGTCATAACAGCCCCTGATTCTGTTTGCCTTAGTTTATCATATATGTTCCATAGATGCTGCTGACATGATACACTCATAAGAACCACAGGACCTGACCCATTCCTCACTGTGGCAGGACAGACCTCCATGAGCTGACATGCTTGGACTCAACTCTTTTATTCATTAATTTATTATTCTTTCATTTGCTAAAAAATTCAGAAGTATTTCTTGAGTGCCTAAGGCCAAGTACTATACTAGGCCCTGAGAATACACCAGAAAACCATGCCCTTACTTTCATAGATACAGCATTCTTTTGGGGATAATGTGACAGAGAAAACAAATTATTTTTAAAAATAAACCAGAAGTGATAAGTGTAAAGGAAAATAGAGCAGGGTATGGGGTAAACGAGGTGTCTGTGGGAGTGGGGAACATTTTAGACTTGATAGTCAAAGAAAGTCTCTGTGATAAGTGACATTTGAAGGCTACTTAATTGAAACACAAGTACCCACATGCATACATGGAGGAAGGATATTTCAGGCAATATGGGATTTAGGATAAAGCTACTCTCTCCGACCCAATATCTGATTGAGGGATTTAGGAGGTGGGCTTTCAGTAACTAGGTCACCTTATCACCAACACAATTCTGTTTATCTGCCTGTTAAATGTCTACAAGCTTCTCTGTGACCAGGCTAAGTGCAATGGCCAAGATAACAAATTTGTCCTTGCTGGAACTGACATTTCAAAAGCCACCTTTGTAGAACACCAGTAATCAACTGCCATCTTTTACTATGTTCCTGTGTTACCATGACCCATCTGCCTTATTGGTCTCCCTCATCCTGCGGCTGAGTCTACTCCCGTGACTCTGTGCCTGCCCCAAATCTCTGTTAATTTTCTAATTATAAATCTCTCTATACCAATTGTCAAACACTGATCTCCTGATTTTGTCCTAAGGTTGGCCTCTGAGATAAAACACAGTAAGCATTTCAAGCTTTCTTGTGTCTGTACTTTCTTAGATAATATCTTTTACTTGCCTGAAAATGTTTATTTTCAGACAGGCAGAGATCCTCTAACACAAGGAGCTATGTGTATGCCAAAAAATTGGTCGTTATGATTAAAGAAGTCCCATGGAAATCCTCTTATCATAGTTCTTTGTTTCTTCTTGAATAAAAATGGGATTCACATTGATATAATAGATTGATAGTTGCAGATTTTTGTATTTATGAATGACGATTTCAAACTCCATGATACATAAATGTTTTTGTTTCTATAGTATTCTCTGCTATAATCTCTTTAAAACCATTTTTCTGATGACTGTCCAAAAGTTTTGATCCTCATAATCTCTCCTGTAGACTAACAGCAATAGCTTCTTGAACAACCTTATTGTTTCCAGTGTCCAGTATTTCTTATTTATCATAAAACACAAATAGTTCATGTTTAGCATGGCATTGGTATGTTAACTTTCACAATAGGCCACCATAACAAACATGTAGTGATTTAAAATACAACTATTTATTTAGTTGAAAGATTCTTGGCTCAGCTGAGTGGCTCCTCTGGTCTGAACCAACCTTGCTGATCTCTGTTGGTCTCTCATGTCTTTGAAGTTGGCTGGCAGATAAGCCGGTGACTGAATGACTTAGGGTGGACTCGCTGGCTGTCAACCAGGACTACCAGGGCCAAATGAGCCTCATATCTCATCATGCAGCAGATGGCAGATGCAGGGTTCTAAGATTAGCAAGTCGGCAAGTTCCAAAATATGTGTGTCAGTTTTCCTAAAGGCCATAAGCCCAAACTAGTCAATGGTCAAGCCTGGATTCAAGGGATGAATGGATATCACGTCTTGCTGGGTGGAGCTACAATCACATTAAAAAGGGCTATGTATGAATAGCAGCTTTATCATAACTGCCCAAACCTGGAAGCAAACAAGGTGTCCTTCAGTAAGTGAATGGATAAACAAACTGGTACATCCACACAGTGAAGTGTTATTTAGTGATAAAAAATAATGAACTATCAAACCCTGAAAATATATGGAGGAAACATAAATGCATACAGCTAAATGAGAGAAGGCAGCCTGAGAAGGCTACGTACTATGTGATTTTAATATATGACATTCTTAAAAAGGTACAACTATACAGACAATAAAAGGTCAATGGATACCAGGGGTTTGTGAGGAAGGGAAATGAATGAGTGGCACAAAGAGGATTTTTAGGACACTGAACCATGCTGTATGATATGGTGGACACATGGCATTAAGCATTTATCAAAACCCATAGAATATATAACAGAGAGGCAACCTTAATGTGAACTATGGACTTCAGGTAATATGCCAATTTCAATTCATCAATTGTAACACATGTACCACAGTAGTGCAAGTTATTATTAATTATAGGCAAAACTGTGTGTGTGCACGTGGGTGTGGGGGCAAGGGAGTATATGGGAAATCTGTTTTATTCTGCTATTTTTTCTGTAAACCTAAAATGCTCAAAAAGTAGTTTATTTTTAAAAATAGGGTGTGTGTAAAAGGAGAGAATTAGTGACTGTTTTTGGAATCTACTGCAGCATTCAAAATCTGCCAAACCTTACCCTCCAGATTCATCTCCTAATTCATCTCCCAGACCACCTGGTCTAATGACCTAGAAACCTGTAACCATTTCCTAAATACAACTGTATTTCTACACCCTGCTGCATTTTCTGCATGTTCTTCCCTTAGCTGGGGAGCTCTGAACTTCCATTCTCTGTATTAAAGCTCCATTCATTTAACCAGACTCTATTACTTTCTCCATGAATCCTGTCAGTATCCTTCAGTCAAAAACAATCCCTTCTTCCTCTGCATTCCAATCACACCCTGCAAGGACCTTATTTATTTGTTTTGATTTTTCAATTACAGTTGACATATATTATTACATTAGTTTCAGGTGTACAACATAGTGCTTAGATATTCATATAACTTACAAAATGATGTCCCCAATAAATCTAGTGCCCATCTGACACCATACATGCTATGTTTCCTCGAAAATAAGACCTAGCCTGACCATCAGCTCTAATGCGTCTTTTGGAGCAAAAAATTAATATAAGACCCAGTCTTATAGTAAAATAAGACTGGGTCTTACGTAATATAACATAATGTAATTTAATGTAATATAATATAATACCAGGTATAATATAATATAATACTGGGTATAATATAATATAATATAATATAATATAATATAATATAATACCGGGTCTTATATTAATTTTTGCTCCAAAAGACGCATTAGAGCTGATGGTCTGGCTAGGTCTTATGTTTGGGGAAACATGATAGTTCTTACAATATTATTGACTATATTCCCTGTGTTGTACTTTACATCACCATTACTATTTTTCTAACTGCCAATTTGTACTTCTTAATCCCTTTCATCTTTTTCACTCATCCTCCTAACAACCTCCATCCACTCTGCCAAGTAGCAATACTTATATCAGACAAAATACTTTAAAACAACAGCTGTAATAAGAAACAAAGAAGGGTATTTCATAATGATAAAGGGATCATTCCAACTAGAGGATATAAGTCTGGTAAATACCCACGTACCCAACATAGGAACACCTAAATATATAAAGCAAATACTGATGGACACAAAGGAAGAGATTGACAGTAATACAGTCATAGTAGAGGACTCTAACACGTCATTGACATCAATGGATAGATCATCGAGACAGACAATCAACAAGGAAACAGTTGCCTTCAATGACACATGAGACCAGATGGACATAATTGACATTTTTAGGACATTTTACCCCAAAATAATAGAATATATATTATTTTCAAGGACAAGTGCCTTATTATTGATCCTGGTTGGCTTTTTATTATGCCCAGTTTTCACATCTGTTTTTATATGTTCTCCTTGAGGGCCAGTCCCTTGTCTTCATTTTCTTTGCTGAGCACAGTACAAGGCACATAATTAGAACCAAGTGAATGTTGATTGGAAACAGTAATTAAGTACAGAAGAGATGTGATAATTTAGTCATGAAAGTCTTGGTTTCTTGCCTTTTTTCCTAAGTAATTTGGATTTCCTAGTCTTTTTTCACTGCTAATGACCCAAATGCCATTTCATTTGTAAAATATAAAGAAAGGCATGGGGAAGAGGTTATTAAATTACACAAATGATAACAATAGCAAATGGCTTCATGTAAAGTATATAGTAGAAAGGGGAATCAGATATATTGCAAATAAAGAAAACTACATTTCACTTATGGACTGTGGAGAAGGAGAATACATATAAATTATTAGCTATTAGAGCCAGCAGATTCCTACTGTAATTGACAATACTAATATTATAAAAATTGCATTGGATATAGTTTCCTAAGAACAAAATTGGTAGTCAATACTGTCCCATTTGGGGGTACATTTTTCTTTATTACCATGACAATTGGAAACAGTGGGCATTTGAGTTTCTAATTTTTAATAAATAAGCAAATTGCTATTTGCCGAGTATTGAGCTCTAATGGCCTAAGAAGGTCTGCTTACTTTTTCAACATCATTTCTGTGCAATTGAAATAAAATGATCAATTAATTTTTTAAGCACAGCATCAGTGTCTCGAGGGCAAGTTGAGAATGGAAGTAAAAATCGATTTTGTGATGAGTCTCACAGGGGTACTGACATTTTCCCTTCAGGAAAGTGCCCATCTCTAAGCAGAAGGTGGCTGCTAGAATTAGGGCAGAAGGGTAAATTTAGTACAGGACCTATGTGGAGTTTTAAACTGGTGACAATTGACATAACTGAGTGAAGATCTAATGATGCATTAACTGAGAAAAACACAAGTGACCTAAAGAGAGTGATATCTATTCAGTGATACATACCTGGAAAGAACAAAGCCAGGACCCTAACTGTACACAGGAGCTAATGTTACCACTATGAGGGATGAGCTGGGCTGTCATAGGAACTAAAGAGGAAGAATCTCTATTAATGGGAATCTCTACTCTCTCCCAAACTAGGGAATAGCTTCATATGATCTCCCGGATTTTGTCATATATAATAGTAGATGCAAATGTTTGTAGGGATGTGCTTAGTGATTACTGTTTTTTTAGAAAATGATCCTCAGAAATATATGTATTTTAAAGTGTTTATGCATTCCGACAACTAAGTTTGCAAACTCATCCTAGAAAAAGTGCTGCATAACTCATTGTTGAATATCACTATGGTCACCTTCAAAGTACCCCCCTTAGGAAGCTATGCGCCAACTCTAGAGCCTAGTCTATCCTTCAAAGCAACTTTGGAACTCTTTTTCTGGAATGGCCATCAGAGCTGTCATCGTATTACCCTTGATGTCCTGAATGTCACCAAAATGTCTTCCTTTCAATATTTCCTTTATCTTCGGGTAAAGAAAGAAGTCATTGGGGGTCAGATCAGATGAGTAGGAAGGGTGTTCCAATACAGTTATTTGTTTACTGGCTAAAAACTCCCTCACAGACAGTGCCATGTATTGTTGTGATGCAAGAGCCATGAATTGTTGGCGAAAAGTTCAGGTCGTCTAACTTTTTCACTCAGCCTTTTCAGCACTTCCAAATAGTAAACTTGGTTAACTGTTTGTCCAGTTGGTACAAATTCATAATCAATAATCCCTTTGATATTAAAAAAGGTCAGCAACATCGTTGCAACAAGTTTGCCAACTTAATCGTCAGACCTGGTTCACAGGACTAAGATAACACCAGAAGAAACAATCTGTAGTAATTAGAATTTTAGGTTAATGAACATAGCCCAGAATGTAGGAAAAAGTGAGCAAGACCATGATATGTATACACCCAGTTGACTACCAACATGCTACATGACAAGCAATATGCCAACTTGGAAAAACTCCGTAAATTATTGACAGACCACATTTTGGTTGAAAAGGTAAACTCCTGTTGTTTAATTTTCAATGATGGAGCCTAGAGCTAATCAGATACATTTCACTGTTATCGACACCAGCATAAGCAGTCATCTGTATCCCTCCCTCCTCCTACACAAACACACACACACACACACACACACACACACACACACACACACCAGACTCAAGCGGAGACAAGATAAAGTTCTTCATGTCTTGAATCATAAAAAAAAATTTACCTCGCGTAGTTGTTTTGCTTATTAAATGAGCCAATCTTTATAAAATGTCTAGGACATAAAAATCTCATAAAAATTGCTGTCTCCACTGTCTGTCTCCAAAGCAATCAACATAAAATCCAGGTATTAACAATTATGCACAATGAGTCAGTTGCTCATTCATATCATGTAAAGAGCTGATCTTGGAATCACATCAGCCTAGCTTTGAAACCACTTACTGACAACTAAAAGGCTTCGGCTAACTTATTTAACCTCCCTAAATCTCCAATTCTTCTCTGTAAAATGGGGCAGTAACATTTACCTCAGGATTTCTATGAAGAATTAATGTAAAGTAAGTAGGATGTAGAAAGAAATTGGTAAGTGTCAATGCTTGTTGCCGTTTCCTCCTAAACCTTCCCTAGAAGAGTCTCCACTCCAGACAAGAGGATGCCACACTTGAATGAGTGGGTTGTAGCCCTAGACATTCCTTCCTACTCTGAGTGATTGATGGAAACCCGTTATCTCTTTCTGAGCAGCAGCTGCTGTTGACTGCTACACAAGTGTTCCCTGGAACGTGCTCTTAGGAGATAGTGACGCTTTATTTATTGCTCATGGTCAGGTGACCATTTCTCTGGAGGAGTGAGAAACCCAAATAAAGTGTGTGAACCAGTACTGTTGACGGATTCAGAACATGGTGCTGGATGGATACAAGAGTGATGACATCCTTAACTACCCAATTTCCAGCAACTCTACATGCTTACATAGCACTGAAATGCCCAATCCTTGTACTCGCACCCTTAAGTTGCCCCATTTTTATGTGAATCCCTAAAGGCAATCATATTCCTAAATTTGTTTTGCAAGTTTTCTTCCAGGGTATTTCCAGCCACTCTCTGGACGTAAGCTATTGTGTGGCTTTTTATCTCCTTCCACAATCCTTCCCTGCTCTATTTCCCACCCAGATGTTGGCCATGAGACTTGAAGTGGCTATACATATAAGCCCTGTACTTGTCCTTCTTCAAAGAGGCAGAGTGATCCTGGAGGCAAGGGCACGGGTTTTAGAGTATGAAATAGTCCTTATTGTCTCCTGTATGGAACCTACATCAGTTAAGCCTCCATTTTCTCAACTGAAATGGAGCTAATAGTGCATCGTGGTAAAGAATTATTGATGCTTAAGTGAATGCATCAATGGGAAACGCCTAGCGCCTAAGTGATGCTTAACTTTTCAATGCTTTCTTTTTTGACACACAGACTTACTCAGTCTATCTCCTTGAGTCACCTTCTTTGAACAAACTCTTATTCTGAATCTATTGCCCATTTCCACTAGCCCTGTAACAGCTTCAAAGGAGCAACTGGCTGTGGAAATGCCTCCAGCTGTATAATTCCAAAACATCAGTGCTTGGTATTGGGGATGGGAAGAATGGAGAGACTTCCTGGGAAGGAGAGGTGACACTGTGTTCCCACCTTCTGGGAAGCCACAGGCGGCCTGACCAACAAGAACATTTTCAGGGCACCCACTGAGCTCAAAGCACCTGATTAGGCACAGTGAGGGATGACAAACAAAGAAGATGGGCCTCCCGCCTGGCTGTTCTGTCTGCCAACTGCTTAGAAGCCTGAGTAAAGCCCTAGAGTCAAGGTTAGCTGGAAGGATGTCACACCACAATGCATTCTACTCAAGAGGAGCTAATTTTAAGCTGGCAAGTATTCTATCTGTTAGCACAGAAAATATTCATTTCTAGAGTAAGGGAATTGGGAGATAACCAGATCCAGAGCACCCAGGGGGCCTTGTAAATCACAGAGCTGCCGAACAACCTAAAAACTCTGCTGAGAACAGTGAGAGTACGTATTCCAGTCACAAAGGAGCACAGAAGCCTTTTGTCAACTGAGTGAAGGCAGATGCTGTGCAATTGCTTCACAGAGAGGGCAAAATCTAGGACAGCAGATACAATAAATTCCAGCTAAGCCAAAGTCTTCCTGTTATCTTTATGTACTCAGTCACTTAAAAATTTTCTGACGTGTCATTTGTGGATATTGCCTGATCAAAAGGAAAATCTCGTTTCCCCAGAGAGGGGCTGGGGTTGGCAGGGGAGGCGTGCCCAGGCCCAGCACGGGCTTGTTTTGCTCTGCTGTGGTGTCATCCTTTGCCTGGCCCTAGCAGCGCTCTGAAGAGCAGATTGTTCCACTCTCGGATAATGTGGAGCATGATTTCCCCTGCTGTCTCAATTATTTCCAAAATGCAAACTTGCAAGGGCTGATTCACGTGCTTGTATTTAAGAAAAAAACCCAAGCCCTCCCACACAGTCCTGGGCTTTGTGCTCATGGTTTGCTTCTGTGGGTTTCACTCTCCCCACGATGACTAGATTCCTGTAGAAACTAAACAGAAGGGGGAAGATTAATCCAGCTGGGTTGCATGTCAGTCATTTTATACAACCTTTGAAGGTGGATGTGTGACAGGCATTTCTAATTATTTATAATGACACTTTCATTACTATGGCTCTTTTAAGGATTTTCTGATTTTAGCATGCTTTAGAAGGCTACTGCTATTCATCACAGCTTATTTGAAAATTGGAGTGAGGTGATATGCAAATAAGTAATATAAAACTTTCTTTTAAAATGACATTTTATGCAGGTTTCCATTGTCACATTTTTAGATTGCCAACAGCGCATACTTTCCTGTTTTGAGTAAATTATTATTTTTAAGGGGAAATTTCAAAGTTGTAGCTTCAAGCAATGATTAAAAATAACCAACAAAGTCAATAATGCTTACAAGCAACTTTAGTGTAGGAAAAAGAATTCTAGATCGAAGACAAAATTACTAGGTTTGGTTTAGCTGTATCACTTTAGAAAATATTATTTAATCTTTCCGGCCTCATGTCTTTAGGTATAAATCAAGGATGAAGATGTCTGCTTGACTGATTTGTAGTTATAAGAATTGAATGTGATCAAATGCAAGAACGCTACCAGGTGAGTTTATGATAATTAGTGTTTTTCTGGAAAAAGAGCATATTGAGAATAATGCTCACGGAATTGAAGGAGAGCTTTAAACAGAGGTTCATATTTGAGGACTATGGATTCAGAACCAAAGACGGGCTTCTTCAGGAAGTCCACGAATCCCCTAAAAAAATATGAGAAATGTCTAGGCATCTACATATGTTAAGACTCTCTCAGTTGTAGGTGACAGAAACCAAACCCATATATTAGGTTGGTGCAAAAGTAACCGTGGTTTTTGCAATTATTTTTAACCTTGTAAACCATAATTACTTTTGCACCAACCTAACAGCTTATTCAAAATGAAGCTTAATAAAGTACATGTAGAAGCCTGGGTACCTTGGGAACAGGGGGAACCAAGGTTTGGAATAGAGCCAAGATGCTTGCTCCACCTAGTGGATCTTTCTTCCTCGGGTGTTATTCACTTTTACACAGCTGACCAGCTTCTTCGAAACACGTTGTGGGGCATGGATTCTGAATTACATCACTCACACTAGAGAGGAACTGAAACTATTTTTCTCTTTTCCCAAAATGAGCCCCAGGAAAGGACACTGATCATCCTGTCTTGATCAGAACCAATCACTATGGCTAGGAGGCAGGGCATTTAAGATGCTAGTAAAAACCCTTGCATGGCATCCAGTAGAAAACACAACAACAAACAAACAAAAACCAAAAACCAAAAACATTTCCAAGGGTAAAAAGGGGCTCAAGTATGCTTCTGAGGAGACGAAATTCACATATGTAGACTATTTTGTGAGAATTCTTTTTCAGATTTCCAACTGTTTTCATTTTCCACAGAAGAACCATGTTATCTGTAGATTTGAAAATTAAAAGAATGTTTCCTCTTGTGGAAATATCTTATGACAGATATTTTTTTAAAGAAACCTAATGTTTCTGTGAATACGTAAAAATGGTTTCATTTAACTTTAGTCCTATGATTAAAAAATTAATGCAAAGCATTATTTATTAATAACGTTCACACGAAGAAATTATTAATATTTCAACTGAAGTGTACAGAAGACTAAGATTTAATAATCACAATAGACATCTTAGGCTTTGTAAAAATGTCTAATATACGTAAATAGATGTCAATTTAACTCAACAAATATTTGAATATTTACTATGTATAAAATTTGAGCTAGACAATGTTAAAAGATAGTTGACAACTTGGGGCAAACATCCTTAGTGTTTGTGATGGTTAATTTTATGTGTCAACTTGGCTAGGCAATGGTGTACAGTTGTCAAACACCAGCCAGTCTTGTTGCTATGAAAATATTTTTTTCAATGTGATTAACATTTATATCAGTGGCCTGAGTAAAGCAGATTACTCTCCATAATGTGGCTGGACTCATCCAATCAGTCCAAGCCTTTAAGAGCAAAAACACATTTCTCAACGAAGCAATTCTGCCTCAACATTGCCACATTTTCCAGCCTAAGTTTCCAGACTGCAGATGTTGGACTGACGACCGGCATCAACTCTTCCCTGATTCGCCAGACTTCTCTACAGATTTCAGACTTGCAAGCCTCCACAATCACATCAGCCAATTTCTCACAATAAGTCTGTCTCTGCCTCTCTTTATTGGTTTTGTTTCTCTGGAGAATCTTGACTAATACAATACCCCTTTGTAATATAAAGTATCCAAAATTGAGGGAAAGAAACCAACAACCCAAGAATAAATTGAGTGGAAGCGGAAAAGAAGAAGAGGCAGATGTTCCTCATGTTCACCTACCGTGTTGCAGACCTCGACCAGACGCTGGACCTGTCCTAGGAACAGTGGATGCAGGTGGACACCACCAGCCACAGAGGCATCCCCACCCACCCCCTGCTGGGGAGGGAGCCCTCCCGGAAGTGCATGCACACAGCCAACAAGGAGGCGCCGCTGGTGGAAATATCTGAGGTTAACGACACACCTGTGGGGTGTTATCATCCTGCCCCAGATGATGGGCAATGTGGTAGGCGTCTACAACGGCAAGAACTTCAACCAGGTGGAAATCAAGTATGAGATGATTGGCCACTACTTGAGCAAATTCTCCATCACCTACCGTATAATTCTGTGAAGCAAGGTAGGTCTGGCACGGACATGGGGCCACCCACTTCTCCTGCTTCATCCCCCTTCCAACCCCGGCCCCCACCTCACCTCAAGTAGCCTGCTCCACCAATGAAGGCACAGACTTCTCAATAAAAAGAAAGGGACTCCTCTGTAACTGTTCACATATAAAAAGAAATATAAAAGATATGTAATGTTGCTCAAAATAAAAGATTCACATTAAAACTACAGTGGTACCTCGGTTTTTGAACATCTCGGTTGATGAACATTTCGGTTTACGAACGCTGTAAATTTTATGGATTGATGGTATCATTAGACAGTAAAACTCATGCTAAATTCGCAGTTTTATGGGTTGATTTTAAAAGTTTGGAACAGATTAATCCATTTTGTATTACTTTCTATGGGGAAATTGTACCTCGGTTTTTGAACGTTTCAGAACTTGAATGGTCTTCCAGAATGGATTACGTTCTCAAACCGAGGTACCACTGTAAATTAAGATATGTTTCTTACACATCACAATGACAAAAAATAAAATGCTTGGTCACACTCGTTGGTTGTGGGAAAACAGGATTCTCTTATGTTGTTGCTGGGGAAAAAAAAGATACAAAAATATGGCCAGGAATCTGGTAATATCCAGAAAAACTGCATTTTGACTCAACAATCCTACTTGTAGAAATATATTCCAAATGTACACTGGTAAAAAATATAAAGTGTGCACAAAACTATTCATGGAAGTTTTATTAGTAATACTGAAAATTGTGAACATCGAAATATTCAATAGGAGACTGAATCAACCATGGTGGATTGATAGAATAGAGTACTATGCAGGTGTAAAAAAGGATTAATCTGGTCTGTACTTATATGGAGTGATTGCCAGGGTATATTGTCAGGTGAAAAAGGCAAAGAACAAAATAGCGTTTATAATACGCTACCTTTTGTGTAAGATGAACATATATATGTATGTATCTGTATATGATCTATACATACAAATATTTATTTATAATATTTTCAAAAGGAAACAATGGAAGGATAACTAAAACAATCCAATAATCATAATTTCCTATCAGGAAGGAAGAATATACGGTAGAGAAAGAGGGATTGAAGTATGAACTTGTGTTACAATTTTGACATAGGAAACATGTAAATGTTTTATATAATTGAAAAAATATATTAAATAGGAATAAAAATTTTAAATTAAAACAAACAAAAAAACACCTGAAATAAATGAACTCAACTGTTACTATATAACAATCCAGAGACAAAAGTTACTTCAGGTTAAAAAACTTAAGTGACTACTTTTAGTAGTAGATATGTTTTTTTAAAACAAAAATAGGTATATTTAGGATAAAAAAATAAGTAACTACATTAATGTAGTTAACAAAAATGATTTTCATTATGAGCAAACAGAACAAAGAGATACCTATGCATGTATAAAGTAAAGCAATTTAATAACAACCTGATATCTTAAATTTGAATTGCAAACTCATTTTTAACTCAGAAATATATATATATATATATATATATATATATATATATATATATATATATATATATATATATATATTTCCTAACTCTGTCCATAGAAAAGGCTTAGTAGCATTGAGTACTTGTGGTTTGTAAATGTGATTTTCCACTAAAATATTCTATGACTCTTGGTGAAATAGCTGATTCTAGCCAGACCTGGGGCAGAAAATGGGAAGGTGAATTGGGACATTTTATTTGAACAGGAAATAGGAATTTTTCTAGACCAGTGTCCGCATATTAAAAGAAAACAGAAACTACATGGAAAGGGCTCTCTCCCATTGGCCAAAATAAGAAAATGTGAGCATCAAAAGGAATAATGACTACCATGGATTGAAACACACAAACTATGTAAATATCCTTTAGTTCATTAAGATTCTTAAGGAAAAAAAAATATGCTGGGTCACCATTTGGAACTCATTCAATTCAATGTCATTTTTCTCAAAACTGATCAAAGAAGAACCAGACATCTATGCTTTCTTTCCAGTGCAAACTTTATTTTAGGACAGCCAAGCGATTAATGTATTACAGAAGAATCTCCTCTAACACATGCAGACAGAATTATAGAATTACAAAAATCGTCATTTTGCCACCCCTAAATTATGAATGGAACTGGGAAAAGATCATCAATGGATGTTCAATCCTTTGTTAAAAGTTGATAGGAAACTTCATTATTAGCACCTTGAACTCCAAATGTAATCATAACTAAAAGTGGGACTAGCACTTAACAACTGTTGACAAGGAATAGAAAAATTGCTACTTTTGTGCACTGTTGGTGGGAATGTAAAATGGTAAAAACCACTGTGGAAAACAATATGGCAGTTCCCTCAAAAAATAAAAATAGAATTATCATATGATTCAGTAATTCCACTCCTGGTTGTATACCCAAAATAACTGAAATCAGGGTCTTGAAGAGCTATTTGTACATATGTATTCATAGCAGCATTTTTCACAATAACTAAAATGTGGAAGCAACCCAAGTGTCCATTGAAAAATGAATGGATAAGCAAATGTGGTCTATATATACAGTGGAATATTATTCAGCATTAAGAAGACATTTCTGCAAAATACTACAACATGAAAGAGCCTTAAGGACATTATGCTAAATGAAATAAGCCAGTTACATAAACACAAATAGTGTATGATTCCTCTTATATTAGGTACTTGGAATAGTGAAAATCAGAAAGACAGAGAATAGAATGGTGGTTGCTAGGGGCTGAGGGAGGGGAGAATGGGAAATTACTGTTTAATCGGTATTTTAGTTTTACAAGAAGAAAAGAGTTGTGGGGATGGATAATGGTGATGGTTGAATAACAATGTGAATATATTTAATACCACTGAGCTGTACACTTGAAAATGGTTAAGATGGTAAATTTTATGTTATGTATGCGTATATTTACAAGATTAAAAAAAAAAAAAGTAAGACTATCAGTCACATGCCTCCTGATGTGGTACAATAGGACCTACATATTATGACCTATAAGAAATGTTTGCCTAAATAATTCAATCCTAAATCCACTCTAGCACCCAGTAATTAAACTACCAGTTTACAAGTACAGGGTGACAAATGAATTGAATTTGGAATGATAAGCAGGATTTTAAAGTTTGACAGGAGGAAGGAGAGGTGAGAGGAAAGCATTAGAAGCCGAAACAAAACTACAGGAGCAAAGGAGGAGCAGGTAGTTCTGTGGGAAATAATAGACATTGTTCTATTTTCTGGAAGGCCTTGACCCTCTGGCTGAGAAGTGTGTAGACACAAACAAATAAAAATAATGATAATCACTTATGAATACTTGCTAGGGACCAGGCACTGGGTTTCTCATACTCATTTACTTCTCACAACAATTTTTTGTGGGAGGCATTATTTTCATTGTTTTACGGATGAAGAACCTGGGGTTTACGAAAGGTTAAATAACTTCCCCAAGGACACCTAACACATTCAAACAGAAAAGGTTGCAAAGGTTCAATGTCATTGATTTTTTGACTGTGGAATAGCAAATCCATTGAAGAGAAAATTGCTTACACTTCTGTAGCATTTGTCTGTGGCTTATTTATTTATCATATACTACATTGTATTCATTCAAAATGCCAACAATTGCAAGACTCACCATTTTTTATTTTATTTACAAGATTAAAGAAAAATGCTGTCAAACTATAGCACAATGTTTTATCATTTGAATTTTTATTCATTATACTACTTATTGAGGGAATTCCTATAGATCATTCATTTTGACATGTAGACATTTATTTTGAATTATATATCATTATTATCATACATAAAATCAACAATTAGAAAACTAATTTGGCTAAGAATTCCTAAAATTTCTTACCATTCAGAGTATAACTTTTCCACATTACTTTTCAAATCAATCATCCAGGTCTATGATTTTTCACAAACATAAACCTTTGTACTATCTAAAGTGCAGGGGATCTTTGTACTATCTAAAGTGCAGGGGTGTGGGGATCTTAAGTCAGTTTCACAATAATTTAGATGTAGTCTAACTTTGAGTTTCATTTGGAACTAGTCAATTTGATCTACGTGTTCCCCACTTCCTCCTGAAATTCTTTATATCCTACAGGTTGAAAGAGTGTGTCTGATTTTCCTACAACATATTGAAATTTAATTTTGCAAGTTTCAATGCTGGAGCTTTTCATATTTTCTTATAAAATGACAACTACATCCTGATTGCTGCCAGGCAAAGTAAGGTGTCAGTGGGCATTGTATCTCAATTACAGAGATGTTAAAATGGGAACAAGAAAAATGCAGAGCTTAGGCTAGCTGAAAATGGTAGTTAAAAATAAAAGATTTGTTTAAAAATCATGAGCATGTGGAGACAGAATCTAATTAGACTAGCTAGCTAGTATACTGCGTGGGTTTAAATTTTCTCTTCAATTACTTACTGTGTGTCCAGTGGCAATATCTTTCCCGCTCTCCCTACCTTCTCCCTGTCTTCCCTGCCTTCTTTCCTATATATATTTATTAAGTGTCTTCCATGAACTGGACATTAGTATAAGTGCTCAGAAGTCATTAGAAAATAAAATAAGGATCACAGTTTTACACGGCTTGATTTTAGTCTTAAAGAAAAAGAAGCGTTTGATAACTGTAGAGAAAAAGAAAGACATTTTAGATAAGTGGAACATCAGTAGTAAGTCAACAACATTGAAATTAAAACACATTTTTCCCTACTATCTATTTAGACTCTTCAGAAATTACGTTTCTGACCTTCACATTTTTATTTGCATATTCCATGAATCAATTGTGTATGTGAATGTTTGTATGTGTGTATGCCACTTTAAAATGAAAATACATATGGAGCTATCTTCCACAGAACATCATGTATTCTTCAAGGTGAAGAAGAAAAACTGCTTCCTAAAACGATGATCAGTAAAATGCAGAAAGGGCAACAGCATGGAAAATGAAACATAAATGAGGTTTATAAAATTATCTTGGTTATATTTCTCTAAGGTATTTCCTGCAGCACAGATGACCCTCTCATTTAGCACATGAATTCTTGGTTAACTAAGTTGCCTTTGGAGTTCCTTTGCTGTCATTCATGTGTGTTGTGGATTTTGTTTTTCCTCCCTTAAATCCACAGAGAATATATATCCTCCCTGAATGCACACAGTCATTTTGAATTTGAAATAGTTCCCTGGATTCTTCATATAGGGCCAAATCTATTATTTTGTATAGGGAATAATTTTTTCCTTTACTTAACATCACAAGCTAAAGAGCATATCATTTTCAGCCATTTAAATTGAAATAAATCAATGTGCTAACTTTGATTTGCCTCTGTTCCTTTGCAGCCACATATTGTAGTTTGCATTAAATTCATAATAAAGGGATTAAAATTGCTAGCTTCTAAAGAAGCGACATGTCAGTGGTATTACATTACTTTTCGAAATGACTGTCCTTGCATGTTAATTATTAGCTGCCTGAGATACAGAGGAAGTTCAAGAAAATGATACTCTCAACAAGTGTTATTTTAATTTTGGAAAAGATCCTTTAAAGGATGAATTACATTGCAATGTGCTTTCTAATCAGAGCATGCATTCATTTAGATCGATGACTCCAAATCCTCTAAATCCACGATCACTGGCAGTAATTCCAAGGATTCTACAAGGCTGTTCACAATGTTTTCTAACAGGACACAATGAAAGATGGATTTGTTAACAAAATTGAATTTGTAACTATGTACAATAGAAAGCTCATCTCATTAGTTGTAATAGTGATGAGATAATTTGTGTCACCCTGTGTTTGATGTGTGTGTGTAGGACGTGCAAAAGAGGAGAAACGTGGAAGGTAATGGTAAGAAAGAAATTACCAGTAATATAGTTCTTATCTACAATCGCATAATTTTTCCAGCTGCCTAACTGATGTCACTTGTGGATTCCATAGGGCAAATGACCATTTTTCCTTTGTTAAGCCTAGGTATACCAGCAATAAGGAGGCAAAATTAGCACTTGTTTTGGTTGCTTTATTGCTTACTCAATGACTCTCAGTCTAAAAGAACCAGACAAGAGCCTTGTTTTTAACTTCCCTCACCCTGCATGTTAACTTGGGCAGGACTCATGAATTTCTGGGTTCACTGAGAGGTAATGGACAGTTCTATTGTCACTTGAAATCACAAAATGTAGTCTCAATTCAGTACGAGTGTCCAGTCCAAGATATTAATCAATAATTCAATCTTCATTGTAAAGCAAGGCTTTTCTTTTTCCATTTGGTGCTAAGACATGGGCAGAAGAATGAGCTGCGACTGCTTTTTTCTTCATTCACTCTGCATCCTTGCCTTGTATCTGCAGCTTGCAACTCTCGGGACTTGGAGCATGGAAAAGGAGGAGGGAAAAGGCTAGGGAGGTAGGATGGTTTTTATTTGCTGATGGCTTCAAGGTCCCTGGCACTGGAGGATATTTACAGCTGTCTGTTTGAATATTTTATTATTATTATTAGTAGTAGTATTTATTTTTTCTCCAACATAGCATACCAAGTCACATAGTTGCAATAGGCTAAGATGTAAAGGAAGCGGGTAATTAAATGAATTGAATTGGAAGAGGTGATGTCATACCAAACATCCCTGCATCAATTTTAGCTGTATGGGGTCACCTATGTCCACATTGCTGCTATTTGCAGTAGACAAGAACAAAGTAAGGTAAACACACATATATCAGGTGCCCTGCTGAGGGCAGCACAGATCTGACATCAGCCATAAAGGAGAACCATTTCATATATGTGGAGACCATTTTCAGGAATAACCACAAACAGCTAGGCCAGCATTTGCCCAAGGACTAATCTGTTAGAGCAGATCCCACCAGGAAATCAGCAATTCTCAGAGACTTTGCTTTCCCAGTGTGGGAAAAGATACTGCTTATAGTTTTCGTATTTAAAAAACATATCTATTTCTTTGCTTACTGCCTCCACCTTTGTTACCTACGCTCTGTCGAGTTGGGTGTCCCCACCCTGCAGTAATCTCTAATCTGCACTCCACAGTGGGAGCCAGTCGTTTTCTCTTTACCATGTGCATTTTACCCTGTAAAGGACCAGCTCTGATGGAATTAATGCTGCTGCCGTTTTACATATGAGGCAACAGAGGCTCAGGGGTTTTAGTGTTACGCGCAAGGCCTCACTGCTAATGAAGTACAGATTCTCCATCCATTTAGAAGTCCATTCAAAGTCTGTTTGTTTCTAAAGACTATAATTTTTCCATTAAGCCGGTAAGTAGTTGTGTCCCTCAACAACGCTCTGTGCCATTTGGGGCACAAAGAAAAAAAATTAAGTAGTCCCCTCTGCCCTCACACCATTTCTACGCTCACGTCATCCAGGAGGTGGTAGACAGTGAGAATCAGAACTGCTTGCAGGAAAATTTGCTGAGGGTGTATGCATGTGTAGGTGTGTTAAATAATTCCTTCCCAATTGTTTCATATTTAAATGCTGCAGTACGTACTTCCCTCTCCTTACACTGAAACTTCCAGTTTTGCAGATCTAGACAACATATTCCTTAAATGTGAAGCATAAGGAATAGGTTAACAAAAAAAGTTACAACAATTTTGATTTCTTTTAGGGTGTTGCCTGTGATCATGTAGATTCATGTTCCGATGTAGTGCCTGGACACCTGAGTGCTTGCTGATTTGCATGATTGTCCTAACGACCAATGACATGAACTGAAAACCTAATTAGGCCTTTTGAGCTGAGAACATTTTTAAGGGCCTCTGACATTTGGTGAGAAATGTGGTATCAGCAGAATATCTAGCCTGAATATAACGTCTGATTTGAGGAAAAGTATTGGCATGTAATTATGTGGGCATACAGACAGAGCAATTATATGAACCCGTCTTGAACGCTGAACTTTCAGAACAATGAGAAAGGACAAACGTGGACCAGAGCCAGGCAGAATACAATGTGCCCAGTCTGCCAAGAGACTTGTACACGATTTATATACTTAAGAAAGATCTCTAAAGAGCTACCTGGCATTACTACAAATGATTCTTATATGATTCTTATATGTATGCCAAAGTATATTTAATAGCATATAGAGAGGTTGGGGGCCCCGGGTAGTGAATGTTGATCCCAGAAAGGTCAGGGAAGAGGGAAGCATTTCAAAAGCATGAAAGTCTAATCATTACAGCTTTAATAAAGTATGTCTGATTTTTCTGAGGAAAGAATGTTCTTGATATTATCCTGACCTAATTGGCCAACCAGGAACACAGTGGCTCCTGAAGAGGTGTACTTTGTTAGCTTGCTTGCTAAGAACAATCTCAAAACTTAGTGGTTTCAAACTATACTTGTTTATTATTGTAGCCCATGTATCTGTGGATTATCTGATTGACAGCTGATGTAGATTGGGCTCAGATGACCTTGGCTGGGCTTGTTTGTGGGTGGCCATGCGTTGACTAGGAACCCTGCTCTAGCCTGGGCTTGTCTGAGGCGCCTTACCTGGTGCAGATCTGCGCTGTGCGTCTTCAGCCGCCTCCCGGCATGAACAAGCTTGCCTCGGTTTGTCCTTCCCATCGTGATACCGAAGTACAAGTGGGCAAGAAGACTCACGGTTGGCCTCTCGAAGCCGAGACTCAGAACTGGAAAACTGTCACTTCCACATGATTTTATGGGTTGAAGCAAATCATATGGATGAACCTAGTGTCAAGGAGTGGGATAATACGCTCTGACCCTTTTGTGGGAAGAACTGTAAAGTCAGATGCGAAGGGTGCTGAAACAGGTAAAGAGTTAGGGCCACTCATGCCACAAATGGACCATGAGAGAACTAGGAACACACACTGTTTGCAAAAGCATTTAACTTTAGGAAGCGTCTTCTGAAACATATACACAGGGGGCTGGAAGGAAAGGGCCTATATTGCGGTACAGCTGTAGTAGCTTCTTCTAAGAAGAAAATAGGAGCCAAGGACAAAATCATAGACCATGAAAACTGTGGCAGACATGCTTCATCACACAAAGTCGTCTTTTAGCAAAAGCACAGTTAACTGCAATTATAAATATATATGTTTTAAATCTAGGAATCCGAGCTGATATGCAGAACCAAATCATCACTGCACAGCTCCCTATGCTCATCCAACTTTCTAAAACTCTGCTGCTCCATTCTGGTCTTTCATTCCTACCTTGGAATGTAAACAGTTTTGGTAAAGCCCATTTGACTTTGCTCCCAACCAGATGATTTCCTCATTGGATCAAAAGCTTGGAAAAGTAATTTTAAAAAAGAAAACGAGAAGCAGATTTCCTATCCCCAACCTATATACACATATATACCCTACTTTCAATAGTAAGAGTGAAGAATAATGAAGATGAACCCACAAAAACTGCCTCACTGCCAGTTTCTCTTCAGTGTAATGCCGTGAGTCACTGGGCAACGATGCTGAGGGGATAAATGTAAATTTAACTCCATCTACATTGCAGAAACCACAGAAAAGCAACAGCATTAATATTTATAAATCTGTGTCACCCTTTGAATTGAACATTGATGCTATACATTGTCATTATCATCAGGACAACAAAAAAATATAATGAGCCCTGTGATGATGATGAAGTATACATTTGGCATTTAATGATTATTATATTACGTTCAAGAAAAATTAAACACCAAAGACTGAAAGAGTAAAAGTCACTACAAACAACTTTTAAATTGTACTATAGTACTGTGAAAACAGATTATCAGTTAGGAATATGGGGGAAGGTTTCTCTGTTGTTTTGTGGTATTGCCAGTGTGACCAAAAAACCATCGTCTTTTAAACAGCTTGTATCTAACTATTATATATGAAAAACAAACCTCTCTAAATTAAGAAAAGTCACAGAAGATTACTCCTATAAATGAATCTGTAACAGTTTTAAAAAAAATGTAATCTTTCCTTTTGGAATCAGACTCAATGATAAGTAATGTCTCTATCGCTCAATACAGAGATTATTTTAGAGCTTTTGGTGGACTTTTCTAATCAAGTAAGAAAAAGGAACTTAACTGTTATTGACAACAATGTAAATACCCAGAATTCCTGGGTAGATTTTTTTTTTAATTAAAGTTTATTGGGGTGACAATTGTTAGTAAAATTATATAGGTTTCAGGCGTACAATTCTGTATACATCCTCTATAAATCACATTGTGTGTTCACCACCCAGAGTCAGTTCTCCTTCCATCACCATATATTTGATCCTGTTTACCGTCATCTACCACCCCTGTACCTCTTTGCCCTCTGGTAACCACTAAACTATTGTCTGTGTTTATGAGTTTTTGTTTCGCATTTGTTTGCCTTGTTCTTTTGTTATTTTTGGTTTACATACCACATGACAGTGAAATCACATGATTCTCTACTTTTTCTCTCTGCCTTATTTCGCTTAGCATTATGAGGGGTTTTAGTAGCAATTTAGTATCCAAGGAATTACTCTAACGATTAGACATAAACCTTTTCTTAACAGAAATATTCCATTTCCTTAATAAGCCATTCCAGGGATAGGACTGTGAATCAATTTTCCAACAGTCACTACATCTTATTTCAATAATATTTCACTACATCTAATTTCTTACTGATGAGAATTCAAAGAATTGTATAGGGAGGTCCAAATTTCAACTATTATTTCTGTGGAAGTGAACAAGCAGACGGTATCTAAATCAAGCCATCAATTTAAACTATTAATTGAAGCTCAATTTATCTTGGCCTACCTGGAAAAGTATAACCAGAAAGAAAATATGTATGGGAAATGTTGATCTTTAATTTTGATTATCTTATAAATAGTCTAAACCGAGTTGCTGTCAGCTTGCAAAGGCACGTTTTATCAAATGCTATACCATCTGGAGACCACAGCCTTTGCTCTCTGATAATACACGTTTCTCAAAAGATCTACTAATTTCTTTTGAGCTTCTACAATGTTGAGGCCCTCATTTTTTTCCCCTGGTGGTTTAGAGTTTACACAATTAGATTTATTCACACAAATTTCATTGCAACTATTGAGTCTAGTATGTGCTATGGTACCTGTTTGTTACACTTATGAATACCTCATGCCAAAGTACCATGAACATTTTCACCCCAGAGCTGCTTCCTATTTCACAAATATTTTGTAGTTCTTCAAGCAATTACTTTCTGATAAGGAAAGTGGGGTAAAATAGTCCACAATGTGTGTGTGTGCGCTAGCGCCCATGAACTTGCGAATGCCTACATGTAAACATGCACACACCTATATATACCTATATGTGAAGATCTTTTCTCTATTTCATTCAGCTGCTTGGCCATCACAAGGTAAAACTTCTTCCAGAGCTAGCTGATGAAAAGGGACAAGACAGAAAATTAGAGAATGAAATTAGCTCTCAGAGTTGTATGCCTGTGTGTTCATTTTTCAATGAGTATTTGTACATTTGAGAAGTATTTACAAGGAAATATGAGAAAAGGACAAATTTGGGGAAGAGAAATTGGATTAGAATAAGAATAATGAACAGATGAAGAAAGCATGCTGGGAAATAATGAACTCCAGTTTTCTGACTTCATGTTTCCCAAATACAGTGTATATTAAAATTGCTTTTTATTAAGAAGCTCAGAGGAGATATATACTTTCTATGTGTAACTGAAGCAGTTTTATATTTAAAGTATGATACTTCTAGAGACAAATCTACTGCACTGATTTTTTAATAGCAGTTATTCCATTTGATTCTTTAGACATATAATAAAAAATTAATACTCATATAATAATGTTTTCCAAGTAGTTTTACATATTTCTTTGAATATGAATTACATTAGTTACTAAGATGATCAAACAAATTATTCAATGCAAATCTTTTTGGTAGCTTCTCCAAGCATAGATAGATGTATATTCTTATAGCGGGAGGAGGGGTGGGAAACAAAACAGTGAATAGAACTTGGACTTCGGCATCTTGAGCATAGGTCCCAGCTTAACCACCTCCCGTGTCTGTGATTATAGACAGTTATTTACATTGCCTTCATCTGTAAAATGGAGATAATGCCTCCTGTAACAGGATGTGTTGCCACGCAGCAGCCTACCCGTCTGTCTCCTCGTACCTGTCCCTAAAGAAAGGAGAGTCTGTGAGATGGATCCTTTTAGGGACTTTGCTTCACCTTTGTGCTTACACCTTATGTCTCCCTGTTTGGCCCCAGAAAGATGGCTGGCTGGTCAAAGACATGTACGACTCCCTAAGCGGGGGGGGGGGGGGGGCAACCCAAGCCAGACACAGTCATGTGGGGACCATCTGGGGTCGATTGAGGTGGGCACATCCCCCCACCTTCCCCTGGCTAAGGAGAGCCTCTGCCTCTGTGGCTGCATTCCTTCCCACATCCTGCAGGGGAAGTGACTCAATGAGGAGCTCTCCGTCTATTCAAACGCATAAAGGTTTTATCCCTTGGTGAAGTACTGATCCTGGGACTTACCTTTCAGCTGCCTGCAGGCAAGGGTGATTGGCTTAAATCAGTGTCCTATTGTAATGTATGGGATTCACAGATCTTGAGATTGACAAGCTTTCCTTCTTTCACTTCCATACCTAACAAATAAAAGCCATGCGTTGGCCCGACTCGGGGCTCAGTCCTTGAGACTGCAGTCCCTTGGCCCCGCTTGCACTCTATTCTTGTCTACTGTCTTTCTTAACCTTGTGCTGCCCTCCTCGCTCCCCACAACTCTTGTCGTGCTGGACGTGACAATGATGTTGAGTGGATTCAAATGAAATAGGGTAAATAGCGCATCAATATGGTTCCTGTCTCATAATAGGCACTTAGTATGTGATAGCAATATATGTTATGTTTAAAAATGTATCATATGTATGTCACATCACATTTTTAAACACACATGTGTTTTAAACATACACACATATAATTACATATTTAATGTTTAATAAAATATCTAATCATCCAAATACTATTGAAAAATTATATATAATATTGGTCTATTATGTGATTTGAACATCTTAAAATAATCTTTTATGGATGGTATAACCAGTTCATGTGTCAATTAATATTTCCCAATTTTACATGTTATGAAAAGGAGGCTTTCTTTATTAAAGAAGTCTGGAAACTATAGTAGACTGGGGCAAGATGGCCTTTAGAATCAGATGGTTTGATACCCAGCTTACCAACTTAGAAGCTAAATGCACTTGGGAGTTTGGGAACCTCGCTAAACCTTAATCTTCAGCTATTAATGGGGAATATTTAATACTATTTATAACTTTTAAGGATTAAACAAGATAATGTGTGGATGGCCTTAGCACATAATATGGGCTCGATAAATATTAATTTCTTTCTCTGATATACACAGCTTATTAATAAGGCCTTACCTTATTTTGAAGGGAAAGCATTTCTATGCAAGTTCATGCCTAGGTATTTCCAAATGATAAACTGAATGGTGCCTTGTTAATGGTGGAAGTGAAGAAATAGGAGAGGGTCCTCTTAATTAAGTTCCTAGGACAGCCACACGGGACACCCACAATAAGTCTCATCTTATCACTGAAGACAGAAACACACACATCATAGAACCAATCACTGGTGAAACCTAGGACTAGCTAAGGTGGCCCAACTGACATAATAGGAAGGCAGGGACAATTTTATTTTGCTGCATTCTCTCTCCAGAGAGATCGAGAGTCATAATGAGTTTTCTACTCTTTCACAATGACAACTACTTTCTATACATAAGCATCCTAGTTTAGACAAGAGGCAGACAGCTGTGAGAGATATGTGAAGACATATTTCAGTTTTATTATCTTTTAGGCATAGACGGGTATGTTAATCCATTTCCACATACAATTCCTGTAATCACAGATTGGAAGTGAAACTTGAACTGGAAAAATTTGCCTTCTGTTGCCAAAGAGTCAAACCGGAGCGACGCAACCTCAGAAGTTAAGGATTGTGCATGGTTTTCCTTCCCAGCCTCGCTGTACATATCTCTGCCATTACACAAGTGAGCGTTCCTTTTTTACCCAGGCATTGATTCAATAGTAATAATGCATACCCTTTCCCCTGGCCAACGTTCTGCTTTCTGTCCAGAGCTCTGAGTTTTGAATGTTCTGCTCTCTAGGTTCTGACAGATGTTTTTGGACTTAGTTAACCATTGCAAGTGTAAGCCAAGAAATAATTGTAGTATATCCCTCTCTATTGTCACCGCTTTTTTCTGCAAATATATCTTAGGAGTTAGACTTTGAACCTTTGTCCTACACCAAAAGAAAAAAAGGAAAAGTGTTTATATGGAAGTGATTTCATTTTAGTGTTCATGGTTTATTGTGGAAAGCAGGTGTTTAAAAATTTTAGAATTTCTTTAACAAAATTCTAAAGAGAAAAGAAAAAAAAAGAAATCACAGTATTTACAGAGATAACAGAATGGCTTAGCCATGCAAAACAAATAACTTTGGTTTCTCCCCTTTCACTTTGGTTTAAATATTGACCAAGATTCAATTTTTTTTCCTGCCAAATAAAACTTCAATAAATCAAAGTTTAGAGGCAAAAATAACATATTTTCTTTTTCCCGTAATATTTTATACAGCATCGAGTCTAATAGGATATTTTATGTATTTAATTCATACCAATGCACTACAGGAAGCTTTTATTAAACTGAGTCACTATTGCCCAGACATTAAATGGTTTACAAATGTACAATAATATGATTCTAAATAATGCAGAAGTGGCAAAATATTATTCCTAATCTCCATCTGATTTTAATCTTTAATTTATTTTTCATTGCTTTCATAATTTTTCATTCCATCAATCTAAAAAAACAAACACCAGTTTTCCTTTTCTTCCCAAAGAACACAGTTCTATACCAGGAAATCTGATGTTCATTTTTTTTTTTTCCTATAAAGTTATGTAAATCCTGGGACAAGAATGGCTGTGCAGTATTCTCCCAGAAACGAGGCTTCTGCTTAAAAGAGCAAAGTTTAAAAGTCTAGTCACAAGTAGCTATTGGCTCATATCCAGTCTACTTCAAAAAGTTCCCATTTATACTACCACCCTAAAAAGTTCCTCAAGCATAAAACATGTTTATAAAGTTACAAATTTAAATGTAACTAAAGATACATAGACATTTTATTATTACACTTTTATGTACTGTTTGATAAATTATGTACCAGTTAAAAACACTAAATTATCTCAAGGTGCATTCAATATCTTAGCGTAGTTAACAAAAACACACACAAAAAAAATATATATTCTATATTCTGTGGAAAATAACACAGCTTTGATAATGACCACTGTTAAAAATCTCCAATTTTGACTGATATCTTTTTTTAAAGGAAATATTATAATTTTAAGGCAGTGGATAACCCAAAGGATTTAACACCAATTTTTAATTACAGTGATTTACATTGTAATCTATGAAAATGGAAATGTTATCCATGATTTTTCCAAAACGTCTCTCACACATTGTTGTTTTTTTCCCTTCGACAAAAAATAATTTACTAGCAGGTGTCTCTAAAGGTAAGTGCTGCCCAGATTCTGTTACTTTTTTTACAGCACAGGCAAAATTGTCAGTTTGGGAGTACCATTATTATGAATGCGTGTCCATATGCGTGTGTGGTTTACTTCTGAGAGTCAGCTGGTGGCCCATACACAGAATCAGCTCCTCTGGTGCTTATCAGTCTGACTCTCTGCCTCCCCTTCTTGTGATAAAAAAATCACACTTTTCATAGGGCAATGTGTGTGTCCCCAATCTTCACAAGCTGCCACCTTTGGGATTTAGGTGCTTGTAAGAAAGTTGAGGGCATTACTGATAGCAATCAGTCAGAAATATACTTGCTCAGATTATCCATATAAACAACTGAAATAAAAACATTACATTATACATCAGATTAACAGCAACTCCCAGAACAAAGCTTACAGTGTATAAAAATAGCTACGTAAAAAATTTACATAAAGGCAAACCAAAAGGAAATCCTCAGTGCAGACATTTACAGAAAAAAAAAAAAAATCAAACCAAACACAACATATGAACTATCATCATGGCTGCCAAAACTTGTTGTTATTGTTTGTAATTTCATTTCACTGTTTGACTTGAGATAATTCTCTAAAATCCCGCGACAGCTTGGTAGAATGATCTGCTTAGTACTTGAACCATGAATTGCTGTCAATGTCTTTGTATATGTCTTAAATACAATCCACGTTCATGCTTCAATTGGCCTATATAGTTTTTTTTCTGAAATGATGAAAAAAAAACATAATTTGGTAAGTTACCATAGCAATAATTTCTCACCATCAATAGATGCTTTGGACTAAAAGTGACAGGAGTTACATTATAGGAGCCTTTCTTAAACCTCCATTGTCCCTGAACCCATCTGTAATCCCAGGCATTGCTATGGCCCTTCTACAAACAATTTTTTGAAATTGTTGAGTCTTTATTTTTTATGAAAATTGCTTAATTCATATGAATATTATAAGTTGTTTTAGAAAAATATCTCATTCTGTTTCTCTTCAGGTTAAAAAAATGCACTTATCCCTTCAAATCACACTCTTTTGTGGGTTTTGTCTTCAAGCTCAATTTTTGTTTGAGGATTTATTCTATCCAATTTTAAAGAAAACAGAACATAAAATCTATGTTTATGAAAGATTGAGAAATAAACCCTAGAGAAGAAGGAAAAAAAAACACACTCAAAAAACAAAACAAAAAAATAGGTGAAAATGCTGCCTACTTGGCTTCCAACGGAAGGTAGGATAGAGGAAGAAATCCAGTTCTTACTTCTTTCACCCAGTTTGAGATCCTGGTTTTCAGGTTTTAAAAATGTCTTATTTAAAAATATTCTATTTTTCTTTCCTGTGTTCATCCTTCCAATTACAATTCTTTCCCATGCTCCGTATCTTCTCTGTGGGATTAACTCTGGTGACCTACGCAAATTGTGACTTGTAGTTTACTTATAATGAATCAAAGTTTTACTGTGGATGTTGGGGATTTTAACTTCAGATGGGGAAGCCACAGTAACAGTTATTCTCAAGGACACACAAATTAATTTGTCTAAATGGCTTCTCTAGTTGGCTCATGAGAACATAAATAAAAGTAAAAGCTCCAATTATAAATGGCAATACCATGGAAACAGACTACCTCTTTTGAAGATTGTCTTAAAAATCACTTATATTGTTATTATATATACACATATGCAATATATGTAACATTGATATATACATTATACACATACATATATGTGCATGTACAGATACATATATGCATACACGTATATAATATACATACTATCTGCAAAAGTGTGTGTGTGTGCGCGCGTGTGCGTGTGTGTGTGTATACACACACAAATTTGTTAGCCAGTTCATTAAAATGATTTGGGAGATGGTTATATAAATACTGTGATACTTTTAAGTATCTTAAATCCTTGGACTAAAATTTTTATATTTTGAAATTATTCTTATAATTGCTTTTAAAAATAAATTTGAAATATTAGAATCAGCTCTCATCAAACCAAAATATCAATTTATAAAATTAAGCTTCTTTGCCCTCAGGAAAATTTTTGGCATTAGAATAGAAAATGCTAATTGAATGTTAAGATCTCAAAATTGATTTTAATTATTCAGACAATAATTATTTTTTGGAAGATAGGAAAATTGGTGAGATTCCATTCTTCTGAAAACACCTTTCTGAGTTAACAAAGTTGCTTTAAAGAAACTCTCTTCTTGTTTTAAAAGCTGCAATTATGAAGCATCTTAATGTCAAAGCTTTCCCTTTCATTGCCTAGGATGTTTCATATTTTCCTGGGAATTATTTCTATAAACTTCACACAGTCTGCTCACCTGGACAATAAGTAGAACAGCTTCTCTCTTAGGCTTCTGTTTTGTGATTGTTTTCTTCTAACTTTTTATTTTCTTCCAGATTACCAAGGTCCTTGTTTACGTGTTTTGATGCAGTCCTATAAAGGAATGAAATAAACGTTATTACACACACACACACACACACACACACACACACACACTGTTCTTTTTTAAATTTAGGGTTCACAGTAATGTATTATCATGAAGCAGATGTTTTACATCTAATACAGGCAAACCACGAGGGTGAACAATTGTACATCTGTGAGCCTTGATTGGTTACAGAACTCATTCCAACGAAATCACCTTGGTAGTGAGTGGGATTGTAGTAAATATATGCTAAGAGAAAAAGAAATCCATTGTTTTGAGCACAGACTATACCATACAGTTGCATCATGTTTTGATCTGGGTTGTTTTTCTCTTCACTTTCTGGAAAGTAATTATTATCATTTGATAGTCAAAATTTTCATTCTGGGCAAATACTTTCTGCAAAAAATTTCTGAGGGAGTTTCATTAGGGCCTTTCCCTTTTTGGCATTCCCTATTTCTCATCCAGGTTGAGCCAAACCCCTGTATCTTTGTTTGTGGATTCTGTTTTATTGAATAAATCAAAAGCAAGGTTAATGACAGAAGATTGGCAGCAGAAGCTAAAGCAGCTGTAATGTTTTGGTTCTCAAATCGTGGACCCAGATCAACAGTATCAGCAACCCCTTGACAGAAGTGCAAATTCTGAGGTCCAGCAATAGAACTATGGAAACAGAAACTCGGGGGATTGGGCAGGCAATGTTTGATAAACAAGACCTCCTAGTGGTTCTGCTGCATGCTAAAGTTAGAAAATCACTGCCCCAGTGGCTGCCATGGTTACACATGGTTTTATGGTTACACTAGGCTCTGTCCTTTAAGAGCTGAAATCAGATTTTCTTAAGCACACAGCTAAATTTCTTCGTTTTGTGACCACTCAGGAGAATTCATAACTGCATTGCCGAAAGTATATCCTATCCTTCCTTCTTTCCTTCCTTCCCTAACTCACTCACCTATGCATCCCTGTTGTAAGCACCTCAGAGTAACCACAGCGATATCGTACTTCAAATTATTATTTCCATATAATTCCTAGTAATTCTTCTAGTTTTAAGAAAGTGTATAATCCCAGATGTGTCTCTTGGTTAAGAGGGGTAGAAAACCCCATTTTCCCTGAACGTATTTCCATGCTTTAAATAGAATTCCTTAACTCATTTGCTAAGACTCACAACTTTACTAGAAAGAAGGTTGTGATGGTGTATGACATATATCCAAGTGAAATGAAGACGTACAGTTCATTCAAACTAGGACATTCATTATTTTTAGCATACATTTAATTTGTAATTCAAAAATTGTTAATTTAGCTTAAACTATAGCCTTCTAAATCCATGCACAAGGGAGGAGAGCAACCTCAAACTTTGCCAACATGATTAAGTCCTATCATATGTGATAGCATTTTAAAGGAAGACATTCAAAAATGTAAATGAGACCACGTTGTAAGTTTGAATCTATGTCTTGAGTTATAAAATATTATCATATAAATATTTTCTATCTTGTACTAAAAGGGTACATCACAGTGAATGACATCTTTTATATATATTTTCCAGGCAAATATAATAATATATATGATATTTCTCTCTTCCAATACACACACACACACACACACACACACACGCCATCTACATTATATATTACATTATATATCACAGGTGATTTAAGGGCTAGTCTCTTTAATAAGTTACTTAACTAATAGCTAATAAAGTCTTAGTAAACTCAACAGTGTAACGTGAGGCGGTGGATTAGGACGCTCTCTAAGAACTTTCTTTAAAGCTTGAACTTTCTATAAATCAATGAATCCTTTTAAAATTTGTTTTCTTGAAGAGTAATATCCATTCAATATAATGTACTTATCATAAAAGTACAATTCAATGAATTTACAAAAACTGAATGCATGAATGTAACCTGTACCCAGATCCAGAAACAGAACAGTTGCAGACGCAGAAGTGCCACAGTGTGTTTCTGTCCAGTCTCTACCACCTCACAAAGGTTACCCAATCCTAAATTTTCACAGAATAGTTTTACCTGTTCTTGTAATTTGTATATAAATTTATATATACCACATGCATTCATTTTTGCCTGCCTTTTATTTAAACTCAACCTTATGTTTGTGACATTCGTGTATAAGGTTGCAGGTAGCTGTAGGTTTTTTATTCTCATTGCTGTATAGCTTGTCATTGGGTGAATAAATCGTGATTTATTTATCTGTTTTACTAGTGATGGACATTCTTGCTCTTTGTTCTTTCTGGGATTCCAATCATATAAGTTAGATCTTGTGTGTGTGTCCTGTGTCTCTTATGCTCTTACATGTCTTATCTATTCTTTTTCCCCTCTGCGCCTCAATCTGGATGCTTTCCATAGATCTGCATTCCAGATCTCTTCTCTTGTGTTCTGCTGTGGCCAATCTGTTTTTAAATTCTTCCATCAGAGACTTATTTTTTTTTAAGTATTATATTTTTCAGGTCTAAAATGTCCATTTGATTTTAAAATATTTGAAATACATTTCAATTCTCTATCTCCTTGATGTCTTTTCCCTTGACGTCTATTCCCTTGATGTCTTTTCCTCCACTTTCAATATGTTATTTATAGTTATTTTAATGTCCTTGTCTGTTAACTGCAATATCCAAATCATGCACGGATCTGCTTGTCTACTTTTTCTGTTGATAACTGATTGCATTTTCTTGACTCTTTGCATATTTAGTCCTTTTTATTTTGCATGACACCATGTATAAAGGAACTGTAGAGACTCCATATAATATTATTTTCCATCAGATAAGCTTCCCACTTTTCCTTCTTAAGCAGATAGGGGTGAAGAGCTGATGACTCCAATTACACCAGGGCTTGAGCCAGGTTCAGGCTCAGCTGAAGTTTTAGTAAGACTCAGTCTTCTTCTGGTTTGCCCCTATACCTAAGACATGGCCCTCTAAAGTTCTGATTAAGATTCTGGCATGTTTCACTTGCTTCAGCCATTAAAAAGAGAGATCCAGCTCTTTTCTTCAGAGAGTCCCCCACCCATCTGTCTCATGACACTTCAAGATGTGGCCAATCTCTTTTGTATTCTTGACTTGAGTATAAGTTCTGTGAGAATAAGGACCATGTTTTATTTCTGTTTTATCCACAGCACATAATACATTGACTGACTACGGTAGGCATCCAGAAGATAATTCCTTTACTGAATTGAACTATCTGACCTACTGTAAAGGTATTTTATCTTCATTACGATTTTCTCAATAATACTTTCTTTTCTCTAGCTTACTTTATTGTAAAAATCTATAGTATATATTACATATAACATACAAAATATGTGTTATCGGCTGTTTATGTTCATATCTATTTCCTTCTACTGTTCTTTATGATATTAATGTTCACCAATATGAAGTCTGTACTACCCAGCTGCTTTCTTACAGGCAGGTAGATAGAGAGGATACTACACTGAATGACAGAACCTGAGTTATGTTTTACTCCAATCTTTTCAGACAAAACTGCACAAAATTATACGCATAAACATGTACCTTGATTATTCTAATAGCTCCTAACTTTATATTCCAACATAAACTACATTTTAATAAATTATAAACTATAATTTCTATAAATCACTGAGATATTGTGGTAATCAAGGAAAGCCACATGATTCTCAAAGCCTCTTCACTCATTTTCTTTCTTTTAATCTCCTTGCCTTCTCTCACCCCTCTGATGATTTTTCCTCCATTCCTTTTCTCTCTGCTGATCCTGTCACTGTCTCTCTCTTTGTCTTTTTTCTTTCAAACTCACTTCATTACCTACTATTCTTTTGCCTCTAAAGTGAAAATTCCAACTCGTTTGGAGCCACTGGAGAGAGTGACAAATAAAAGTGTCAATGTTCTTTAGGCATATTCTAAAAATAATAAAAAAATAATTTAGTAATGTAATAAATACATTTTGCAATTTTGATTTTTTTCAACCTGCTTTGACCTTCATGGGAAGGAGGAAGGTATATTAAGGTTGAAGACATAATGATTTCATAACTTTGAAATAAAGCATAGATTATTAGAAGTTCTGGTATGTGTAATGATTTCTTAAAACTTTATTTTGTTAATCCTTACTTTTGTGACAATTATAAACTCTCAGAAAAATACATAATAAACTATTTGTACTTGAGAGTGACAAAAAGAAAGTAGGAAGTGAAGGGAATTTGACCTTTATACTGAGTGAGCTCTATTTTTACGTAACTTTTCCTCTGAGAGCACTTCCCAGAGATGTAGGCTAGCTAGAACAAAAGCTGGAAACCAAGGGGGGAAATCTCATAAAGGAGAGGGCCATAAAGTGGTGAGGACCCCAAATTAGTGTGTAAAATACAATAACTTCCCTGAACTGTGGATGTGTACGAGAAATTTCACATAGCCGAGCAGAAAGCAGCAGCTGAGAAACTTAAGAACTTGACATAGATTTTAGCTACTACCCACATAGGGAAACAAAGTTTGGAGTTCAGGTCATCATGCCAGAAGTTCTTGTCAAATACATCAGTCTTTCTATGAAAATCCCAGAAAAGCCAAGTAAAGACTATGTATTGATTTGCAGCATTCCCCCTAAGACAGATGTGCCACATAAAATATAAAAGTAGCCTTCACAAGATCAAGAAAATTCAGCTAGTAATATACTTGTCTGTTATGAAAAATAATCCATATTCTTTAGAAGAAAATAACAGAAATTAGAATCTCTACAATATATCACCACCAAAAGACTAGTATATAATAAGAAAGTTACCATACATATGAAAAATAGAAAAATGTAACACAAATTACAGAAAATGTCCTTGGATGACACAGACTTTATAAGTAGAAGGCAAGAACTTTAAATCAGTTATGACATCACATGTTCAAAGACTTTGAGAAAAATTTGGTAACAATGAGAGAACAGATAGAAATCTCAGCACAAAAATATAAACAATTCTCCGACTTAAAACTGCAATATTAGAAATGAACAATTCATTAAATTGTCTTATCATCAGATTGGAAATGAGAGAAAAATGCCTCAGTAAACTTAAGGACAATAATATGACAAATTATACATTCTGCAAAAAAGAAAGACGGTAGAAAAAAACGCAGATTGTCAGTGATCTGTGGGACAATATTGAGCAGTCTAATGTATGTGTAATTGGAGTCCAAGTAGAAGAAGCCAAAGAGAATGGGACAGAAAATATATTGAAAGAAACAATAACAATATTCTCAGATTTATTGATCTCCATTGACTTGCAGATCCAAAATGCTCAGCAACTCCGAAGCAGGAATGATAAAAAGAAAAACACACCTAAGTACATAATAATCAAACTAATCAAAAGCAAATATTAAGAGAAGGACATGAAAATACCCACAGAAAACTTGTTCAGGGGAACAATGACATAAATAACAACTGGTGTCTCATTAGGAAAAAAATGTATACCAGAGATAATTAAACATCTTTAAAATGCTGAAAGAAAAATCTCTCAAGCCAGAATTTTATATCCAACAAAAAGACCCTTTCATTAAAGGCAAAATAAAGACATATTAAATTGAATGAAAGAAAACTGAAAGAAATCATCACTAGCGTACCTGTGCTAAAAGAAGTATTACAGGAAGTTCTTTGGTTGAAGGGAAATTACACTAGATGGAAACTCAGATGTGCAAGAAAGCTTATATTTATGTAGTAAAATATAAATACTATTTAATTTTTTTTTTTACAAAACCAACCATTTAATGCTATATGTTCATAAAGCATTATATGAAAGAAACATTATTTTATGTGACCTCCTACATCCTTTTTGCTACTGTTGACATATCCACTACAACTGCATATATTATAAACCTCACACTACAATGTTATGGAGGAGGTTAGATGAAATTAAAATGGTTCAAAAGTTTTAGATTATTACACAAGTAGATGCTATAAATTAAGAGTTCTTATCGTAATCCTGGAACAACCACAATAAAATAATACAAAGAGGCCAGTATAGAAATTAAAATGTAATACTAAAACTTATTTGAGTTACTTGAAAGCAGGAAAAGAGGAAGAGAAGACAACTAGAAAACAAATAGGAAGATGGCAGTCTTAAATGTTAACTATTTAATAATTAGGTTAAATGTAAGTTGGCTAAATTCTCCAAATAAAGTTAAAGATTGTTAGACTACACTAAACAAGACGACTTAACTCTATAGTAGGAGTTAGATTTTATCTGAGAGGTCCAGATAGTAAATATTTTAGGCTTGCAGTCCATATGGTTTTTGTTCCAACTCTTCAACTCTGGCATTGCAGTGTGAAACAACACAAACAATATGTAAAGAAATGGGCATGACTGTGGTCCCATAAGCTTTATTTATCAAATGAGACAGAGACCGGAAGACATAGTTTGGTCAGCCTTGAGACATATGAGATACACTTTAAAAATAAAGAGATAGATAATTGTAAATAAAAGGATAGAAAAAGGTATACATGTAAACAGTAAGCATATGAAAGCAGTGTGGTTATGTTATTATCAGGCAATGTAAAATTCAACACAGTATGACAGCAATAATGAGAGACATTTCATAATTATTAATAGAATAGGTTCAAGACCTAAAAAAGTTATAATAATTGTAACTGTATACATCTAATGAAAGAATAAAGCAAAAACTGACAGAACTAAAGGGAGAAATAGACAGATACACATTCTTAGAGAATTTAATAACCCTTTCTCAGTAGCTAATAGGATAAATAACCCAAAATTCAGTACGCATGATCATGATGACGTAGCTCTAGTACTGGAAGTGTATGCTTATAACCTTCTTAATTATATGTGAAGTGATTTTATATAATTTGAAAATAAAATTAAAGATGAGAAGATTTTTAAACAAACTATTATGTAACTTGACCTAATATGCAGCTATAGAACAGTGTACCCATCAACCACTAAATATATACATATTTTTAAGTGCTCATGTAGCATCCACTAGGAAATACTGCATGACTGCATGTTAGGTAAATAAATAAATAGATAGATAAATAAATAAATAAATAAATAAATAAATAAATAAAATCTCAATGCATTTCGAAAGACTAAAGCACACAGAGTACGGTGTATTAACAAAACAGAAGAAAATAAGAAATGTTTGGAATTTAATGCAGTTCTAGTTACATGACTCCAAATAAGAAACCACAAAGGAGATTTAAAAATACTTTGAACTCAAGAAATATAAAAATACAACATTCTGAAATTTATGGAATGTAGTTAACATAGTGTTGAGATTGAAATTAAATGCTTGTGTTATAAAAGAAGAAAGGTTAACATCCATGATCTAAAGTTTTCATTTATTTCATGAAATTAGAGAAAGAAGAGAAAGTTAAACTTCAAATAACTACAAGAAAATAGAAATGATAAGAGCAAAAATAATAAAATTGAAAATAAGCAATAGTTTTTAAAATATTAATAAAATGGACAACTCTCTAAAAAGACTGAGCAATATAAAAGAACAAAATACAAAATAACAATATTAGAAAATAAAGAGTGTTATCACGATAGAACCCACAGACAAACAAGATAAGGGATTCCTATGAATAACTTTTCCTTTTTGCAAAATCTCAACAACTTAAGTGAAATGGATATTTTCCTTGAAATACTTACCAAAATTTATTTAAGAAGAAGCAAACTTATATCTATTAAACAATTAAAGTAAAAAATAAATGAGTTAACTGAATTTTATTTTAAATAATTTTTGTTTTAAAGCAAGTTCTCATAAAGAATACTCCAGGCCCATGTGGTTTCATCACCAAATTATACCAAACATTTAAGAAAGTAATGAATTCTTTCAGTAACAGAGGAGAATGGAACTCTTTCCCACCCATTTTATTAAGTTCACATTAATCTAATGCCAAAACTCGACAGAGATATTACAAAAAAATTATACACCAATAGTCGTCATGAATTCAGTTCAAAACAAAATTCTTACTAAAATGTTGCAAATTGTACCCATCAATACATAAAAATTATGATACATCATAATAGAGTGAGATTCTAGGAAAGCAAGACTGATTAACATTTAATAATCAATCAAGGCCATTTACCATTTTTTAAGAATAAAGAATATGAGAAAACAATATGATTATTTGTAGAAATAATGTAGATGTAGGTGAAATGTAATGTAATGTATAAGGAGCATTTGAGAAAATTCAACAATGATTTGTGATAAAAACTCTTAGTAAGCTAGGAATATTATAAATTTCTTTAACCTGTTAAAGGACATTGTGTGGTAAAGAATTTGGCCTTGCTCAAAAATAGGTCTGGCTTTTGTCCTCCTGGGAGATAGTCTCTAACTAGGATTTTCTGAGTGATAGAAGTGGCCATCGTATTCATGGTGGCCTCTTGGATCACACTCGACAGTTTAGGCTGCGGAGATGTCTCAGTTTAGGGCCATCAACAACCAATAGTCTTAGTGTGGCCCCCCCAGAAAGAACAACCATATGATTTAGGGTGCTTTTGGCCATGTGATATCTGTCCTCCGGGGAAGGGAAAGACTGAAGACTGAGTTCAAACACATGGACAATTAATCAATCATATAATGAAGGCCCAATAAAAACTCTGGACACCAAAGCTCAGATAAGCTTCTCAGATTGTCAATACTCCATGTTTTTGCCACACATCAATACAAGTAGAGTGACATATCCCTGAGGACAAAGGAAACTTCACATTTGGAACCTTCCCAGACTCTGCCCTACACTTCTTTTCCCTTGACTAATTTAACATATTCTTTCATTATAATGAAACAACTGTGAGTATAATAGTTTTCAGTGAGTTCTACATTTCTAGAAAATTATCAAAACTGAAGGTAGTTTTGGGAAATCCCCAAACTTGAGTTGGTGTCTTTATGTGGGTTCTTCACTCTAACTTTGTATTTGGACCCTAACTCCTTGCAGTTGGGGTCAGAAATCTTGGACAGACTTGGAAGCCTGGAGGACTATGCTCTTAACCTTAGAGTTTGACTAACCCCAGGAAGGCACGTATAAAAAAAAAAAAAAGCTAACATCAAATATAATGTGAAATACTGAATAATTCCTTCTCTAAGATTGGGAACATGTAAAGATGTCTGCTCTAACATTTCTTTTCGACATTGTATTATAAGTCTCTACGAGTGTAATAAAGCAAGAAAAAGAAATAAAAGGCATTTAGAATGGAGGGGAAGATGTAAAATGATTTCTATTTGCAGATGAAATAACTGTTTATATAGAAATCGTAAGGAATTCACAAAACAACTAATAGAACTAAGATGGTTGTATACATTTCAAAAAAACAATCATATTTTCACATACTACTATAAACAATTGAAAAATAAAAATTACAAAATGATTTATAACAGCTGCAAAATAATAAACTGTAAGACATGTCAAATATCTGCATTAAAAGTTGCAAAATACTGCTAAGAAAAAAATTAAGTAAATGGAGAAATATATGATGATCATGGATGGGAAGACTAAATATTTCTAAGATTTCAAATCTACCCAAATTATCTATAAATTTAAAGTAATCATAATCCCCAAAGCTTTTTAAAAAATGGTAGAAATTAAAAAGTTGCTAGAATTTATTTGGAAATACAAAGAAACAAGACTGCTAACACAAGCAGAATATCAAAGTTGAAGGACTCACATTATTATTATTATTATTATTATTATTATTATTATTATTATTACAAATGTGCCAAGGCCAAAAGAGTCTTTTGAGCAAATGGTGCTAAAGCAAAAGCAAACAAACAAACAAACAAACAAATAAACCACCTTTGTCATGTACCACACACAAAATCTTATATGTATCAAATCCTTAAGTATAAAAGTTAAAACTATGTAGTTCCTAGAAAAAGACACAGACAAATATATTTGTCACTTTGGGATAAGCAAAGATTTTGTAGAGTGGACATAAAAGGCACTAAACATTATAGGAAAATGTTGTAAGTTGTTTTCATGAAAACGAAAAACTCTGCTTATCGAAAGACAGCACTAAGAAAAGGAAAAATCAAGCCACAGTCTAGGACAAAATATTGATACTATATCTGTGATAAAGAATTTTATGCAGAACATGCAAGGAACTGTTACAAATCAATTACAAAAGAACAAATACCAATAAAATCATAGGCAAAGATGTGAATAGTCATTGCACAGAAAAAGATGGACCTTAAAAACATTAGGTCTCAGGGAAATGCGAGGTAAAACCAAAATTAGATATATTTCACACCTCCTAGGATGACTAAAATTAAACAGAATGACAACACCAAATTTAGGCAAGGATATGGAAGAACTGAAACTCTCATAACACTGCTGGTGGGAATTGCAAACAGGACACATACTTTGGAAAGCTGTCTGGCAATTTCTCATGAATAAATATCTATCCTATGACCCAGCAATTCCATTTCTAAGGTATTTACCTAAGAGAATGAAAACACATGCCCACCAAAATATTTGCATAAGAATGTTGACTTTAGCCATATAATAGCTTAAACTGGAAACCATGCAAATGTCTATAAACAAGAGAATAGATTGTGATATAGTCTAACAATAGAACCCTACTTGGCAATTAAAAATAATGAAATTATTAATACATGTACCTCAGAAATATTATGTTAAATGAAAGAAGCCAGACACAAAGGAGTACATTCTCTCTCTGTAATTCCACTTACATGAGGCTCAAGATTTAGGCAAATCTTGGTGATAAAAATCAGCACACTGGCTGTCTTTGAGAACAGGGACGGTGAGTTTAGGCAGGAAGGGAGCCCAAGGGAAGTTTCTGGGGGGATGGAATGCTCGATATCACGATTTGAAGTAATGGTTACAAAGGTATCTGCATTTATCAAAACAGATGTAATTGCACATTTAGCATAAGCAAATATGACCTGAATAGTATAAAAGCATTAGACAGAGATAAGCATGGACCTCATGGCCAGGGATTGAAAGAATCAGGCAAAAGGTGCAACGAGAAACTGGATACCATTTCCATTGCTCATTATAAGTACTTCCTAGTTGGATTTACGTGTCTAGGGATGGAGAGTAGTTCCTGTGATTTCATCAAGTTGTGTCAAATAGAAGAAGGAGGAACTGAGAGGGTGGGAGTGATGAGAGTTCTCTCTGCAGGTAGTGGTACTCGGGTAAATCACCTATCTTCCCGCATAGCAGTAAGGGTGAAAACTATTACTGCTCACAATCTGAATTACAAAACAAAGGTCATTAAGAGCAACATTAAATATATTTGTAGAATATACTTGTAGAATAAGAGGTGGGTCACTTCAAGCCAATTATATTTCTTATTTTAAAGGTTACAAAACCAAACCATAAGAAACGGTAAATGAAAAGCAAAACTCTTTTTGAATCTCACTCTCCAGAATAATAACTGCTAACACACTTAAAATGCCTCAAGGCGTCAAGCACTGTTCTAAGTGCTGTATAGATATTAAATTATTGTAGCCTTAGGATATCTCTATGCTACATTGAGACTAATAAACTTATTTGCGGTCTCACACAGTTAGTAAGGAGCAAAGCCAGGAATGAAATTTCAGCAGCCTGGCTCCAGCATCCATGCATCAAGTTACTCAGTTATACAAATATGCTAAGAGTTAATCACTGTGCAATGTACTAAACAGAAATAAAAATAGTGTTGCTGGTGGGGGTGGGGACATTCATTGAGTATATATATATATATATATATATATATATGACTTAAATGCATTTTATTATGAATTTCTCCATTTTGGTTACTGAGAGTCTGCTCTCCCGAGCAGATAAAACAAACAAACAAACAAACAAACAAAAAAACCTTTAATACTATTCTGATTACTTTTGACTTGGTGTGGTAAAAATAAATATAATTTTATGGATATATCTTTTTTAATTTTGGAAAGATTCATATACTTGAAAGAATTACAGAGGTTAGGAATCCATCTATGACCGGAAGAAAACAAAAACTTACGTAAGTCATTTTTGTTAGTAAAATATTTTTCAGTCAAGTGGTTTGAGAGACAAGCTTAGGCATTTACAACAAATGAGTGCTTAGGTAAAAATACAAATGATTATGTATTATATTTTATCTTGGTAATAAAAATCAGCACACTGGTTTTTGTCACGAAGGTTATTGGTCTTAACCTTTCTTTAGCAGTCAACTTTTTTGTAACCTTAAATATGAGAGAAAATTTAAATCATAGAATCACAATAATTTAATGGTGGGAGTAGCCCCAGACTAGGGGCGACTCTCTAGTCTAAGCTCTAAGTGAGGTAGAGAGAAGAGGTCAGTGGGCCACGTTCTCAGGTGTCAATCTGAGTGGAAAGTCCCTAGCCAAGTGCCTCCTCTGAGGCGTGCTCACTTATCTACAGACAGGGGGAGTAACAGGATGTATTCACAGGGCTGGTGTGAGGATACGTGTAACAGAACAAGGGAAAGCTCCTAGCAAGTGACAGGGACTCACCAACTCGAAGGTGAGGCATGGAGCTGTTCAAAACCAGATAGCTATGAAGTAGCACAAAAAAGTTAAACCTCGTCTCAACTCTTCATCTGTGTTATTTCTATAACTGCAGTGCCTATTAAGGGTTCAAAGAACTTTTAAGTAACTTTTTGGAATATTCTTTAACTTTTATTGTGATATTTCGCCAAATATTATAAAGTTATTTCGAGATCTCCTTCCAAGGAGGTAGGGAACTAATCTGGCGGTGTCTCCTTAGTGTGCCTTTATTTTTAACACTTCAAAGTTGCTAAGAGACTAGATCTTAAATGTTCTTACCATAAAATGAAATGAAATTACTTCACGTGATGGAGGTGTTAGCTAACGATGCAGTGGTGATCATATTGCAATATATAAATCTGTCGAATCAACCCACTGGTGTACACCTTAAACTTATTCAATGTTATATGCTCATTATTTCTCAATTAAAAATTATTTATTTGTGTATTTGTTTATTTTTAAAGTTTATGGGGGTGGCAATTGTTAGCAAAGTTACACAGATTTCAGGTGTACAATTCTGTAATACATCATCTATGTATCACATTGTGTGTTCACCACCCAGAGTCAGTTCTCTTTCCATCACCATATTTGAAAAACAAAGGAACAAACAAAAACTTAGTGGGGGACGAAGGAGGTAGGAAAAGTGAAGGGAATAGGAGTGACAGGCATAACCAATACATCACAATCTTGGGATGTAGTGTCATTTGAAAAGATATATGAAATATTAGAATTATGTATTTGAAAAACAAAAATAATACTCACTTAAAATAATTCACACATGAAAGAAGTCATAAGATTTTAGGTTTTCCAAATGCAGGAATTTGTAAAACAAATTTGAAGACTCAGAGGCTGCATTAGAAATCATTAATACTTTCTAGTTTGAGGTGCATTTTCTGTGATTTTTAATTTACAGCATACCTTAGACACACCACAGAAGGTCACCATAACTATGGGGATTTAAGACTGGGACCCTGGCATTGCCACTTCCGGCAAACTGGCCACTGATTCCTGTACAGGGAATTAGTGTCACATCCAAGAGAATAGTTATTTTTCTTCTTCCCTGGTCACAACTATCTGTAGAATGAGTTTCCTCTTGGGCCAACCGTAATAAAGAGTTAGAGAAGAGAGGAGGGCACTTCCCTGCATTTCAGGAAGACCGATGTCTGCAATTTCTGGGTTTAAAAAAGGAAATGAACAAGAAGAAATAGTTGATCTTATTACAACTTTCACATTTATAGCCTTAGAATTTCTAAGGTTCTCCAAAGAAACTCTCTTCTTAATTAGGGAATCCTTCTTTCCTCCGTAAGAAACAGAAAATGGGCTTTTCATCTAGGCCAAAAGCAAATCTGGGGACCATCCATTTAAAAGGTTGAGAGATCAAAATAAACATAACTATACTGAATATGCGTGAAAACAGGATGTCACCTTCAGCACCATGGTGAGGAGTGTATCTATAAGGTGGGTAATGTTGAGACAGCACACAGCCTGGCCCATGCATGGCAGGTGCTCAGGGAACAGGACTTCCCTTCACCTTTGAAGAGATAATTAAAACGAACACTCGACATTAAAAAAAAAAAAATGAAATGCATATATACAGGTGGCTGGAAGAGATTAAAAAAATTGAAAACATTATATTCTGATACAAGCACTTTCCTCTGGAAATGTGTCGGGTCATATGTGGTAGGAGAGTGGGGAGCCGTGGTGGTTCTTCCCTCTGAGTGGCAAATGACCTTGTGGTTGACTGGATGAGACCCCACCATTTCTACATTATCTCATTTCCCCTCTAGTCCACTCTACCATTTATGGTTTGCGAGAATAATAGGAAATTTTATTTTCTTCCTTCTTCTGGCTGCCTGCCAGCATATGGGTAGCTAAAGAGAAAGGAGCCAAAGCTTGGATTAGCCTGACTTCTTATAAAGGGGAGAGACCACATCAGCCCTGAACTTTGGGGCACACCCTTCCATCCCTAGCACTATATTAAATACCAGCAGGACACCAAAGTCAGAGATGAAATTTTAATTCCAAAGAAATCCTGGTGAGGCAGCACAATATATTTGAAAATATATGAGATATGGAATACCTACTACCTGTATTATCTTGGGTAGGGAAATCTCACTGAGGCTTAGATACTATGAAACAGGGTTAATTGCATTTACCCCATTAAATTGTTGAGGATTTCAGTAAAAGAACAAAAAAGAGAAAAATAGAGGAGGACTTGCTGGTGCTTGTGTAACGATGAATGAGGAAAGTCATTAAAAATGTGCTATAAAGGATCCTCCAGCACTATCTGTTCCATTAATTCAGTTGGAGTATATATTTAATTTTAGAGTGAGTATTGATTGGAAATAGAATTCAGTTAAAATCAACCTTCTTGCAAGACCCTGTTCCATATATCAAGAGATACAAATGAGAAGGTTTTAGAAAGGCTTCATACAACATTGTTTCTTGAGGTTTCAGTGTTATAATAGGCAAGTCCTCTTCGGTCCTTCCACCACATTTAGAACTGTCTGTTTTTTTTTTCCTGAGCCATTAATGGAATAACATAGCATTACATAAAAACAGAACTAATAGGGTATTTGTGATTTTTAGATTTCCAGATTGCCTATATATTACACAATAATTTTCATGAAAATAGTTATGAGTTCCACAGTTGCAATAGATAAATCTTTTGGTAAGTTTCCAATATTCAGACAATGTGCATTTTGCGATTACAAAAGTCTGGTTAATGCTTACTCCCAGTTTAGTGAGAAGAAGTACGGTGGCCAGGGGTCTCTTAAATACAACAAACCTGGAAATTATGGTTTTAATAAACCTCTGAATAAGTCTGTGGCTAAATCATGCTGCCTTTACATTTTTCCTTTCTCTTTTGCTCTTTTAATTTTTCATTAGTTCTTGTACTATAAGATATACAGGAGAGGATTTGGAACTCAAATAGTAACATTTAACTTCCTGCAGAGCTGAAAACCATGTTCAGAGTAGAGGATGAAGAGAGAAAAATAATTATTAAGTTATCTCTGGTTCATGAATGTTTTCCTCCCCGTTAAGCAATTAGACATGGAATGGGCTTAGTCAGTCAATGCCTTTTGCCTGGAATTGTCAGTTAATACCCTACATACATATTATATGGGGAATGATCAGTCATCCATTCTCATTATCAAAAAATCTCGAATTTTACTTCCACTGAGAAGTGATACGAATCAAAGCAGCAGAGAAATCAGAAGTCCTTACTCTGCTATGAACATACAATCTCACAAGGCTAAGCATAAGCACCATTGCTAAGCACTTGGTGCTGCAAGTCTCCATTTTTAAAATAGATATAAAATATATAGCTCATATTAATGGAATGGGGAGTGCATGTTAGCTGAGTAGCCGCTAGGTATGTTAAATATACTCTTAAATTCTACTTGGACATAAAAGATTCGTTTCTCTCCTCTCTCTCCAATGACTTATAAATTGCCAATGCAAAGGACTACTAAGTGTTGCTCGAACTTCCCCACTTTGCTAGCTGTATCACTGAGGCTTTTAAATCAAATGTTTGACTCATAATTTAATTGGTGGTCAAAGTTGTTTGCAACAATGGGTTTCTCACTAAGACTATTGATGGTATTATTTTGTAGGATGGTAAATACAAGGCTGTATTTCATTAAATATCTAGGGAAAAGCACGGACCATATTTTTATTTAAAATCTTTCATATGCATGTAAAATGATGATGAATTAGCTACAGGTAGAAATGTAACCCTCATATTAATTTGTAAAGTTGAAAGAATTATCTAGAAGAGAAGAAAGAGAATACACTAAAGCTAAAAATGACCTTTGCAATTCTGAACTTGAAGGTTCTTATTCTGAATCTGAACTTACTCTGGACGAAGGGATTAACAATAACTCATACTGCAAAAATGCTGGCTTATCTCAGAGGGCTCTAGCAAGGAATAACTTACTAAGAATAATCAGGAATGCAAAGCACTCAGCGAATCTGAAAAGTGCTGCAAATTCTTAATAAAAACTCTGATGCTTGGGATGAGAATTGCAATTTATTACTTTGATTACCAATAGTATTGACTCTAGAAAAGTTGGTACACTTTTCAATTATTTCAACAGTTATTTAAACAAATGTTCAAGTTAGATGGTAAACACTACACAGTGATGAGGTACTTTAAAGGAAATTCATAAAGTCTTAATTATTAACCTATAGACAATATAAAGCCAAGTGTCCAGCAGTTATTTATTTATGATTTTATATTTAGGTTACCATATGGTAATAACCAATGAAGTAACACCCCTCACCCCCCCACACACACATACACATATAAATGTATTCTATTCCTAGATGGACAAATGGTGTCTGATGAGACACTGGCAGTTAGAATAGGGTAATTGAAGACATCGGTGATCCTCCAAGAATTTATTATAACATTCATTTAATCATAATGTAGAGGGCTGACATTTATTATTCAGCTCAATTTCAGGATACAAAGAAATTTTATTTTCATTTTTTTAGGAAATGGAATTACTTTGGAGTGCACCAGAAATCCTAAGTAAATAAAATTGAAATACCCTCTAGCCCAGGCTGTTAGATTTGTGAACACCTTATTGTGGGTTTTAAAGGAATGGTAAGATCTTGATCATTAGGATACTTATAACACATAGAGAATTTCTATAAGATAGATATTGCCTCTGGGCACCTCTTTTTACGTTCCCTTTCACTTCCATGGGACAGACAGTTTTCTAAATTTTCCATGGAAACCATGGACACAAATCCATATGAACTTTTAGGCAAATGTTCACTGAGAAAAATAACACATTTGTTACCAAGTGATAGTGAGGACTGTTTAAGATTGAGAAATGCTAAGATCAGAAATGACCAGGTCGCAGTGTGAGAGTGGATGTGTACACCAACCACAACACACACGAGGAAAATGTTTCTGCCTTATGTGAACAAAAACGAGAAAAAGGGAAGCATAGGGAGAGAAAGTAAAGTTTAGCGATTAAACATAAAAATTCTAAAACATCACTGCCTTAAATCAAATACCATTCTGTCCCTTAACAACTGTGCAAGTCATTAGCTTTTTTAAATGTAAAACATTAATAATAATAGTATCTACTTCAAAGATGAGTTGTGAGAACAAGACAGAGCTCAATACTTGCTCATATTATGTCACTTCAGAATTTCTGAGCTACTGCTTCCCTTTGATGGCAGCTCAATTTGAATATTGCTCCATTGAAATTGCTAATATCTTTACAGGGCAAGATCATGGAACCTGAGTTTGCTCTTTTGTTGATTTTCTTTTAAGTTATCTTAGGTACCTGAGTTGTTAAATTGTGTTATATTAGACAACAAGAAAATATAACATTAAGTACAAAGTTGCCACTAGCTACACACATCCCCTTGCAAAAATCAATGTCCTCATTTGTAAGATAAGGGGATTTAAAACCCATCTTTGAAACCAGGGTTATATCACAGAATCACCAATGAAACTTTTTAAAAATACAAATGCTACAATCCCCCCTCTGCCCAATCGTATCTGAATATAGGGTCAGGGCTGGAGAAATGAGGAGTAAAGTACCAGGCACATGTGTATGTTAAGAATCTTCATTTGTTAATTGGATTTGCATTATAAACCACTGTTAGATGATTCATAAGATTACACTCTGTATCATTTTATGACTCTAATCATTTTAAATCTAAGCACCTTCTAAATCATTTTTAAAGTACCTAGCACCTTAATCAATTTTTTTTTTTCAAGACAAACTAATGATGATTTTTTTTCCTCCTCTGAATTAGATCCTTCTATGGAGCAAAGTGACCTAAATAGAATAAACGAGTAGTGACAACAAGATAATTCTAGTTTACTGGCAGTTTCACTGCTGGCGAGACCTGTCACTGATAGGACACCTGGCCATGCATGTACCATGTACTGGCCACTTTCAATTAATCTCTGCCAACTTCAGGCAAACGTTAGAACGGTAAAACTTTAGGCTCTATATGTTTTTTAAAAATCCACCTAGACATTGAAAAAATCAAATACTTGAATTCAGACTATGGGCTGAGAAAAATAAGGAGACACATATGAAATCACAGCCCAAGCCATGTCCCCAGTGTTGGCAATGTCATTACTATGAGCTAAAAGCAAAACACGATTAGCCTGATGTGGGGTATATGTCTTTCCCATTATAGAAATTACATGCCCAGCTGGAGTGAGCATAATTAACACATTGTATTTTCTCTCAGTGAAAGGCAATGAACGATGAAGATCCTTCCCCCACGACTTACTTTGATTTCTTCATGTACAGCCAGTAGACGACACCAGCCACGAGGGCAGCGAGGAGAAGACCAACGACGATTCCCACAATTAGCTTTGCCTGGTCATTCACCTTTTCTCTGTTTTCATCTACAACAAAGAAGAAAAGCCCAGGCAATTATAGACAATGCCAACAATTTTTGAAAAGAAGTAAATCTAGTTATTATTTCTTATTAAAAAGGGTTAAAGCTCACTAGTGTTAGTAACATGCAAACTTGTGAATTTAAAGGATAAAATTTTAGCATTCTTACTATCTTGTCTCACTCACTATTTTAATTCAAGTCAAAATTGTGGCAGTGAAGGAAATTACTCAAAACAATGACACTTCATAAATATTGAGCTGATAGTCAAGGAAGAAGAGTCGGCAGCATAGTACCTACCACTTATCTCGTCTGCCTCATCGTGTTCTGGAATACTTACTGAAATGAAAAATGTTAATATGAAATTAAAAACAAAATTTGTTGATTAATGAAAGTCACCTTTACTATTATAGTATGATGTAATAATACTCAAAGATAAAAATACCTATTCTACAACTAAGGGTAGGAAAAAAATTTACATTTAATAGAGCGTGAACTTTCCTACAAAGAAATTAATCTTGTTTTAGGGAAAGGAAAGTAGTTAGAACTGCAAAGGTATTAATCTACTATAGAAAATTTCGCAACTGACAAGCTATAGTATTCATCTGAAATCCATAGTAATTTCCCCACTATCTACCACCTTTTCATAGTTTTTTTTCTTTTAAGAGAAACAATTTGCCACAGATGAATTCTACAATGCAGTGTTTCTCAATTTTTCCTGCCTCAACAGTGGAGAAATAATTTTCCTCTTCAGTGTCAGGGACTTATCACTAGAGACTTTCTCAAAGTGGTGGGGGTGGAGGTTACAACTGGGGATGTCTCTGAGGTTAAGAGGCAACTTATGTGATATTTGCAAAAGCCATCCCAACAACTGATAGTGCCATGCTCCTGGTTCATTTTAAGAACTGCTGCTGTGATGGATTACCAGCTAATATTAAACTACATAAATAGTCTTCTATGTGCAAGGGTCTGCATGAGAATTTCCAGAGATGTTTGTTAAAGTGCGGAGTCCTAGACCCTTCCTCCTACATACTAGGATGAATCTAAATTCTAGTACATACTAAAGTGGAATCTCAGGAGGTGCGCACTGAATTGGAAAACGACTGTATTAAATGTGGATCAAGCCACTGCAAGGCCTAGGAAACCACTATTCAATGGGTTAGAATAAAGAGAGAGACTTGTGTTCAGGAAGAAAGGATAAGTTCTCTTTCTAGGTAGGACAAATCAATACTCGTTGAATTAGATTCTGAGAAGTCAATGCTCCAATTTTAGAGTTAAATTTGTTTGGTTCTTTTCTTGTCAATTCAGCAGGCTTTTATAGTCTAGTCATAATCTGCTAAGAATGGTTATCTTCAGACAATTATTTTCTCCTAGCTCCAGCTAATTCCTATCTGGTATATTCCTGTCCTGCTAAGGTCACATACACGATTCCAACTGACTGAAGAATAAAAGTTTGGAGGGTTAATTAAGCCTTCTGTCCAGAACCGAGCCTCATTCAATGCCAGTCCTGACTTAAGGTTCACATAGTAATAGGAACAATGACAGAATTGAAGATGATGGACAATTTCAAATAAATGACAATTGTTTTCAGAAGAAGCTGCTTTTGGTATATATATATTACCCTGATTTCAGCATTGCCAGATTGTTTTGCACTTTTTTTTTGACATAATCTCATATATCAGGTTTTAAGCTGTGATTCAAATATGATATTCAAAAGCATTATTTTTTTAAACTAGATTTCATGAATTCTAATATCAGTTTCCCTACCAATTTGCTGAATGACTTGAAGCACGTGACATTCCTGTTAAAAATAAGGGTAGGATAAATACCACAAAGAATTGGAATGCAAAATAATAGATTAAAAGGAATTAAAATTTTACCAACGTTAAAACGGTTACAGAAATGTTTTAAGATAATCTTTGAATTAATTATCTGTACTTTGAACACAAAGCATAGATTAAATAATAGCAACTCAATTCATATCTTCTGTTGGTCTTGGGAAATATTCCTGTACAAGATAAGGTCTCTGACCCATAAAACATAAAATGATTTAGCTGTCAAGACAAGGGTTGTACAAGAATGGATACCAGAAAAAAACAAACAAACAAAAAAGAAACTTATGATGATGATACCAAATGCAAAATAAATAAATAAAACTTACCATAATGCAGTATAGGAAGATGGAATTGAAGATTTTAAACTAATGAAGAATAACTTCAAATTTTCTTACTTTTTTAATGCCAGAAATGAAATACTCACTAGCAGAGACATTCAAGGAGTTTACTGTTCTCTCCAGCTGGTTTTCTGCTGTGCAAGTTAATGTAACATTCTCTTCAGGGGAAATGATAATTTTACTATAATACCTGCCATTGATATAAGGAGATTCCTCTGTCTGGAAAAGAAATAAGGAATGTAGATTTAGAAATGGAAAAAGATTAAAAACATGGGAAAGAGTAATATTGAGTGAAATAGGATAGATGTGGTGCTCTGCGTGCTATCTGGTCTTCAAGGGCATATGCAAGGTCATAGCCATAGACCACTTCGGATTTACAGCTAGAGCAGGGAGGAAAAAGAGTAGTGAATCCACAACTGGATTTCTGTTTTTGCTACTATTGTAAATTCTAATATTGTAGATTCTAAATTAATTAAAATCATCTTTTTCAATAGAAGCTCAGGTTAGTTAATATTCTGGCATGATAGGACTTGCCTCAAAATAATTAATTAATGATTAATCACCAACTTTCCCCTAATAAATTAATGAATTTAATTCTTATTTGTAAATTATGACCCTGTTCTTCTCTACAGGGGTTAATTCCTTTATCTTAAACCATTACATCTAAGGGCATATTTATGTATGATTTACTCATGGGAAATCAAACTATTTTTTCTCAATGTTTGGGAGCTAATTACAGAGGATGGGGTCTTTTTTAGTGACTGGTAAATTCATTTGGTTGTTGGGAGGTGTTAATGAGGACAATCACTGCATTGAATTCCTCCAAACATAAGAGACAATTCCCTTGACTCTCTTCCCCAGGACTTGACTCCTAAATCCAATACCACTAAAGCAAATACGCACTTGTGCTCTTTTCTCAGTTACAATACACACGCCATGTGTGGGTTTCTATTTGCTTTCTCCTCATCTACAGTGTAAGGACTTTGAGAACAGGAGCTAATTTCATGCTTAGGGATATCATCTAGTCCCTGGGTCAGGGTGGGACAGAGGTTTCAGGAGCTGTAAAATGGTAGATTCACCATGTGATTGTGGAGGGAACAAATAAAAGATTATGGATGGATCAGCACAAAATATAACATATTGCCTAGTGGGCCAGAATCAGTTCTTCTCCTTGACAATGAAGAATAGCATGATTCTTTTTATCCTCATAGTAAGTTCACCTGCTATTTTACCACTTCCCACTAGCATTTTTCATATGACTTTCTCACTGAGCCTTTGGTTTTGTTATTTTTATCTCTACAAAATGTATGTACTCATTTCTAGGATGGCCTTTTAAATCTTTGTATCTTTACGTTCATCAAATATTTATTGTGTGCTTATTTTTTGTATTTCCTATGCACGCATTACTATTAATATAGGTAAAAAGAACCTTTAATTATTACTGAATTGAACTAGAGAGCAAAAGAATAAAGCAGAAAAGAAACGATCATTTTTGATGCTAAAAACATAAATCTGTGCATTTGTCAACGGTTCAGGTGGTTGAGGCCTCTATTTGAAACAAAACAACAGCATTTCCTTCCAGGTAAGGGGCCCAGAGCCTCTTGTCCCCCTCTTGCATGCTCTCTTGTGTGTCCCCATCACACCTAACCAAATCAGGACTCATTTGCTTCAGCGTGCCCGCTCCTTTGGGGACCTTCCATACTTGGAGTTATGTAAATATATTTGCATCACCCATAAAACAGCCGAACTTCATCTCGCTTTGCAAAACCACATTATATAACCTGAACCAGCAGCCCAACTTTCCTGCACAGAAAAAGAATAGAAATTTTAACTTAAAACGCAAATGCAACTCTGCTTTATGTGCATGCCTTCTCAGATTTCAAGTCCAAAGCTGGGAAGAAGGCAGCACAGAAGATGCAGATAATCAAATGGAACCTTTGGGTGTTGCTGAAGAGTGTTTAAAGGGCTCCACTGAGAAGAGGGACATAGACTGTTGTAGAGAAAATTGAATTAACAAGAATGTCAGTAACCCAAGCAGACTGGCAATGCAATGGGATTATAGCTTTGAACCCCTAGTGACAGGCCAGATTCTCTCCTTTTTCTTTTTTTGGTCAAAGAGAAGAGAAAATTATTGGTAGTATTCATAAGTTCTTAGCCCTTTATTATTATTAAAATATCCTGGCACCGTACAAATATTAAGGTTTGGTTTATGTCTACTTTTGTTCACAAGGCAACATCCTAGACACTGCATGTTTACCTAGCCTTCCTTATTCTGGTCCTAGCCCAGGCATACACAAATCAGACCATATGTTCAGAAACAGTGAATATGTTCTTCACCACACTCTAGGGCCTAATTTTAAGGAGAAATATCCCTTAATGTGCATAAGTAAGCAAAGTAATGGAGGCCACATACTCTGATGTGTAAGTTTATGATGCAGAAAAGTGCGTACCTTTATGTTTTAATCACCCAACTTTCAGGAATTAATGACCATGGAAGAACACCCAAATTACATTCTTTTAAAAACAGATACTGACTACAATATAATGATTCTTCCATTCTCCATGGCCCTGGGTTTTTAAATTTCTCTTTGAGCCATGTCCTGCCTTTGGGAAAATTAAGAATTTCACAAGCTCTTCCTCTGAGAACATACTGCAAATTTCACGTTGGTAAGAAGCTAGCCCATAGTTTAGGCATCTAAATAAAGTGCCACATTGGGCCAAGTGCAGCATATAACAAGAAGACCAATACTTGCTTGATTTATGACACTTCCGCTACCAGTAATTGTCCACTGTATAGCTGGCTTCGGAAATCCTTCCACATGGCAGATTATGGTTTTAGATAATCCACTGGGATCAGTTTTCTTTGTCATTTTGATTTGAGGCTTTCCTAAAGTATCATTAAAATTAAAATAAGATGTTGAACTGAGATAATAAAAGTAACCATATATCAAATTCTCAAAGAAAAATTTGAATTTGTGCTCATATATTTTATTACCTTCTACAATAAGCGTCAATGACTCTCTTTTCTTTAGTCCTTCTACTTCTTGCAGAGAAGTTTCACAGACGTAATTTCCAGCATCCTGATAGTGGAGACTAGGAAATGATGGGCTAGCTTTAAGCCTGGTATTATCCTGATTAAATAAAAAGTTAATTACTTCACATGGCACAGTAATAACTCTTGATATATTTATTAGATAATAATTAAGCCGAAAATTATTCTTCCAGTTTAATGAAAATGCAAGCTTCTTCTTAACTACATACTTTCAAAAGTAGACTTTCTTTTTCCTTGGTAGTTTTAGAGTTAGACATGCCAGAAATTTATTTAAGACTTATCTGTTTACTGAATTTATAATTTGGATCAGGTTCCTAAGCTTCTGAGACTCAGTTCCCTTATTTGTCAAATGGGGTAATAATCTTGCCATACTGAATTGTTTTGATGACTTAATTATATGAATAATATAATGTGTTTACATTAAGGAAAGTTCTCAATTCATAGTAACTATCCCTTGTAGTAAATGTAGATGAACTAGGATTAACAGTCACTGAGCTATGTAATCAATTTCATTCTATAAAATGAAAGTCATTTTGTAGCATACAGTTAGCAAGACAGGGAATCCTTACAGAGCCGTGGCCATTATGACAAAATGCTTTTTAAAGAAACCCTTAATAACAGCTTGCTATCCTAATTTCTATGAATAAAGGAAATACAACGTTAAATTTTTTTAAAAAAACACTTGATATACAGAAAAAGATGCTATTTTACCAGGAATTGAAATGCTCCTAAGCAGATAACTAAACATAATCCTAAGATTATGTGGTTTTTGTCCACTAAGAATTGTTTCCTACTCCCATCAACTAACCAGTGGCTGGGAAATATTGACCAGCATCACTGACATTAGGTATTTAATTAACAATAGTGATTGCAGTTGATGTAGAAACTGGTTTAGCCAAGTAAACTAGTTTCTCCAGACCAGTAGTAAAAACATTATGAGGGTTCACAATATTACTGATTAGTCTAGAACTTGTCTAGCCCTTTCACCACCAACTGCTATAAATATATTATGTTAAATATGCAGTCTATGGAGCAACACTTTAATTAGTTGAGTGAACAAGAAGTTGCATGAGGTTGTGGTTAAAGCAAAGTGACAAATGAAACTAAGCTTTAAAAGTAAGCTTTAAGAGTAAGAGAACAAATAACGGGATCTAGCATTAAAAGAGATCAAATAGCAATACAAAATAATATATATTTTCATGAAGAAGAAACTCTAGCACTACATTTCTTCACAATGTTTTATAAAGATAATACTTGTCAATTCCTATTTCAAATGGTTTGTATGTGTTTTGTCAATACTTTACCGGTTAAATGCTCCTGTTACATGTCACGTTCCGGTAAAAAATGCACTGAGTGTTTAGAAATACTAGCCAAGATTTGAGGGGAGGGATCATAGTTACAACCATTTGCTTTGGTGGCAACTTTGTCTCAAATCACAAATTACCAGTCCTACTTTCTCACTCTAAAAAAAATACAGCAGTGATTGTGATCCCCAGGTAATCGCCCACATTTAGACAATTGCAAGAATATATCAGCACTCAGGAAGGAAGTCCTACCTAAGCTCCTAGAATGTTCCAGATGTTTGACTATGGCCCACGGGTGAAAATGTACCTCCAAGGAACTACTAATTCAGTGGAACCCACATTCAGACACTTAAGGTTAGTTTCGGCAGAGAAGCAGAACGTTATGTGACCAGAGCCCAGTATTTACACTCAGTGAGGCCTGAGCTCAAGTTTCTACTCTGTTACTTATGAGCGTTCTGATTTCTGTCACCTCAACCTCTTTATGAATAGCGTGGGGAAATAATAAGTAGCCTGCACATTTCATAGGGTTGTTGTAACAGTCATGTGAGAATAATGTGGGTTAAAACACATCGTAAATTGCTAAGCCCCAAAGTCTCATATTGTGTGTGCCCATGCACATGGGTATATCTGTATAACTACTTAGTATATACACATAATTAAATTAATACCCCCCCAAACTAAGTTTCAGAGCATCAATTATAAATGCCATGCTATTGTTGAGTACCTCTAAAATGTTATTGTGACGTGATTTGCATTATTATGTATATACAGAAAGAGAGTATGAGTGTGAGTGTATAAACACATCATCCATGAATATACATATTTGGATATAATGCAAAATGCAGAAGAAGTCTAAGAAGGAATCAATTCAAACAGCAAAGTATCACTAAGGAGTTTTACTTACTTTCATCCACACCACAGTCGCGTTCCTACTAGCAGATATTGTGCATGACACAGGCAGGGCATCACCAATCTGCTTGGTCACTTCCCCACTTGGATTTAAGGACAAATCCAAATCTGTGAAGCAAAAAATCTGCTTGAAATGCAAATGCCAGTAAAGTAGGATAGTCACAATATTTTAGAGAAGAAACAAACAAACAAAAAACCCGCTAACTGCATGGAAAACTCAGAATTGATTTATGTGACTGAAATAACTGAACGGTGGCATAATCAGTCGTTTTTTCAAATCAGCTTTGAGACCAGTTTAGACAAGTGACTGGCCAATCGAATCGATTATGCATTTATTTGCAGTTAACATGATTGATGTTTTCACTCCATGTAAGCATTACCCTGGGGTCTATCACCTTAAGAAAAAAATTCTTAAATCACTTCTGGAATAAAATAAAGATGATGACTAGGTAAATATTATTAAAAGAATGAGTAAAGCATACTGTGAGAAAAATCAAGTATATTTAGCCAGCAGGTAGTATACTGAAAAGTCATGAGGTCGTCCATGTAGCTTCTTCAGAGAGAATTGACTACAGCAGCTAAATACTTTTAAAAAATCCTACTCAATTTTTCATATAGTTGAAATTTTAAATAAGATCTATTGTTAGGTACACTGTTAGCAGATATCATCTTTTAAAAATAGAGTATATACACATCTAAGGACGTATAATCTTTCAGACAGACAGTATTTTCTATAAAAATCTTACTGTCATAGTATAATCTATATGAGGAAAATTCAATTCAATAGAGCAGACATTCATTGCACAGCTACTACCTTCCAAGCACTGATGAGAGACACAGAGATGAATAACGAGCTCACAATTTACAGCTTTTGAGGCAGAGGTAACAAGCACTCAGTTATGCACCTATACTACACAGCAGCATGAACTCAGCACTTTGCAGCAAATGTTCAGGAGCTCAACAACTATGTGTGGAAAAACTAAAGGAAGGGCTACAAACAAAAGCAAAGACTTATGAGAGTTTAGAGGCCAGAGCCAACCCGGGTTTTAATGCGGTAATAAAGGTTTTGTATAGGAGGCGGTTTCTCCTCGTGGCCCCTGATAGCTGAGAAGGGCTGTGTAAGTGGAGATACAGGAAAAACGTCTACCACATAATCCAAGGCAAAGAGGTGAGAGAGCTTGACAGAATTCACAACAGTGATTAATTTGGTATGAATGGTTACAGCACATGGAAGATAAACTAATTGAGGCCAGATTGTAAAGGATTGTGCTTGCCATACGAAGAGTTAGGGCGTCATTCTACAGCAGTGGGAATTTGCTAGGACAACCGGTGCTTCTCCTTGGTTTTGCATGTTGTGATTGCAATTTGCTGATTGTTTGTATATCCTTTTTAATACTTGTTTCTCGGGCTAGGCTGTAAGCACCATGAGGGTAGGGACGATGACTTGAGTTGCCACTGTGTACTCATAGTTTTTGGGTCAGCTCTCAAAAACTATTGTTGAATGAACGAAGGGAAGAAGCATGCTTTCTCATTTCTCATTCATATTAAAGTATGCATTATCACAGAGAAGAGTGGAGTTTCCTCAGAATATATGGATGGATTATATTTAAATGAAAGTTCTATTCAGAGAGAGTTAGAAGTTTTTCTTTGCTGGACAGTTAACCTGCCAGTGGTAAGAGATGTTAAAGGACGTTGGTGCACTTTGGAAGTTCTGATGAAGAATCGACATGTGCATGAATTGGCAGAGGAATAGCAGACGTTTCATCAGCAACTAAGCGTCAGAGGCTGAAAGCCCTGAGAAGAGGGGTGCTCTGCAAACACGAGCAAGTGTGGGTTGGAGCTTCTCTGTCCACACTCCCTTTCGTCATCAATGGAAAAAAAACACATCTTGGTTTTGGAAAACAAACAAGCAATTAAAGATAAGTGGGCAAAAATAGGATTCTTTTCATTTCATGTAATTTAGAGGAAAATCTTGATTTATTTGCAATACCTTTTCAGCTTTTAAGGAGCAATATAAGATTTAAAACCTAATGTTAACACCTACCTGTCAAAACTAAAAGGCATTTAAATCCAATGAAATACACTGAACTCTAATTAAATGGTTACATGCTTTGTTTAATTTTGTTTTCTTATCACAGCTGATCATGGAGGTATTATGTAGCTGCAGCCAAGTCTTTTGCTTTATCAGTCTGTTATCTATCCCTCCCTTCCTAATGTACACACAATACAAATAGGAGTCTTCTCCTTTCAGGTTCTGAATAGCTAACATCTCTTAAACATAAACATTTCATACCATCTCTCCACACTGGATCATTGGTTATTGGCCCACAGATCTCATGAACAATATCAGAGGGTTATTTCATAGGCAATATGCTGGTTATAGTCGCTCAACTTCACTCACCCCCCCCCATGGGACAGGGGACAGGCTGGATTGATTGTCCCATGACTGACAAGTCCTCAGAGAAAAATTAGCACCGTTGGTATCCACAGAGGTCACCGCTTTTTGTCTAAACAATCCCTAGTGACAGACACAGTCAGATCTGTGCAACATGAATATGGAGCAGAGAGATGGCCTGGCCGTAAATATTTCTTAACAGTTCACTGTCTTTATAGGTCTCCCCAGAGTGTGCTTCCAACATCAGACACTCAAAAGCAACCATCTGGTTACTCTACTCCAAAATGGACCTCCTTATACCTCCCTGAAGTGTTAGCTCCTGTCCTACATGTTTTCCAAGCATTATGGGAGAGTGAAAGATTCAAATCATTTCCTCAGAGTGATTTCTAAAGACTGTTTCAATTTTAAAATAAAGAAACCCCTCAAACTCAATGGGACTGTAGTGGTCCATGTCTACAGGAAACCTTATTGATGGTGCTGTTGGGTGCGAAAGACGCATGAGAGAGTTTGGCCTATGCCTCCAAGCAAGACCGACATTTGCCCAAAGCACTCTGTAAATAGTAGTGCCACCCAGTGAGCAGTTCAAATTAGTGCCCAATGTCCATGATGCATACGGTACATCAATAATATAGACTGTCAGGAATTACAAAATAAAGAACACAACAATTAAACTTGTCTATGTGTATCCAATAACTGCAACTTTTGGCAGTAGCAAACCATTTTTCTGATTGTCTTCAATTTGTGGCATCTACAAAAATATACACTTGGATATGAAAGAAAGAACTCATTTTATCTTTTAAGAAAATATTTAGATATTCCTGAAGTTTACAAGGTTTGCATTTGGCCCATAAAAGTATACTGCAGACCCAACTTTGGAAACAGAGACAGAGACCACTAAAAGCCATTGATTGGCTTCTATAAAGAAAGACAGAAAATCTTTTCAATCGCCCTGGAATAAATACGACTTTTGGAGTACCTGAAGTTCAAAAGTAGGTTAAAAGTTATCAACAAAAAAAAACAACCAACGTATTTCAAGGTGATTTTGAAGAGGTTCTCTTTCCAAAAATTTTTTTATCTTCTCTAGAGAAGCCAATAAATGGCTTTTTGTGGTCTCCACCACCTTTCCCAAATTTGGGTCTATAGTTACTTTGTGTTGCCTGAGTTTTGGTGTTAATACTATTCGGTAATTGAAAAGATACTTAATCTATACTTTTATGGACCAAATGCAAACATTGTGAACTTCAAGAATATCTTTTATTTTTTTATTTTTTTTTTTAAGGAGGGCGCAACTGAAAGCAGCCCATGTGGGGATCGAACCCGCCACCTTGGTGTTATCAGCACCACGCTCTAACCAGCTGAGCTAACCAGCCATCTCCTAAATATTTTCTTAAAAGATAAAATGAGTTCTTTCTTTCAGATCCATGTGTATATTTTTGTAGATGCCACAAATTGAAGATATTCAGAAAAAAAGATGGTTTACCACTACCAAAAGTTGCAGTTATCGGATCTGTCCAAGATTTCACAATTGCAGTGCAAATCTCGACCAAAGTGGACCTTGCTTTTATGCACTTCATTAAGTCAGTTGAAACCACATCATTTAACAAAAACACAACTGCAATTCATTGGAAAAGATAGCCAATTAGACTATTAGAGGTCTTGAAGTGAAGTTGGTAATGAAGAATAAGGTGACTTACAGTGAACTGTGATGGATGTTGAAGCAATCATGCTTTTTTTGTCTATCAGGGAGCATTTATAGTCTCCTGTTGCATTGCGCCTCACATCTGTCAGTGTGTAAGTATTTGAGCTTCTTATTCCTTCGAGCTGTCCCTTTTGATAGAGACAAAATGTCAGATGATTACACTTGGTAGCTACAATAAGAACAGTTGTATTTCTTGATGAAAATGGAACTTTCTCAAATAAGAACAAAAAAGGGAATGTGTTTCTTTGATTGGACAAATGAGAGTAGAGTTTCTATTACCTGATTCCTAGAAAAATAATTGATATTGACGAGTTAATTTACATTGTATTGATGACATCCATTTTATTGACAGCATAGGCTATGTTTTGTTTTTTAATTTCCAATATTTTATTTTTATATTTATACCTTGCTTAATTTGACAGGAAGATTCAAGGCAACTGAAAAGAAAGCATGCTGTATATCCAATTAAAAAGAACGGGAAGGAAGGAAGGAAAGAAGGAAGGAGGGAAGGAAAGAAGGAAGAAAAGGAAAGAAAGTAAGAGGGGGAAAAATAAAGAAAAAGAGGAAAGAAAATAGTAACAAATTAAAAATATAAAAATATATATGAACTAGGAATATATGTTAACAAAAAATGATAATCACTAGATATTGTTGCTAAAATTAAGAAACACATTTTGTTCTTCATCCCTGATAGCCAAGGTGGAAACAACTAGTTTCAAAATTTCTCTTCTGAATGAGACAAAAACAATACATCAATTTATTGGGAGAGACAAAGTCTAAAATAAATGACTTATGTTAGTTTTCTGAGTACTGTAGTAGGTGATATTCTTAAATGCTACTGAGTAATACAGCGGACGACATTTGTAAACATATCCCTGCAGTAAATGCATGTAGAATCATACATGGCTTCTCTCAATGGAAGGTGATGTCAAACAGAAACAGAGAAGAGCTGTGGGAGAGCAGGCATGTGTCCTAAGATGAGCTCTCTCCTAGTCTGGCTCCATATCACTGTGGCATCTAGAACATATCCTAGAGAAGTTTTCCAAGTTATTCTTTCTCTATCGATATCATTTCTTTCAGCTATGGTACTGATAAAATTTGAAGACTATGCAATCGTAAGGTATAGCCAAAGCTTTAGTCTATCAAGCTCAATACAATGTGCCACACAACTGTCCCTACCTCAGAGGTTTACAAATGTGTCCCTGAAGGTAAAATGGGTAGATTGGGAATCCACATTAGACCACTTGCTGCCATCACTCTTCATTTTAGTTATCTGCTTCTGAGGACCAGATTCTTATAGTTTACTTAGATAACGAAACCTTGAGTTTTTGTAATTATGGGTTCCTGTGATCAGCTTTTTTTCTCTTTGTCCTTGAAATCTCTTAACATTGAGAAAAAAGGCAAGAACATTGGCAGATGCTGAAAAAGCTTTCAAAGGACATTCTACTGCTGTCCATTGTCCCCAAGAATAACATTCTGTGTCACTTAAGATGCCCAAGTACATACAATCCTTAATGTGAGTCCGCTGCCAAACAACAGGACAAAATAATAGCTTCCTAGCTCAAGCAGTAATCTGTAAACACTTACTGGTAAGTAAAACAAAAACTCCTCAGGAGGAGGGTTACCATTTCCCAAGCACTTAAGAGTCATGTTGTCCCCTTCTTTGATGGCATTTTTTGGTGGCAATACTTGTATTGTCACCTGCTCTGTAGGATCTGCAAGAGTCATAGATACAAATTAACCATTTTCGTTAAGTATCCAATTACACTGTACATACAATGTAAATGACTAAATTATAGACAATTTTCTCAAGAAGCTGGCAATGGTAATTACTTAACTATATCTTTTTATAGAAGGCTTAAAGTTAATAGCTACTTGCTATACCAAGTACTAATCTTGGTTAGAGCAAACTACAAAGAGACCCTCTTACATAAAAATCAATTTCTTCCTAGGAAAATACCGTTAACTGAGGTAGGAATGACCATAATTATTTTACAGGTAAAAGACCAGTAGGAACAATCTCATATATGATTTCAATATAATGACAATTTAACTATATTATGTGAATCTTAAAATTTGGAAAGACTGGGTCAGCTGGCAAAGTAGCTAAAGCTATTAGGCACCCCTGCACTCATATTACATAATATCTTACATTTTTTAAAAAGAGATATGAGCTAAATAACACCAGCAAGATTTCTGGCATGTAGGAGCATAGATCTGCTTTCAAAAAGATGAGTACTGTGAACTGAGAGAGACCCGAACACAATCAACAGGACTCTAAGTGTATTGTAATTTTGTTCTGTTCATTGGAGCCAAGATGTAACGTTCATTCCATTTTGGTCATTTTTATCAAGAAAATAAGGCCAAAGGGTATTCTTTAGTTGAAGCTACTGCTCAACAGTAGAACGCTAAAGAAATTAAAGGTTGGATACAGTGGACCATATCTAGCAAATGGGAAATGAAAGGAGGTGGTGTAGGCAGTTATAAATCACCCACTTTCTAACATATCCATTTGTGACATAGCTGGATAAACACAACAAACAATGAATTTGAAATCATATAATGCAAAGGTTTATTTTTAGAGCACCTTTCCACAAGGATTAATAACTATTGAGGCATGTATCTGTATTTCCAAACTGGTTACACTAAAAAATATCTATGAAGACTTATTTTGCTATTAGCTAATAGAGCAAGATGAAAAAGTGCTAGATTTGGAGGCTTTTTTCTATTTCTTGCAATCATTTATTCATATTTCCAAGATTAAAGTGCAGAAAAGAAAACTTAGAAGGATTGTTATAGATTGCTTCTTTGCCTTTTCTTCATGCTTGGGCATCTCTGACTATCTGTTTGTCCAAAATGTTCTGTGAGGATAAAGTATTGGTTTAATATTCTTTATTTTTTTCTAAATTTGCCTGAGATAGTTCCTCTCACCAGCAGTTTCCAGTAAAGTTGGGAAGCAAATGAAGTTTGTTTTTGGTCCTCCACTGACCTTCCATTTCTACGCCTCCCTCACTCTTTTACGTGGCCCTCCTCTGACTAGTGTTGGCCTGTCACATGTCACTGCGTTACATCTCTCCAGTAGAAGCTGACACCAGAACAGCTAGCGATCACGTCTGACTTCCTGCTCTATTTCAAAATTCCCCTCCTCTGTGTCCTTTCTTCAAAAGACCCTGCTCTGTTTGGGAGGGCTGAAGAACTAAACTGAGATCAGAAGGTTAATGTCTGATTTTTCACAGTAACTTTCTCGAGGTCCACTACCGTGCCTGAAACAAAACTAATGACCCTTTGCTCACCCCTTGCCCCTGACTTTGAATTTTACTTTATTAGTAAATCATCATTCTGTCAGTTACTCTGGCTTTCCCCTTTGTCGTCTCTTACCCACTCAATCGCCCAGTCTTAATGATTAATACTGACTATATTTGGCATCTGATTCTCTCCTTCTATTCCAACTAACACTTCCCTCGTCGAGGCTCTAAGTAACCTGCTCTTGAAACACTGCCATCACATTTCATTCTTTGTCTTTTTTACTCCTTCTTATGTATTTCCTCTAAATAAATTTTGCAGTAATGCGTTGAGTACTACAATGATATTCAAACCCCTTCACATATTCCCCATATGGAAAGATTGAGATAAATATTTCTTAACCTGGTATCTACAATTGGCTTGAATCTAGGTCAGCTGAGAATTTTCCACCTCTCTACTTTCTATATACCCTTGCATAATAAACAAAAGAGTCTACTCAAATTTTCTTCCTCCCATCTCTCCATTTATCCTCTGGCCAGTCATTTATTCATTTGTTAGCTAATATTTATTCTTTGCAGGTACTAAGTGCTGGAGTGGGGCGCATTGGGCATGGCTTTTGAGAAGGTACAATACATGCAGTACTGAGCTTCACGATTATAAAGTTAAAAACAGCATATTCCTTGCCTTCAGTGAACTTTCAATCTATTTATGATGACAGCAAACTTAACGTTTAAGACTACAACAATGTAAAAACTGCATATGATATAAGCATAGTGACCAGTGACAGCATATAGATGCATGAGATTGGGAAGTTTCCAGTAGGAATCGACCCAGCCACCTGTGTTCTAACAAGTCCTTTGGGTGATTCTGAAGTGCACTAAAATCTGACAATCGCTGTCCCTGGGTGCCAGAGCTTTTAGGACTGTTCACCAAGTTCCTGTGGCACTTCCCACATGCAACCTTGCACTGACAATTTACTTCTGATGTAGGTGTCTCATTTCTTTGTTGGAGTAGCAGATTCCTTACACGTCAGGACTAGGTCTTAAATACTTTTGGGTCTTTACCGTGAAGCTCAGCACTGCATATATTGTACCTTCTCAAAAGCCGTGCCCAATGCACCCCACACAGCCAGTCAGAGTAAAATCATTTCTTTCAATAAGACCAGGGACTGTGCTGCCCCTCCAAATCCCCATGCCTGACATCCATGTCATTCCCTGTTCTTTCTTAAGCCAAACTCCCATTCTTTGTCATGATCTTGATGTTCTTTCTTCGACTCCTGCACTTAAAGCAAGACTGTTTATTTCCAATTGAATATTTTTGAACAGACAAAATTCTTCCTTCCCTTACAGAAACAATAGTTTGATTTTAGATGAGCTAGCTGTGTGTGATGAAATCTTCTCAATCTTCGCTTTTAAATCAAGTTCAAACATATTTACAAAGTTAAACGTAAAATGACCCTTTAGTACTAGGGGAAGGACAATTTCAGTTTAGTTACTATATAAGTTTTCACACTTTATGAACCCAAAATAGAAATGTGGATGAGATAAAACTCTCTGAAGGCTCAACTGTAATTTATGCCCTTTATGCAGAATAGATGTAAAAGTACTAGGTGATTCTACACATTTGGCAGTATTACTAGAATTTTTTATTCATTTCTTTTAAATAATAAAATTCTTTCTTGTGTTTTTTTCCCAAAAGATATCTCTACCCTATGCTTATGTAGTACTAATGATCGTTTAATAATAATGACAATAGTACTTAATGATGAGCATTTAATGTGTTGTCTAGTGTGCTATTTTAAATCTGTGATTTCACTTAATCTCCATAATGACACTATGAGGTATGTATTATATTTTTCTTATTTTCAGATGAGAAAACTGAGACCTAGAATATTTAAGCTACTCTTCTAGAAACACACAGTAATTGACAGTGCTGAGACTGGATTGCCAGCATGTTGGCTCTTAATCATGATATAATCTTGGCACCTGTCTTACTGGAAAGAGCACAGCATTAGAGAAAAGGGTTCTAATCCAGTCTCTACCGCTAATTTAGGGCAAATTTCAGGGCCACGCTTTACTGCTGGGTAAAATAATGGAGTTAGACCCGATGATCAAGAAGATTCCTTGATAGTCTATTATTCTGTTTCAAATCTATGAAATAAAGTTAAATAAGACACCTTGGAATACAACATCCTATTTAACTTATGCAATTGATCTCATTAATAAAATAAATTTAAAATGGAAATCCCTTGTCTAGAAGACATAAGCCTCTATTCATTTGTCATTCATTCAGAAAACCAGCAGTTAGCATTTTGAACTCCTATAAAATTCATGGCTATGTGCCAGGGCTGAGGACTACCAGAAGGGATAAGACTGTCAGAGAGCTTGTCTTTAAGGGACTTTGCATCTAGCACAATACAGAAAAAAGGCTCATAAATAGCAAAATAGAGAGTGAAAGATATCACAAGACTTGGAAACCTTTATTGCAGAGGCCTTTCCTTGAGGAAGAGATTATTTGGGTGCTATGGAGTAGGGTGGGGAGTTGGAAGTAGAATCCAACGAGCATTTGGATGGGAACTTAAAACATTGATAAGCATTTGAATATTCTTTCTAATGCATTCAAATCCCACAATTATATGTTGAGATACTTACAGTAAATATCAAAGACGACTTGCTCAGAATGAACTGTTTTCTGGCCAGAAGGTCCATAATATGTCACAGAGCAGGTGAATGGCATTTGTATGTCAGCCTTGGTTGTTTTGTACTCCAGGGATGAAGTCATCGTATAGAGTTGAGTTACTGGGTCCATTTGCTTTGTAAAAATTATGACCACCACTGAAGAAAATAAAGAACACTAGTGATAGGATTTTTCATCGGAAAACTCACAGTTTTTAATTATATGTCACATGTCTTTGAGAAGTGGTTTTGCCCTTCTCCCTGTATTTAACAGGAGGGGAAATTGACATGTACTGAGGTAGGATGTCTTTTCAAAACCATGAATCAGAGACATAGACAGAAATAGAACACTGGAATCTTATTTCCCACTCACTTTAATTAACTTCTAGAACATGCTGTATACAGAAATAATTTTTTCTGCTCTTGATTCTTCTGTACAAGGGCTGAAACGACGTTTTTAAAATTCACTTAATGATTTAATGGACACTTAAAGTAACAAAGCATAGAGTCATAGATCAAAAGAGGGCAACACATTTAGATGTAGGACAGTCTAAGGAATCCCTAGACAAGAGAAAGTCAAAACAGGTCATCTGAATTTATTGCCTGTTCATACCCACCTGCTTCAAGGGGTTGCAACACCTTTCCACCCCTGTACCACGTGATGTTGCCATCTGGATAACTGTCTTTTGAAATGCAGTCACCCAACTGAAAAATAAAGAGGAAATGTTACTACCTTGGTTTCATCAGTGGCTGTCAATTTGGGAGCCCAGAACGCTCAGGGGATTTTAGAATTACCTCAAAGAATTCCTGACCCATTCATTTTCCAAGCACTAAGAACTGAAAAAAATGCTGTCTTGTATAGAAACAATGTCTTACACTTAGAATTATGGTCTTGTCCATTTTAAAATATGCAACAGATGCTGCACCTATTAATAAATCCTCATTCATTTAAAAGCATTACTAAATTCACTTTGACATTATACATTTTGAACATTAACTGAATAACATAATTATGTTAACATTGGCTATTACCGTGATTCATAGATCTAGGTATTCAAGAATCACTAACAATGTTAGTGTAGGGTTGCCGCTCCAGTTTCACACTACATATATTTCAGACTATAGCATGTATACCTAGCATGATCTATAATCTCCACCATTTTTCTTCAAACTTCAACATTTAATGTTTATCAAGTAATATGCAGTAAAACTTAACCTGATTCAAAGAACCCCCGACTTGCTTTCCCTCAAAAAGGAAAATTGAGGCATTTTAGCTAGTGAAAGTGGGGTTCTTAGTCAACTGCTGTGCCCAAATATGGAACTCCAGTTTTGTCCTTCCTTCAATGCAGCCTCCCTTCAAATCTCTGCTAATGTAACATTTCAAATCTGATCTTCTCACATCTTTACTTCAACTCTTCAATAGTTTAATTTGTCAATAGAATAAAGTCCAAAATCCCTCCATAACATCTAAGGCTTGTCATGATCCATCCTCTCTTTACCTCTCTGGATTTATATCTTTCTGCACTCGATTCCCCTCTGTCTTAGCACTCAAAGTTCTAGCAATGCCAAAAACTTGATGTTCTCCAAAGATGTCATTCTTTTTCACACCATATTATTTCAAATTATTGGGAAGCCCTTTCCACCTTTGGTTTGGAGAAAATCTACTCATCTTTCATGATTCCGTTAAACATTCAGCTCATTCAAACAAGAAAGAATTATGCTTTTTTTTTTTTTTAACTCTCAGTCTCCTCTTCTCCCTTCGGAAATGGCATTACTTTCCTCTGTGTCCCCACTCTACCTTGTGCAGATGTTCCGATTGGCACTTGCAACGCTGTCAGCTACACAAGAGGCAAAGTCCATGTTATTTGTCCTGGCAGCTGAGGCCACGAGAAGACACTTGAATAATAAGCTATATAAAAGAAATGAGTCAAAAACAAGTTCTTACCTTTTTTAGCTGCTGTGTTTCAAGAAATGGTGCCTTGCTTACAATTTCAGGTTTAGATGGTTCCTCTAAAGTCAAGTAGAGAAAAGTTTTAAGTACATGTGGAAGAATGGAAGGACATGATAATTTAGCTTTTAGAAAAATAATTCATTTACTCAAAGTAGAAAATCAAGCAATACCATATAGAATAGATTTACCATATAATATATAATTAAGACACCTAGTTAGTCCACCTCCTTTGAATACTTGCTTTATTATCTTAAGTATTATTTTAAATGCTTATAACTCCTTTGACTAAGATATCAATAATGTTTGGATGCTTCATAAACTGACTATGGATTTGATATTGAAATAGAGGTTAATGTACTAAATAGGATGCATTATCTCCTATTGATGACCATGTCCACTTATCAATAACTTCCCCTTTGTTTAGGTGAAGACATCAGTACACATTAATCAAAATCACAGGGGTAATTTTTTTAAATGCAGATTTCTGAGCCCTACCTTGCTGACTGAATCAGAATCTCTGGGGGAAATTCCTACAAGTCTACATTTTTATCAAGTTCCCTAGGGATTCTTAAGCACAATGACATTTAAGAATCATTGCTCTAAAATCATGAGAAATACTAAGATATTTCAGGGATGCAGAAGCCCAAGTTTCCTGTGCATCTCAAACCTTATCTTTAAGTGAAGTCACGTCATGAAACTATAAATGTGGGGGGATTTTTTTCGGAGTTGGAAGCTGAGATGGACAGAAGCATTTTAAATATAGGAATTTTTGTAAGCATAAATTCTTACAGAGCCTTCAGAAAGAATTGATTAAAAATTCCAGCAACAAGGTATCATTTAAACTTGTTATTTAATTCTTCACTGCTAGTTTTCTATCATTGATGGATTTTTAAATTTTTTTAGTTATCTTTAACAATTATTCTACAGAAAATGATATTGTCTCACTGGCATTGATTTTTGTGAGTTTCATGGATCAGAATTATTCTATTTTTATATAAAGAGGCAAATAAAAACTAGCTATTATTTCTTTCATAGTCTTACTGCTTACCATCTCTAATACTTATAATTTTGATTACCAAAGTAAATTGGCTTTTGTATATTTATCACTCAATTTTGAATTCAGTTATCAGAAATGTTACCTATGCAGACCATTGAAAACAAGGATGAAGACAAAAGATCTTAGGAGAAGCAAAATGAATTATTACTAAAACTATATGCAAAAATGTAACCTTCTTCAGATTAATATTGAGAGTTAATTTCCCCTTTGCTATTATGTTTTATATTACAAATTAGAATAATGAATAATAATAAATCTGCCTATGTGTGGAACTCATGTGCTTTAATTATAGGAGGGACTATTTATTATTAATTCTAGAAATATAATTCTCCTAATATAATTTTTATAAGAGTGATTATCTATTTTCTAAATATGTACCATATTTCCCCGAAAATATGACCTAGCCGGACAATCAGCTCTACTGCGTCTTTTGGAGCAAAAATTAATATCAGACCCAGTATTATATTATATTATATTATATTATATTATATTATATTATATTAAAGACCTGGTCTTATAGTAAAATAAGACTGGGTCTTATATTAATTTTTGCTCCAAAAGACATTAGAGCTGATTGCCCAGCTAGGTCTTATTTTTGGGGAAACACGGTAGATTGGAAACAAATCATAAAAAAGATAGAAAAATAGAAAAAATAAATATAGAAGAATAGAAAGGCATAACAGAGACAATTACATTAGCCCAAACAAGAAGTGACACCTCACCACCTGATTTTTAGGAATGTGACTAAAATACTTATAAAAAACTGACAAAAATCTCAAAATAAACAGCAATTTCTGGGAAATATATTGTGGGGGATTAAAGTCTTCCATACATCAGTAAGCCTTGATGTTATCACTATTTCAATGTAATGTCATTAATGTTCATAATTACAACTCTGAGTTATTACTAAAACATGTGCCTTAAAACATTAAATTCTAAACAGAATTTAGTATTTTAAGGCACATGTCTAACTCATTTGAGAGAGGGCTGCAACCAAAATATTTAAACACACTAAAAATTCTTGGGGCTTAAGTCAGTGAGCCAAAATCCTCTGGGAACTAAAATCAGTTAGTATTTAGTAACACCTCTCTGAGAGCTAAAGAGAGGTAAGATATTAAATTTATTTTTGTGGTGAATCAAGACTCAAAATTAACAAGAAAAAAGGTATACTTCTTTTCCTGTCTTCTTCAGTAGCATCTATGCCTGAAATACATGGAGAGATTTGAAAAATCTTCTGAAAGAACCGAGGCTCTACATACAAAATGTGGGTTGGCAGTTTGGCTAAGCTGCATCACTTTCTAGTTCACTAAAATCACCTACTTGAACAGCTGGGCACATACTGCCTCATGTGTAGAATATATTTCTCTCCTTTGCTTGTAAACCCTGTGATGTTTTATCAATGCACATAAGAGCATAAGCACTTCCTGTGTTATAATTGTTGATCCTTTACACATAGCCAGGTTTACTTTGTTTCCGTAAACATTTTCTAGAATTTATTCTTATTTCAATAAAATGACACTATAGCAAATCCAGGGAAAACTGATGAAAGGACGCTTAAAGTTTAGTCCTCTTTACACTGTTATTCATCTTTCTATTTGGAAGAGAGAGTCTCAGTGGGTATTGTGGAAGTAATGGTAATTCCCATTGCATTTCTTTGAGTTATTTTCTCTTTAAACTTTTGTTTCCAACCCTCTATATTAACTATATGTTCTGCATGTAATTTGCTCTTCTATTAGCTGGTAACAATCGATGAGGATTAGTTGGAGGACCACAAAAGAGGACATGTATTATTTTAGCAAAATTGCATATTGATTCCCAAGTGTTTTAAATAAATCTTTATATCAATTCTGTCTTAATATGATTCAAGGATTCATAACCAAGTATAGAGGTGAAAGGAAAAGCCACGCCCCAAATTTGTTTGCATTATTAAAATAATTTTGTCAAGGGTCTCCCTCAGCCACGTGATGATGGAATGATGAATACAAAACTGCTCTTTATCACCCATAAAGTACAGTGTTATTGAAAGCCACACACAGGGTAGCTCAGTTTCATATGGGAGGAGAGCAGAATAAGGCACGTGTACTGTTATGTTGAGTCAAAAGTGCTTCTCTCAGTACTTTGCCAGCAATCATCCTTAATGAATCATGGTGAACTTTAAGTAAACCATTCTAAGCGTGGCATCAGTTTGTTTTCCTTATGAGATGCAAATGGTATTTTTTATATATATATTTAAAGAATCAAAATGAAATATACGGTATAGGTCTCATTTGTTCAATAGGTCATTTTCTGCTTCCTTTATTCCAAAAATAATTACTTTCATATTTATTAACTTTCATGGGGAGAGTAGGAGAAAGGATGCTCGATTCTGATAAAGCATTGAAAACATATACAAATGAAAGCTCCAAAATAACTGCATGAAGCCAACCAGCACTGCCCATCACAATGAGAAGAGCTGGTCGAGGTGTACACCACCTCAGAATCTGTCATGGGATCAGTCTTCCTTTTAACATCACAAACACCAGAGTCCAAGAGGGTAGACAGATTAGCCTGGATTGGTAGCTTTCAAATGCTTTTGTAGAGCTGGAGTTCTTCTGCCTACGCCCCATCTTTTCCCCTGAAAATTTATCATGAAAAGACTTTGATATATTGAGTAGGTGGAATTCTAGCTAATGGAGCAGAAACAGCTTCTCACCTCCTCAGCCTTCTTTATTAGTTCCTCAAAAGGATTCTAGAAACACAGTGGGAAAACTGCCATCTAATTCAAAGAACTCATTTTACTAATGAGGGGGGATGTGTAGCCCTGATTGGTGAAGGGACTTGTCCAAGGTTAGAAATTTTCAGCCTAACAAAGCTAGGTCTCGGGATGACCAGGGGAGTGATTTTTCCATTACACCAGTGACAGCCATGTGGCAATCTGGGCTCCCATATGACCTCGAAGCCTTTTGCACAATGACTGGAATAAAACTCTGGGAACTTTTCAAGGTCTATTCTTATTTTTGAAAGGTTGTGTTAACTTTGGAAGTGCATTAAATGCAAACATAGTTTGATTTTGATGCCATTCAACTACCAAAAAAATTTTAAAGAGCTGTATTAGTGCTAATAAAGCATGTGATTTATTTGGATCTGGGTTGCTTTATGGGTATGATTTCTTGCATCTGAGCTATAGGTTAAAACTGAACAAACAACCCTACACCAGAGGTAACAAAGCTGTCAGTCAGGGCTTCCAGTTTGAAGAAAACCAAGTTGACTTTGCCTATGAGGATGACACTCTGCAGCAAGCTGACCTGGAATTAGCTCACGTCAAGCATACTCAATCTGTGGTACACAGTCCATGTTGCTAGGTGATTGGACAGAAGGAAACAGAGGACTGATTGATGAGTCTAGTAGCTCTTAAGTGACTGCAATATATACATGCATAGAATGAAAGCCTCCCTGTCACAGCTGCTGTTTGCTTCATTAAAAAGCGACCCAAAGTACATTCATTATTTTTAAAAAAGTGAAGCCCCTATATGCTCTTGTAAACACTTTCTTTACCATGAGCTGTTCTGTTCATTTGATTAGACGTGGAGTGTCCCACGGTTTCTAGTATAAAAAACTCCATTTTCCAGAGTGTGCAACTTGTCTATTTAAATTCTCCCTGGCCCGGAGCCTGGAATGCAAATTCTTTTTCTGAGAATCACTTTGTTTCAACAACATTCTAAAGAGAAGGGGGTAGGGGGTACTATGGTATGTGGGTGTGAGTTTGTTTTCACAATCATAGAAATCTTTTGTATTCCAGAATGGCTTACAAATTTTATCTTATTAGAACAATTGTATTTTTTTTCAGATTGCTATACAGCATTTTTAAAAAATATTTCTGAAAATTGTCACAAATGGAACAACCTGGATTTTTTTCAATGTTTTTGTATACTATCTTGATATTTGGTAATTTAACACAGTAAAAAAGAAACCCGGCAATGACAAATCAATGCATATAACATTTAGAGTGCTGTGAGTTAACCTCTGTACCTACTGTGGTACCTTCTTCACGTGTGTTTATATTCATGATATCATGGTCTAATTTAAAAAAAAAAATGGTTGCTTTCTTTAGAAAAAGTGTCCCTGGTAGGGCACCATCCATCTTCCTAATAACACCAAAGTGAAATAAAAGAAAGAAAATAAATACACAGGACATTGCCAAATACAGAATGCAGATTATTGGGGGTGTTTAGTAGAAGAGGGCATGACTGACAAACACTTAGTATTTGGTTTGATTCCTAAAATAATTGAGAAGGCTGTATGGTTTCTGGAAGGTGCCTTCTAAGCCGAAAGGGAAGCAACTGAAACATGTAATGTGCTTTTACAAGGTTCTTCTGGAGAAGAAAGTTTTCCTTTGATAGTATAAGCGCTCTCTGAATCTGTGTCTTGAGCCCATAGGAGCTTTGAAGTCCATATAAATACTTAAGGGACAGTACTACTTAGTTGCACAGGCTATTACGAGAGAAACAGGAAAAATCCACAGTAACTCGCTGTAGTAGCAAGGCCCTCTGGGTTTCTTTCTTTCCTATTTATTTTAATAATTTCTAGGTGCTGTCAAATCATCAGAAAGCAGAGGGAAAAAAATGAAAAATGAGACCTTCTTCCCTAACTAGAAAACACTGGCATTCTGAAACTGTTGAGACTATTTTTTTTCCTGTAATTTCTAAAATATTATAATGGAAGAGAGGTGGGACTTTTTATTTGAATATTAAAAGATAAAATGCTTTAATTAGAACTTCTCAAGCCACTCATTTACATAGCTGTTTGCACAGAACATTAACTACATATTATTGTTAAGCAAAGTAACTGTACCATAATGACTACAGTAATTACCCCAAGTTTCTTCCACACTTTTCTTCTAATCCTACTCTACTTTTTTCCTTTGTTGTATTCCACATACACATTCAGGATTTGGTGAACTTTTTTATTTTAAGGCAATTTTATAAACCACCTGAACTTTGGAGAAATAAATCAACAGGCACTGAAGGTCAGGATGTGTGTGTGTGTGTGTGTGTGTGTGTGTGTGTGTTATAACACAGACACACACACACACACAAAGCTTAGTTCTCTAAATCACAAGATAGCTTGGAGTTGCCTGTATTTTATTTTTTATATATCAAAATGCCAATTTTATATGGTTCTTCTTAATACATATATACGAGTATGTATGCGTGACATGCATGATTATGTGTACGTATCATGTATCTACATATGTATCATAGAACACTTATTTGTACATATCAGTGACAGTTAAACATCACATGCCAGTTTTCACTTAGTAGTACCTCATATCACAGGAAATTTTACCCGACAAAACAACAGAGAACGGTTTAGCTCCAAACTGCAAAGTCCTATTTGAATTTCAGGATTTTTTGTTTTCCTCACTGACAGCATGCATGAGCAGAATAAAGATCGCTAGAAATCCTTTTATATAGATGCCTGCTGTGGAGACACTACAAAGAGTTCAGTCTTCTTTCTAAAGAACATTTTCTAGTACCAGCCATCAATCCCACTTAGCAGTTATACTGCAGACTACTTACTGAACACCTTGACTATGGTAGGAGCCTCAAACACATTGTCCTCAGTTACTAGCATGCACACAAATCTCTTTTCATCACTGATCCTTGCATTACTGATAGACAAGGTGTAGTTTTCTGAGAGGCTCAATCTGTCTTTGTATTCTGGTACATCGTCGTAATGCACACTTTTCTTTGTAGAGGACCGGAAGGCAATAAATACAGGGGAGCCATCGGGCTTTTCCTAAAAAATCAAAATAATAATACATTTAAAAACCAGGCACATTCAGATGTTTCAGGATCACGTCTAGAAAAACAACATTTCTTTGGCCATATTTTTCCACCAATATTTAGAATAGCATCCAAGAAGAATAATTTTGGATATGAGCCTCGTATAAATCTTCAGTTACCGAAAATCACTCTTCACAAGAGAAGCTGTAAGTTCTTTTATAGGTATCAGCTTAAATATGTGAAAAGGCAAGGACAGAGCTCTAGGAATTGAAGCTTTTCTTGCATCTGGAGGACAGAATTAGTGACTGTTTTAAAACTGACAAGGGCTAACCTTATGTCTAATATAAAAGAAAAAACAGATGAAAAAAACATACAAATGTACAAAATGATATTCAGCTAACCATCACAGCAAGCATACACTTGAGCTGCAAATACTCATTTAGCAATCCTGGGCAATCCTTTGCATATTCATTACTTTAATCCACATACTTTCAATGTCTACACCTTTCCGTTTCAGCCTAAACTGACACAGCTAACCTTTACACGTTAACACAATTTAATGAGTCTTCATGGAGGAACAGTATTTGCTGCCCCAGTGAAACAATCATGCCCATTAAACAACAGAATCAGATTAATCACTAAAACCCATTGTTTTGTTCTCTGAGTCATAAAACTTAGCTCCAAGGGCTGCCATATAACAACTTATTATCAAAATAAAATATAATCTTGGCATACACAATTAAGCCCAAAGCACTGAAACATACAAATTCATGTCTTCCTCTGCTCCTACAAAAATTCTATGACCTAATAGGGAATTTAATCCAAAATGGGGACCAATCTCTCTTCTACTTGCCTCACAAGATCTTTGAGAAAATAAAATATGACAAAACATTTTAAAGTGCATGGCAAATTTCAAGTTATATTTTAAAAATCATTAACACTATGAATGTTCTGGACTAACTGTTTATGTCCCCACCAAATCCATAGGTAGAAGCCCTAGCCCCTGCTGAGATGGTATTTGGAGGTGGAACCTTTGAGGGGGAATTAGGTTTAGATGAGGTCGTGGCAATGCGGACCTCACAATAGAATTAGTGCCCTGATAAGAAGGGGAAGAGACACGAGAGTTCTCTCCCACTCCATGAAAGCACAAAGAAGAGGCCACGTGAGCCCGTAGCACAATGCCAGCTGTCTACAAATCAGGGGGAGGACCCTCACCAAGAGCTGAATCTGCCAGCACCTTGATCTTGAACTTCTCAGCCTCCAGAGCTGTGAGAAATAAGTACCTGTTGTTTAAATCCTCAGTCTATGGTATGTTGCTATAGCAGCCCATGCTAAGACAATTATTAAGCTAATCTTGGAGTTCAAAAGTTCTAGTTGGTTGAATATCTGAATACATTAATAATACTCACTTTAAATCTCTTTTTGTCACAGGTCCGCAATGTAAATCCTTGCCCTAAATCATTCCTCCTTAAGAGAAATATGTTCGACCAGTACTTTAAATTTCTGTGTTCATTCACTTATGCAATAAATAACAGTTATTAAATTTTGAGCACTTAACTATATGCCAGGTAGTTTCTTTGGACTTTCCATGCATTAATTGATTTAATACCCATAACAATCCTGTACGTTGGAGATATGATATTAGTGCCATTTACAGATTAGACAGTGGAGACAGTTTGGTTAAATAACTTGTCCGAGGGCCGAGCTGCTGTATCTCAGCAGAGCCAAGATTGGAGCTCAGCTGCCTGGCTCCATGATGACGATGACGACCCTGTACCACTGTCAATAGCTATTAGATGCAGTTTCTGTACCAGAACTGAGGCAGATGCTAGTGAAGAGGTTGGGGGGCTGGAGGGGGTGGGTGGTTACAGAGGGGTGCACAGGGACCTAGGGCCTTATTTACTGGGAGGTTATCCTGCAGTAGGGGAGAAGGCATCCGTCCTTCCTCTATGCTTGCTCCCTTTCCCTCTTTCCAAACCTGCCATCTGTCTTTCAGGTTACATTGAATTAGAGCTTGTATACTATGTCTGCAAATCAACACTGTTTTTAGAGCACATGGTATTCCAAAAATGTATCTCATCGGTTTACTGCTGAAGCATTTTGCTTAATTAACAATTTTAAAACTGCCATTATTGTTTGTTTCCACAACCATTGTGCCAGTTCAGTTTAGGTGAAAATTATTCCCTGCATTATTGTCAAAAATGTCTGTGCTCACAGAAGTTTTCACCATCTGTGTTCCATTGATTTGGCAGTAAGCTGGACTTAACAGGTGAATGATGTAGTAGCTTCCTAGACCGGAGGAATTTTAGGGGTGCGAATAGACCTTGTGCCCTAACTTCATATTTCCACTTTTAGAGGAAACCGGAAATAGTTCAACGTGAGCTGGATTCACAACGTGAGCTGGGTAGCAGGAGAGTACGGGGAGTGTTACACGTCCCCTCACCTCTTAGCTCTCCTTTCACATGCCCCTCACACACAGCATGCTTTCGTCTTGCCAGCCCCACAGCCATAGCAGCTTACATTTTCATACAATTATCATGTGCCAAGCCCTAGGTAAGTATTCTGATGAGTTACTTCATGTAACCCTCACAACACTACAAGGAAGATAATTCTTATCTCATTTTGATGAGACAATGGGAATTCATTAGCTCATTCAGAGTTCCACAGTGAGTATGTGGTAGAACGTATTGGTCTGACTTCAGAACCCATATTTTAAAAGACCCTGTTATACCACGCTTTGGAAGCAAACTTAAGCACGTGTCCCAAAGTGTGTTCTGCAGAATGTTCTTGCAGATATCTGAGGGAAAAAGGTTGCGTGGTTAAATAAACCGAAGAAATGAATCAAACTCAGACAATTCATAATGCATCTTAATATATGAAAGGCTCTGAGAAGCGTTGTAGTAAAGAAACTTCAAAATCATTTGACCATCAAATCCTTTTCCTATTCAAATACCTTTTAACATTTCAAGAAGCTAGGGAAAATGCGCCATTGTGTTTAAATAAACATATGCCTACGTGAAGCTTTCAACTACCATGAGTTTCATGTGATCCCGCCTTGGGAAATCATGCCCCATAGAACAACTTTTGTTGGTGTTGGTAATTAAATTGAGAAATTGTATCAGTTGATGTCACTTAGCCACCCCACATACACCTACCGGGATATCTACTGTCCATTTCCAGACCCACCTATACCTTGATACTTGAGAAAATATGATTTTGCTATTTGTAAGAAATGGATAAAATCAACAATGTTAAATGCATAAAGGAGCTACCACATCAACACAGTTCTAAGGTAAATATCAGAAATGAGCTTCAAACGCTGACGAATAATTCCCAATGAATATCTGGGTACTCTGGCCACTGGTGCGTCTTGCTTTTGCAGTAGCTACACCAAGCAGAACATAAGTACGTAGCAGTTGTCCTTCACTGAGCTCTGTCCCATACTCCACTCACATCACTCTGGAACTCAGCCTTTTCCTCTGCCTCTAAAATTGAAGGTTGAGTTTTATAGACTACTGTGACCTAAGAATTAGGTGTCCACTGGCATTATTTTACAATAGCATTTGCTATGTAAGAGTTAGGAATTATTCTTTCGACATATTCAACACGTGAATTCTACCTTCCTACATTTGTACCACAGTTGAACATTGCCATTCTGTTCATTTTAAATTCACATTCACCTACAGAAGGAATTTTGTTTCAAAAACTAGAGGCAATTAACCAAATCCAAGGTAGGTCACACTTACATATTTCCATTTGCCAAACATGAGATTCTGAGGTACATTGAGTCGGCAAGGCATGATAACGGTATCGCCATATGCTGAATTTACAGTGTACAATCCAAGGCCTTTGGGACAAAAAGGGGGAGTAAAGAGAGAAGATTATTAAATAGTTTCCTGAAGTAGCAAAGTATAGTAGTCCCCCTTACCTATAGGGCATACATTCCAAGACCCCCAGTGGATGCCTGAAACTGCAGATAGTACCAAACCCTATATTTATTATGTTTTTTCTTACACATACATACCTATGATAAAGTTCAATTTATAAATTAAGGCACAGTAAGACATTAACACCAATAACTAATAATAAAACAGAACAGAGCAGGATGGTGCAAGATTTTATCACACTACTCAGAATGGTGCTCATTTAAACTTATGAATTGTTTATTTCTGGAATTTTCCATTTAATATTTTCAGATGGCAGTTAACCATGGATATCTGAAACCTCAGAAAACAAACCTACAGATAAAGGGGAGCTACTATAACCAGTTCAAGACGCATGTTTTAATGAAGGTTACCTATTATAATTTTATCTTAAATGGCATACTAAAAGTATGAAGCTACTAGAATATATTTACTATTTACCAACAACTCTGATTTAGCTACTAAGCTGTTCAATGTCACACAATTCAAATTTATAGACTGGCCCCAATATTATCAGGGAAGAGATAAGTGTGTTTTCCAAGGGAACACAGTGGAATCTGAGGGTGTATTTTCTTTGTGTTTCATAGGAAAAGCATTCACTACGTTGCACAGAAATGTGGAACTGTACAAAGATTAACATGCATTACATTCTCAAAGCTAGCTTTAAATATATTTGTGTTTCTTATTTGATAATACTGTCAAATTTATTTTATAGAAAAATTTTAAAAGTATTAAAAACTAAGAACTAATACACATAAGGCCATACTGAATTTTAATTATAAATGGGAAAATAAGCATGAAAATGGCTTATTTTATAGTAGTAATGGTTAAAATACTAGTTTTCATTTTGATTCTACATAAAATATCATGATAAAAATGTGTTGTATGAAAAATCTTCATAAAGTATTTACAAAGTGATTGTCCTGCATTTTTGCTAGACAATCTAACTAACTCTCAATTTGCTACTAAAGTACAGAGAACTTCCTGGTCTAATGTAATTCTTTATCGAAAAAAAATGTAAATGATAAAAAATTAGATTGTTAAAAAACCCCACCATTGTTGCCTATGTATATAACATAGTATTCAAATCTGTATATATTCATGAGGTTTAATAAAAAACTCAGACATTTAACCTGGCAATAGGACTTAGGAAACATCTCAGGTTTTTTAACCTCATTTTGGTTACAATAATCTTTTAGATTAAATACTTTTATAATTAAGATATGTCCTAATTGGACATAGATTGTGAGGAGGCTAATTTTGTAGAGAAAATGATATTTTGTCCACCAGGTGGTGCAAAAGTGCAAAGCTAAGGCAATTTGCAACACAGAAATCAGACCATCTTAGGACTTTCTGAAGAAAACAAGACACAGTGAATAGCATATTTTACTGTTACTCATCACTCACAACGTATACAAAATTTCATGTAGGGATAAAAAAATCAGTAACCTTTGTAAATAAAAAACGTAATAAGATTCCTATTTTAAAATTCTGTCAATTGAGGAAGCTACTTCACTTTAAAGCAATTTTGTCCCAGTGAACAACATTACGAAGAACACAGATTTGTATGCATTTATGTCACATAACAACTAGTTTCCAGCATTGTTAACATTGTCAAAATAAAGAATACAAAGTATAAATCACAAGAATGTGTTTTTCACTTGCTATTGGAGAAAAGATATTTACTAAAATTATTTATTATATGTTCAGTGTTATAATTAAAAATTATGTCAGTAATTTTTAAGTTGTTTAGGGTTCCCCATACTGTAACTTTAATTCTTTATAACTTCAAACCATTGAAGAGTATAATCCTGTAAATGAAGAAATGATCTCTTCAGCCTTATTAAAATAAAAATTGTAAGAGTTTAGATATATGGTTGCAGACATTCAAACTAACTAGAGTTAAGAAATTGCTTTATTTCACAATACAGTACTTATTTTCTATAATACTTTGGCTTTTAAGTGTGTAACTTCTATTGTGTAATTTTAAGTTCTGTTCATGTACAACATAGGGGCAGGTATGCCAAGCCAAGGAAACCATTTTGTGATTTAATGTTTTGTTTTTTCATCCGGATAGCAAGGTGCTTGAGTATATAATAATTCTAAGATGATTTGGATGTAACCTTAAATTATGGCAGGCACACATATCTCTAGATCTCTTATCATTATAAAAGTATACCTTCTTTTGATAATGACAATGCTTACATGGTTGGTCAAGAAGTGAAAACAATTTACAGAGCTTAGGTACCAATGAGGTGAATCCCTTGCCAGGTATACAGAGAAATAAGAAAATTTCTCTTCTAAAAATTTAATGCTTTCCTTTTTCTTTCAGGCCATTTTTATTTTATCTTCCCTATAGAACTGTATATATACACATATATATGAGTTTCAAGTACATAGTGTATTAACGAGATGAAAGTGAAATTACAACAGGGAAGGGCCTATGTATTTTTAATCTCTGCATCCCCAGGGGCAAAGCCTGGCGTCGAATGGGCATCTAGTAAGACGATTTCTCACTTGAATGTTGTGGAGTCCTTTCCATTTTGGTTATCAAATTAACATTTGAAAATCAGGAAGGAGTTAATAACACTGGGACTTTGAGAATTCTTATTCCCACCATATACTCTAGAAGCTGTCATATATTGTCTTTGATGTGTAGAAAACATGGATTTGTGCTTGGATGGCACTCTTGTTTTTGAAGAGAAACAACACAAAGCAAACCTTTTTACAAGAGTTCATGTATGAAACTACAGGACAGAACATTCCTCCTTTCCCTTTCAAGAGAAATTAAAGATTATTTGCGCTCTGTGATTTGTGAATGATACTATGAAATGCCTTTTTCTTACTTGTGAAGACCATAAAGCACAGAGTTGTTTTTAAAAGTATTTGAAAATTCTTGCATTGGGTCTTAATGACTGCTTGATATCCAAAATTAGCCAGGACAGAACTCTTTAAAGCATAACAAACATAAGGAAAATACAACATGTGAACAAAATGAGGCCAGTAGTTAAAAGGCCAACAGTTACAAACAGAAGCACTGGTCTGTAGACTTAGGGCAGAATGAATGATAACCAGATGGCAGCATTAGGACCCACAATCATGAGGATTTTAGAAATAATTTTCAAGGTTGCTATAATCAACTTTCCTCTTCTGGTAAGAGCAAACCGACCCCCAGATTTCTCTGACAGAAAGAGTAAATGCTTGAATCTGTGGGAGAGCTAGTATCTCTAAGCTCCTAGGGCTGAAGTGGCTACAAGGACAACTGTGATGTGGTGATGACTTAGCATCCTGATTTCTAAATGTCTCTAGAGATGAAGTGCCAATGAGACCCAAAGTACCTGTCAGCACAAATGATTGTGTTTATACTTTTCATACAAGCGAAAGATTTTTTCTTTGAATTGCCAAGTCTGAATCAAATTTGGCTTACTAAAATTTGCCTGCAATTGTCTCCCTGTAATGTTAGTTGGTTAAATTACTCATGGTTTTATAGCCAAGAGATTATTGGAGCCTACTACAAGTATAGGATGCCTATGATGTCCTTCTTCAAAAAGGTTAAATAGAAAATAAAGCAGGAATATATGTGTGCACAAGTGTGTGCATTTCTATGTGGTACACGTTATATCTATATGTACATGCGTATGTCATAAGATACTTTAAATTGGGCTAGAAACTTTCTGTATTAAATGTGTTATATAAATTTAAGGTATTGTTATGAGTTATTAATATTATTATTGCTACCAAAATATCCTAAAATAAAAAAATTATAAAAACATGTTATACTTGAGAAACAGTATGTAACTACTTAAGCATTTTTTGTTTTGTTTTATGAAGAGTTATTAACTAGAGATAAAAGACAATAGAACTAGAAAGGCTATACAGGAGAATTCATTGAAAATACAATGGGAAAAGCACAGCGTAAGAAAATCTCTTGACCAAATAATTCTGACATATAGAATCTCAGGCAAGTGATCATAAAACAAGGTAGTTATAGTTATGCATATTGTATAGCAAGTAATTTAAAGAGGTTCTGAAACAGACTCTGGGAAAATTTTGAAGTTAGGTAACACTTCTTACTTCTAATTGAAATAATAAAAACATGTAATAATTTTGGCCATATTGGTGAGAAACACTTTTTCTGTATAAACTAATTCTTAAGGACTATCAACTTCGGAGTAATCATCCTTTTGCTTTGCTAACATATAGACATTTGCGCTAAGGTCGCTTAAAATTCAGAATCTGCTACCACATTTCAAGTAGAAAAACAGCAAATAATATAGAAAATAGGATGAGAATTCAACACAGTCTATTTTTACATGCTGTAATTTAGCATGGTTAATTATTTTTTAGCTCATTGATATTTTAATAGCATCATCATTCTTAAAAGCATTCTTTTTTTTTTCCTTAGCTCTGCAGCTCTATTAGGAGCCATAGAAGATTTACTCACAATTACAGTTGGCTCAGAGCTTATAAGAACTGACTCCCAGTTCTACAGGAATTCTAGAAAATTTTATTTGTGCAAATGAATTGTTGGGGAGGAAGTAGGTAGAAATAAGAAAGTTATCCTAAGAGGTTACTTTCATATTTATTTGACTGAATTTGACAGGTAAACACACTAGTTCCCTATTTGCTTTATTCGTGAATTAAGATATGTACAACTCTAACTAAGACATGCAAATATTTTGTAACTGGTCTCGAGCTGGTTTTGAAACCGGATGAGGTTTCTCTACCTCATCACTACCGACATCTGGGGCTGAATAAATCTTTATTGTGGGGGACTCTCCTGTGCATGCTGTGCAGCACCCCTGCCTCTGCCCATTAGATGCCAAAGGCACCCTTCCCCAGTTACGACAACAAGAAAATTAACAGACATGACAAATGCCCCCGGGAGGAAAATGGCACCCCAAACTACTATCTAGTTGAGAACCACTGGTGTAGGACTTCAACTCTTGGCTTCTTTCATTCAGTAAAACTGTGGTTTCCAATGAAGGGATCTATGTTATAAAATATAATTTTAGTGTAGGACTAAATAATATTCAGTAGGACTGAATATGAATGAAGGAATGGAGGCAGAAATGGCACATAATAACACCTGGTTATTATCAAATTCAAATTAGTTTTCCTCACTAAAATATTGTATATTAAACTATACAGGGGCATTGATTGCTGACCCTAGAAATGAGATCCAATATCTTTACAGAAATTTCAAAAAATATTCTGTCTTTGCTTTTACTTCCCTTGCCTTTGATGTTAAATTCATAGAATCCTCTCTGAACCCAATGTCCGTTAGTTTAGTATCTATGCTTTCTTCTATGCAATTTATTGTTTCAGGTCTTATGTTTAGGTCTTTGACCCATTTTGAGTTAATTTTGGAACGTGGTGACAGATAGCAGTCTAGTTTTATTCTTTTGCACCTGGCTTTCTAATTTCCCCAGCACCATTTATTGAAGAGGCTTTCTATTCTTCATTGTATGTTTTTGGCTCTTTTGTCGAAAACTATCTGCTCATATATGCATGGGTTTATTTCTGGGTTTTCAATTCTATTCCATTGGTCTGTGAGCCTGTTTTTCAGCCAGTGCCGTGCTGTTTTGATTATTGTCGCTTGTAATACAAATTGAAGTCAGGGAGTGTGATACCTTCATCCTTGTTCTTTTTTTGGAGGATTGCTTTGGCTATACAGGGTCTTTTGTGATTCCATAGATATCTGATGATTTTTTGGTTCTATTTCTTGAAAAAAATCCTTGGGATTTTGATGGGAATTGCATTAAATCTGTGTATTACTTTGGGTAATATGGCCATTTTAACTATGCTGATTCTTCCAATCCAAGAATATGGAATATCTTTCTATTTCTTTGAGTCTTATTCAATTTCTTGTAATAATATAGTTTTCAGCATATAGGTCCTTCACATCCTTTGCCAAGTTTATTCTTAGGTATTTTATTCTTTTTGTTGCAATTGCAAAAGGAATTTTTTTCCCCTGAAATTTCATTGTTAGTATATAGAAATGCAATGGATTTTTGTACATCAATTTTGCAACCTGCAACTTTACTGTATTCATGAAATTCATTTATTGTTTTTATAGTTTTTTGTTGTTGTTGTTTTGGTGGCATCTTTAGGGCTTTCTTTATAAAGAATTATGTCATCTGCAAAAAGTGACAATTTAACTTCATTCCCAATTTGGATGCCTTTGGTTTCTTTCTCTTGCCTAATGGCTCTGGCTGGGACTTCCAATACTATGTTGAATAACAGTGATAACGGGAGGCAAATCATCTTCTTCCTGATTTTAGAGGAAAAGCTGTCAGTTTTTTTCCATCAACTATGGTATTAGCTGAGGTTTTATCATATATGGCCTTTATTATGTTGAGGTACTTTCCTTCTAAACCCATTTTATTAAGTGTTTTAATCATAAATGGATACTGTATCTTGTCAAATGCTTTTTCTGCACTTATAGATATAATAGTATGGTTTTTATCTTTTATTTTGTTTATATGGTATATCACATTGATTGATTTGCATATATTGAACATGGATAGATCTTGAGATTATAGTGCTAAGCAAAATAAGTCAGACAGAAAAAATGAAGGACCACATGACTTCACTCATATGCAGGATATAAAACTGAAAGCAACAAAAGAACAAGGCAAACAAACAAAGAAACAAAAACTCATAGACACAGACAACAAATAGTTCAGTGTTTACCAGAGGGTAAGAGGTGGGGGGGGTGATAGAAGAGGGTAAAGGGGGTCAAATATGTAGTGATGGACAGAGAACTGGCTCTGGGTGGTAAGCACACAATGTGATATACAGATGATGTATGATAGAGATAGATACTTGAAGCCTATAAAATTTTACTAACCAATGTCACCCCAATAAATTTAATAAATAAATTAAAAAATATATTCTTTCTTAGCAAATCTACCACATGTGCCACAATCAAGTACAAATTATAGATGCTATGTGTCCTTTCTAACCTATACATGGTGCATATCTTTTATTTAATATGATAAAATATCATAGTCCTTTTGATAGAGAGGGTGAAGTAGATACCTTTAAAGTATCTTCCAAACCTGTGATTTTATCATTCAATGACACAAAGTTATCTCACAATTCTTCCCATGCTTTATTACATTAACAAGAGTTTAAGATTTTTGTCAAGGTCATGTGATATATAGCAAGTAAGATTGTGTGTGTGTGTGTGTGTGTGTGTGCGCGCGCGCGTTACAAGGGCCTGTAATTCCCAAGTAATCTGGAGTGGGTGGCAGATGGGAGACGACAACTGATGAAATCTAATGTTATTTTGAGAAATAGGTTTTTCTCCTCTCTTTTTCTTTTTCAATTTCCCCTCAATACATTTGGGTAGTTGGGGGTCATGTAGGGTCTTTGTTGAATCTGAAGTAGGAATACATTTGTTTAACATTCACTTTTTGCACTGCCTTTCAAATGGTCATATATTATAAAGTAGGTATGATTGTGTAACTCTCTACAAATAAGGGAAATAGTAATTCTTCCTTTCTCTTTCTCCTGTCAGTTTCCACAATTCTATAAATGCATTACATTATATCTTTAGATACAATGGTGAAGACATTATGGAATAATATTTACAGGGAAAAGGCCCATCTTAATAAATTATAAAATACTGTTGGTACCCAAAAATATGTTTTAAGATATGTGGTCTTTACTGCCTTCCAAGTTTGTTATATTATAATGTTCAAAATATTTATCTTCTCTGAAAAGTATAGGTCAATGTAATAATCCATATTATGTCTTAGAAAGGAGATCTATAAAACAATACAAATTTTAAAATAGAATATCAGCATTTGCATTACTGTGCTAAAAACTATGTTCTCAATTTACTATTTCCCGATAGCTCATTATACCATAAGCATGGAGTGAACTATAAAACTATAAAGTCATAATTCTCCCCTATTAATATAGGCTTTGGCCCATCTCTCCTTTATTTTTATCATTGTTACCCAGCCTCTGGCTGAATTCCTGTATGTCCTTAAAGGCCTATATCAAAGGCATCTATTTATACATTCAATCATACATTGAGTATTTATTGAGCACCTACTACAGGCACAGTGCTAGATGTTCTTTGTGGGGAAAACACATAAAAAGAATATTGAGGCCTATTCCTCAAGGAACACGATGGAATTCTATGAGTTGCTTGATAGCTTAACTAAGTGTTGTGGGAATGCAGAGAAAGGAATCCTAACAATGAGCTTGAGGATACTGGTAAAGGCTTCATGGAGAAAATTTCATTTGTCTTGAACACAGAATAAAGGTTTCTATAGATGGGAAGATATTTTACTGGAATGTCCTAGCCAGGTACCATGTAGAGGCATAGAGTGACACTTGGTCTCTTCTCCTATGGCAAATTCCATTTTTTATTTTTTATTATAGTAATTTCTATAGAGTAAATCTTTGGTCTTCATAAGGAACATGTCCTAACTGGCAGTTTTTCCAAATTCTCAAATGCACATAAAATTTCCCTCACAAAATGTAATAAACAGATCTTTTCAGTTTCTCTTTACTTTCCTCATCAATACTAGCATTTGGATTCCTTTTGGGGCTACTTTTAATGTGTAAGGAAAAATTCTATTTAGAAAATTTTTAAAAGCAACAGAATTGATTTAAGTTGCAGATTATTATTTTTACTTTTTTGAGAGATGTCTCATAAATTTTAAATCTTCAAATGTGCAGATTCTACTGTGCTTGTTAGAGTTTCTTAACTTGGGGTCCATGAATGAACTCTAGGCCATCTATGATTCCTCTAAAGTAACTTTAAAAGCCCCCAAACTGTGGTATACTGAAACATTTGTTTTAATAGAAAGAGAATGCAAAGCTTTCATCAGGTTGTCAAAGAGATTGAATAAAAAATAAAATGCTTAAGGTTCATTCTAAATTGAATACAACTTATGGGAGCACAATTTGATGGTATCTATCAAATTTTGAAATGCTAATGCCCTTTGATCTAATAATTCTACCACTGAGAATCTACCCTCCAAAAGTTTTTGCACAAGTGCACAATTGTATTCAAAGATAATACACCACTATTTTGAATACTAAAAACTAGCATAACAAAATGTTTATTCCTATGGGAATAATAAGATAAAGTGCATATCCACAAAATATTCTACATGAACCCATTGAAACGAAGAGCCAAATATATTGTATTTCTTTTCCTTCTATATATAATTATTTATAATTTTTTATCACTCATTCATTCATTGACTACTGAATGTCTACTCTATGTCAATCACTGTTCCAGGGTGGGGAATCCAGCAGTGATAAAAAAAAATAAACAAACAAACAAACAAGCAAACAAACCTGCTTTCGTGAAGTTTAAATTCTAGACATATATATTTATTCATGTATTTAAAAGGTTAATTTCTTTTCAAAAAGGGGAAAAATGATCAGTTTATAATTCCTCTACTATATTGCAAGCTATTTAAAGGAAAAGCGTACATTTTATTCATGTTGAAATTTGTTACAGCACCCTGAAGATTGTCGGAGCTCAATAATAATAGGTAAAATTAAACCCCATTGTACCATATTGAAAGGAACTCTCTGAGATCGTATTCTTATAGCCCATATTCCTTTCTCTGCATTTAATATTCCAGGAAACAATACGTTATTCTTTGAAATTCTAGGAAATCTAGCATGAGGGTGAGGGGCACTATGATGATTAGAAGTCAGTATCTTAAAATTGTTCACAAAAAGCTACTTTTGATTTAAAATATCTTTAAATGGAATATAACTTACATGCAAAACAGTGCACAGATCTAGACTTAGATAGAAACATCACTAAAAGCACCAGACTTTAAGGTTTCTTTGGCAACTCTTCTCACATTCTTTGTTCTAATGATGAGACTGAGATTCCCACACATTTGTCCCAAAACCGACCTCTGTGTTTACCATGTCATCATTCCTTAGTGATGAGCTTTTGACTAGGCTGTGGGGTATATGCCAACAGGCTAAAACACTGGTCCCTTTGTGGGGACAAACTTAAATAAAATCACTTAAAAACACTTGAGGCTGTGTGTGTGTGTATGCGCATGCACGTGTGTCTGTTTGGGGGGATTAGAAGGGAGACAGAGAACCCTTTGACCCCAAAATTTTAAATTTTGTATATACAAAGAACAACATTCTATTTTTATTTTAAAATATATTTTCTCTAGTGAAGGAGACTAAAAAGGAAATTGTTTAAGCACATTTTCCTTTATATTATATAGTTTGTTCATTATAAAAATTTAAAAGCATTTATGTAATTAATCATTTATTAATTGAAGTTCATAAAACTATTTTCTACTATCATACTTCTTATCTAGGAGTTGATGCTGTGTTTTAAATGCTCATAAAAGGAGAGTCCTCCATTCAGTTAGTCAATACGATGTAATTCAATGAAAATAATAAATACAATATTATTTTCCTCTCTCTTCTCCCAATTCAATTTACTGCATTAGTTCTTGTATTGACTGTATTCAGATTCTGCGGACTTCAATTGGGAACGAGCTTAACTAAAGAGGTAGATGGAAAAAACCAATATTTGAATACTCCCTTGGGTTAAAATAATGCAAAGGAAAGACAAATACATTTATGCTCCAGTGCTCTGAATAATTTCTTCACATGCAAGTCCAGGTTTAAGAGTATCAGTTGTATTTGAATGGTGAAAATTACGTTTTCTTGTGTATTTTGCCATAAGTTGTATTGAAATTGTGAATACAGTTCAATTATTTTAAGAAGAACAATAATCATACTGTATTCACCAAAGCACCATCAACAGGAAAGTCAGCAAAACACTTGACAAAAGCCTTTAATTGCATCATCTGAAGTAATGGAAACTTTTGGAATTGAGAGTAGAGTCTGCCTTCAGAAAGAGTTCATAGTTATTGTGACATTATTAAATTTGTTTTCTGAAAATAATTTAAAGCCATGACAACAAGACGACCTTTTGATTTGAAAAAATCAAAGCTGTCCTGGATAGTACTCTCAAATTCCCAAACAACAAATTCCTAATAGTTTTAATACTCCTCAAAACATGAGAAAAAAAATATGTCATGCAGACTTTTAGCTAATAAGATCATCATTGTTTTCACAGAGAGTTTCAGTTAATAACAGTGTGTGCTAATCACATTACTTTACCATTTAAAGTAATATTCAATAGCATTAGAGAATTGTAATTTATAATTGAGACAGTGAATAACCGGTGAGAGCAAATGAATTGTTAAGGCTACTAAATAAGCAGAGTAGTGAACTCTCACTTCTGGATTGGTTCAGCGATCTTGTCCAATATGCTCACTTCTGGTATATTCCATATGAAGTATCTAACTAGGTACCAAGAAATATTTACATCAGTTGAAATAGATTTTTGCTCTTTTTTTCACATGAATCCCAATTAGCATTGGCTAGATCTCCTGAGGATATAGATTTCAATCAAACATGGTAAGTAATAAAGGTTAAAAAGCTATTTAATAGGTTTTCTGCTATATTCAGTACAGATTGCTGGCTGGTTTCCGAGACTGAGATTTGTGTAAATTCCATGCTTTTAATTGACAGTTCCCCAGAGGCGTTGTAATATAATTTAAGGTCATAGTAAGAAAATGATGGCTGTCTATGGCATTTTCCCTCTCTCTAAGAACTAAACTGACTTTTCTATAGTTTTGAGGAAGAAAGAGAAATAGAAATATTTGTCCAACATAATTTTTTGAAAGAGATTAAAACCACAGAAAAGACAAAATTTTAAAGTAAAACTGTTACATACACTTAGGAAATCAGTATAATCCATTGCATGAAAATGAAATCATCTTCTAGCCTTTAGAAGTCTTGGGTCACCCCAAAGACCAATTCAGTATGGAAAACAATACCCATCGTAGCTTGTCCACAGTCAGAGCTCAATGAAGTAACCATGGAATGCATGAACTTAGACAATTCTGTCATTTTTTAATATTGACAATAAGTTTTCATATATTCCATTTTCCCTGACAGTCATTATTCTTAATTGATCAGTGGGAGGAAAAGTAGGAAAGAGGACAAGATGATTTAAGAAGGCAATGAGTAGAGATGAGAAATACAGGAAGCTGTATTGAAAGGTAGTTTTATCATTCCTAAGCCTCAGAATAGAGGAATGTTTTAAAGATCTTGGAACGGAAGTTGCCTCCAGGTTTGAAACTTTCCCTTACTCCCAAAGATTGTAACTCTGAAATCTTCCTCTTATTGTTCCAGAGGCCAAGCGTAACTTTAAAATGTGCCCTATTTATGCTTTAATTTAGGAAATGGTTTAATGCACCACAGAAGAATTTTTGGAAAACTAGCTATCATGGACAAGGTGGGGGGAAAAAATACTAGATAAGGAAAACAAGTTCTTACAGCAGCAACATAACAATGGTTCTTCTATAGACACTGATCACAGGAACATGAGAATGTGGACAGTGTTATTAAACTCTACTCGGACACGGCACGCCTCTCCTGAGAAAAGTATCTGCATTCAGTTAGTTTTCTGTGTTTGCTGAAGTTTCCATCATATCTCACATGCTTCTGCTTCACATCTTCACATCCTCATTTAAGCACTGACTAATACATGCTTCCTCTTCTTTGTTATTCAAGGGAAAACAATGTTTGTGAGGTTTGATGGACATGAGAATGTACCTCATAGCCCCCAACTGCAGGGACAGTAATTTTCCAAGAACTCTGAGTGCAGCACTCCATTCATCACAAGTTTGTGCTTAAGGCCACATTTTCCACTAGCTGTTCCCAGCTCATGGTTGAGCACAGAAGGGATACAAAGGCAGGCAAGATTCTGGAAGACCAGGGACTCTTGTGAGGGTTGACTATGGTCAAGGACTCCCCGACAAACAATTCTTAGACCGCACGACAATCTAGGGCACTTTCACCCAACCTTCTATTCCTCAGGATCGGATTGACATTGCAGTCTGACGATTCTCCCAGCTCACCAGCTCCCTCCTCTTTTTTTCTAACATAGACGTTTCCCCTGATATAATCCTTGCATGTTTAATCTTCTTTGGCATTCACTCTTAGAGGCTCCTGACTAACAAATACATGGGGGAAATGAAGCAGATCATAACTATATTGATACACTGACATTAGTAGACTACTGAATTCTAGAAAATTAGAATTTCAATACGAACTTAGTGGGGAAAAAATCACTTTGATTTAGTAAGGGGTTAACTAAATTCAAAATAAGTAATACATTAGAGCAATAATAGCAATAATAAACTTTTATGCTTTATAGTATGCAATATTCTCAAAAATATTGTACATTTTTGCATTGGGTCTCACAAAAGCCCTCTATAGTGGGCAAATATTACGATACTTCATTTGATTGATATGACACTGTTTGCCCTGCAAAGCCAAGAGAATATCCCAACATTATCAAGCCAGCATGTGATGGAGCCAGAGCTCAAAATTAATTCTCAACTCTTGTCCAAGTCTCATCACTATTATAGATACAGAAAATGATTACATGTTCTTATTTCCTTTTCTATGACGACTAATTTAAAAATATTGTTTGAAAAAAATGTTAAAATGCTTTCCATGTTTAGACTTAAATATTTTTTAAAAACTTACAGATTGGAGGTACTAGAAAGAAAATACACTAACATATCCGATCATCTATCTCTCAGTGGGAAGCTATGTAGCAACTGGCATTTATTGCCAGGAAATATACTAAATCCTGTCCATGATAGCTCATCAAATTTTCAAAATAGCAAAGGAAGCTGTAAATTACTGAGGATGTAGGTGTCTGTCAGATAAGGAACCAGAGGTATAATACAGCTCTTTAAGGAGAATAAGGCCCTCAGGTAACAGGCATGGTAGCACTTTACTATGCATTTCACACACCTAGCACAGTGGGGATAATAGACTACCAGGAAAAAAAATATATATTGGATGAATAAAATGAAAAGGCTGGGATTCAAATCCAGTCTTTCTAACTTCAAAATACATGTTTTTCCTCTCCATCAAAAATACTTTTCAAAATTATAACTTTTAAGTGAGTTAATAGTTTAACTTCACACAAAAACCAACTTTATTCATAATCGCCAACGTTGGGAAGCAATTGAGATGTCTTTTAGTAGATGAATGCATAAACCGACTCTGGGATAGCCATACGACAGGATATTATTCAACAGTAAAAGGGAATGATCTATCAAGCCATGAAAAGACACAGGGAACTTTAAATGTATATAGCTAAGTGAAAAATAGCCAACCTGAAAAGTCTACATACTGTATGGTTCCAATTATATGCCATTATAGAAAAGGCAAGACTATGGGGATAGTAAAAAGATCAGAGGTTGCCAGGGTTTCAAGGGAGGGAGGGAGGGAGTGATGGATAGCTGGAGTACAGGGAATGTTTAGGGCAGTGAAATATTCTGATACTATAATGGTGGACACAGTCATTATACATTTGTCAAAACCCATAAAATGTACAACAAAAAGAGGAAAACCTAATATAAATTATAGACTTAATTTAATAATAATAATGTTTCAATACTGACTCAATGATTCTAATAATTGTACCACACTAAAGCAAGATATTAATAATAGGGAAACTGGGGGATGGGAGTTGTTGAAGGACTATATGGGAACTCTATTTTCTGTTCAATTTTCCTGTAAACCTAAAACAGACAAAAATGTTCCACTAATTTAAAAATTTTGATGCCACTAGTTTCTTAGTGTATAGAATGCATTCTATATTTAGACACTATCATGTAATTTCCCTTGGTTACACCGGAGGGGAGAACATAAAAATCTTTAAGGGCAAAGTTTTGCATCCAGTAGCAAAGGTGATCTCAGTCCAGGCAGCTGAATTCCCAGGCAGATCTCAGAAGGTGATGACAACACCACGACCTCTGCCCAACAGTGTCCTGGGGGGGCTGTGCTGCAGCCCAGCAACCGCTGTTTTATGATTCTGTTTCCCACGTATTCCCAATCCCACTGAGGTGCTAATACATTTGGTTCATCTTTCCATTTAAAAAAGACAATGTCTTGGATAATTTGTTCATGGTTACTGCTCAGGGAGATTATGACACTCAAAATTCCCCTAAACTGAATATTATAATATTACCTCTTTGGCTCTGCTATTTTTAACAGCTTTTAAAGACAATGGTGTCATTAAGGTTAAAAAAAGTTCACTGTTCCTACACATTAAAATAGACTACCAGTTTACAGAGATGAGCTATAAGAGTGTCAGCAGGGTTTTAGATTGTATCACGACTTTTGTTTACGAAAGTAGGCCTAACGCTCCCCCCATAGTAATTAATTAAGAAAACAAACAAAATAGAAAAGACTGAAATGCTTAGGCTGTATCTCTGTGTCTGAAATCCAGTGGTTAATTTTCCAGTTAGTTCCCTTTTAAGAGACCTCCACAAATATGCAAGATGTGCATGTTCTTCAACCACAGTCCTACCTCTCTGCGTATGTAGAACAGATGATAAAGAACGGCTCTGGCATCAACTTTACAATATTTCTTCTCTACCTTTTTTGAATTGCAGGCAGCTTCCACATACAAATATGATTACTGGCACATGTTCCATCAGTAAGTATATATTAAACATCTCCTAGGTGATATTAAATATCTTCTAGGTGATGACTTTTGCTTGTTATTAAAAAAAAAACTGTTGATTCTTACTGCTAATTTTAAAAACTGGAAGTTACAAAGGAAATTTCCAACACACCACCTTACCTAACAGTCGCCCACGGTAAACATATATGATCAATGAAAATAACTGATACACATGTACTTCAGAAGCATATCATTATGGAAGTGTGCTATTCATTCCACAACTTGTGTGGCTACAAGGCAGCTTATGGTGTATATGTGAAAGCCATTACAATCTGCTGAAAAAGGAAAATGTCATGTGCGTGAAGAACAGGCGATAGCATAAATATAGGTTAAACATTTATCCAATATTGTTGATGTAATCTAAAAACTCTAAAAGACATATGCTAACCACCAAGAGGGTGCATGTCATTGGTATCAAATAAGTTTTTGCATTATTGACCTGTGCCAAACAGTCTTTAATTTTTCCTAAGAATATATTCTATAAACTTTTGAAAATCAAATTCCCCTCAATCCAAAGATTCTATTTCATATTCATTCAAAGGCATTGGACATAAAGCTATCGATTGGCTACAATATGTCAGATATTATATTCCTGTTGGGCATACAAATGGAAATCAGTTATCTATTCCAAGAGATTAAAATTTAGAAGAAGAGGCAAATGAAACGGCTAGCAGAACAACATAGCAGTTAAGACCTGGTCCCTGAAGCCAGACTGCATGGGTGTGACTCAAGCCCTGCTAATTGTAAAGTAGGTGACTTCCAGACAGTTACTTAGCTATATGTACTCCTATTAAATGAGAGACATAACAGTATGAAACGCATAGAGTTATTCTGAATATTAAATAAATTAATATATGCAAGTTGCTTAAGAGTGCTTTTCCTACAAGAAGTGCTCATAAGTGTTAGCTATTACGAAAAGGTGCTCAACATCGTTAATCATCAGGGAACTACAAATCAAAACCACAACGAGTTATCGCCTCACACTTATGAGAATTTACTGAAAATTCAAAGGACAAGTATTGTCCCAGATGTGGAGAAAAGGGAACCCCTATACACTGTTGGTGGGAATGTAAGTTGGTACAGCCATCATGGAAAACTGTACAGAGGTTTTCAAAAAATTAAAAATAGAAGTACTATATGCTCCATCAATCCGAATGCTACTACTTCTCTATATGTATCCAAAGGAAATAAAATAACTATATTGAAAAGATATTTGCATTCTCATAGTCATTGCAGTATTATTCACAGTAGCTAAGATATGCAAACACATAACTGTCAATGAATAAATCGATAAAGAAAAATCACACACGCACACACACACACACATGCACTGGATCTTATTCACCCTTAAAAAGGAAGGAGAGTGGCCGGTAGGCTCAGTGGTTGGAGTGCAGTGCTCATGACACCAAGGTGGTCGGTTTGAGTCCCATATGGGCCAGTGAGCTGTGTCCTCCACAACTAGACTGAAAACAACAACTTGACATGGAGCTGATGGGTCCTGGAAAAGCACACTGTTCCCCATATTCCTCAATTAAAAAAAAAGGGTAGGAAATCCTTCCATTAATGACAACATGCATCAACCTAGACATTATGCTGAGTGAAATAAGCTGGACACAGAAAGACAAATACTGCATCTCATGTGTGAAATCTAAAAAAAAAAGTCAAACTTACAGAAACAGAGAGTAGAATGGTGGTGCCAGGGTTTGGGGGGAGAATGGAGAGACATTGGTCAAGGGGTACAAACTTTCACTTCTAAGACCTAATATATAGTATGGTGACTGTAATTAATAATAATGTATTATTATATACTTGAAATTTGCTAAGAGAGTAGGTCTCAAGGTTCTCATCTCCCCTACACACACACACACACACACACACACACACACACACACACGGTAACTATATGAAGTGCTAGCTTGAACGTGGTAATCATTTCACAATGTATACATATATCAAAACATCACATTGTATACCTTAAATATATACAATGTTTATCCATCAAAAATACCTCAATGGAGATCAAAAAGTGTTAGCTATTATCTCTCTCTGGCTTTTATATAGTGGAATAAAAGAGATTATGTGCCAAATGTTGTAGGGGCAGAGGAGAGATTAAGGAATACATTGGAGAAGGCTTTACCCAAAAAGGCTATTCATATTAATCTTCACAGATGAGGATTTCTTCAAGTCAAAAGGAGAATGAAAGAAATTCCACGCAGAAGAAAGGCTGGGAGCAAAAGGCATGATCTTGTTCAGTAGTGTGGCTAAGGTTTAGGGACCTTACACATATGAGAGAAAACGTCAGGAAATATAGCTGGGATGGGAACTTTCTCGGTGATATTCTGAAAGCCCTTAAATGAAAGCTGAAAGCTGAAATAATTTGGACTATATTCTATATGGAGTGTGGAGACAAGTAAAGGGTTTTGAGTGCATTTTAAGGATGGCAGTGATTTCTGTTCAGATTTCCGCTGTTGAAAATTACCTTTAGCAGTCATGTGGAGAATACCCAGCTGGAGAAGGGACTAGGGGAAGGTAACCCTGTTAGAAAGATCAAATGTTAAGAAGGTCATGTAATTATAGTGAAATAGGACTGGGGAATGAAGAAGAGGAAACATGGTGAAGAGGAGACATTTCCAAAGTTGAATCAACGTGAGCTTCAGTAAGTTTGCTGCGTCGTGAAACTACAAAGTTCGCATTTCCCAACATAGCTAAGTACACTGCTCATGTGAAGAACAGCTAATACTTAGTCTCTGCAGAAGTACATCGTACACTGTGTGTGAAATCACACACCCGCTAGGCAAATAAGAAAGCTGCCTTTTTGTGTTAGCTCTTCGGAAAAGCTTGAGACTAAATAAGCAAAACAGTCCAAAGCAAATATTAATTCTGCTGATGTTAGGTGCCTGGGATTTCTAAATACAAATTGTTAACGTAACATGCATTTTGGCTTTTAACACATGCAAGCCCTTTTCAGCAAACACTACAAACTACAGAAAGAGAAAAACCCAAAGCCAGAACTTAAATTGTCCTTAAACCCCTCCCCCCCTTTTTTTAAAGGCTTTGTGTTTACCAATTAGGGCTTTGAAAAAGAAAGCACAGAAATGAAACATAATGGAAAAAGACCTACACGATTGTGCTTTTCAGTTACCACTGATTTTTCTCTTTTAGAGCAATTTCTGCATTCTTTTGGGACTCCAGAAGTGTTTCTGAAAGCCCTGACGAGTGGGTTAAGGACGTCATGCACAGCCGTGATATGAAGTACAAAGCCAGGGTGCTATTATTGTTTAAACATTCCAATTCCCAAGTGATCATGTGGCCACAGATAGTTGCCAAGGACTATTGCTGCTAACTTCGGTTACAAGTGAATTTCAGTTGTGCCTTGCACAACACCTCTCCTGTACAGGGAGAGAGTGGAAAATATTACTTATGTATCTTTCAGATATCTCTTCCGAAAGTCGCTGGTAGCTGGGAGTTAGCACACTCTGGTGTTCTTGTCTTTCTTTCCCTGCTGTACAAAAGAGTAATTGAGCGAGCTGTGCTCTGGTCTGCTGGGAAGTCAATCCATCCCACTAACCTGCACCTGCCTGGCTCGTGGCCTTGCTCCTATTCACCATTCAGTTGCTTTTGTGCGCTCTCCTTAAATGCCCTGACTCTGGGACATGATTTCCAAAATTATGGCCTCAAGCCCGCAAGACCATGGATTTTCATGTCCGCCAGCAATTCATTTTTCAAGTGTCTGCCATTGATGTTATGCAGCAGACAACATATTCAAAATTCAGTATAAAATATCAGTTCTATAACTCGTAGTTGAAAGAATACTGGCATAGGAATCTGGAGACCTGAGGTCTTGTCTCATCTTTACTTCTAAATCATCATAAACTTGCGTTCCTGGGCCTCAGTTTATTCATGGATAATCTGATATAAAACAAGGCTTAAATAGTTTAGGATTCACATTCCCCAATAGGAGATAAGGGTACAGTTCATGCTCAGCTGAGATTTGAAATCATATTATGTTTCTGTCTGGACTGGCAAAAGCTTAGAAAAAGAGAATTTCAAATTTCTTATTGTCATTTTATGACAATTTCCTGTTGGGGAGTCCAATGAATATTTTAATAACTTGACATTGAACAAACTTTGGTTTGGGCCTGACCACTGCACTGTACACCTAAAGCTGAAGTAGAGTAATACTGAATGTCAACTATAATTAAATATATATAAATTATATATATATAAATTATATATATGTGTGTGTGTGTGTATATATATATATAGTCGTGGATGTAAAGTATGGAATAGGGAAGACAGTCAATGGTATTGTAACAGCTATATACAATGTCAGAGGGATAGTAGACTTGGGGGGTTATCACTTTGTGAGGGGTGTAAATGTATAATCATTATGTTGTTCTGTACACCCAAAACTAATATAAAAATAAAATAAAAAATAATAATTATTGAAAAATTTTACTATATTACCTCAGTATGTAATACGTTTCAAGTATTGGCATATACCTTGTTTTATGTGTCTCCACTAGTACTATCATAATAAGCGCATTGGTGTAGAAACAATGTTGCAAACAATTCTGAACCAATTAGAATCATTTTGTTTAAATATGGAATGGAATGAATTAATATTATTTTATCTTAAATACTTTCATTATGGATAATAAAAACTTAATTGCATTTCAAAATTAGAATAATATTTCATGTATTTAAGATTATTGAGATATAAATTTCTAGGCAATTGAAATCTAACCCCTTACCATAGATTTTAAATTTTAAATTCTTTTAGATAGAAAACATTTGTACCATGTTGCATACTCCCCTGACTTCAAATCAATTATATGATTATTGCTAACATTTTATAGTGCTTAAAAATGCACCTCCTAAGTATATAATTTTTTAAACCAAATACTATTCAGTCTATAAATGAACTTTTCTGTGATAAATCAGTTACTTCTGTTTATTTTATTTATCTATTTTTTTAATTAAAGTTTATTGGGGTGACAATGGGTTTACATGGGTTACATGGGTTTCAAATATACAATTCTGTAATACATCATCTATATGTCACATTGTGTGTTCACCACCCAGATTCAGTTCTCCTTCCATCACCATATATTGGATCCCGTTTACCCTCAACTACCATCAGTTCCTTCTAAAAGCATATAGTATGCTATAACTCAGTGGGATCTTGGGAGCTACTGAAGTGATTAAACCTATTTGCCAGTATGCTAAACACCCCCACTCCAACAGAATTTTGAAATTGCTGTTTTGTTTGGAATGATTTCTCTCTTCTCCCACTCTTCCTGTCAGTTGCCTCTCTTGCTAATGCTAACAGCTCCTATGTGCATAGTACTTCAGAGCCCACCGAGCACTTCCCCTTACATTGCTCCATTTTGGGATGGAGTCTTGGAAGTCCCTCTCCAATTTGCCACCAAAGTGCCAGTCCTTTGAAAACATGACAATCAAACTTACAAAGAGATTCTATTTAAAGACTAAACAGTCTCTGAGGAAGGCCCCCAAGGAGCTTCCTTCAGAATAAAGTTTAGTTCACGGATATCAACATTTGTTTTGGCTGCTCAGAACCTTTGTGTTTCCCATGGGTTCTTGGCTGGGCCCTGAACGATCAAGACTGGAAGATAAGAAGCCTCTGACTCGATGAAATAGTTCTGCTATTCCACTTTTATAACGAAATGTTTATTGTGTTAGAGACAGTGCACATTAGAATGTGAGGTAACCTTAGAGATAGTTTACTGAAGAACACTCATCTGAGGAGCAGAGAATTGTTTGGTATTACAGGCAGAACTGACTTAAGGAAACAACTCTTCTGACTCTCAATCCAATATTCTCTTTATTAATACCACACTATGCATTTGTTCTAGCTGACCTTGGTATTTATAAAATACTGCGTTTTTGGGAGTTTGGCATAAATGATATGAAGAGGATAATGTATTTTCGAATATAGGTATTATGACATGCGATGGCATATAATAGAAAAACTGCCTTTCCCACAATTAAATTGCAAATATTATACCAGCATTTTTCTATAGTTTATAAAGTTAGAGGGGAAACACTTTAAAAGAGATATTGATTTTTTAAATGATATGTTACTGAGATGTACACTTGAAGCCTATATAATTTTATTGACCAATGTCACCCCAATAAATTTAGTAAATGAAAAAATTAAAAAGTAAGGCAAAGAAAGGTTATCTGACTACCTACCAGACCAAAAAAAAAAAAAAAAAGACCCTATATCTTGAAAATACTGAATCCTAAAATAAAAGGAAAGGAGAAAGGGAAGGGAGGGAAGGAAGGAGAAAGGAAAAAGAAGGAAGGAAGGAAGGAAGGAAGGAAGGAAGGAAGGAAGGAAGGAAGGAGGAAAGAAGGAAGGAAAGGAGGGAAAGAAGGGGGGAGGGAGAAAAAAGGGGGGAAGGGGAAAGGGAAGACTAGAATAAAAGTTATTTATTCTTTGCATATCAATATTAAAGTATGGTAATTTTTGTGTTTCAATAGTTTTCTCCCATCCTAATATAAACTATAATTAGTTTGTGATTTCAAGAGCAGCTTTCTGACATCAGGGCAAGGGTGGCTAAACTGGTCACTTCTGAGTGATGATGTAACTGAAAATCTCATTACTATTCCCCCTAAATACTTTACTGTCAACTAACCAATGCAATTAACACCAAATATTTTGGTGTTCAAGTGAGTGACAGTTTTGACTTGATATTTAATTCTTGGTAGACGTTGAAATAGAAGGAAAATGGTTGCTTATTACAGTTTCTAGTTCATTCTTTTGCTGGACAAATGACCACACTGGAATAGAAGGAAAATGGAGCAAGGACTTTGAGATTAGAATATTTCATTTTAATAAACATAGGTAATGACATAAGAGTAGTCTGTAAATCTCACTTTAGAAAAGTCAGATTTTTAGCTCTTTATTGCTAACAACCTTGTACCGTGTTTATACGTAACAAAAACACAGGGAAGTATACTTTTCTCACTTGGTTAGGAGAAGTTGGCTTGAATATTTGCAGATTTGTTCTCATGACTTATTCATAATGATTCACATGTTTGCCATTGGGTGAATTCTAGAGAAGATATTCTACTGCCAATTAATGTCGAAAATCTGCTGGTAAATCAAGCATAAGGTCTAAGAAAAAAATTGGGAGATTTTAATCAATAGGGGTACTAAACACAACTTACAATGAGGACCCTGAAGAGACTGTGTGAGAGAAGCCAATCCACAGCACATGGACCTTCTAGAAATAGGCTCGGAAAACAAAATGGTCATTCAGTAAAGTAATTTGAAATAAGAAAAGATAGCAGATATTATATTAATTTAAAGGACCAGTATTCATCTGTATGGCAATTCTAAAAATCTAATTTTAAAAGGTAGTTCTCCTTGGAGATTGTTAGAATTAAATGGATGTGGAGTAGTGAAGAATGTAGAACAGAGGGGTAGCCATATTTGAACGGAGATCATTTTGAGTAAATTGTTCTCTCTAGAATCCACATCAGCTTTCCACCAAAGGTCATGAGGAAATGTGTTTGCTTCTGCCTGCCATCCCTACTAATGTTTACCTTCCTTCCTTAATCATTTGTGTTTAAACTTGATTGGCCAATAACAGTAGCCACCTCTCCAACCCCAGCAGATTTTAATCAGTGAACAAAAATTAATTGGTATGTAGAGGGACAGACTAATTTATAAAACATATTAAGGCAAAAAAAATTCCTTTGTCTGGCAAGATGGAATTAAAGTACTTTTCTGTACCTGGTTTGAAATTAAAGGCACATTAAAGTTATGTGAGATTTCTAGTTGGGAATTTGGGAAAGAATTAATAAAACACATCTTATAACTGGGCCCATTTATTAAACTGACAATATTATACTATGTAGAATAATCCACATAATTTCTACATTCTTTTTTAGCTATAAATAACATTCTATTCTGATCTTTTGTCTTAACTGGTAATTCACATATCAATTTTTGGTCTCTTACCTAAAGTCATTTACTCTTAGAGGTCATGAAATACATGCACATTTTAAATTATTTTCTAGCTCTTGGGATATTGAAGATATAAGATCTCCACCCTACAAGCTTTAAAAATTCTATGTTGCTTGGATTTTTACAGTGATATAAATATCATTCCTATTCTGCTGGTACATTTTAACCTCTTACATGAACTCAGAAGTAATTTTGTGACGTTATACTACTTTAATTTATTGTCATTCATTTGCCTAAAGAAAGGTGAGATAAGTTGTATCCTTCCTATTGCAGAACATATACATCATTTGACCATATATAAATACAATTAGGAAAGCTTGGAAAAACATCAATATTTATATAATGCACTGGAGAAACTGCTTCACTCTATTTTAGAGCAGTTTGTGAAAACATAACTAAAACATAACTAAAGCATTGTACCATAACTCATAACTAAACATAACTAAAAGTGTTGTACCATAACTCATATTGTATTCTTGTACACAAAAAATAATACAATAGGGATTTAGCAAGGGGTCATTTTAATTGTTAAAATAAAATGTTTATATTTGAACTTTTGTTTCACAGCTGGATCATTCTGTGCCTCTAAAAGTTTTTACATTGGAGAACTTTACCAGATTCCTTCAAAGCCAGTTGCCTCTCTTGAAGAGAGTAAAGCTCTCAGAACTTCGAGGTATTACAGAAAGTGGAATAGCCTAGAATCTTCATTAATGGAACAAAGCTAATGTTATGTCACACTGAGTAGATACAGCAAGATGGATAAACACATATTATACTAATAAACAGATAAATAATTAAAACACACATACACACAAAATGGCAGGCTGACAAATATAACATGATGGTAACAAGGTTATCAAACTTAAGACAAACTGCGTTGTGATTCTTCTAAGTCCTGAATTCCTGAATTTCTTAGAACAGTGTTCACATATTTATTTTTTAGAAAACTTCTCAGTTATGCTGTTCTGGTTTGAACCCTAGCACCATGACTTCCTAGATGTATAATCTTGAATATATTTTCTGTTTTGAAACATGAGTTTAGTGACCATATCCTCCAAATGAAAAATTTGGACACAGTCTGCCAAGTATGAATGCATTTATGGTGACAGCAAAACAAAATATTTCAAACTGAAAATGTCACTGCAAAACCATGATGGGTATTTATCATGCTATAAGGAATGTAGACATCAGGAGAGCATTCAAGCAGATTCCTTTTTAAAGAATTTTCACTTAATACATTTTAATGTTTTCTATTAAAAAAAAGGAGGCTAACTAAAGCACAACACATGTTCAGAAAGTCATTTTCTCTGAAAAAGATATCTAGCTACCTGCATGGTACTTTTCACGTTATTGTAAATTGTAGGTGACCAATTCTTGTATATTATATATAGATTCAAATATAAAGACAAAGAGAACTTAAAGCGAGTTCCTTATTATCTGAAATGGCTGGGTAATTCTGTTTTTCCTCTCTACCTCCTCCTTCTATTTAGTGCCTACAGGGAAATCATTTCTTATTGTCAACCTATTCTGACTCTTTAAAAGTCCCACTTTTCTAGTGAAAATGATTCATTGTTGTTTAAGGAAAATAAATGAAAAATCCCCATGGTATTGTGGGTTGAGATGGGAAGTACACTTGATTTGAATTCTTTTCCTTAAAGGATACTATACAACTTTCTTTTCTTTATGGAATCAATCCCAAAATAGAGTAAAATAGTTTTTCCTTAGTGACTAAGAATAGTTAGAAAGAGGTAATAGGGTGAAAGCGGAGATGGAAATAAACCTATTGAATTCATTTCATATTTGAGAGCTAATCTTTACTACACTTCTTTGTTGGTCCTTCTTGCTTTTTCCTTATACTTCTGCTACACACACACACACACACACACACACACACACACACACACATTTTTATTTAATTGGACACCCAGAATATCTAACCTCACTGAGCAGGGTGAGAAATAATCTCTTCAAAAAAGGACCTCTTCTGTTAATAATAAATTACCTCCAACTTTACCTAAAGATAGTCTTATTGACCTTAGTTACTCTATTCTGTTAATGTGTTTAATATCAAAAATGTCAAAAGACCTTGTATAGAATGCAAATGACGGAGCATGCAGAGTGATGTCTGTGGTGACAGGTATGCCAAGTCTAACAAAGCTGAAGACAATGAGGAGATATAAAATAAATATTCCTCTTAAGTGACTGAGGAGGATGGGAAGCTTTTTGTAAAACCTGTTTGGGTAGACAAAATCAACAACTTAGGAAGAAAACAAGTTGTTTCTAATTTATGACACCATTACATCACTAACCTATTATTTCATTTTTCTTCTACAAGTTTCCATGTTGATTCAAACAGACTACTCACCAAAATTGTTTGAAATATGCTAGGTTACAGTTTGAAAATATCACCCTGCTGGAGGGAAATAAGCACAGACTAAAGCTATCTTACAAATCTAACATAAGGCAATAGTTCTATTTTGGTTAGATAAATACTTTATATAGATAAAGCCAAGCAAAAGTATGTTTCTGTTTTTAACCCATTTAAATCCAATTATGATAAGGCATTTGATAACTATATCTCTTATTCCTCCAATAAACTAATGAACATCTCCACTTTTTAGTTGTTTCCCCAGGAAAACTTCAAATTTCTAGACATCTAATGAATAGCAGTATTAAGCTTACTTGAATAATGAGAAACATTGGTAGAAAGGTTCTATCAATATCTAAATAAATCATTCCTAATTATTACTCCTTTTGTAACTTCTGCTTTATCTCTCTCTCTCTCTCTCTCTCTCTCTCTCTCTCTCTCTCTCTCTCTCTCTCTCTCTCTCTCTCTCTCTTTAGGGCCTCATAGAAAGAGGTTACTTCATTAACAGAATAACTGGAATTATCTGACAAAAGCGTATGTAGCAATAAATGTAGGTATTTGAAATATGGATAGGGGATGGAATTTATGATTTAAATGTAACTGATGAGTGGAAATTATATTTTTCCACAATGTCCCAACCATGCTCAATTGATCTTCTGATGGCAGTGTTATATCCCTTAATATACAATTGTCCTGAGTATAAACATCAGTGTACACGATGCTCCAAGTATGTATTATTCTGTTACAAGGTGGTGTTGCTTTGGAGAATTGTTACCTATTAATTTGTATTCAAATGACAGGGTAATATTAGGTAGAAAGTATAGATATTGGAAATTCATTTTTCATTTATGAGAGCTCACACAAGGTCAAAGACAATGGCTATTTAAAAAGGTGAGTGTCAAGAACATCTGAGATTTATTGAGTCCAGTTCAATAAATGATGAAACCCTCCAAAGTATATTTTTAATTTTACGTAAAGAAAACATTTAGAAACCACAATCCTAAATCCTAATCTACATCCTACCTTCTTCTAAACCATTCCTTCCAAACGAGAGAGACAGAAAGGAGAGAGGGAGAGAGAGAGAATTTAAATAACAGAAAATATACAGGAAATACAGAATCACAGGACACAAGTGTGTACTTAAGAAAGAACAATACTTTCACTCCTTTTTCAAAGGTACTACAGGCTAAGAGGATTCTGTATCATAAAGTAAATCTGAACAGGTATCTTTATTTACCGGATTCTTTCATTAAGTGTTAAAATAATTTTGCCCCGCATGGTCACTTGATATCACTCTTCTAATATAAGGCATCAACTGAGTGTTTGTGAAAGGGCAGGGTCAGAAGAGACTCAAACATTTGGTATTTCGAAAATGTGAGATAATGAAACTGGGCTAGAATGCCTAAATATGGAAGACACTGGCAACCTAAAACTTTCAATAAAGAAAACATTTAGAGGAGAGGTCACTTATAGCCCAAGGTACAATATATTTTTGAGCATCACTTCTCCAAACTTCTTAGTCAGCTTGCTAGGAAAACACAGTATCTTAAAATGTACGTTGGAATCAGATCTGAGTGGGAGGGACTAATAGCAGCAGCACTAACTCCACTTCTAAAGTGTTATTGGCACAATGACAGGAATGTGAAAAATAACACAGGTAAAAAATCATTAAATGGTGACCCGGCTGAGTGAGTTCAAGTGATGTATGGGAAAAAATACCCAGATAAACTTTTTTACAGTAATAAGTCTTTTCTCTATGTCAACACAGTCTTCAGAGAATGTAGTTTATATTCATTCCAATAAAATAGATTGAATTATGCCTAAGGCAGTATAAAGGTGTATATTTACACGTCTTTATTGTACTTTTTCCTGGGAATGAAATGTTCTGGATGAGAAAATTTTCAAAATGACTAAAATGTACCTATTTAATTATAAAATTATATTAACAAAACAGGTTTTGATATTTTGGGTGGCAATTTTTCTAAAATGCATTGAACATTCCACTGATTTATCCATCAAACTTAGTAATATGTAGCTCATAATTGATCCTAGTTTTTCATGATATGAGGATCATCACTACTGTCCTGTATTCAAGAGAATGAATCCCCAGAAGGTAGTGTGTTGTTTGAGCATGCTGGACCATCCACTAAATGCCTTCTGGATTGCTCTGTTATTCTAGATTCTGATTCTTCAATCTCCTCCACCACTATCAACCCTATCAACCATCATTTCTTTAGGGTGTCTGGTTTAATGATTTTCCCTTCCTCCCCTTGCTGCTTCTAAACCGTCATTTTAGTAGAAGACAGTTTAGAAGCAGCAAGGGGAGGAAGGGAAAATCACACAACTGAGATTTAAAATTCAGCAATCGTAACTGTTCACATAAGAATCTAAATCAGTAGGCTCTTAATATATGTTTTTTTCATTACTTAAGTCCTGGCAGTATTTTTCTCCTTTTTGATAAAGGATAGATACAGAGCTAGTTCTGGATGAATAGTATTGTAAAAACTGCCAGTTTGATTTATGAACAAGTATGGTATACAGGGATTTGTTTTTTTTAACCTACACAATCAGAATATAATATGTACTTGGATATGAAAAGCTCAGCATCACCTCCACCCCAAGACCCAATGAATCAGAATTTGGATAATATCCCCACAATATCTTTATGCACATTAAAATTGAGATGCACTGATTTAGAACATAATACTCTCCAATGATGAACTTTCATTACTACCACCAGAGAAATGAGAATTTTCTTTTTCTTTTTACAACAATTTTTCAATTACAGTTGATATACAATATTATACTAGATTCAGGTGTACAACATAGTAATTAGACATTTATATCACTTACAAAATGATCAACTGACAAATCAGGTACCCATCTGACACCACAGAGTTACTACAATATTGTTGACTATATTCCTTATGCTATAGTTCACATCCCCATGGCTATTTTGTAACTAGCAATTTTTACCTCCCCTTTTCCACCCAGCCCTGCAAACGCCCTCCCATCTGGTAACCATCAAAATGTTTTCTGTATTTATGAGTTTCTTTCTGTTTTGTTCCACAGACTAAATATCACTCCTGATTTTTAACTGCCACACATGGGTGTGGGACCTGCCTGTCTAGCATCTGTGCATCTCCTACCAATCTTGACATGATTTTTCTTTATATCCTTAGTTGTAGGACTTCTGTTCAGCTAGACTTCAGGTGGTTCTCAATAATGGTTGTTCTGTAGTTTGGTTGTAATTTTGATGTGGTCGTGGTATTAGGGGAGCTCAATGTTTTCCTACTATGCCATCCTGACTGGAGGTCCTCAGGATTTTCTTTTCTTGGATCTCCATTTTCCCCTATAATACTTTTTAGCCCACCTTCATGGATTATCTTTGTGATATGATACACCCTTAGCAAAAATTTTGCTATCTTTGTAAAAAAAAATCTCTAAGTTTAAATAAATGTATTGCATTATTCAATTAAATTAAGAACCATGGATTTTTAAATTCTTAAGGAACATCATAAACCATCAGGTTCAATCTTTTCCCTTTAATTTTCAAGAGAAAACTGAAACCCAAAGAGGTGAAGTGACTTGGTTTACCACATTAATCAAGCATTAACATGCTTTATGGTATCTTGATCACAAGTCCACACATTAATTTATGGGTAGTCAATTCTTTTTGTTGGTTTGTTTTTTGTTTTAATTTGTGAACTCACTTTTTCCCCCACACATCAGTGTCAAAGCTGTTTAATGGGTTTATTCCTTTAGATTCTTCTCTACATAACTTTATCAAGATTTGAGGTATGGTTCCCATTTTATGCCTCACAATTAGTTTGTTCCATCTTTGCTTCTGGGCCTGAGTCTAAATTACAGCTTTATTCATGTTTCACTGTTGTTTTCCTGGTCTCCCTTTTTGCCTGGATTGACATTTACATTAAAGTTGGTGACATTCCATGCAAGCTCCTTGACTTTTACTGGCTCAACCTAGGAACTCTAAAACTAGCAACTGAATCTTTCCCTATTACATCATTAGTTCACCTAAACTGGTCTTACTCTCTACACTGTTATTCTTTTGCCTCTACACTGTAAGTCTTGAGGATGAAAACTCAACTCCACCTCCCTCTGTGACCCACACTTCACTCATAAGAGTAAGTACTAAATATTAGTCATGGCAAAGGCACAATTGTAGGGGGTGATGATTTCTGGTGAAAGAAACAAAAATGTAGAGCTCTTCTGTTTGTAATCTCCCTTTCTTGAGATGTGTTATAGCTCTTGGATTACTTGTCTTTGCGTTGTTTTTCTCTTATCCCTCTAGTTTCATTAGTAGAGGAACATAAGACTAAAAACTTGATTTCCTTCTCGTAAGTCTATGACATAAACCAAAATAACAGGAGTTGATGCCACAAATTAAAGGTTAGTCTAGGCCTAATGTTAGACATGTACTACATTAGATGAAAGTTCAGCCCAGCTAGCCAACAGCAGAGATTACATAGGGATTTAACTTTAAAGCCTAACTAGCAATAAAATGTATTAATTTACCTGGAATCTCCCTTGGGCATAGCTTTTTTTTTTTTTTTTTTTTTTTTTTTTTTTTTTTTTTAGAATCTGGGAAATGGACACGACAGGAAGAATAGAATGAGTGAAGACCTTCTTATTGAAAATGTCAATGGGCTCCAATTTTGCAGGGTTAGATTTTTTTTTTTAAGTTATGCCACCTCTAACATTTATGACACTTGAATCTTAGCTGGTTTCCCTAAATGAAAGCTTTCCTTTTTATAGGGCTTATAGATAAAACTCTTGCAAAACTAGGCAAAAATAATCCTCTTCCTTCATTGGTAACCTATTTTGAATCTTAGCCTAGCACAGCAACTAAAAAAAAAAAATATGTCTTGTACTCTGCTCAGAGAGATAGCATAAGAATAATTCACTGTTAAAAATAACCTCATTTTTAGTGCAAGTGTTTATTTTCAAAATATAATTCATCCATTTTAAAGTTAGACCTTATGCTAACCAATTTGAAAATTAATGTTGAAAGATAAATGGAAGTTATTTCCCGAAGCAAGTTTTCCATCTGTATTTTTAGGAAAGCCTTTGGATTGGTTAACTGTCAGAGGCTAACCTTCCTGAATGCACCATATCTAGTGAATTAATTTAACTGTATGTATACGCATCATGTTCTATGATAAATTACATAGTCAACAAGCAGTGCAGTTATAATAGATATATGTTTGCTAAGATGCATACAATGAAAATTCAAAGTTGTATAGAACACAATCTCCCCTTATTAAAAACAAATGCTAATTCCCCCTAATAGACTTCATTATGCAATTTGAGTTCTTTCAACTCCCTCCCCCTTAAAGAAGAATTGCTGAGTTATAGTTAAGGATAATATCAAGACACAATTGAGGTTTGTTGAATGCCCATTTGGAAGGCAGAAAATATGTATCACACATTAAAAACTGCTATAATAGCCTTATTCAGAGAAGAACAATTTAAGTGAAAATTCAGTAAGTGCCACAACATCTCAAATAGCTGAGTACAGTAAGCACCCACTATGTATAAAAGCATTTTTAAAAAATCGAGCTGAGATTTACAAGTTATCTATCACAATATTAAAATCTTCATTCAATAAATTGGGCTGGTGTCTTCCAGTAGGACTATCACTGTAATGACACTGCCCAGCAGAAGTCTATTTTATGAAGAATGAGAGGATCAATGCTTTCATCTAAAAACATTAAATTTAAGAAGGTTCAAAGTTGCTACAAATAGATTAACTCCTTTAATGCTTTAGTTAAAAGTTACTGAAACAACTGTTAATCCAAAAGTTTTGTAGGCAAAAACTTCTCATAAGAAATCTGATCTTACTGTTATTTTGGCAGCTAATAAACCATCAGGAGGACCAAGTCCTTGCTTGACTCAGATTTTAAAAATCATCTTTTTTGGTAAGTTGATATAATTTGTGTTAGTCTGTGTGGCAAAGTCAAAATTTAAATTGCATGTAATTATTTTTATTTACATAAATGTCTACTTTTCTTAAATTGTCTTTAAAAGCTGTTAATATTTATCTTTAAAGTCCTTAGTGATAAATACCTGGTTCAAAAATATGAAATAGCCTTTTTTTTACATAAAATGATCATAACTCTTTCATCTATCAATCTGCTTACAGACTTAATGCTTAAATCCAACTTTCTGGGTTAAACCATACTGATTTAGTGTGTCTTCCACATTCTAGTGTGTCTTCCGCATAGAGTAGGTGGATTTCTTCTGCAATTTTTAATTAATGCAGTGGTCTTACCTCTACCTCTCTTTTCATCTCTCTCTCTCTCTCTCTCTGTCTCTCTCTCTCTCTCATCTCTCACTTGCTAATGCTGTCTGGCGTCTCAAAAATAAACTAAATTATTTACTAGGATTCCTTTCAGGACTGTAATCGCATGATTTCTTCCCACTGTATATCAATGGAGTACTCAAGGCGAAACACAAGGGCATTTTTTGACCAGGAGCAGTCTGCGTGTGAGCATTGATGCCAGCAATTTGGACGCACCATCTACAGGCTTCTTTTCATGCTGCATTAGAGATGCAAGACTTGGTTTCGCCAGAATACCTACTTTTATTTTTATCTCCATATGTAAATCAGAGTTTATTTTCATAACTCAAGATATGATAGTTAAAAATTGGACAATGACTAAAAAAGTTTACCATATTTTAATTTTTGAGCAAATATTTATGGGGCATGCAGTAATTAGTGAGAATGTTTTTGAGATTTCTACTATTTTCCAAGGAAAACCGTCCTGATTTTAAATTTATGGGCTTAGTGAAAGTATTTTCTTTCTTAAGGTATGAGTATGTACCAGTTCACTAGCTGCCCAGTTGTTTCTCTGGCTGAGCAAAGCTTTCATTTTGGTATCTGATATCTATGACAGCTGTTTATTCCACATGTTTCCATTGAAAGCATTATTAACCTGAACACCTGAGGATAATTATCATCATGTACAAATGCCTTTGGATGTTAGTGATTCCTCTTCTCTCTTGGTTGTTTTGAGTCTGATATTACTGTGTACTTGTATCTTTTGTCTTCCTGGTGATAACACATTGGAAGTCATCCACATTGACTTTGGCTAAGAAACCTTGAGTTTTGATAAATGTATAACTCAACAAATAGATTTTATTTTTTTTTCTCCGTGGGGTATGTACTAATATTGACTAGTAATAATAATGTGACTCACTGACTTTTGTTTATTGGGAATCATTCAGATTTAACAATTTCTTCCTTGAGACCTGGGTGTAGCCATCCTATAAATATCATTTGAATAAAGCTTGTAAAGGAAAACATCACCAATATCCTAATTACACATATTCTTGATTTGGTTTCCTAGTTGATATGTAATCAAAACAATCCAACCAACAGAGCAAAAATGGCAATAGTTGCTCTCTAACTTTTCTATCCATACAATTTCAACATTTTCTTATATGGTTGATTTTCTGATTCATAATATGAACTTGACATACTCGTATGATGGCTATATTTGTCTACTTTTATTTCCCAAGAAATTGCTTTTGACCAAGAATACTTCCTGTTTATTTCCAACACTGTATGTAAAATATTAGAGCTGGAAGGATCATTTTATTGAATATCTAGTTTTACGAATAAAGGAAAAAGATAAAGAAACACTGAAATTTGTTTATTTTGCAAGTGAAGAAAAAAAGATAAAGAGACACTGAAATTTGTTACAAAGTACTTGTAACTTAATTGGGCTTTGTAAAACCCCAGGCAGGCTAAACTCTGGCATTCAGAAAATAGCAAACTATAAATCTGTTAAAAAAATGTTCATTATTGCATATAGCTCATTTCATCCCCTTTTATTGCACTATAACCTGTGGTCACATGTGTTCTTATTAATAATACACATTTCTTATTTGCCCTTCATGGCATGTTGCTCTCCTGCTACTCTTCTTTCCTCTCTGGGTGATCCTTCTCTTTCACGGCCTGCCTGGCTGTTTAGGTTATATGGACTGCATCTAGTTGTGGGGATCTCTCCGTCCACATATCCAGCCCTGACCATGATCCTGTGATTTAGACCCACATTTGCAATTGCTCACAAGTGCTTTTCACCTGAAGGTTTCACAGACATCTTAAACTCAATGGAGCCTAACTTGAACCAATTATTTTCCTATTCTCACTCTATCATCTATAGGCTTCTCTTCTTTATTTTCTACTTGGTTACTAATTCAACAATCTATATAGGCAACTGAATTGGAAACTTGGATATCCCTCTAGATTTCTCTTCCACACTCAGTTCCCCAAATCTAATCAGTCACAAAATCCTCCTAACATTTTTATACTGATACCTGTCATCTGCCCCCTTCCTCTCCTTCCCCATTCTACTTCAGCTCATTGTAATGCTTAACACATAGTAGGTGCTCCATAAATATTTACTGATGAAAGAACAGAACAAGAATGAGTAGGTGAATGACGACTAAGACAGTTTGTAGCCTCATTTAATACACTGTCTAACAATTGGAGAGAGACAAAGAAATATTTATATAACGCATGCTATTTCCAAGAGAGGTCATATATGAAAGGTACTTTACCCGAGCTGGGGCTCAAGGAAGTCTTTCTGCAGAAGGAAACCCTAGGTAATGGAGAAATTTATTTACTCATGTATAATCTACTTAGTTTTCTACTAATATCTTTAGATTGAGCAGCAGGGAAAAATTGAATGAGGACAAAGAAATACAGTGGTTTCTACAAATGCCAGTTTGGGTTTTCTCCTCCCCAGGTAGCCATGACTGCTTAGATGCTCTTGGGTACAATTTTTTCTGAAAGGTCCTCGGATCTCTGTCTTGCAATATGAATGGCTTACAGAGACAGACTTGGCCCCAAATTGTAGTCAAAGTCATGAAACATGAGGCTTCAATTAACTAGCAGATTACATTGTTCTATAAATTTTTATATGAATTCAAATGAATCTTCTGATTTAATAAAAAAAAGTATAGGCTGTACAAACACACTTATAAAACTGTAGGATCTGACTCAGTCACAGCCTTCTTGTGAGATGTGCTCCAATTCTGGGCTGGTTTCAGCTACGTCGTGACACTCAAAACGAACAGGTTTTCCTAGTGGTCTTTACTCGATTTATTTGTTCTGAATTGGACAAACCATGCACTAATAATTATAGTAATAATAATAATGATTCAACATTTCCTAATATATTTCCTGTATAAACAAATTCTCCTCAAGAATTTAGGAACTTTCTTCCTTTATAATATGAATTACTATTAATAGGAAATGATCAAGTTTGAAGCAGTATTTCTTGGCTCTTTTTTAAAAATTTATCTTCCTTTAAGCATTCTTTTCAGGGCTAATTAGTCTACAGTCATGAAACCTATAAAATAATAGCCTAGTTTATTCTCTAATTACCAGAGATGAATCAGTAAATAGTGAAGAAGTCAATAAATTTAATTCTCATTTTGAAGTGAAACATACAAATTATCTTCAATGAGTTGGTCAAACAGCTCAAATAACACTTTTCTGATTTTGTTAAGAAGAGACTAAGAAATTCCTAAACAACAAAGGGAAAATGTAGCTTTATTTTTTTTTTCCCATTAGGAAAATCTCTCATCCCTAAATTTGTGCCACTCTAGGTCTTAATTCACTTTAAGAAATATATGGGAAAATTCAATATATGGGAAAATAATATTCCCTTATTTGGTCCCTTTTGGTAAAGGTGCCATTTTACAATCTGTATTTAGTCTGGACTACTTATAGACTTAGTCTTCTTGCAATAGATAAGAGAATTTGCTAATTCAGAATTACACATTACCTTTTGTCATCATTTCACTTATTTTTAAGTACTTTTAAGGCCAAACTTTACATTTTTAAATCGGTGACCTATAACCTACACTATGAATTTTCCATCTTTCAGAAAAGAAGGTAAAGCCATCATTTCCATCAGTGAAAAATGAAATTCTGGTTGCTTCCCAGTATGGGAATTCGAATAGCATTAAGCTATATACATTATCTAAGTCTGCTCTGCTTCCCCTTGCAATCAGTAACATTGAAAAGGGGATTATGGGCTCTAGTTATGGGTACTGGTTTTGTTTTGGGAAAACAGAATATTTTTACAGCTTATATAATTACCAAGTCTGACAGTTGTTTGCTTTATTAGCCCCATTAAGCAATCTGAAGTCACCAATTTTCTCTTATCCTCTGGCTAAAATATATTCCACTTTCCACTGTCATGGCTGCCGATGGTTCCTATTCTTGTAAACAGTGTTAGGAAAAAAAAAATCAAAATTTCTTATGTCCCAAGGCTATGCTACTCAGCCTCTCTGGGGGTCAACAGATAGGGCAATGAAAGGAGCTATGCACTGTCACAGCCTAAATAAAATCTCATCAATCAGATAACAGGATTTCATTCTCTGGTGCCTTCTTTCCACTGGAGTGGAAACAAAGGAAAGAATCCCCAAATAAGCAATTCTGTGGAATTACTGTGTAAGACCAGAGCAACAAATGACAGTGCTTCTATCTTTAGTAAGCACCTTCCAACATGAATAAATTGTTCTAAGAAAATACATTTTATGTGAAATTTTATTTTTAACACAAGAGTTTCAAAGTAACAGTGCATAAAAGTTTAAAATATCTAAAGTCAAGGTTTATTCTATATGTGGAGAAACGTTCTCATACTGACAAGATCATTTTTTGCTACTGGTTAGCCTTGGATGGTCCTTCTACAATTCCACATGCCTGCCATTGCTGAAGCCATATTTGGAGGGATTTGTATCTGAGCTCTACGATTTGCTCTTAAGTCAATGTCTCAGAATTCGGCTCTCTTTTCAAACCATCTCTTAGGAACTTTCAAAGTCCTCACAGCACACACACACACACACATACACACACACACGCACACACACACACACATACACAAGCAACAAGAACTTTAAAACACACTGACTGGACCAGAAATTTGAGTCCAGTGAATGGATAAACTTTTAAATTATTCTTCCTTTCACTGTGTGTGTGTGTGTGTGTGTGTGTGTGTGTGTGTGTGTGTTTTATTTTTTTTCCAGATATCATTGTTTGCTAACAGATTATGCCAAAATATGTGCATTCATATTGTTAGGATAGATAGTAAGGAACGTAGAGATGCTATGAATAAAGGCTGACCTTCTATTTCAGATTGTGCCTGGTATAGGGTAGGAGTAGGTTAGCCACAACTGAGTGGAATCCCCATAGTACACAATCTGGTTCGAAGCTTTGCATATATAGACATTAAGTATGATTGTATTTTACGGGACTGATAGATACCATCCAAGTTCAAAAGAAATGGCTATTTAACCCAAATGAAAAGAAACAGATGCAAAATAGATGTATGGAAAAGAGATTCACCATGCTAATAGATGTATGGAAAAGAGACTCACCATGCTAATAGTAAACATAAGAAACCAGCAATGGCTATTTTATATCAGATAAAATAGACTCGAACAAAGAGTATTACAAATATAAAAGAGGAATTTCATAATTATAAAAGAATTAGTTAAGAAGAAGACATAGCAAACATAAATGTATATGAGCATAATAACAGAGCATCAAAGTACATGAAGAGAAAGAATTGAAGGGAAAAAAACAGAATTTTACAATCATAGTTGGAGATTTTTTAACATCCTCTCAGCAACTGACAGAATAACTAGACACAAAAACAGTAACAATGTAGATAATCTAAACATTATCAACTACCTTGACCTAATTGATATTTACATACTACTTGTCGTGCAGGGGACCCTGCTCGCTGTGACATTTGTCGTGCGAGGCGGCCTTCGGGGTCTCTGGTCCCGCTCCCCACATAAGAATACAGGATATGACTAGGCCAAAAAGGAACACCCATGGGAGCCATAGATAGGGGAGTCATACCACTATAGTCTCACTGGAGGCTGGATCCACACGACCCCACCCGCAACCTGCCAAGGCTTCTCTGCCTGCCAACCAACCAACCAACCAACGCAGCCGTGGCAGTTATATCAGTGGCTAATTGACCATCAGCTGTAACCAGTTAGCCAATTAGCCACTGATATAACGGCCGTGGCTGCGTTGGTTGGTTGGTTGTCAGGCAGAGAAGCCGTTGGCAGGTTGCGGGTCGGTGGATCCAGCCTCCAGTGAGACTATAGTGGTAAGACTCCCCTATCTATGGCTCCGTGGGTGTTACTTTTTGGCCTCACCATATCCTGCATTCTTATGTGGGGAGCGGGACTAGAGACTCCGCAGGCCGCCTCGCACAACACTACTATATCCAGCAAATACAAAATATATTAATACAATCTTTTCAATTACACATAGTACACATGCCAAGATAGACATATGTTGGGCTATAAAACAAGACTCAAATGTAAAATGATTAAATTAATAAAAAATGTGTTCTCTGACCACTATGGACTTAAATCAGAATCAATAACAACAAAATATCTAGAAAAAATATTTGTTAAAGTGCTAAGATTTAGTTACCTACAAAATATATTTATGAAGAAAATAACCTTCCCAAACAATATGTATGATGTATTACTCTAGCATACTCAAATGTTCATAGAACTTAAGAGCAGAAAAAGAGCACAGAAATAAGCAAAAGTCTGTGGTCTTTACTTCTAAGTGATAAAATGTTTAGATATATGTGATCAATGAGCTAGTTAGTGAATTGTCAGAATTTTTGTGTTTTTGTTTTAAGACCTTAAATGAAAGAGATAGGAATACAAAAAATAATTATGAAATTAGGTATCTATTTCTACTAAATTTCTAAAAACACTTTAAGTTTGCAAAACTCATTAATCAGACTTTGGTGGTCAGTATATTCCATTGATTCTATTTATTTGTAAATCTGTTAATATTCAACCTTGAAAGAAACCTCTGTTAAATATATTGGACAATTAAGGGGAAAGGTTTTGTAAAATATTGATTCCACAATTTAAAATACAGTAATTAAACAATTTTCTACCTGATCAAAACCAAAAGTTTTAATTCAATTCTTTAAATTGTAGAAAGCTTTAAGAAAAATTTCATAGTTAAAGTACTAAACATTACTTTTGTTAGTCATACACAATAAAAAAATCAATTTTGTATTCTGTTTTAATCCTTCAAACATTTATCTTTTAATGTATAATTAGAGAAGAAAATTTTCGCTCACGTATTTATTAATTTGAGAAGTATTTAAAAAATGCCCTCTATGTACATGCCAGGCATTATTCCAAGAGTTAGGAATATAATCATATTCTTTGTTCTAATAAAGTTTATACTCCAATGGGGAAATAAGAAAGTAAATCATAATACAAAAATAGCTAATTATTTAATTATAACAATGTTCTGAAAGTAAAGTAAATGGTGATATTAAAGCATGTCACTTGATATCCTCAAGTGACAGAGAATAGAACTGAGTTTTGAAAAATGAATAAAAACTAACTAATCAATGGAGAGAGTTGTGCATAGGTATGAATAAGTGAAGCTGTGAATCAGAAAGGGGAAAATGTGTTTGAAGGACCTGGAAGCCTGTCAATTGAAACACAGAAAGAAAGAAAGTATGGTTTCCAGGTAAGGTTTTCAACGTTACCTGAATTTGGTAGACCAAGTAAAGGACTTTTTTTCCCCCTAGATGCAATGGATAACCATTTGAAGCATTTTAGACAGGGAATTTAAAATATAAAAGAATGGTAAATAGAAAAAGTCGAGAACCATATGATTTCACTCATCTGTGGGACTTAAAACTGAAAACAACAAAGGAACAAGACAAACAAATAAAGAAACAAAAACTCATAAATGCAGACAATAGTTTAGTGGTTACCAGAGGGTAAGTGGGGAGGGGGTAGATGTGGGTAAAAGGGATCAAATATATGGTGATGGAAGGAGAACTGACTCTGGGTGGTGAACACACAATGTGATATACAGATGATGTGATACAGAACTGTACACCTGAAATCTGTGTAACTTTACTAACGATTGTTACCCCAATAAACTTTAATTAAAAAAAAAACAACAATAGTAGATATTCTGGATTTGGAGAGTAAAAGAAAAGACCAAGTAAACAATGGTTTCCAGGTTTCTACCTTAAGCAACTAAATGGATAGTGATGTCACTTGCTGAGAAAGGAAAGATGGAAAAGGTAGAACTCTGTGAAGGAATCATAGAGTACTTGTTGGGACATATTGAATTTTAGTGGAGCTGCTGTGAGACATCAAGAGGAAGAATTTAGGTATACAGCTTAAAGTAGAAGTAGATATCAGAGAATTGTTTTGGCTTAAAGGTGTAAATTCGAAGATCGTTAGTACACAGATGACAATGGGAGCTATGGTTGTGAATGAGAACATTTAGAGAAAAAAGAGAATTGGTATAAAAACAAGAAGCTCAAGGAACGCCAACATTTTCAGGTTAGGTAGATGATAGTGAGACAGCAAAGGAAACCCAGGGGGGAGGACAGGAATGAGTGTTGTGCAGTGTGGGGGCAGGAAGAAAAGACTGTCTAGAAGAAGCAATTATCAATATGCCTCTGTTGATCTTAGGGGGAATCTTTTTTTTTTTTTTTTTTTTTTTGTGGAGGGTTGAAGCTTGAAGGAAAATTAGACCTTGAGGAGAAAGGACACATAGAAAATGAGGAAATGGAAATAGCGATTGTAGATAGCCATTTACAAGACATTTGGCTAAAAGGGGATGAAAGAGAAGAAGGTTGCAGTTAGAAGAGTAGAAGCAAGTGGGTTTTTATGAAAATACCTGTTTTAGATGGGAGAATTCTGAGCGTGGTAATGACGGCCGAGATCCATTCAGAGGGAGAGTACAGACACAAGAGAGTGTCAAGTTCCTGAGGAACTAGGAGAAGCTATGATAAGTTTGAATTATTTCAGTTTTAACAGTTAATCCAATAATCAGAGACAGTATTTTAGAAGAGGTTTTCTCTTAGACAAATAACCTGATATTTTGCTGACTTTGAAATTTATAAGGTAGTTATATTCGATGCTGAAAAACTTTACTGCCACATTTTGTGTGTGTGAGATTAAGTCTTCTGTAGTTAAAACTTATGCCCCAGTTAATGAAAAGTTATAGATGTGTTTTATCTACTCAGCAAACACCATTTTAAAGGGAAATGCTAACTTAACCAGCAAATTAGTTTCAAGCAAGCATACAACTGAAGCAGACGAACAAAACACATATTGCAATTAAGTGTTTTATTTCTGTAGACTCACCTGAGTGATTTCTCCTCAGAGCAACCAGAGTGGTTTCTAAATCTTATTTTAAATTTTGCTAGCATATGAGTCAACCTCACTTGAAGGATAGTATATACAGTTATCTGTACCATTTTAAAATGTATTCATTGAGGAAACTATAAACTTAAAATCTTCTGCATTAACAAACTTCGCTTGATGGTTTCAATTCAAAATCCAGTCTTCAAAACAAACCCTCTTTTACCTGCTGACAACATAAGCAAACACCTTCAAGGACAAAGCAGGTTATTGCCAGGTTTTCAGCCACAGCAAGGGGCTAAGTAGTTGACTCTGCTATATGTACAAGAACATGGCAGACCTTTTCTAACTCTATGATTAAATTACCCATCAGCCGCATTCATCCAAACAGTTGTTAATCAGATATCATTTGCTTTAATTGGGCTGCTATGAAGATGATATTCAACTGGCCAGATACAGCCTGGAGCTTGAAAAGCATTTTACGTATGACAAAAATAAAAGGAACTGGAAAGTCAAAGGAAACTTAAAAACAAAACAAAACAATAATTCTTACAAATATAACAATAATTGAACTATTATAATTTACAATTATAGTATATCTACTGTCAATGTTATCAATGTTCTTCATTATCAAGGCAGCAGATAGATATCACTCCCAATTCTGAAAAGAAAAAGTGACGAACTTTTGAATGTAAAATGATAATAGAGTTTCCTTTCTTCCTTTTTTTTAAGTAAGAAAAGGCTTAAATCTGAATATTTTCATTTTTCTTTGAAAGCAGAGCTACCAAGCAAAATAGACCAACTGTGAATGAAGTTACATATGGTTGTTCTCAGGTATTAACCTCTTGTTCTGGGGACAATTTAACAGATTGAACACCCTCGCACAGAACAAGAGAAAATACATTCTCATAAAACGTCTCATAGAATACCGCAGTCTGATCTAAGAATTGTAGTCAGGAACCCATACACAAACACATGAAGCTGTTTCATGAACACCAGATAGGGGTTAACAGGCAGGCTGCAGAGGAACAGTTCCATTCAGTGTCTAATTACATCTGTAATTCAAAATTATGGGAGGGCAAGTAACAGAATGGCATCAACATTCTTGTAACAAAGTTTACATCATCTATTTGATGTTGTTGGAAAAACAGCATATGTTTCGGGTAATTGCTAAAACCTCAAAGGATACTTTTCCAATTACTGTCAGTGAAGCCAGTGCTACAAAACCTAACCACTACCTGTGGTTCTGATAGAACCACAGGAACATATCCACAGTGATGGAGTTGGTAATTAAATAGTCACTGACCCTTATAAGCATTGTTTTCACCTTGAGTATAACCTTTTGAATAACTGGGTATGACAGATATTTAACTCTTTAAAGAAAAACTGTGTTGTGCCCCACATTGCCTAATGGCTTAATTGATCTAGGTAACATTCCAGGGCTTCAGTGGGATGGGATGGTGTAGATGAAATGTGCCATGAAAATCTGTGGATGGGAGTATTATACATACATTCCTTTGTCAAAAATGTGCTTTAGTGAGAAAACGTAAGCATATGAGAAAGGAACTTACTAGGGCCATATTGTAAGATTCCTGAGCGATGACGAGTGTTCATCTGAGATTTGCAGTCATGCACCTTATATGAGACTAATGGGGTTTCTTAAATAAGGAAAGCGGAAGATGAAAAGGAGAAAAGAAAGAACTATAGTTTGTAAGGATGTCATTACAATGAAAGATCATGGGATCTAGTTTGGGAAAGGAGGAAGTAAGAACAATATGGGGAAGGTTGATGAATCTTAAAAAGAAAGTATTGTCTTATCATATCAAGACTTTTCGGGTTAAGGTAGAGAAAGTAAATTAGGAAGATTCATCATTGTGGTCAGAAAATGGAATGTTTAAACCCAAAATTTTGAATGTGCAGCAATTAATAATAATGACACAGTACAGGGACTACCTATATATCAGGGTCTACACTATGGAGATGCAACGTTAAGCAAGACAAATAAATGTACCTTCCCACATGAATTTTACATTCTTTGTTGCGAGCACTTGGACCTCAGTTTCAGACACATGTACGTTACAATGTAACAATGAACTATTTATTTTTAAAATGTTGATTGATATTAATATTTAGATTATCAGAAAGCCCAGTTTTAGCATGAAGGTGCCAAGATAAAGTTCCATTGTTAGAAAAGAAAATAGACATGGAATCAATGAATGTAATAGTATTTTTCAGTCATTTCTAAATATTGATCAAAACTATTATAATAAAAATTTTGTTATGACTGCTTTTGTAACTTTAGATTATGGAGACATCTTCATCAAAATTGATATTGAACAGACAGAACACAGAAGAAGGAAACTCAGAGAACACCGAGCTAGATAAATGCTCCAAAAGATATACGTAGGTATATCATATTCAAACTTTAGAAAGTTAATTTACACATGAAATGGGAGACTTTGCTGTGCTCCTGAGCTCTGGACTTCCAGTTAAGATTGCCATCCTGATGAATTTCCTAAGTGCTCTAACTGCCTTCATTGGACTGTACACTGGCCTCTCTGTATCAACTGATCCGTGTGTTCAAAACTGGATCTTGACAGTTACTGCCGGGATGTTCTTATATTTATCCTTGGTAGAAATGCTTCCTGAAATGACTCATGTTCAAACACGACGACCCTGGTTGATGTTTCTCCTGCAGAATTTTGGATTGACCCTAGGTTGGCTTTCTCTGTTACTCTTGGCTATATATGAACAAAATATTAAAATATAAGTTGATTTTCAAAATCCTTCAAAAGTGAATTTATATGGCCTCATTTTGTTTCTTTTGTTGTACTCTGTAGTGTCATGTAAAATAAGTATTTTTTATCTTAGGTGAGGTGTGTATCTTTTAGTTCATTAACTTATTAATTTTTTAGTGAAATTGTGCTTGTAGTATGTAAATGTCAGGTTGTTCTTACTTGAAATTTTGTTTTTAGTGTCCAACACCATGATGGAAATCATACCTTTTTTAGTCATTAGTAAATTCTAAATTAATTCTGGTAAGCTTTCAAAAAATATCATTTCCCTAATAAAGAATGTTTGTTTATAATATTTGAAGTGGAAAGATGCCTGTTTGGATAAAATTTGCTGCAACTTTCTTGGTGTCAATAATATATTTTTTTCTGTGAGATTATATACCATAAGCAAACTAAATTACAAACAAATGTAATAAAGTGTAATTTTAATGTGAAAAAAAAAAAATCTTGAAAGGACTCAGAGGGGAACAACTCGTGACCTGTATAAGACCAAAGATAAAACTTCTTTATCTTAAAAGAAGTTGTTTACATTTTATTATTATAGAAGTATAGTACTTTACATTTCAGCTGACCAAATCCAGTGCCAATTTTATGTTATCTTACCATAACCCCTTGTCCCCATCACTAGTCAAAATAAGTAGCAGTTATGTAGAAATTCTCCACACCACCAGATTTGTCTTGCTAATGTCGACTTCTTCTATTTAGATACACTTTCCATTTGCTGACCTCTTTATAGGATAATAATCAGGCTTTTTGCAGCCAAGATACTCTTAGAAAATGACATTGTTCCTTCCCATAATTTTTTTTCCTTATGATTCTTTTCCTTTCTCTCAGTTTGGCCAGATTGGATTTAAATTCTGGCTTCCAAAAGAGAACGATTTAATTATTGAACAATAAAGAACCTATTCCCCATACTGTCAAATTTGATCAGTTCTACACTAATGAAATCTTCCAAGCAAATATTCAAATTAAATGAAGGTAAACCAAATAAATTGACCTACATGTTTAAGAATAAATGCCTCTCTTATTTTCTTCCTTGTTCTTTCCCAAATTTTATTTGTTTTCTGGAGTTGAAGTTGAGAAGGATAGGAAATTAGCATAAAAGTAAATGTAACATTTCACAGAGCAGCTTTGAGTTTTAAAAAACTCTACACACTAATAGTACAATGCTCAGAAAGTAGGATGTTCTAATTAAATTTTCTCATGAACTTAAAGTAAACTCGGGAGGAAAACATTTTTTTATAATTTCCATCCTTCTTAAAAAAAAAAAAAAAGCTTTAGAAAAGGATTTAATCCCCTTTTTGGCTTATTAAATATAATCTATGGAGAAAAATGAACATATTTGATGAGTTAGATCATGTGACTCAGAATCATCATTATGAATAACAATTCTCATTGTACATTTCGGGGTGGTGTAGGAGTTTGGACTGATTATATATAATCTTCAAGCAATGCCATAGCAAGTTCTCTTCTGAATAAATCCTGTTTATCATTTGCGCTTTTTTTCTCACTTTTCTCTTTCAGCACTGAGTGTTATAAAATTCTGATAAACTGAGAACTATAGTTAATCCTATTTATAATAACTTTAACTTTATATGTACAATTCCCTATTATAAAAATATGAACTATTTAAATCATATTTTAACCTCTAAGTACTTGCTTCCTAACTTCCACCAACATGGTTGCTTGCCCTGTTAATTAACTCATTTCTTGACACAAATACATTCATTGTTTACTGTGGCCCAGAAGAACCTGGAACAAGAGTTATTTTGAGTTATAAATTAATTGTGTAAGTTCTTTCTCATCCTGGTGAAGATATGAAGAACTTTAGGGATGAAAGAAGTTACATATCTTCTTAATCTGGAGTGCACAGAAGATGAAATGTTTATCCAAAGGAGAAGATAGGAAAGCTACATAGTAATCCTGGTTTTTCTTAGAATGATTTTCAGTTTATCTATTTATTAAACAATATTATGAACCTACTATGTACAAAGCACACTCAAATCTTGGGACTTGATTCCAGCCTTCTAAGACTTTAGAGAGCAACTGAAAAATGCATGACTTTCAATTCAGGTAAAATTATAAGCAGAAATTAAACCTATCATTTGCTGGGTATTTACCAAATGTCAGATATATACACATACACGTATGCACACACATGCACACACACACAGACAGACACAGTATTATAATATTCATAGTGTCCTTAGGAAGTAAGAATTATTATTTCTGTATTCATAGATGTGAAAACAAAGGCTCAGTGAGGTTAAGTATCTCAAAGAGTTCGTTTTCCAATATGAGATGGAGATCACGCTGTCAGCTGGAACCGTTAGAAAGGATTCCTTCAGGACTATAATTGGGTCCTAAATGGTTGCTAAACTGGGAGAATATGAAATAAATTTGAGGGATATTAGGATATTAAAAGGAGGCATTCTAGAAAAATATAAGAGCAGCTAAAAGCTTGGAATAGAGTTCTGCTTCTGGAGTTCGAAGAGAACAACTTTACTATATGTAAAAACTATTATCTACAAACTGTTGAACGAATTATACATAATACATATTTTGTGCACACACCTTATTTATTTGGCCCTCAGGCAAAATCCTGTAAAACCAGGAAACTTACCCAAATTCACCCAGTATCATCCCCCTTTTCTAAATTCAACTGTCAACTCCTCTCTGTTTTCAGCTTGCTTTTGGTTTCTCTTCAGGGCTTTCAAGTTACATAAAAAGTAATGAGACCTATAGTCTTACGGGCTCAACGAACCAGAGTTTGGAGCTATCGCAGCATCTGGAGAGTCAGGGGGAAAATCTTGGAAAATAAAGATTTAGGGGACAAATCTGTGTATACAAATGCTGTGTATAAACTCTGCCTACTATTTAGAAGAACCCCAAACTACACGTGAGCAGTGGACACTCTAAGAAACCCAATCAAGGTTAATAGATCTGAACAGAAATTTCAGCTGCTGTCCATAGCAATAGAGATGAAGTTTGGAATTAATTGCCTCATAAAACAAAACAAAACAAAAAACGAAAATCATTCTTCGGGAGAATATAAAGAATCCAGTTTCTATAATGTATTGTTCACATGTCCTGTATACAATCCAGAATTCCTACACATATGAAGAAACAGTGCGACTCACATGTAATAAAAATCCAAGCAAAGGAAACTGACTCATGTGAAACCCACATGATCAAATCATCAGGCAAGGATTTTAAAGCATCTATTATAACTATGCTCAAAGACAGAAACATTTATATTAAAAATCAAGAAATAGAAAATTACATCAAGAAATAAAAAATTAGCAAATAAAATTCTAATTCTGAAGAAATACAACATCTGAACTAAGAGGTTGAATGAGTACACAGCATTTGTTTAGATAAACATCAGTGTTTTCATATATGCCAGCTTCACATTTTAAATACAAACACACTACAAAACTGAACTGAATATTATTTTTATGGGCTTTTGGTCATTGTTTATGGTTTCATTCAGCACTGTTAGTAAGGAATACTTTTTTCACAAAGGGATAGAGATAGCGAAGTTGATCGTGTCCACAAGCTTTCACACGCACTGCCCACCACAGGCATAGAACCACAGCCTTCTTCCAAGGGACATGCCGGTTAATGGGGTGATTTTCCCGCAATGCTGACAGGATGCAGAAATCATTTATATTTTCTATTCCTTTATTTAAAAAATTAATATAAATGAATGGATGCTGGTCAAGTTTATAGAGACAGTCTGACCATTAAAACAAAAGAGTTTTACATCATCTACATATCACATTGTATGTTCACCACCCAGAGTCAGTTCTCCTTCCATCACATATATTAGTCAGCCCAATAAATTTTAATGAAAAAAAAGAGAGAGTTCATTCTATGATATTATTTGGAAGGAAACGGTATGGAGTGCTCAAAGCAACGCCATGTGATCTCCGAGCATTACAAACTACCCACCCATGACTGATCAACCAAACTTCTTGCTAACTTGTCTTTATTAAGTGGCAATTAATAGGTGGTTTTATTACATGTTTCATAGTTATCCTGATCAACGGCGGTGCCAGAGAAAGAGTGTAAAGCCAACAGTTTGGTAAAAGGTTTGCTCATTATTTCTTGGCTTACATTTCCGGTTCCTGTTTAGTCTGAATCAGAGACTCTCCTCGTAAACCCACAATGTGTTCCCCTACCATCCCATATACATAGCTCAGTGATACAATGAGCACATTCTATTATAAGTGCCATTTTATTGCCTATGTCCCACATCACATCACATCCTTAAGCTTCTTGAGGGAAGGTATGAATTACAACTACTTTTTCAAGGGGCAATAGGCAACCACATTGAAAGGATCCCCAAAGCTTGATTCTTCCCGATCTGAACAAAATTGAGAGATTGAAAGTGAGAGATGGAAAATGATGAGAGAAGTTTTACAAAATGTCTAAGGCAGTGGTGTTAACTGATAAGATTACACAGAGCCTCAAGGCTGTTCTACAAAACGTGACCTCTCATTTGGATGGTTCCTAAGTGTAATTTTTACTGGGTCCACTGTAGGTACCAAATAAGTTTTCTCACTTCAGAATCAAGGTTTTAAAATCATCTGAAATTGAAGTAAGTAAGAACCAACAGGAATCTCTAGAAACCCCACCTAATCACTCCAGATAAATTTAAGGTATCTCCGAACCTCACTGAAGATCCTAAAATACTTTCCTCATCAAAAATGTGTCACAAACGATTAGGAGCCAACTTAGCTAAGAATGTCACCTTCTCGGAAAGATTGTAATATAAGAAGTATGCAACTAATAAGAAATCTTGAAAAAAGGAGAGCTGTGTAGATAATTTTTCCTGTGTCTTTCATAATCTCTGTGGAGAGGCTTTTTAAAGCTAATGTATAGCACTGGTTACTTAGCCAAAAATATTCCTGGGTTGAAGATCAATTTATAAAGCTAGTACAAGATGAAAATATCATATTTTGTGTAATTCTGTGTTCATGAAATAACTATTTAATCTGTAGATTGACTTTCTGAAGGAATCTACCCAACAGCGCACCAAGCTTTGATTAGATAAACATTTCTGTTCTCAATAGGAGTGAAGAAAAAGAAAGCAGTATTTACTTAGTAAGTAATACATTCCAGGGAGGTTTCTATGCACTTTTCATATATAGTCTATGTAACACTCAGCGGAGTCCTCAATAAATATTATACTCATTTTACAAATAGAAAAATTAAATTCAGGGGGATTAAGTTATTTTTCCAAAGTTACACAGCTATTAAATGGTGAGGTTGGGAATTAAACCTCATTCTACATGGTTCTAAAGTCCATGCTCATTTTATTCCACTATGAATTGATAAAATGCCTTTATGCTCGCTAAATCATTTTCTGATGAGCTTGCTTAGTGTAAATAAGCGATCCTGCAGGGCCTACTCACTCACCCTAGCTGGGGCTGATAAAATCACAAATGTAACTCTAAGCTGTTCAGACTAGACCCTGGGGCTCCTGGTAGAAAAAATCCAACAGCCAGGCCTCTAGCATGTGAGGCTAGAAGTCAAATATGTGCTTGCTCATTTGACCTGAATCTAGACAAAATCAATTCAGGTCATTTGTCACTAATTAATGTGTGCTGAAACAATGTTCTAAACATTCAGGGTCTGTAACCTTTTCATTCTGCATGTCTCAGGGATACCAGAGAACAGTCACCTCTTGATTAAACTGAATGGACAAGTTAACCTTTGAGCTACACCTTGGCACATGAAAGAGAATGGCTTTGGTAACTCTTAGAGCTGGAAAGAGGACTTTTTTTTTTTTTTTAATAAAAAAAGAACAATTGGATATAAGAAGAGCACTTAAACACTTCTTATACAAAGAGCGACTCTTCAGAACACATACAGCTTTAATAAATGAATAACCATTAAATACAAATGTGAAAATGGCACAGTATTAAAGAAAGCTTTTGCCTGATCTCTGGCCCCTGATTGCTGAAACGGTTCTGATTTGCACTTAAGAGCATAGTCACCCTGGCCTTTCTTGGAAGACATTCAAGATGACCAGAAAAGCACTTATTAGATGAAGAGCGCACTGAAAATTAGGGGACTCTGGACTTACAAGGGCAGGAACTCCCCCAAAATGAAGAGTTAAGGAAGACTTATCATAAAGCGAGAATAAAAAGCAGCTCTAGTCCAATTCTCTGAGCTAAAAATTAAGACTCAAGATATAAATGGTGGAAGAATTTTTAAAAATTCTATAGTAGGGGCTGTGTACAGGGACTGCTTTCAATAAAAGAGGAATGCAAAATTAGCGCTGTATGGAATAGATGCAATTTAGAAACTGGCATCACTTTGACAGTGAAACCATCAGAGGGCTGGGTTTTGAATGATAAACACTGTCTTCTTGTTATTACAATTTTCCTGGTGTTTAAAGTCAGAACCTGTTTACTTCTTTGGCAGTAGTCTAGATCTCTCGTCAGGCTTTGTCTCAGATACAGATGATTTTTGTGAAAGATTGAAAGTTGCAAAAATTCCACATTTTTAATTTTATTAACAAGTACATTTGAATGCTTATCTACAATAACAGTAAGTAATGAAAATAAAAAAAAATCTTAAACTTGCTGAAGGATTATCAACTATGTTGTATTCAGATAAACAAGCTACTTCTTAAAAGCTGGAATGAGAAATAAGGTATAAACTGGAGATAGCTACTTCTAAACATTATGCTAAAAGGGGTGACAAACACTTCAAACCATATATAACCAGTGGGCATAAATGTCTTACTCATAGTAATTGCCATTCTCTTGATCCTTACCAATTCTTTCTTTTTTTCCATATATATTTTTACCGTGCTCTAATTATAATTACACTTTTGATCATATGCTGAGCCTGTATTGCCCATAACCAATCTTGGCTAAATCATGTCTTCTGATTCCCTTGAACGTACCTTAGCCATTCAGAATTTTCTGGAAAAAGTCATGTAACAGTGTTTGACACCTATGTTGTCTCCGGCTCAGAAAAGATACGTTTCTACTCTTTCAAAATCATATCATTACTTATGCCCTCCCTCTTGAATCTTCTAGCTCTTTCTTTATATAGGTTCTTTTCCCTGAGTCCATCAACAATATAAACAAGACTCTTCTATTCTGTCAGACCTTGCTTGCCTCTTCTAACTACTAGCTGTTACTATTTTTTTCTCGTTAACAAAATTTCTAAGAATATACCATGTTATTGCATTTATAAGAAACTTGATCACAGACAAAACTAACTTATGATGATAGAGATTTAACACTGATTATCTCTGGGCAGAAAGAATAGGAGATCCAGTGGAAAGGAACATGAGGAGCTGGTTGGGGTAATAGAGACGTTGTATATATTGATTAGGTTGTTGGTGACACTGCTGAATGCACCTGTCAAAACTTATCGAACTATATAATTAAGATCTCAATGCAAATTATGTCTCAAAAATATTCAGAAAGTGTACTGCATGAATTCTGATATTTCACTCTTATACTTTCTTCTTTTGTTAACTATCTCCACCAAAATATTATTAGGTAGCTATTTTTCCAAAGACAACCAGAGTCCTCATATTAAAACCCTATTAATTAGCAAATGTAGTCACCTCCTCTGAAAATAATTACTCCTTAATAAGACATTTTTCTTTCTTTCTTCCTTTTGATGATAAAATACAGTTTCCTATAAAGTAGAAAATATATTACATTATTCCAAGGGCATCCAATACAATAAAATTTATGATTTGTCCTAGTGTGCTTATAGTTATAAAGTAGAAAATATAAAGAAAAACTAGACTCCTTACTCAAAGACACTCGTGACCTCTTTGTGGATTGAGATTTGCCTTCTTTGAGTAACCTAAAGTCACCTATATGTTTTCTAAACAGAAAAAAGTTTCGTTTCTAAAATGCTCACTGTGTTTTTGTTTTTTTGCGCCCCCCCCCAGCCCCGAATAAAAGCTCTGTATATAGAAATTTTATATTTTGGAATCAAGATTATGCACAATATGTACAATGCTAGTTTATTAAGTGTTTCAATTATTGTTTTATTATATCGCATTTCTTAGAGTCAAATATCTCTCTTCTCAGTAGAAGCTTTCTGAGAAAAAAAAAATCTGAATTTACCAATACCTGTTAATAATACACTTAGACAAGAAAAAAATGTTTCCAGCTGTCTAAGACATAAAAATGTCCCTGTCCCACGCACTACCTTGCATTGATATGGAGGTTGACAGATTGGCTCTTTGAGAGCAGCAGATATTTCACAGGCACTATGTGACAAAACAAGCTGCACATTTTGTTAGCTTATTTTAATCTTGCTTGTGGTGAACAAAATATCTATGCATTATGAAAACCTCTCTTATAAAGGATGCAAACTTTATGAATTTTCAATCATCCAGATAAAGTTTTTTGCAGTGTCTGGGAAATTGCTATTCCTTCTATTAACTAAGTGACTTCAGGGAAAATTCTTCAGTAACCAAACAAAATCTCCTAAATTTCTAAATAGCTTTATTGCATCTCTGAATCCATACCCTCAATATTCCACAGTTTATTATAACACATTTACTATGAAAAATGTAGCAGACATCTGTGTTATCTCTAAGAGCAACAAAGGATTTTTTTTAGAGTAATTGCAATTTTAAACTTTTCCAGAGAATTAGTCTAGCCTTGTGATGCAGGTGGTACCCATTAAGTAATCTTCTTTTTCTCAAAACCTTCACAACTCTCAATTCTTGTAAACTGCAAATCAAAAAAAAAAAAAAACTTAATAAGAACATTTCATTTTTTTTAATAAAAATGCCTTAAGAAAGTGTGTCAAGTTGTTCACTGTTGGAAAATTCTGTTTATAAAGTTAATTTAACTTAAAGATTGCTGCACCTTTACCTTCTTCACATATAGACTTACTGGACATAGAAATAGACAAATTAGGAAATATATTTGTGAAGATAAAAATTCCATCAGAGCAGGCAGTAAAATGTATGCAAGAGAGCCAACATTAGAGAGACAACAACCCAACGTCTGCTGCCTGAGATAATGTTGAGCTGACACAGTAGAAATAGGACTGAGGGAGGTGAAATATTACTGAAATTCAAGTACCGGGATGCTCCTCTTGGGCCCGTCGTTTTTAATCAAAATTATTAAGTGATATTGATTTGTATCCCTTGTCATGATTGAAATATGGTTTTGTGAAAGGTGTGTAACAAAATAAAGTTAAACTACGTATTTGTTATGTAGTGTGTCAGTTATGAAGGAGTAACTTTTTGAAATAATATCCAAGACACAGATTGAAGATGGTCATACTGCCACTTTATTTTCCTTGTACATATGGATCTCTCTCAATTTTTGAAGTTAAATTTAGAGAGTGCACAGATAATATCCTGTGTCTTGGAAAAGTGCCGGGTTAAGACTGTGAGAAACGGATGGAAAGATTAGACAAGCACTGCAGCATTTTTAAACTGAATGTTACCATGCAATACAAGCTTTGTACATACATATTTTATATTAAACTATCTAGACTTTAACTAATGCTTTTGGAATGGCTTTGAACTGTTTGATAGTGTTTTAAAAGTAATACTGAGTTTGAAACATCAACATAGACTTTTGTAGACTTTTGTTAGCTTCATGTTCTATAATTTACTTTGCTGTGGGCAATGAACACTTGAATAAAGTTTTGTTTTGTCCTCCAGAACTTACTCATATTCATTGATTAACCATGTAATTATTTTTTAAACACATTACATTTCACAGTTAAATATGGGTCTTTTGATATGTAATATACTTTATATATAATCTGTAAAAACAAATTGCCATAGTTTAGCAAGCATAGAGGCATTTGCTGAGGCTAAAATGCCAAATAATTTATATATATATATAATTTTTTCATAAAATGAAATATATATAACCAAAAATCTTTTGGGGGACATATCAGTATTGCCCTTCCCAAAATAGTTCTTTCTCTCTATTATTCTCTCTACCTATCTCTTTGCAAATCTATGTGCCACCATCTCAAAGGGTATGAGAGGCCAGAAAGCAAAGTATAAAAATATTACTTATACTTATTTTAATATTTGTCCTGATGGTAAGTCTTCATTCAGTGGCTGTTGAACAGAATGTATGCATTAACTGACCAAACTGCTACTTTAGTTTAGCCACCCACTTCTAATTTTTCATAAACTTTTGATGAACCTGAGATTGTTTTAGACTCATTTACTTCTGGAATTATTTGACATGAGTATTTAACACTTGATATAGAATGTCATACTACAAATCTTATCTTTTAACTATATTTTCCCAGGATTATGGAAATTCTAAAGTAATTCCACTTCCTTCTAGAATAATAAAAACACATCTAGTGTGACTGTTCATGTATCAAGTTATAATAAGGTTGGATTTGACCTGTGTCCATATGTAGAGGAGAGCATGTAATATGACATTAACAGGCTCTGTCGTCCAGAGCCGGGAGTAGTGCTTGGCCCATAGCAGGTATTCAATAAATATTTACTGACTTAATTAATGAATATCTCTATTTTATCATAGGTCACAATAGGAGGTGGTAGAGCATGAAAGAGAAAATAATGAACTAGGAGTAACAAGAAATGGTTCTCGTCTTTTTTTTGTTGTTGTTCTCACTTAGTATAAATAATTCACTGTCTTCTCAACTTATCATCTCTAGACTTCATGGTACATTTTCCCACTTGAAATGCTTTCTCCTTTGCTTTCCCCCATTGATAGCTACCCATTCTTCAAGTTTCAGATAACAACCCACTTCTTCACATTATTCTGGTTTAACCTCGGCCAACACTGATCTCTCCCCTTCTACATATACAAGTTTGTCAATCGATGCCTCGTTTTATTTACTTTAAGGTCTAATTATGAAATGGTTCATACTACTTTTCAATTGTTTAACATGTTATGTCTTTTTTCCCCAATAAGACTCTAATCCACAGGTCTCAAAGTTGTACTAGCTGAATTTGTCTCGCCTGACAATTAAGTTTGGGAACTTGTTGCAACGATGTTGCTAACCTTTTTTGATATCAGAGGGATTATTCATTATGAATTTGTACCAACTGGACAAACAGTTAACCAAGTTTACTATTTAGAAGTGCTTGAAAAGCCTGCGTGAAAAAGTTAAATTACCTGAACTCTTCACCAACGATTCATGGCTCTTTCATCAAAACGATGCACTAGCTTCACAGGGCACTGTCTGTGAGGGAGTTTTTAGCCAGTAAACAAATAACTGCATTGGAACACCCTCCCTACTCACCTGGTCTGGCCCCCAGTGACTTTTTTCTTTACCCAAAGATAAAGGAAATATTGAAAGGAAGATATCTTCCTGACATTCAGGACATCAAGGGTAATATGACAACAACTCTGATGGCCATTCCAGAAAAAGAGTCTTGCTTTGAAAGGGGGACTAGGTGCTGGCATCGGTGTGTAGCTTCCCAAGGGGAGTCAAAGGTGACCACAGTGATATTCAGCAATGAGGTATGTAGCACTTTTTCTAGGATGAGTTTGCGAACTTAATTGTCTGACTGACCCGTACATGTTTTATTTGGCCATCACAAAATTTTAACGTTTAACTAGCTGCAGATATTCATGTAAGATTTCATAACAAAAAATATTACAGTTTTCCTAGTTTCTTTTGGGAAAATAAAAGATCTAGTCACACTGGGCCTGCATTCTTGTTTGGCAGTAATGAACCAGAGCTGAATAGCTACTGCTCTTTCAGTCCAGGCACATATTTCTGTCAATGCCCACCTAGCCTGCTTTATTTATGTTCTCTGTCTAGAACCTATAGGATATGTGAGATTTTAAACTCTGCATGATAGTCCATGCTAATAGACCTACCCCAATTCTCTCTCTCCCTCTCTCCCCAAATTTGAAGTCTCTAAAATGTGAAGTCTCTAAAAGGACCTAAAGTTTCCATCTATAAATCTCTTAGTCATTTCATATTCAAGATACCTAAATTTTTAAATTTTTTCTAAATTTTCAAGTGATCTTCCTGTTTCCTATATATCATTAAAGTGGGATTCAATTAAAAGTGATGTTAAATGTACTCTTAATTCCTAGCTTCATTAATTTATGTTGGGCAATTAGAAATCAAAAAGGCATTTTGACTCCTGCTGTATCTCTGTATCCAGTGACTTCCCAAGTTCTGTCAAATTTCCTGGCAGAGAGAACAGTTAGAATGGTGGCGATTGATTCATTTTCTTCTTTCCATTCCTATTGCCTGTGCCTTCAGAGTCCACATTTAGTGAAACGGTGCCCTTTTCTGTGTGAGGGTAGCTGTCCTTAAAATTAAAAGACCCCCACTAAGAGACTCCATTTAGCTTTGACTTCAGTTTCCAGAAACCAAAGTCAATTTATAGTCAACAGTAAAAGAGTTGTTTCAGGCCCCAAATTCACTTTCATAGAGGTTGCAAAATGGCTCTTCGAAACATTTACAATGATCTAAGAGACGACTGGTGAAATGTTTTGGCACCAGCAAGTCTGGCATGCAGCCCTCAACACAAGCAGCATTTCAACCTATATCCTACCTGACTTTCTCTATTAGAAGCACTGTGTGTGAGAGAAACAGGAAATGTGTGCAGCACTTTTAAAGCAATGTGGTGAATTATAAATTAATGAGGGTTTAGTATGGGAAGGGAATAACATCTGCAGAAGAGCGGATTTCATAAAGACAAAAGGGAAAAAGGTTTCCCTTAATAAAACATAACCTTTCTGAATGTACAATCAATTCTCAATTAGTCATACCAGAGAGAGTATCCACCACAGACTGTCAAAACTACCTCACTTTGACTGCTTCCTTCCCACCTCCCCCCCACACAGTTCTGCCTCCTCTCACCCAAGATGCTCCATGAATTAATATTTCCAACAATTTTCTTCAGTCTCTTTCTGGTGCCAAAAAATCCAATTTACTTTTTTTTTTTTTCCTGTGGGGCATCTATTGCATGGTACCACTTTTCCTCTCACAGTGCTCTGCCCCTTCTCTGCCCAAGCCTAATGCTTAGTTGATCACAGTGGGTAAGAAGCTGGGGAGGAGAACAAGAACTAAGAGGAGAAATGATTTCCCTAGGAAGTTATCTGATTCCTTCTTTATATCTCTTTAGTGAGGATACAGCAAGGAAGTCATCATTTTGGAAGTTCAAACAGACTACAGGGAAATTTGTTGGCATGATTTTAAAATTCAATTCAACAGTTATGGATTGAGTACTTACTATCTACCAGGCCTTTTACTAGGTACCTCAGGAGAGGGAACTTCCTGTTTCCAGGGGCTTACAATCTAATTGGAAGGGAATGTAGAAGACAGTTTTACGAATATCCATGACACATATGGGCTTGGATCACGGTAGCACCAATTTATTGCCCATCTAAAGCAGGCAGGTGGCCAATCAGTAATTTCTTCAGAAGACATTAACTAAACATTCACAATTTGTCAGATGCTGTGTAAAGCCCTGGAGATACCAAGATGAACAAGTATATAGTTGTTCGTTGAACCAACACAGTGCAGCCCAACATCTGCAACAAGGGGACTCAGCTAACTCAGAGTTACATTTTAGAGGAGTGGGTGGATTGCAAATCATTGTCTGGAAAGTACCTTGAGTGCAGTGGTTCTATGCTACTTGTGTAAGTGAGACTTCTCTACGGATCAGTGAAACTGGATATACCACTGACTCTTGTTAGGAAGCCAGATATATTTGGGCCAAAGCAGGATTCTACTCCAGCACTAGAGAAATGTTAAATGTCATTAAGCATGCCAACACCATTTTGGGTGCTACTTCACAGTAAAGAATGAGAAAGAGCTTATTCAGAACTTCCCTTTCTAATGGGAGTATCTAGCTGATAAATGAAGGAGCCAGGACTGGAGCCCAGGCTAACTGACTCAGGGTCCACTTTCTAAACGTTTAAGACAGTCACCTTCCCATGTTGAAAAATAAAGTTAATACACAGTAAACATGTAGACAGATAGGAAGAAAGAACATCCTGATAACATATTTCAGTACATGGATCCAGCCATGCCTAAGACCACCTGTACTCTTGTAATTCCCAGTACTCCAAGTCAATAAATTCTCTTTTTTTAGCTGAAAATAGTTTGTTTACTGTTACTTGCCACTAAATGAGACTGGTTAATAGATAACCTCGTCGATAATTTGTGTGTGTGTGTGTGTGTGTGTGTGTGTGTGTGTGTGTGTGTATTTGTCTCTATAAGTTAAGGAAAGTATTATTTGATCATAGTATTAGTTGTTAAAAGCAAAGCACTTGTCACAAGCCTGCTAGAATTTTCAGAATTACATTTTAAAATTATAAATATAATGTTATCTCCCTTTTAATAGGGTGGGTGTGTGCTCTTGAGCAAGTCATTTAAGCTCCCAGTGCCTCAGTTTTCTCATTCATATAATGGGTAAAATAACAAGACATACGGATGATTTGAAGATAGGACTAAACTAAATTTTATGTACACACACACATATATATATATAAAGTTTCATTTATATATAAATAAAATTTCATTTAATCATATATATAATTAAAATTGTACCTGGCAAATAAAAAGTACACAAGAGTAACACAAATATTGTTATTATTACTATTTGTTTTCTCAAAGCGGCTTGTGGCACAGGCAAATAAAGAAACACTACCCTATGCTTTCATGAATATTTTATTTTAGAGTTATGTGGGATAACAATTTTTTGGTTCAAAGTACTTTAAATCCTTCTTGGCATGTTCAGTGGGCCCATGTGAGTTGGCGTTGGGAGACGGAAGTTGGCCTAGGACGTTGGCAAGATGAAGAAGATGGTATGAGGTCTGCATACCAATTTTGGAAGACTTTTACCAAAATGCTTCTGCTTCTGCAGAGCAAAAGTGACTGACATTGAGTGATTCTAAAGAGTCTCAGTCAATATCAGGAGAAAAGAAAGAAAAGAGAGATTCCAAGTGTGGGAAAGAGAAAAAGAGAGAAAAATCCTGTGACCCTGTGATTTAATTGGTGGAGTATCTCAACTATCACTTGGAGTGGCTATTCTGTGTTACATACAGAACACCTTCAAATGGTAAATATTGATGGAACTATTACTGGAACTGTTATTAATAGCATTTGGGAGGCAATAAGCCCACAAGACAGTAAACATGTAGAACACTTTTTGCTTCAAAGACACAGGGACCAAACGTGCTTTATTTATTAATGAGAGATGTGGTAGTGTAACATAATGAACTAGTTTGGGTTTAATGAGCAGTATTTTTTAAAATTCGTCATTTGGAAAAAGACAATCCACAGGATGAAAGTAGTATACTACCTTTGAAGTACATAAACAATGCCCCAATCTCTTGGTGAATTGCCTTCTCTAGTTCTCATTAATTTCAACTCATGAATTTTTTTTGACAAATGTAAATCCTATAAGGGTGATTAGTTTGATTAACCTAACAATGAATAACAGTCAGACACTTATCAACCTTCACCTGACATTGGCATAAAGTCTTTATGTGGCACAGTTCCTGGGCATTGTCATTTGAAATGGGGCAAGGGATTTCTAGTAGAATGAATAGGGTTGCAGTGCAACAGATTAATTAAGCTGCTCTAAGGAATGATAGTGAAAGGTAACTGATTAATTGAACATTGAGGCCATCTAATCAAATAGCAGACATAGTAAATATGTTTTTTCAGAAATAAATCATTCCCTGATTAGCATATTCATTTATACAGTTGAATTAACTCTTGATGTGCTTTTTAAGCTTTGCTCAGCTGGAAATAGCCACCTGATACAGATTATTTTTTTATGTCATTTAAAAAATGCCTGGTGAACATGCCAGTACTCCTTCAAGATTTGAGCTGTTTGTTCATTAAATAGCAAACTTTCTATTCATAATAAAGGTAAAAAATCCACTGAATCATTATTATTATGCCACACAACCTGCAGTGAGGCAAAACTTACAATACCGTGTTTCCCTGAAAATAAGACCCAGCCGGACAATCAGCTCTAATGTGTCTTTTGGAGCAAAAATTAATATAAAAATTAATTTAAAAATTATAGTAAAATAAGACCAGATCTTTATAATATAATATAATATAATATAATACCGGGACTTATATTAATTTTTGCTCCAAAAGATGCATTAGAGCTGATTGTCTGGCTAGGTCTTATTTTCGGAGAAACACGGTAGTATTGAAGATGAATCAACAAGAATGTTTTATACTGAACCCAGGGTTTAATAAGGAGAGAACATATCACTGTGAAGGTATTAACCAGAGATCCCTGGACTTACTCATAAATGAAAATATGTTTTTGAGGTGTGAGAACATGGTTACTATTTTTTTCACATTAGCTTATGGAAAAGATGGTCACTTTGCAACTACAAAGTTTCAGTAAAATAAAAAGTGGATCTTAAAGCAGGGCAACGGTATGGGGGAGGGGGTGATAAATTCAGAGCCTAAGCAGTTCGTTTGTACTTAAACTGTTTTCTCTTTTGCTGAAAGTAAAGCCCTTCCCCTCCCCCCAGTTTTGACACCTGGGCAGGATCCTGTTGCCACAGCTGTGAAGCTCAATGAATACTCCCTGTGCCTGTGGATGCTCATCATCAAAGGGGGTCTGTCACCCTCTAGTCCAGAGGCGAGTTCCCTGCCAGCCTGGAGGAACAGAGCTTCTGGGGGAAGGGCAGGAAATCCTGGAGATAAGAAACATGGCCTTGTCAGCAGAGAGCCTAGGAAGCTTCTTGGCCTAACGCAGAGCCCTGACTGATTCCTGTGTCAGTGACTCCCTTACAGAAATTCACGCTCCACCTAAGGGACAGCGAGCGAGCTCTCCAGAAGACGGACTTATGAATACCTCTGTGGCCACAGATGTCATGTGGAAAATTGGATGGAGCCATGGTTACTCATCTCTCTAAATTGGAATTGGCTAAAAAGATAGTATCACGTGCATATAGGCAAGATGTTACAGGGCTGTTGGCTGAAAAGGGATTCAGAATATTATTGGATTTGTTTTTTTAATGGAGACTAAAGAACGCAAGTGACAATCTTCTTTTAGCTTAAAGTAATTTCATCAGATCAGTCACTCACTGACCAATAATCTTTTATACTATATAATATTTTACATATTATTGCTCTTTAAAAAACGTTCATCTTTAGGATTTCATATAAGGTAAAAATGTGGTATATATATGCATATATATAAATTGAATATATACAGTAAATATATATGTATACATATATATTTACTGTATATATTCAATTTATATACACCATATACACCAAATACCACATATATATATATATGAAAATTGATTTAAATTGATCAGAAAAAAACAGGTCTCTACATTGAAACTGAAGTGCTTTCATTACTGAGACACTTACAGTTCAGAGTCAGATGACATTTAAATAACTAATTTCTCCTCTGGAAAAAATTGTTTCCCATACCGTAAGAATTTCACAATCCCAACCACTATTTTTGTTGGTGGTGGTGTCTGTATACCAAGGATTTATGTTAAACACATCCAATTGCTGAAATCTAGAGATCTATATGAAAAATACATAATCAGAATTATAAAAGACCTTCCTCATATTTTTGGGCTACTCCTTAGAATATTATGAAGAGGAAAATAAATATATCCTTTCATTCTATTTATGTGTTTATTGGTAACAATGTTATGAAAGAAGATTGAACCCTATCCCATGGCCAAATACCCGATTTATTTGATAACAAAAGCAAAGCAATTCTCAAAAACATGCTAGAGTTTTCAGAATTGTATTTAAAAAATCATGAACATAAACCTGTCTCCCGACTAATAGGATAGGTAGAGCTATAACTTTAAAAATATACTTAGTGTTTTTAAAATTCTAAAATCCATGCCTGCAAAAAAATTACAACCCTTTACATCTTTCCTTCTTAGCTTCCATTCCAAATTTCAAACATTAAAATTACTTGTTCTTGTATTATTTAACCAGTATCTACTGTATCTGAATATGTAGAAATTGTGATAGAATGACTTCATTTATTTTATGTCTTAATTTCTCCAATTACTTTTGTGCTTGCTGCTCTTTGAGCTCTTTATAAATACTATTATCTTATAGAATAAGATAAGTAAAGGTCACATAAGTAATTTGTTTTATGTATCACACGTCAAATTAACAATAAATTGCTGGCTGTCTTCTGGATGTATTTGGAATGTATGAGCCATTGAAAAAACTGAAAAAATATTGTATGTATATATAAATTATATATATATTATATATGTATATATAATATGTATTATATATAATGTCTTTCTAGGTATGCTTTGGATTTCAAGTGAAATGTCACTGCTCATATTTGTTAAAACAAAACAGATTGGTGTTATGATTTATTATGATATAAACTGCATCAGTGATTCCTTACCTGACTGCTTATCTTTCCTTTTTTTTTGTATTTACTTTTTTTAAAATTAAAGTTTATTGGGGTGGCAATGGTTAGTAAAGTTACATAGGTTTCAAGTGTACAATTCTGGAATACATCATCTACATATCGCATTGTGTGTTTGCCACCCACAGTCAGTTCTCCTTCCATCACGATATATTTGATCCCCTTTACCCTCATCTACCACACCCCTCACCCTATACTCTCTGGTAACCACTAAACTTTGTGTAAAATTGTCTATGTCTATCAGTTTTTGTTTCGTTGCTTGTTTGCCTTTTTCCTTTGCTGTTTTCAGTTTTATATTCCACGTATCAGTGAAATCATATAGTTCTCGACTTTTCTCTCTGACTTATTTTGCTTAGTAAAATAATCTCAAGATCCATCCACGTTGTTGCAAATGGCATTATTTCTTCTTTTCTTATGCCAAAACAGCATTCCTTTGTGTATATATACTACATCTTCTTTATCCAACCATCTATTGAAGGACACTTGGGTTGTTTCCATGTCCTGGCCACTGTAAGTAAAGCTGTAATGAATATCGGGGCACATATATAATTACGGATAAATGTTTTCAGATTTATTTGAGTATATACCCAGGGGAAGGATTGCTGTGTCATATGGTAATTCTATTCTTAATTTTCTGAGGAACCTCCACACTGCCTTCCATAGTGGATGCACCAATCTGTATTCCCACCAATAGTGTATGATGGTTCCTTTTTCTCCACAGCCTCTCCAACACTTGTTATTATTTGCCTCCGATAGGGGCTAATATCTAAAATATATAAGGAACTCACACAACTCAACAATAAAAAACAAGCAATCCAACTGAAAAATGGACAGAGGACCTGAGGAGACTATTCTCCAAAGAGGACAATGGACATATGAAAAGATACTCAACATCACTAATCATCAGAGAAATGCAAATAAAAACCACAATGAGATATCATCTCACACCAGTTAGAATGGCTATCATCAACAAGACAAATCATAACAAGTGCTTATCTTTTTTTAAAAGAAGAGAAACATAGAAGAGCAGGAAGATAAAGAGTATAAACACTTTCTAATAGTATATATAACTAAAATAATATTACTAAGCATTTTGGTTTAATTATGAAGATAAACACCTTTCACACTGGAAGGTCCTGATTTAGATAGTTATGGCATTTCTAATTATTTTTTCATTGTCAGAACAAATTTTAAGGGGTATTTTGGGGCTTTATTAAAATGTATTTTACACTATGTTTGGTTAATATTTTTGTTTACTTATAGAAAATCAATTGCAATATCACTGTAAAAGTAAATATAACCCCTCTGCTTTGAATGCATTATAAAAAGTAGCAAGCATAACTTGTTTTATTGTGGACAAATCATGCTGCTCTTATAGTCAATATTTTTGAAAGGCCCTTTAAGAAACTAGTGGTGGTTTAGTTTTATTTGAAAGGTATAAAATGAGTTCCACACTTATACGGCTACATAATTACCCCCAGATTCTCTTTAAAATATCAGCAACATTATTAAACCTTCAGTCTGTTTTTGGCATTGTGACAGCAGTTCTCCAAAATTGGGTGTGGATTGAATAAAAGTAAGTATTAAAGAAACATTTGATTTATCTCTCTAATTCTGTGAAAGTAAGAGAGTTTTGAATTTACTTCAAAGAATGAAAGCTATAACTGATTTGAAATTATGCATGCAGCAAATTTATATGCAGAACCATTTGAAACATGTCTGTACCTACTTTAAACAGCAAAGCCATTTTATTTTTCTTTTGTCTAGTGTTTAAGATCCAAGCCTACATATATACATGTTTTATTACAATTTCAAGAGAAATCATTCTAAAGCAGATATATTTTTATGTATTTCCTGATGTTAAAAGTCTACCATTTTAGAAAAAAACCCAGCTATGGTTTTAATTAATGAATTATTAATTTATACTATAGACCTCTTACTATTATTCAATATCTTTTAGACAGCCATGGTGTAATTCATTGGTTCTCAATATTTATTCAGCTTTTAGAAAGCTCATTTGCACAAGATACTCCACTCAGAAGCACTGCACACGCCCAGTATGATTTACAACAGAGTCAAGTGGAGGAAACAGGGGAGATAGGAATGCAGTTTGAAAAAAAAATACCTCTAAGGATCATGATTTAACCTCCAGGAATATACGCTTGTCCTCACGTGAAAATGAGTGACTGAATGGATAATGTTTCAATTTTGTTTTCCAAAGAATATATGTAACACTTTAACAGTATACGTGTTATCTCAAAAAGGGTGCACTCAAAATAGGAATAAGAAAAAGTATCTTTAAGTTGAAAGAACTATATTTATTACTGCAATTTCTGCTTCTCTTATTTATAATAAGTTTTTGTATGTTAAATGCTTCTTCTAAGCTGAGAACTTGGAATTTACTCATTTTCAGAAGTAACTCTTTCTTTAGAAAATAATATTTCCCCCCTCAAATATTTGATATTTTTATCACTTATCCTCAGGAACAAAGCAAAAGATATTTTCATTATTCCTTTACAGTGGAAGAAATAAATTTAACAAGTTACTTGGCCAACATCCTGTAATGCTTTAATACACTTGGAAAATAATAAATTTCATTGTACGTAAGCCCATGGGAGCTCTGGGAGTTAGGATGACCCTAATGCACCCTGATACCTCAAACGCAAGAGACAAAAGAGGATATAAACGCTCAAAATAGTTGGTTCTGGTCATATTCCAGCATCAACCTATCTCCAGTCTTTTACTCTTCCCATTACATTCAAAAATATACATAGAGAAAAAGAAAATACATTGATGTATGTTAAATATCCTTGGTTACTTTTTAAAAGCTACTGATGAAAAAGCTTCACCTGTAGTAAATAATGAAAATTAAGGCTTAACTATAAAGTAATGAAGCTTGAAAATAGGTTCTAAATGCCATTAAATGAAACACCAGCAATAACCTATATGCACTGACAACACCCTTGGAATAAATATACTGCCACTCAGGGTGGCTCCTTAGAAAGATGCAGTATCCATTTAGATATTTAAGTAGAGTTTGATTTCTTAAAATACCAATCTTGTTAATTCATTATTCTATAGTCATACCTTAATATTGAGGAGAAATGCTAAGCCCTTCCTTTATGAAACTTGTCAAACATAAAGAGGATTGGAGCCTGTTACAGAGAAAAAACTATTTTATAGAGGCTTAGATGATGTGAGGAAAACAGAAGGAGAGTTGTGAAGGGGCTAGAATACTATTTCATTTATTGATCACAGGATTTACAAGCAGCAACTTGGGAAGGATGCATGGTCAAGGTCAGCTACACTTCTAAATATAAGTTCACATGTTACTGATGAGCTATAGCTCCATGTGTTTCCTACTAAAAAAATCTGTGAAACCTTTTTCTTTCAACTGATTAAAAGCAAAGAAAATTGATAAGGGAACTAATGAGATATACATAATGAATAAGAGGGCCATGTTCCCTTGTAGTCAACCTCCCTTTTTATAAAAAAGGGAGCAGAAACCTGATTCAATGCATGACCATAAACACTGAGCCCTGAACTTCAGCCCCTGTAACAACTAACTGTTAGGTTGGTGCAAAAATAATTGTGGTTTAGAAGGTTAAAAATAATTGCAATGACCACAATTACTTTTGCACCAACCTAATACATTGTTGAGACCATTTAATTACCTTAGTTAAATAAATGTGTATAAACATGAAAAACAGAACCCATGATCTTGTTCCGGGCTAAAAACTTATAAGCCCACGGGGCAGCCGGATGGCTCAGTTGGTTAGAGTGCGAGCTCTCAACAACAGAGTTGTCGGTTCCATTCCCACATGGGCCAGTGAGCTGCACCCTCCACAACTAGATTGAAGGACAATGACTTGGAGCTGATGGGCCCAGGAGAAACACTGTTCCCCAATATTCCCCAATAAAAATAAAACAAACAAACAAACAAACAAATCCACAACAAAAACAAAATTGTAAGCCCACAAGAAAAGTTACATATTTAGAATTCACATATTTCCTTTTATTCTTGTTTGGTAACAAAGTGCCATGATTTTGGGGCAAATGTTCAAATGATATTTGGGCTTCTGTTCATAACCCAGTAATTATGGTTGATGTACACAACAAAGTCAGAAAGTTGGGTCTTATTATTTAAATTATTATTTAATTACCTCAGGTATCAGCAACTTACAACAAATGTTCTTGAAGGGATTTTCTAACTCATACAAAGACGTTCAACAAAATAAAAAAAAATACAGAAAGTCTCTTTTCAGTGCTTTGCTCTCTTGCTTTACCTTAACCTTTCTCTCTTGTTTCTTTGCCCTCATTCTGTTTCCCCAGGCAGATTCAGCAAGACCCAAATGGCCAGGACTCCCAAGACAACTCACACCTCTCCTCCACTGCTTGAAAATAATACCCTGGGGCACAAGATCTGAGATAGCGTAAAAAGAAAAGCAATTTGTTTGGTTATCTGATGGAGGTAATTTATGTAGAAGTGTGAATCTATTTAAAGTTCCTGCCTGCCTTGCTTTGTAAGAAGGGATTAATAACGCAAATGAATCTTGATAAGTGACAGGAGGTGGTAGGCCCAATGCTCTTGCTAACTTGTTCCCTAGGGCATGTTGGAGATAAGAGGTCACTAACTTGGCGACCTGTACTGCACCAACTTTTTTTTTTTTTTTTTACTGAAAGTTTCTGATCTGCTGGCCCTGAGCTTAGCTGTGCCTGAAGGCAGCCACAGAAAGGAGACACTTTTCAGTCCCTGACCTTGAGAAGTTGTTAACCAGAGGATGTTTTCTCCCAATCCATGCCCCCTTCTCCCACTCCATCACAACCACAAAGAATGAAATTCAGACAAAACAAAGTTAAACAGATCTGAAAAGATCCTGTGCTCCTCTAGAGTGAGCAGTAGATAATCAATAAATATTTTGCTTTTTAGCTTTCGAATTGTTCAACAAATGGTTTATTTATTTTTCCTATCACAAGTGCTACCTCCTAGAAGGAACATTCCTTTCCTGTCTCATGTTCTTTCTCCTGTCCTGAAATTGACTTAGGAGTTGACTTAGGTGCTGTTTCTTGTGGATTTACACCGTAAGGACTCCAAGGTTTTTTCTCCAATTCTAGTTTGTTTTCTCCTAGTCCTCTCAAGAGTTCTATCCTGATCATTTTAATCTTCATGGGTCACTAGAGTTCCTTGCAAATATTAAGTGGACTTAAAATATTGTTAAATGAATGATGTATGACTGATATTTTTTCATAGGATAGAAATAATACTATGTATTTAAATAAACTTTAGACAAAAATAAGTTTACCCAATGTGTGTAACCTTCATATTCTTTTGAATGCAAGGTAATAAGTCAAATGCTGCAATCTAACAAAGACACTGTGTCTTAATTCATATTAAGATGGAAGTAAGGAGAAAAGCATTTAAAACAATCCTTAGTGAAAGAAAGTTTTCAAGTTTTACTGAGCCTTTGATTCGACAAACTGACGAAAATTGGCTCTGAGGCATTAACATTTGATACTGTTTTATAAAGGCACTAGTGGAAAAGTACATCTTCTAAATTTTGTCATTTTTATTATTTTTTAAGAAGATTTACAAACAAAGCTAAAGGAAAAGATATCAATCTACCATAACAGTGTTTTCTGACAGAATTCACACAAAAAATTTCTTCCATTAAGAGTAAATGTTGCTAGAATGATTTTTTTAAAAATTGCCAATGACCAGTTATTAAGAAATCATTTCTAAAAGTTTTATTTATTTTAGAATCTAAATTATAAGGGAAAAGAAGACAATAGTTTGTCTCATTTGGTATTTTGAATTCCTAAAGCTAAACAAGGGAAATAACTAACAACTTTAAGACTGTCAGTGCTACAGGTTGATAGGTTTTACTCAAAATATTGATTCATGCCCTGAACTAAATAAGTAATGAAGTGGAGAAGAGAAATAGCATGCACATTCAGAAATTGCTGAACACAATATAAGGATTTGAAAAGAAAACTGCAAGCGTGATGAAATAAAATAATTTTCTTTTTTAGAATACAGAATAGTGCCATATAAAATATTTTAGAAATATCCAAGAAAATACTTGAATGTAAATGATTAAAAAAAAATTTTTTTTAAAAATGTAAATTATTTTTATTCATTTCTTTCCATCTTTATTTAAAACAAAAAAGAATTAGAAGAACTGACATTACCTATGTCACTAAATCTAATTTTATTTATACTACTTTCATCAGCATCATGGAAACCTTAACTTACATTTCTTATTTTGCATTTTAAATAGAATTTATTGATATGATTTTTATTTTTTATGATGTAGCAGAGCAAAGAAAAGTAAAGAAGAAAACTGGCAAAAAGAGAGTGGACTATATTCTACAAATGCTTCTAAGAACTTTTACATACCTCATTTTATTTAAAAAACTCAAAATCAAGGAGAATTTCTGTCATGCGTGAAATCAGTACATATGATTTGAGATACAATAAGTTGTAATGTTAGAATATAAGTTTATTTATTAACATTAAGTTTAATTTTGATGATATTCACAGACTAGAAGCAAACTGTAAAAACATTCCTACAACCACACTTTTCTCCTATGTTACAGCCAAATACCAACAATAACAACAATAAAAATAGCACATTTTACAGCCACAAGGACTCTGCTCTCTAAAGCAACTATACTTTTTGCCCTGACCTTCAGCCTCAAAGACTCCTTCAGGAAATACAAAATAGGCCACAGAAGTTACTCACTCTGTCTTGGGATCAGATTCATTCTGTGCTCTGAATACTTGTATTCTGATCTTAGCGCAATTGACCTTTTAGATCAGCACTTGCTCCAACTTTCCATTTTAGGATACAAGAAGCTCAAAATTCCACACTGAGCCCAAATTCTTCCCATCCCTAATTCTAAATCACTTGTATTACTTATATTATGACTTTCTTCTCAACAGAATCATAAGCTCATTTCAGAAAGAGACCATTTCTTCATCTAGATCATAGTAAGTATAATTTCTTGAGTGCTTACCATGTAGAAGGTGAATTCCATATGATTTCCTATGTATGCAAAAGCCCCAAAACATATAATTTTTTTTTGCTTTGTTTTGTCATTTTTATTGATAATGAAATGGAGGTATGTGTCAATGGCACAAACCACTGAAATGATCTAAGTGACTCATCTAGGATTCCATTCCAATCTCCACCATCACCATTATAGGACTTATCACTTAATATATGTTTATAGTTTAAACAATTAAATAAAACCTCTGAGACTTATTACTCTCAGTTAATAATTCTAATATTCTTTGGCTTCTGACTACTGAGAAGTACAAATCCTCAGCCATTTACCCTAATCCCTCACTTGTTACTCTAGGTACCACAGAGCCATAGTCTCTGCTTTCAACCTTTGGCTACTCATTGTCTAAGACTTTCCAACCATCTCATCCTAACATGCAGATCAAACACTTCACCGAATTTGCAACTGTCATGTAATATCCTAAATGCATATACCTTGGTCTGTAGTATAACATTATTTATATATCTGTTTTCTATACATTAGCAACATGGATGGTTTATCATAGAGATAGCAGTCTGACATTTTTCTAATTAATTTACACTTGCCAGATAATTAAGGATTGATGTAACATCCAAGTACGGAGGCTTTCAAGAAAATAATCAAGCTTATTCTATTTAATGAAATGTTTATGTAACAAACAAATTTATTATCACAATATTGACATCTATTCTATGATGAAACATTTTCTTTTAACAATCTGTAGTCTTATCCTTCCCTAGTAGATACTGAATAAATATGTTATTGAATTATAGAGATTTTTTGAGTTTTTCAACACAATTTTAAAATTTGATTAACATTTAAAAACTTACTTGTGTCCATCAAGTATAAAGATAAATTAAATGCCAAGGAGGCATAATGCTGAATAAACAGATCATGTCAACAATATGGGACAAACACAATATGTTATGTAAATGACAAGCATGTTAAATTAATCTTAAACCAGTATATAGTCCATGGAAAAATTAAAGATTCTCCATCAGGCCCAACACCAGATCATTAATTGGAATATCACACTTCATACAATGAGGAGGATCACTTTCTTTAGAAAGAATATGACAGATATGAGTAAGTATTTAGAAAACAAATGCTAAGAATGGATAGCAGATGGTAAATCATGCCTTAATAGTGATTTTACATTATGTAAGGAGTTGTGTTACAGATTAATTTATTTACAAATAAGTTTTGAGTTTAGGCTGCACTTTTCCTTTTAAAGTTTAAATGTGGCCTAAATTTAAGATTGATAAAAATACATTTCCTTTTATGAAATGTGGGGGCTCAGGGATCTCTTCATATAGATAGCTGTAAAATTGGGTTGTTTCTAATTTGCATACAATGGTTTAAGTATGGTATTTTGTATTAATTTGCAATTTGAAAAGGAGTTCATACTATTGTAATTAACTTAGAAGTAGATTGAAAATAAATACTTTTGATGTTAACTTACATCTTTTTTCCTCTTTTGAAGGAAGAAAAAAAGTGTTAATCAGATTCGGGAAAAAACTCCTATTCCAGGAAGATGATATATTAGAAGAGAAGTCCCTTTAATACTATAGCTATCTAGAGTTAGCTACCAAAGATTCATGGAATGTAGTTGAATTAATCAGAATGTCCTGATGGATTAAAATTTTCTTTCTTATTAACTGTTGCGGATTCAGTGTTCTAATGTTTTAACATGGAAAAACCAGCCAACACTTCTTTCTCAAAACACCAAAGATTTGTTTAAAGTCATTTTACTTTTATTCCTTTAAAAAAGAAGAAAAAGAATTCTCCCAGGTAACATCAAAAATGCTAAGGAATGACCTTTTGAACATTTCCTTGCCTCAAGATGTAGTCCGGAGAGGTTAAAGTAGAAAGGATAAAAAAAATAAAAACTAATTTTATCTTTGCCATGAAGTCATATTATATCATAGAAACAGTAGTCCAGAAATCGGGAAAAATCTTTCTAAAAAACAGCTAATGAACTCCACAAAAAGTATATGAAAAAGAATTAATCTTATTACAAATAAAAAGTACACATACTATAATGTGTGACGTATTGTAGGTTTAAAAATTCTGTTATTAAATTTTCTGAAGTTTATAACTATTATTGGCAACTATCAATTGTAAGGAGACTAAAACAAATTCCTTAGTATTTGTCCTCAAAATTATAGTGGGTGGAAGTGAGAAATTAATTAATCGAGCAAATCCGTCTTGAACCAAACTTGAATACAAATAGCTCCCGTACCATGAAGTACACATTACACCAGTTATTATGGACTGTACATTCGTGCCCTCCCATCTCGAGTCATATGTTGAAGTGCTACTCCCTCCCCCACATGTGATGGTATTAGGAGGTGGGGCCTGTGGGAGGTGATTAGGCCAGGAGAGTGAAGCTCTCATGAATAAGATTGATGCCCTTATAAATGAGATCTCAGAGAGCTTCCTACTCCTTTCCACCATGTGAGCACCCAATGAGAAGATGACAATCTATGAAACAGGAAGCAAGCTCTCATTAGACCCTGAATCTTTCGGCTCCTTGATCTTGGACGTTCCAAGCTTCCAAAATGATGAGTAATAAATGTCTTTTGTTTATAAGCCACCCAGTCTATGGCATTCCATTATAGCAGCCTGAACAGACCAAGACATCAATAATTCACCAGAGGTCAACACATAATTCTATCTCTCTCACCAGAGTAAGCAACACAAGGATAAGGAATTCTATCTGTTTTGTTCACTTCTGTGTCCTCAGTGTGTAGGACTCATAGTAACACAAAAAAATATATAGTTATTGAAAAAATGGTATTTTCCTTTCTGACTTCTATTTTTCTTCCTCTTTCATTCTTTTTTTGCAATGGATAGTCATTGCTTGAGCCAGCCCAGCAGTCATTCACTCTTCTGGGAGCAGCACCCTGATGCTCTTGCAGCATCAATCCTCCCCGATGCTCAGCCTATATGATTCAGACAGGTTGACATTGTCCCCACCCTCAACCCTGACAGGCTCCAAAGAGAAGCACAAACTTAATTTGGCCAATAGAAAGAGTCCATCCAATTGAGACATATGATTGGTTCAGATGGGCATGTGACCCACATCAGGTTAAAAAGACTCAGCTGAAGGACTTTTACTGGAACTATTAAGAAAGAGAAGCTTTTACACTGATGTTGCTGAGTGGATGGACTGTAATCCTGGCCATGCTAACACACCATGGCAAGAAGTCCGGGTGAAATAAAAACCAAAGAAAACTGAGCCAAGTGATGGTAAGATGGTATTTCAGCATCATCTAATCTCTAGATTCTAGGCCTGACACCATTTATATCCCATTATTTTGAAGTTATATGACCCAATAAATTTCATTTTTATAAATCTGGTTTGGGATGGAATCCTGTTACTTGCTACTAAACAAGCCATAACAAATACCTCCTCCAATACCATTGTTTTAATTACGTAAGGCCCTATATGCAGAAGGAATGGATAGGACCATGTTGATGTTGAGTCATATAATAACCATGGGAGGGAAAGAACGATAGTCATAAACACTGTCCAGCAGTGTTCATGCCCTTCTTTTAATTTACTCAGATTAAATTTCAGGAGAAAGAATAGCATTTATTTATCTCTTAATAGCTCTAGCTGTTATTTTTTGCCTTGTGTGACTTGCCACTGGTTGTTTCAGCACTGCTGACTATAGAACTGAAGTAAATTATAATTAGTCATTACTTTTTTTTTTTTTTTTTGCCAATAGTGAACAACCATAGGCATGGTTTAGAAACAGAGAAAAAAATAAACCATGTTTTAGAAAGAGCTACAATTTATTAAATCACGTAGAAGCCTAAAATGGCTTCAGGAATCATCAGCATAGATGCCCTCATTTTGCAGTTGAAGATCAAGTTAAGGGACCAACCCAATGTCATGTAACCAACTAATAGCAGAGGCAAAGACTATAATATAGCAAACCATACTATGACTCTGCTTACTTTTGTGCTTTAATTTCTTTCCAGAGACTTGCTTTTAAATCACATACATAAGAAATTAAAATATTTATTTAAGCTTAGAATTCTATTCACATGCAGAAAACTGGTTCCCAGTTGCTGCATACATGTATTATCACTGCCAAGAATGACAAAGAATTTCATGGTGTGCTCTGAAAAATAAGAGTGCATTAAACAATCCTTTCATTAACACCATCAAATTCCAATATAAACTTATACAAGAGTTAGGAAATAAACTGCTTTATTTCTAGAGTATTAGCTATCTTTTAGGTCAATGGAACATAATTTATCTAATGCTACTTTAGTGTCCTGACAAATTTAATTTATCCCTACTTACCAGTAAGAACAGGTCTATGAATTACGTTAGTAACTGCCCAAGAGGATAAAAAGGCCAATGTAGAATACATTTGTATATATTAGTATATGAAATTTTTAGTGAAGGAAATTCAAAATCTGGGACAAAATATTCTCTATATTTTTGAAATAAGAACAAATTATTAAATTAAAATATAATTTAAAAGAAATAGGTCTTAGCAACGTTAACTTTTAAGGGGAAACACATCCCAGTCTAATTTACCATGGACTATAGAAAATGAAGACAGGTAGTTAAGATGAAATATTACGTTTTAAAAAAAGTTTTGCCAAAATTATACTTTGTTTTTCTTAATGTTTTCTTACTTCAATATTATCATAAAAACAATTTATCATCATATGAAATAACCATATTATGTGACAAATAAAAAGTGCTTTGAAGTATCTGGATAAAAGGCTTTGTGTTAATACATTATTATTTCCATAAATACCAAAGAATTTAAAAGAGACAGTCATTTCATGGGGAGAATAGATTTTAAAGTTGATATGTATCATAAGGAATTCGTAATACCAAAGGCACCTTAGTCATATATTTTAAGACCAGTCAGTCTTATAATTAAGACCCTTCCATTTATCCCCATTGGATGAAGTAAGTGAGGCTGGAGGAAATAGGACTACAAAGAAAAAACACTTCCATTGCTCTTAACTGAGCACTCAGTCTTCCTGATGATAGACCCAGGAGTACTTTTTTGCCATGGGACAAAGACTACTTGGTATATTTATTCCGACCAGCTCATCACATGTGCATCACAAAATTTAATACAGTATGTATAATCCAGTTTTCAGTGTGCCAACTTGTCTGGGTGTGTGCCTATACCAGGGGTGCCAAAAAATGTATACACTTGATTTGTATTCATCTTTAGTTATTGGTGTATATTAAGCATTACAATTTTACTACAGTTTTTACCTTTCTTAAAATGTGTATACATTTTTTTGGCACCTTCTGTATACACTTGTTACCATGACGGAAGTAATGTCAAACTCTGTTTAGAACCCTCAGCCATCTCCTTGGCACCATCCAAAGGAAGTAAGGGAGGAATTGGGTGGCTTGCCATAACCCTTATTCATGGAGTCAATGCGATTTGATATTCAGGATCTTGTAAGGAAAACTCTTTGTCTAGACAACCAGAACGTTTCATTGAACCAGGGAAGCTCTGATTTGAAAACTGTACATTGAACATCTATTTATCGATTTTGTTTGTCCTTTACTGACTTTGGCAACAAGGACCTGGCATCATCTAGGATATCCTGTGACAAGCATCTGGCAATAGCAGAAGAATTAACCTACAAAAAGTTCTTAGCAATGTAGCTCACATTGTAGCCTGAATAGTACAGCTATAAACAAGAGTTTTCATTGCTTCAGAAGGAGGAAAATGGTATTCAAACTGAAGTTTAATATTTACAATTCTGTTTGCTTTCTTGTGTGGTGGTTTCTCAAAGCTCCAAGTGTTCTGAGCAAAGTTCAGCTTAATTTGTAAAGCGCACACACACACACACACACACACACACACACACACACACTCACACACACACATTTTAATGCTGATATTAGTGGGACAGGTTGATTACAAACTGGTTAATGTATGCTCCTGTTAAGTTTCAGAGAATATGATTAGAAGAAAAGTGTAAATAAATCCTTGTAATTACATACTGGTTTGTGTCAGTCATTTGTTTTGCTCAGACCCTGAAGGATGATTTTTTTTTTCTGATATGCATTTTTCCATGCCTATATTTGAGTCAAAGTGTTGATATATGGCAGATGATCTAAAAGGGAAGATAGTCGATATACCCCAGCATGTGACTGAAAGACATTCTTTTAAGCTACTGGGAGGTAAAGTATGAAGCAAATGTAAAAGTGTATATCTTGTAAGTCACTGATATCAATATATTAGTAAGGAGTTTGTTATGTGTCAAGCATTGAGCTAAGTTTCACATTTTATGTATCATTAAATTCTCAGTAAGAACCACATGGGATAGACACTGTACTTCCTTTTTCCAGAGCAGGAAACTGAGGCTCACAGAGGTTAAAACCCCCTGCTAAACCAATTTCACAAAAGAGAGAATCAGGATTTCAACCCAGATCCCGCTGGATCTGAATCTCTTATCTTTTTCACTGCAAAGTGCTGTCTCAAACATAAGCAGCTTTCTAAGGGAAGTGTAATAGAAATTACTTCTTTCAGTATTGTATTTAGCACATGAAATGTAAACATAGAAGTTTACATTTAATTACATCTTATACCTTATTTTCAAATGTTTTGAGAAAAGAGGTTTATTTCATTTTGTTTTATTTCAATTTTTCTGCAGAAAAAAATAGGATTTGATATGGATGAATTCTTAAAGGCTGATGCTATTTTAAACAATTCCTAAAACAACAAATTTGCAAGTTGTATATACTGCAATTGTCAATAATTCTGAAAGAGCATTTCCATGGAGACCTCTTTATAAGTAAGAGTTTATCCTTTCCTGAATATTCACTGATAATAGATTATTCATATGTCTAATTCTGGCATAAATGTATATGGAGGAGATTTATAAGCTTAGCTGATTCTTTCATTTTACAGATCTGTTTATTATTACACTGTAAATTTTGCTGCATGAAATTCTCATTCATATTGGAAATACATCCCTATTAAAAAGCACTTGTTCAATGAGATTTCATCCTAAGCCGAGATGTGTGTAGAACTGAAAAGTAAATTATTATCTTATACTTTAAGTGATTTGGTCGTCAGTTTGGAAAGAACAGCTTTTGAAATATGACAGTTAATGATAATGCTGCACTCCCAATTGCTGTCATAATTCATAACAAGAACAGGGTGGAAACTTATTTCAAAAACAATAAATACACACCCATGAGAGCTTAGACATGTTCCTTTGCATAGTTATGCAGGGTAGATTGATTGCTTTAATGGCCCTATTCTTTTTTTTGGGGGGTGGGAGTAATGGCCCTATTCTTTACCCTTTTCTGTATATACTGAATTTGCCACGTGCCTTTGTAGTTCCTCTCCCTGAGGAGGCACAGTCTTGTTTCCCACTGCTTACCTTTGGACTCACCCTGGGCCTTGCTTTGGTCACTGGAATGACAGCAAATGTGATGTAAGCCGAGTCTTGAGAAAAATACTTACACATTTCTGTTCACTCTTTACTTGGCCATGACCATGAGAACACGGCCAGCTGTCCTCCTTCATCATGAGAGGCAATCGTGACCCAGAGTGGAGTTGCCTCAGGTATGCCAGTCACGTGAGGCATAACTAGTGCCAGCTGATTCCCCCAAGCACTCTTCCACCCCTGCTGAACCCCACAGACTCATGAACTAAATAAATGTTTATTGGTGTTTGGTGCTAAGGTGGGGTGATTCTTATAATGCCACATTATTGTGGTGATATCCAAATTATATAGTACTCTCTCGTTTTTGTTTTTTTTCTTTTTAAGGATATAAGTGGAGATCTATAGTTAAGGATGAAGTGCATCATAATAAAATATATTTTGTATTTCTTAACTAGGAAATAGTCCATGAGCATTCTTCTACATGTAGGTTCACAATAAATTACCATTTATTGAGCATCTACTATTTTTTTTGGCACTGTGCTGGAAACTTCCAAATATAAATAGATAGTTCAAAAGATAATGTATGAAACTAGTTGAGCAACAAAATAAAGTAGTAATGGTCTATAATCCAAAAGCAGAAAATAAGTATAAATGAGTTCATACTGATATAAATAAATGATGGATAGATAAATAAATGACAATAGATTATTAATATCCCACGCAGAATAATTCCAAATAATTCAGGAAGATACTCTAGCTTCAAGGAGGTGGAGCATAAATACTCACTCCTAAGTGTGGGCTATCACAGTGACATCCTTCCAAAGAATACAGTGTGGAAAGAAGCAAGAAGACTAACTTTACAGTGGAGAAACCTGACACACACCAACTCAGCCAGGTGATCAAGGTTAACATCAGCAGTAAGAAGTCATGTTGATAGTATGTACCATGGATATCATGTGATGACAGTGGCATTTTGCCTCTGTAGTTTTCCCTCCCCCAAATCTATAAATTCAACCCCAATATTATTATAAGAAAAATATCAGAAAAATCCCAATAAAGGAATATTCTACGTGACCATCATCCATTTAAACTGTCAAGATTATTAGAAAGATAAAATGTGCAGGGGAGAAAGTCTGAACAACTGTTACAGCCAAGAAGAGCTTAAGGAGAAATGACAACTGAAGGTAATGTGGTATCTTAATGTTCCAGAACTATATTAGGTAAAAACCAAGAGGGTATGAATAAAGTATGAAATTAATAAATGATTATGTAATTATTGCTGGTTATCAGGTTATTATAATTATGAGGCATAGTTTTTTTTTAAAAAATCTGAAAATTAATAATTTCCCTAACACTACTATGGATAAATGAATTTTGACAGATTGTTAATGTAACATAGATGTTAATAAACAGTAAATCATTCTGAAATAAAATAAATTTTGTAAGTTAAGATCATTTTAATTCTAAAATGGATTTAAATGAGTAGGTTGCATCCTAGTTTAATATAATTTTGAAATAAAATGCAAATTTCATAATCAATTGTTTTTCACTATCCTTTTCTAAAATTGTCAAGTATCACTTCTTGTCACACTCTTTCTGGAGAAGACTAATGGTAGGATCACAGAGACACCAGCTGTTTAAATATTCTTTTTCTTTACAACGCTAGCTTAATAAATAACCAATCTTCTTAGCAACTATAAACTTTTCGCAGCTGAAAAGCTTTAATGGAGATCCCCTACATATGGAACATTATTATTTTTTAATACTAGGCCATTGTCCTTAATAATGCAATATTATGAGACAAATGTTCAGTGTAGTGACAAAAATACCACAAGCTTGTATGCTTTGTTGCTTTAAAAAAATTAAGGATAGCCAATGGGTTTTGGTAAACAGGTCTAAAAGATAAAGGAAGCAGGTGTAGATGACATTTAATAAAACATGCATCTCATTTTTATTCCTTTTTTGTTTGGTTTCTTGGGAATCTGTTTAACAGTGAACGGCAGTGTATTTGCTTCAGGCAGATGCTTTTAATCTCTTTGTCTACTGATGTGGCAACCAAAAGAAGGATGGTAGAAAATATGGTTGAAACCTAACATTAAGTTTTAAAAAGCAAAATAGACATTTTGCCAACAGAATTATAGTGTTAAGCAATTTACAGAGTTCGTTTAATGTTTATTATCTGAAGTTGGGCATTCTATGAAAGCATAGTTTATAGATTCTAACTATAGGTTATCATGGCATCACATTACATTTGATTTTTTTTTCTGTAAATAAGAGTATCAACATGAATTCATTGAGAGTATTTGTGTCCAGTGTGAAGTTATATTGAAGATCAATCGATAAATGTAAATCATTAAGTCATAAAGATTAAAGATTTATTTCTTGCTTCCTTACGGACCTGTTTATGTCAGTACCAGAGTGGAGACCAATTCCAGTGCATTGCAGCACCAGCTGGTTGTTTTGCATGCCCTCACAACCACACTTGCTAGTTTTAATTTTTTTGTTGTTGCTAACTATTTTCAGACATTAGTAATATTAATCTGCTTTGCTTTGTGTAATGGTCCACACACCAACTACCATGTCTCCACAGGAGAGACAAATAGTAAAATTATTAAAAGATATCGATGGAAGGAGAACTGACTCTGGGTGGTGAACACACAATGTAATTTATAGATGATGTGATACAGAATTGTACCCCTGAAATCTATGTAATTTTACTAACAATTGTCACCCCAATAAATTAAAAAAAAGATATCGAAATGCAGTGTTTAATGAATTATCTTTTAAAAGTAGCAATTCTGAAATACTTATTAGATGTGAGGACTATAATATCTACTTGTGGTACTTCACTCAATATCTAATCCCCTTATTAATGAGATTAGCAGAAAATTAAATATTTGTGTTTGTATGTACCTTCCTAGTAGTTATCTATAACACACGCATTATATATAGTATTTAAAAAATATATAGAGTACTCAAATAATTTCTTCTAGTGCCAGAAAACAAACATCACAATACTTTCGAAAGAAAAACTTTTTGAAAAAACTTTTCAAACCAGAGAAGAAAGTGGCGTAAGGATAAAAGGATGAAAATTTAAGTTAAGAGATTGAAAGAAAACTCTTGCTGTGCGTGGTTTCCTTTTAGACTTTATTTTTTCCAAGTTTGTTAAATCTTAAGAGGAACATTATGTTAAAGGGGACTTTTAACCCTGGAAAATCTTTTGGTCAAAGAACTTAAGTTTCTAATTCTAAGATTGTCTCATAATATTTACTCAGTCATGGGGAGTTTACAAAGGATATGAGTATTGTGATCCCAAGAGCACATAGCAACTCCAGGCCTTTGTAGGCATTTAAATATTTAGTTCAGATGCTTCAGAATTACAAATAAAGGATTTAAAAATGTTTTCCTTTCTTTTTCACAGTTCTTGTGTGTAAGTTGTGGGGGAAGGGCGATAAAATATATATTATCTCAACCCAGCATTTGATTTCCCTATTTTATTTTAATGAATATTATAGGCTGTCTCTAAGCTTGATTTTTTTTTTTTTTTAAATCTGGAAACTTCCTTGGTACATAATTTTTAGGTATTTTCCAATGGAAACAACTTTGTGCACATACACGGCTAAGTTTTCAGGAGAGGGCATAGAAACACTGTACGGGTTGATGAAGTGTTGGAGAGGAGAAGCCTAAGAAGAGCGTTAAAAAGCACAGGTGAGTCAGGTTACGTAGAGCCAAAATAAAGTCCAGGATATATGTAAGAATCTGGTGTACTCTATGGACTCTCCCCATCTAAACCCTCAAAGACACCCCAAACTTTGCCTACATTTTCCTGCAGTGAAGCACCTTGTGGAGCTCATCTAAGGACCCCAGAAGCTCAGGAGTTAAGAGCCCTTGCTCTAGGTAGGGAGTTAGACGAGGCAAGGGAAATACAGACAACCCTAAGAGATATTGTAGGTTCAGTCCAGACGACTGCAATAAAGCTAGTCCAGGCATCCACCTCACAATGCCGGTGCCGCAATAAAGCTTGAACGGGCATACGGCAGAGATAATGCGGGTGGAATTTCAGGCCACTGTCATAAAGCAGCTATCGCAATAAAGTGAGTTGTAACTTTTTTGCTGGTGGAGGGTCTTGTCTTCAGTTTATTAAAAAACACACCTGTGAAGCGCAATAAAATGAGGTGTACCTGTAGATGAAGAAAGGTGAATACTGAGGAAGACTAGAGCTTTCCTGTCTCCAGGTTCCCCTTTCTCTCCTTCACCACTTAAAGGCAATCTTTAGCCTATGGTGATGAAGCAGAGGGGACAAAGGGCAAGAAGAGAAGTTTTAAGGCAATCTAAATTACAGTTGGCCTTTCTCCACTCACCTCCTTTTTCTCTCTACCTCCCAGCTGTTCCTTTTCCTTTCTCCTCTACCACTATATTACAGATGAAAGAAAAACACAATAGCTCTAAGGGCAGCTGAAGTTTCTCAGGAGAAGGAGGAGCAAGGCCACTGGGAGTCCTTTGGTAGCAGAGTGGTAAAGATTTGCCAGCCATCCTGCTCTTCTAGTTATTATGGCTTCCCTCTCTATATATATTCTATCCCTCCTGTGTTTGCTTTCTCTCCAAGTCCCCAATGTATACAGAATTACTACGAAGGTTCTTTGGAAAAGTATGGGCAGTGGTGACGATAAGAAAATGACATCCATTTATTCCCCCCTTCCTTCTCCACTCCTTAAGGATGCTTTCTAGGATAGGACGATTCCACCGGGCAACGAGGGAGGGAGGGAATCTCCATGCATCTCCAGAAGTAATGGCTGGTCATTTGAGAAAAATCCCCATCTTTGTCAAGTACAGGACTGCCTATATGTTGTTAAACTGTGCTTTTATTTAATCAATAATAGAAACACTTAAAAAAAACAAGTTTGAGGAATTCTTCCTAATGATTCTTTGTTGTTAATCACAGCCATATTTATAATGCCCAGGGAAAAAAAATACATGTATATGCTAATTCGCATCGTGAATTTGAAGTGACTAGAGATTCTAAGTTGGCCAGACCTCCTGTCACATATCCAAGGTCAGTTATGTCCCTGAGTATACGACATGTACTCTTTCCAAAAAAATACGACATGTACTCTTGAACCTTGTTTGCCAGCTATTATATTCTTTCCTCCATTGTCTGTTAATCATAAAAGTAACCAAAAACATGTAAATCATCATCTTATCCCGTAGAGATGTATAGGGATTGGGTCTGAATCTTATTGAATTCTGGGCAGGCTTATGAATTTAATGGTATTTAATCCTAAAATGTCCATCCCTGTCGCTCATGTAGTTAACAATCCGAACTGCAGTTAAACATTTTCTTCCTGTCAGAAAATTGAGGCGTTTCTTTTTTAAACACACTTCTAAGTAGTTTTTGATTTCTAAGATAATATTGAAAGAACTTAGGTGCCAAGAACCTTCGAAAATAGAATGGATATAGACATAAAATTCTTTTTTTTTTTGACACTAACTATACAGATCATTTATTTTATAACCTTCTAAGTTAGCAATTAGAAAACTCAGGCCCAGAGATCTTAAATGACTGTCCAAGTTCACTCGGCAAGTTAAAGCCTCTAAATATAGATTGAAAAGTACACTGACACTCAAAATAAGTTTCCAGTAACCCTAAAATGAGGAACATAGACAAGACAGCACCTACATAAATAGAACTTAGCTTTGCTATGATCCTAAAGCTAGCAACACCCTTCAAGGAATAGGTCTCTTGTGAAAAGAAAAATACATTAGTGCAGTCTTCTAAGGATCTCTTTTTTGATAGAAAGATCCCTCATTTTCTAAGAGATGAACAAATAGCCAACCACATAGTAACTAGGTAAAGACTACTGCCATGTTCTAAAAGAATACTTTCTTATTCCAATAATCATGTGATAGATATTCCCGCTCTACAGACTCCACCCCACTTTATAGTAAAAAGTATGAAAACTATGCCAGCAAAAATGCCTAGTAGCTGTAGGATTAATCTTTTTACCACATACATATTAGTGGCTATTTAATTTATGCCTCCTTATTATAAGGTACTGCATAGTACATTTAAAACATAAGCTTACAGCTAATCAAAAGCTAATTAAAAACTTTACACTATAATTTTCTGTGCTTGCTTTCATCTGCAGTTTTATAGGAGTAATTATATGATTTTTACAGTGTAATTTATTTAATTTTTATGATAAATTATTCTTTAAATAATTACTGGAGAACAAAAATCAGTTCTGTAGAGTCAAAAGTGTTCAGCAGAAGCACCAAAAGCACAAGATTCTTCTAATGGAGGCTTCTCCTCTGATGGACTGAGAGGGTCCACACTGGAAGAGGAGAGAATGCTGGCTTCCCTGCCCTGTCCAAGCCCGTCTAAATACTACACACACACACACACACACACACACACACACACACACAAAGCAAAACAAATAGAACCAAAGTGTCACCAAACATATAGCACAGCCTAAACTCAAGTAAGAAAGTAATTTTTTCAGAGATTAATGTTTAAACTAAAATAATTGCATAAGTATTTAACAATCATGAAGCATCGAACAAGACTATTAAGTTCCTGAATTTTAGCACAGATGCCTCTATTTATTTATTTTTATGATAACTTGAGACATCTTTGAGCCTCATTCTCACTATTTCTAGAATAAGACTCAAAATAGCTGACCATGCTGCCAGCCATAGGTTGGGGGAAGTATAGGGAAATTAGGAGAAAAGACCATGGATAATACCCAATATATAAAGAAGTCATATAACTCAACAACAAAAAACAAACAATCCAGTTAGAAAATGGGCAGAGGACCTGAACAGACACTTCTCCCAAGAAGATACACAAATGGCCCACAGATACATGAAAAGATGCTCAACTTCACGTGCTATTAGGGAAATGCAAATTAAAACCACAATGAGATGTCACCTCACCCCAGTTAGTATGGCTATCATCAACAAGAAAAGTAATAACAAGTGCTAGAGAGGTTGTGGAGAAAAAGGAACCCTCATACACTGCTGGTGGGAATGTAAACTGGTACAGCCACTATGGAAAACAGTATGGAGGTTCCTCAAAAATTTAAGGGAATTACCATACAACTCAACAATTCCTCTTCTAGTTATCTACCCCAAAAAATCTGAAAGCATTTATCTGTAAAGATATATGTACCCCGTTGTTCATTGCAGCGTTATTCACGGTGGCCAAGACTTGGAAATAACAGAAGTGTCCTTTGATAAATGACTGCATTAAGAATATATGGTACCTATGTGAATATACAATGGAATATTACTCAGCCATAAAAAAGATGGAATACTGTCACTTGTGACAACATGGATGGATCTTGAGATTATCATGCTAAGTGGAATAAGTCAGACAGAAAAGTCGGAACCACATGATTTCACTCATATGTGCGATATAAAACTGAAAGCAACAAATGAATGAAACAAACAAACAAGTGAAAACTCAAAGACACAGGCAACAGTTTAGTGGTTACCAGAGGGTAAGGAGGGAGCAAGGGAGAGAGGGAGGTATAAGAGGATAAAGGGGGTAAAATATATGGTAATGAAGAATTGACGTTGAATGGTTAACATGCAATGTAACATATGGATGATGTATTATAGAATTGTAAACTTGAAACCTATATAATTTTACTGACCAATATCACGCTAATAAATTTAATAAAAAATATTTTTTTAAAGAGTAAAGACCATGTAAAACACCCCAGAGTTCAAGTTATAGTTCTACCACTTACTCCATGGTACTTAACACAATGGCAGACACACAGGAGATGCCCAATTTTTTTTCAATTACAGTTGACATTCAATATTATTTTATATTAGTTTCAGATGTGCAATGTAGTAGTTAGACATTTATATAATTTATGAAGTGATCCCCCTGATAAGTCTAGTACCCACCTGGCACTATACACAGTTATTACAATATTATTGACTACATTCCTTATGCTGTACTTTAGACCCCATGGTGCTCAGTTTTGATTTGTTCATCATAAGTGAATGAAGCCAGTCTCCCAAGTTAGGAAGTAACTTACTCTTTCCTCTGCTTCATCTGTCATAGTCAGTCTATCAACAAAGTATTTGTTCTTTGAAATGTCTATAATGCTCAGAACATGGTTTTGTAGTCTGACGCCATTTTACTCTGGCTACAACTTTACATCAAGATTCCTATAAAGTCATACGCATTTCTCTCACTGATCTTGCCCTTTCCCAAAGAAATTTGTTTTTTTTTTCTGTCACCTTTAGACATATCCAAATGTTATCAATGCTGACTTTAACAAATCTCAAATTATAATGCTTGTGTTTGAAGATATTCTCTACACTGACCTTACCACTATTCAATATTATTTACTGACAGCTCTAAAACAAAGCAAAGTTAATTCTTCAGTATAATGCTATACAAATTCTCATTCCTATACCCACATGCATTTGCTCTGAAATGCCCTCTCATCTTCCATGTATGTAGTAAAAAGAACACGATTTTTGGATTCAAAAAATTCTAAGTGTTAATCTGAATTCTGATGTTTGACTAGATGTGTAATTTAGAATAGCTTGGCTCCTTGTAAAATGGGAATAACTACCCAATCTTTTTGTGAGGATTAAATGAGATAATAAACGTAATGATATATATATATACACACACACACACACACACACACACACACACACACACACACACACATATAATTTGTTGAGAGCATACTATGGCTCAGGTCCCATTCTATCCCTCTAACATGAATCTATGTATTTGATCCTGACAATAACCCCATGAATAGCTAAGAGACTATTTCTCATTCATGGGGGAATTGTGGCATAAAAAGCTAAAGCAACTTCCGTAAATAGTATGTAGCTTCTGAGCCAGCACTCTTAACTAATTAAATAATAAAAAAAATGTATCTAGAATAGTATACCTGGTATATGCACCAAGATATTAGTGAATGACTGAGTAAACTGAAATTTTAATAAAAATGAATTTCTTTAGAAAAAAAATACTAATTGTACTATTCAAATTAAAGTTAGCTTATTCGATTCAAGATAAAATAGTTGCTATGAATCAATGTTACTGATTATATAATTACACTGTTACAAGCTCTATTCTCTCTGTATGAAGAGGGCATGAACTCTTAACTACAGGCTCAAGGTTTATTAAAGTGGTGATTGCTTTGGACTTTAAATACTAAGGGATTTTTTTTGTGTGTGTTATAGAATTAGAAGGGCATTGATTTATAAAATAAAATGCCATGTCTGTATATAATTTTCTAGTTAAATGTGTGAAAATACTGTGTTACCAACTAAAGTATTTGAGCTAATGCTGAACTAATACAAATCTTAGTCATTAGAAAAACAAACATAGTCCTGGCAGAGAATTGGATAGAAGCACATTGTACAGAATTTAAGAATACCTGATTATATGTTGTTGTTTCTCTGAAAAAACAGATGTAAAAAATATGCCCAGTAAAACGTGATTAAATAGTACCTCCAGTTAAAAAAATTATTATTCAATACTGAAATACTAGGATAACTGACTCAGCCTAATGTCTTTATTACACAGTTGCCCCTGTTCAGCCTCCACTGAAGGAATCTGCACACAAATAAGATTCCACAGACAATACTAAGAGTCACTTGTCACAATATGTTTCTCCATAGGCCCTGAAAAAAGTGCATCGCGTATTTTTATTGAATTGTGTGTGTGTATGTGTGTGTGTATGTGTGTGTGTGTTGAAGAGGGGATTGGTTAGCAAAGCACCGAGGATATTATCATAAAGAACGAGGATATTATAATATAATGTTTGTAATAAACTATTGGAATCAAGTTGTTACTCTAAAGACTTTTTGTTTTACCATCTATAATATAGGAATAAATTTCTTGTACAACATTTCTATTTCATCTAGATTTTTCAAAAATGCACTAGTGGCCAGTTGTTCCTTTCATTGCTAACAGCAGAAACTTATGTTAGAAGCTTACAGTAAAATTATATGACTTACCTATAACCTATGTGGTAAAATGGGATGGCTCTATATTTTCAAACAGAACTACTACCACTGTTAGTTATGAGTCAAATATATTTTGAACAGTGTGTTCAGTTGTTGAACTATGTCATTCCCCAGAGTAATGACTACACTTGCTCTTTTTATCCTTTAGTGTGTTCCCCACTTGAACACTTTGTATCCCATTGACTCTTTAAGAAGGGGCTAGAGAAAAAAGCAAGTATATCCGACATAATTTCATAATTACCAATGACTAAAGCACCAGTTGTTTGAAAGCTTTTCTATCTTACTATTGTTGAACATTCTGCTCCATAATACACCAAAGAAATCCAGTACTATACCATAATGATAACATCTAGCGGGTTGAGCACATTAAATGGTTGCTACAGCCCCCATAAAGGAAGAAAGGCACAGTTTTCTCCATTTATCATTTGTGGTCTTGAAGAGCACATATTTTGCCCAAGGCTATAAAATATCTCAGAGGCAAGGCAAAAACTCAGAAGCATTCAGTAATTCATTAATCAGTCTCCATAAAGTGCACTGATTCAAGTCAAAAGAGGAAAGTCAACAAATGTTCTGCTTGAGTGCATTACCAGTAACACTGGAAATAAATGTTAGAGTTACTAGTTGTTTTCAAGTATTGTCACCTTGGAGAGGCTAAAACTGTTCAAAACTACAGCTCTAAAAGTAGAGTTAAATGTTTTTAACCTCATCAAAGTTTTGACTCAAGAGTGAACAAAAATCTCCCAGGAATGTTTTTCAACGAGAGCGCTTCTTTGGAGCTCCACTTCAAATGCCATGGATTGGGCAAGATTGTGGAATTTAGGATTTCTCTGGGTGACAAGTCTTCACCCACATTTCAAGGTGGCACTTTTTTTATGAGAAACCATCTCCTTCTTGATCCTTCATTAGGACAGAGGAGGTGGAGGAAAAGAATAGATACAATTAAAAGTGATCTACCTGTTTTTCTATTTTTAAAATAATGAGGGAAGTAATTCTTCAAGTTACTGATTTTATTGGCATCTTCTGATGAAAGTTCATTACAAGTAGAATATATGGTAATTGAGATCTGGTATTTTCCATGTTATGTTAACACAACGACTTAGTTATTATTATTATTATTATTATTATTATTATTATTATTATTATTATTTGGACCTCAAAAGAAACAGCACAGATACTATTCTTTTTTAAAAAATCATTTTCATAATTTGTCTCACTTTAATAGAGTCCCCTCTTACATTTAATTCAATCAGCTAGAATGCTGACGGTGATTATTAATTGTGTAACCCCAAAACCATTTGCTCATTCTCTCTTTCAAGCTATTTCTTCCTATCTAAAATAAAGCTAACAACTCTTACCTCAGAGTGTTCCTGCTACTATTTAAGAAGATAAGTAAAACACCTACCACCCCAAAATATGTAAAGATAGTTTGAGGAATATGAGCAAATGTTTGCTAAAGTTACTACCAATCCATTGGTTTCCTAGCTTCAAACACAACCAAACTGTGTCTAAAACCCCTGAATCTTTTACTGTATACTCCCACAGGGATGATAAAATTTCCCTCCTTTAACCTTTCTCTCTTCAGCACAGCACATGCCCATAACTCCACCAAATATATTGCCCCATCATCGAGTTCCCATAGCAGTATCTCCATTAGAGTCCTCATTCCCAGGGCATTATGTATATTTAGTTGTGAATATGTGTGTTATTTGGCAGCCCTGAGAGCACATCCAGAGAAAGAACCTGCTACCTGCCGGAACAGGCTAGGCTCTCTGTAAATAATGCTGACCTGAATGGCCCAGGAGTGGCATTAAGAAATGGATGCTGTGAGAGCTCTGGAAGTTAGCACTACAACAAAAGTTATTATCTGATGGGACACATAAACTCCAAAATTCAAATTTATAATTTCAAATACTCTCATCCAGTAAATCAATTCATTCTGTCCCCAAAGAGTTCAGTTTGTAGTTAGTTCATTTTGGCTGATGTTCAGATGTAACATTTCCTTTTTTTTTATTATTTTGTATCTCTTTCCTTTTTTAATTAAAATGTATTGGGGTGACAATGGTCAACAAAACTACATAGATTTCAAGTGCACAATTCTGTAATACATCATCTATATATCATGTTGTGTGTTCACCACCCAGAGTCAGTTCTCTTTCCATCACCATATATTTGACTCTTTACACCCTCTTCTACCACCCTCCTCCCCGCTTACCTTCTGGTAACCACTAAACTGTTGTCTGTATCTGAATTTGCTTCTTTTTTTGTTTGTTTGTTTGTCTTGTTCCTTTGTTGCTTTGTTTTATATCACACATATGAGTGAAGTCATATGGTTCTCAACTTTTTCTGTCTGACTTATTTCACTTAGAATAATAATCTCAAGATCCATCCATGTTGTTGCAAATGGCACTATTTCATCTTTTCTTATGTCACAGTAGTATTCCATTGTGTATATATACTACATCTTCTTTATCTCATCATCTATCAAAGGATACTTTGATTGTTTCCCTGTCTTGGCCATCGAATGATGCAATATTTCTTCAAAGCACACATTCTTAGAGCCAAATTTGGATTCTTTTAAGGTGGATACCAGCGTATAAACCTGTCCTTGAATTTCTCTAGGTTATAATGGTCTTCTCAATATTTTGCAATATAGAACTCTGAGAATATAATAAGGGCATTACATCTCTAGGAACTAAACACTTTTGGAGCACCTTTTTCTTTTTTTTAAGAAAAGTGTAAGCTTTGTGTAAGGTGCTGCAAAGTGTTCTATACATGACAAGTTGAAAGGGAGAAAGCTGCCCCGTCTTGAGCAAAAAGAAAAGGCAGACCTCATTGTCCACACTGGGGTCCTGAGCAACTATTTTCTAGGCTGTATGCCATTTGTGGAATGACGGAACTTCACGGACTTTGTGCAACCCCGAATCAACTCCTATCCATTTCCTCTCAAAGTACAATTCAGATGTCTGGTATTTTAGAGAGGTGGCCACAGAGATGTGTGAACTGTCCTTCCCTCTTGGCACTTTAAGTTCTTTCTCTCTACTATAGTGGCTTCCATCCTTTCAGAGGTAAAGACTTCTTTGAGAAACCAAGAAAAGCAATGGAAATTCTCCACTAGAAAAATACAAGTGAGCAGATACTACCACAAAAATTTTCTAAGCATTAACAGACACTACAGCCTGTCTGTGGAATCTACATCAAGAACTCCTATACTTATACTAAGTCAGATCACTAAAACAACATGTATGACTCATATCACTTTAGGTGTCATAAGCATGACTTAAATTGTCAATGAATTGTCCTAAACTTTTATTGAAAATCAATGTGAAAAATAGTAATTGAAGAAAAGAAAAATACACATATGTATGGATTTAACTGAAATCCTTTGTTAATTATGTTCCTCAAAGTCTTCTAAATAAAAGTAGGAATGAGTTTTTACTTTTTCCTTAAAATTGGAATTAAATATGCTCTCTTTATATGAATCTTTTTCCATTTATCTTTAAAAATTGATGCTACAAAATCATCCTATTTCTCACTTTCCACTGGATTAAAGAAAGTTAGAACAGAAACGTGTGAATTTCATGAAGGCCTTTTATGTGTAGGGCACTGCATAAGATGCCACACAGATCTAATTTTATTTGATTACAATTGAAGAAAATAGGTTTTGTCAGTGCTGCTTTAGTAATGAGAAAACTGGGATTCACAATGGTTAAGCAGTTTGCCCAAAATTACCTGTTTGGCATATGGAAGAGCATTTCAACACTCTCTGTGACACCAATATCAAGGCTCATTCAACCACATCGTGCTGCTCAATGATACACTTAGTGAACAAAATCAATTACTACCTCGTGCGTGTCCCGGATGCTAGGGACTGAACTCTATCCTCCACCTGTCAGATTCATATTTTGAAGGCCCGACTCCCCATTTGTTATCGCTGCATTTGGAGATAGGGCCTATAAGGAGGCAATTAAGGTTAAATGAATTTGTAAACATGAGGCCCTGATCCAATAGGATTAGTGTTCTTATAGGCACTGATATCACAACCATAGACTTCTTGCTCTTCCCCCTGCTTTTCTGCCCCAGGAATGTGAGGACACAATGAGAAGACAGCCATCTGCAAGACAGGGAGAGAGCTCTCACCAGGAACCGAATTGGTTGTCACCTTGATCATAAACTTCCCAGCATCCCAAACTGTGAGAAAATCAATTTCTGTTGCTTATGCCACCAGTCTATGGTATTTTGTTATGGCCAACTGAGTTAATTAACACAGCTGGGACAACAATATCTACTTTCCTTTCAAATAATTTCTGATCCTTCTTTTATCTTAAATTGAACATGTCCTCAATGTGTGTTTTAATTTTTTAAGCAACTTAAAGTCATTTTTGAAAGAGATTAAAACAAAATAATTAGAACAAAGGGAAGATATGAACGTAAGAAGAAAGAGAAAAAGGGAGAAAGAGAGGAAGGAGAACATTCAACCGTGACTCTTTCCAAGAAGTTAGATAAGTCAACCGTCTATGTACAATTGGAACATTTACCTTTTAGGGAATTTTTTTTGAAGTATTACTATTTGTTAATTTTTCTGACTTTAAAATATAAAGTAATATTTTTGATTCTTCAAAAATTCCAAAAACAAATTTTTGTATTTGTGCTTATACATATAAAAAGGCTTTATCTATTTCTTTGCCCTATCCATCTTTCATATACATATCCAGATGGTTAGAACGGTGAGTCTATAGCTGTGCCATGCACACAATAGGCTCTCAACAAATGTTCACTTTGGGAAATAAAATTGAATTCTACCTTCACTATGTGACCTTCTTCACAATGTGAACGTATGTAATACTATACCTACTTGCGTGTCTTTATTATTTACATATTCTTCAGGGAAACTTAATTTTTCATTACCACCTGTTTATTTTAACAACATACTATTATTAAGTCTTAAATTAGTAGCAGCTACTTCAACTAGAAAAATAAGACTCCTTTGAGACCACATATAATTACCAGTATGCTACATTTTAAAAAATCCCCTATCGGAAAATTTATTACCATCTACTTTAAGACCTAACAGAATTTGGTACTTTATATTCATTTTCCTCTTTTTACCTCTGGACTCTCCCTGTCAAAATGACCCAGCAAACATTGCAGTTATTGAGTTCTCTGTGATGTAGTTTTACCACTTTTACCAGTTCTCAAGGTAAATATAAGATAGCTTTCTCTTGACTTATTACCTCATTTTCCCTTAGTACTCTGTACCATTAGCATTTCCCTGACGCCTGTTTTCTTGTTTTCATACTTATTAGGTATGTTTTATATAGGCCAAATGTAATTGTTTGACACTATTTTCTCAAATTAGCAATGAAAAGAAGGGTTACCAATCTGAATGTGACTCAAATCAAGTCACCTTTTGAACTTAAAAACTTTCCAGAATCCTCCCCTAAATTCAATTTCTGTGGCCTCACTGTAGGCTTTAAGGAAGAAAATGATAATTCAAAGTATGACTCTACTTTTTTTTTTTTACATTTTTGAGAGAAATATAGGGAAATTTACTATTTTGTATATACGGGTATCATAAGATAATTTTTTTATCTGATAGCATTTTATTTTAGAGAAATTTAAAAATGGAGAATTCTATAAGTGTATTGGAATTTGGAGGGGGTAGGAAATGATCTCAAAAGAAAGCAGAATGTACCAACTGCTCAAGGAAACAGAGAAATGGAAATTGATAAGGAAGGATTATTTGCAAGAATGCAAGAAAATGGTAGAAACAAAAGAGTAGGTGAGTGATAATACCTAAGAAATGCAAAGAAATGTTTTAGGGTTTGGTATAAAAAAATAGAACTCAGGAAAAATTCCATTTGTAATAAGTAGCATTTTTTCTACAGTGAATATTTAGGAGATTCAAGAAACTAAAGATGCAATTAAATATCTAACATATCCAACACTGGCATTTTTCCTAAATATATTTTTTATAATGCTGCACCCTTCATTGCTATTTTGGTCATCGACTTCTAATGCTACAAATTGGTAGTTACAAAATAGTCATGGGGATGTGAAGTACAACATAGAGAATATAATCAATAATATTGTAATAACTATGTGTAGTGCCATGTGGACGCTAGACTAATTGGAGGGATCACTCAATAAATTATATAAATGTCTAACCACTATGCTGAACACCTGAAACTAATATAAAATAATATTGCATGTCAACTGTAACTGCAAAATTTTTAAAAATATAATTTAAGAAATAAAAATAAAACCCTCCAAATTCTGAGGCAGATGAACTGTAATTCATCAAATTAATTTAGTAGCAAAACCAAAGCAAACCAAACAAGCAAACAAACACACATCAGTAGAAAAACAATCCAATTCCTCCACCGTCACAATCCATGGTTTTAGAAAAGTTTGTTCTATGAAATGAATCTGGACTGTCGTTTTTTGTTTTTTTTTTGTTTGTTTGTTTTTTTTTTTTTAATCTCATGGTAGTACAGACTGACTGAAAGAAGCACATCTGCTTGACTGCAGGTTCAAGGAGAAATGGTGTCATACTCAACCCTTCAGCTGTTTCTTAATGGAGAATTAACTTCAAAGCTTTTGAAACATTTAAATTCTTAGTCTAAAGCTAGCCAACACACACAGTGTTTCATGTGAGAAATGGAAATCTAATTTTAAAATGGATGGCTGGTGAAGATTGTGTTTTAATATTCTTATAATCAAAAAAGTCACCTCTTCAACCCCTTTATTCTGTTTTACCTACAAAAAATAGAGAAAGAGACATTTTCAAAACACACTGGATTTGCATTAAAGCTTATACTTGATGAATTTAAAGACCTCTGTAAGAAAGAATAAGCAAAGCCATACATCATAGGAGGAAACGAAAATGAAACACCTTTCTTCAGTCGGGGTGAGTCAGAACCAATGCACCACATAGTCAGATCCCTCAAATTAATCAGCAAAAGTTTTTTTCTGGTACTGTTAACCCTTAGGTCACCTCTATCTCCTCAAGTTATACCAAAGAATATAATACTTATTCCTGGAAAAAAAGGGAGGTAGTAATTTCTCCATTCCCAGAGACACTAAAATAGCTCTTCAGTCATTCAAAGAATATTGACAAAAAAGGGGAACAAATTTTGTTCCATATGTCCTAGAAGAATATACAATAAAAAGGCATGTATGTTTCACACTAATCAAAATCACCACTACTACTTCAGAAGAACAACTCTAAATATAAATAGGAAAAAGAAGAAGTAACATTTATAGACAATGCACTATGTTTAGTTGCTTTACATATGTTACCTTATTTAACTTTCATAACCATCATCCCAATTTCCTGATTTAAAAACAAAACAAAACCTGAGACTAAACAATTACGTTCAAGATAACAGAGTCAGCAAGGGTTGAGGTGGGATTTAAGCTCAGGTCTGAATGGTTAAAAAAAGAAAAAAAATCTGTTATCTTCTCACTATAGTTCATTCACCTCATTCAACAATTATTTACTAAATAGTTATTACTCTTCTATGTTATGTATTTGGGCCAAAATGGTGAAAGATGGAAGTGTCACTGTCCTTAAAGAACTTAAGTATCATTTGGAGACAACCAGACCTGGAATAAGTGAATGTAGCATGAAAATTCTAGGGGATTTAATAATAGTTCAGCAGGGGGTGGAGTTGGGAGGGAGAAAGAAATTAGAAAAGCTTCTGGGAAAAGTCTCTAGACGAAGGAAAAGAGTTAGCCAGGTGAAACAGGAGCTTCAGAGGCAGAGGAAATGGTGTGTCTAAAGTCCTTGGGAAGTAGTAGGGCAGGGAGACTTTTTGGGAAATAAAGCTGAAGCTTGGGTACAGAGGAGATGAATGAAAGAACACGTGGTGAGGGCCTTTTCTTATAGCTCATATCAAGGATTTCTGATCTTCAATGAGAAGTTATGACATGCTATTAAAATATTTTAAGCAAGTGGTAACATGATCAGATTTGAAGCTTCTAAAAATCTCTTTAGCTATGAGAATAAATTGTAGGGTCTACAAGAGAAATGTGGGGAAATGAGTTAGTAGGCCATTGTACCGTGTTTCCCCAAAAATAAGACCTAGCTGGACAATCAGCTCTACTGCGTCTTTTGGAGCAAAAATTAATATAAGACCCAGTATTATATTATATTATACCCAATCTTATATTATATTATATTATGTTATGTTATGTTACGTTACGTTACGTTACGTTACGTTACGTTATGTTATGTTATGTTAGACCCGGTCTTATAGTAAAATAAAACTGGGTCTTATATTAATTTTTGTTCCAAAAGACGCGTTAGAGCTGATTGTCCGGCGAGGTCTTATTTTGGGGGAAACACAGTAGTAGCTCAAGGAAGAAATAATGGCGGCTTGAATGAAGAGAATGACTATGTGTAGAAATGGAGAAAAGGTGTTGTTGAGATGCAACAGATAGCAAGAAAGCAGAATCAATAGAATTTGGTGATTGTTTGTGGAACATGACAGATGGAGATTTGTCAAGGATAATTAAGGACACGGGTCTAAAAACTGGTTGGATGGTAGTGGCACTTATCAAGCTGGGGAGCACAGAAGGAAATGGAACATGGGGAAATTTCATAATCGTAACATTGTTGCTATTATAAATAATAATGATGATAACCAATTGTTGAACTCTTAACTGTGTTGCAAGAACTGTGCTTAGTGGTTTGTATGTATTATCTTGTTTTCTCACAATTCCCCCTCTGAAGCAATTATTCTTATTATATCAATTTTATAAGTGGAAAAATTAAGAATGGAACTGAAAAGTTTAGTAACTTTCACAGCTGGTATGTGCCAATGCCAACTGAACAGGAAAGAAACATTGAAAAGAGATTAAATGCATATTTGGACCAAAGATAGCTCAAGGCATTGACAAAGCTCCAATTGATGGTCTAAGGTCCTAGGGGACATCCTAATGAATTTAATCTCCAACAGAAATCATTAGAAAGGAGAATCTACACTACATCCTTGAAAGAGAGAGTGCAAGGTCCAGCTGGGAATGACAAATGAAATAAAGAATCAGGAGCTAGGTAAAAAGGAATGGAGTGGGCCAACTTTGGAAGCAAGCAGGAGAGGTGGAAGACCACACCCAAAGAACATTACCCAGCACATCTGTTTTGTCTGTTGGCAGGTAAATAGTGCAGGGTAGTTCATGGTTGTCTTATAGACATGCAATGAAGAATATCGATAGCAGAATATTCCCCATCCAAAATAAAACGTATATTTACATTAGATCCCAAAATATCTGAGTTAGCCTGACAATTCTTTAACTATACAACCTACAGAATGAACATTCTCTGTGAAGTCTACTGATGTTCCTTTACGGTTGCATCAAAGAAAAGCCATTGGTAAAATATAATAGATATATCATTTGACATAAATTTATAGAGATGATTTAAAAAACAAATGAAGGCACAAAGACAAAACTCGTGGTAGGAAAAATACAACATATAATTCTATCAGTAATAACAAAAAGATTATACACACAAATAAAACTAATTTACATATGGCCACTTTGATTCAACCTATTCTCTTCATATGGTTTTCAGAAGACAACCAATAAATGTTTCCATGGCTGGCAGTAATGTGGTTGTGGGGCTATCAGCAGGTATTTTTCTTAAGGGTATATCTGTAAACTGCTCTCAGTAGAGAGTAATTTTCATTTCCTATGATCTGCTACGCAAAGTCTGGTCTTAGGGGGTTATTATTTGGTGATCTCTGCTAATCTTTCACTTTAAAAAATTTCTGCCTTTTTAAAATTTACTTCTAAAGCATAGATGTAGTAACACCTATAAGATTTGCTTCAGGAAAACCATATGTTCCATAGTTCTATCTAAGGAACTTTATCTTAACTAATTAATCTTTAAAATCTCTCTGAGACCAAAGTGATGAAGACGAATAATTCATGTTTACTGAGAAAGAGCAAATTTAGGCACCCTTCCCAGAGTCTCTCAGTAAATAAGCATGAGAAAATGGGCATCCATCAACTATTCCAACATGCTCTCTAAAGAGGATTTTGCAACATTTCTAGGCTACTAATCTGACAGCGCATGCAAAACAGTACTTTATAGAGTAGCCAAAACTACCTAAGCTGGCATGGATCTTGTGTGTGCTACATCTAATACATCTCTTGAGTCAGCTTTACTCTCATTTCTATGAATCAGATCAAGTTTGCCTCTTGCTCTTACCTTCCCCATAGCTTCCTAACTGCTCTCCCTTCTTTCAAACTCTCTCTCTCTCTGAAAACACATCACATTTACTTTTTTCAAATACAAATTGGGTCTTTTCATTCTCCTAGTCAAAAAATGCCTTTGATGTGTTCTCACAGTATGCTCCAAACCCCTTAGCCTAGATTTCAACTTTTTTTCAATTTAATTACAGCTCACATTTTTGAACTTGTATCTCCCACTACACCTTGACTCTTAGCCCATTTATTACAAATACACACACACACACACACACACACACACACACACACACACACACTCGCATACACATGTATGCACGGCCTACATCCCAGTTCCCTGAACATGCTCTGAGTTTATTTACATTAATTCTCCCATCAGCATTGATTGAGCATGATGTTTTGCATATAGTAGGCATCACATTTACTAAGTTGAATTGAATAATATTTGATAAATAACATCATAGCGTATGGCCATTTTAGCCTAAGTAAAGATAATTATGTACTATACCATTTTCTTCCATTCAGTGAGTGCAAAATTCCAGTCAAAAATATTGCACATCCTATTTTCTAATTTCTTTTGTGTTTCTTCAATGTGTAGAGATTGTAATTAAAAGGAAGCCTACAAATGATCAAATTTGTTGCAATAAGGAGCAGTTGTAGGCACATAACCTGCTCAGTGTTAAGCCTGTTCTATAGAGATACTTGACATTGTTATATTTATAATTCTAAACAACTTATTAGTTAGGTATCAGTCCTTTTATTTTACGTGTGACAACTGATGGTCAGAGGTGGGACAGGTGACTTATCCTGTGCCCAGTTATTAAGTGCCAGAGGAGGAACTAGAAGTCAGTTATACTCAACTATATACGGAGTCCAGACATGTTTTAGGCTACAGCACAGTTCTCCAGGTCTGCAAGATTGAAATGATGTGCGATTGTGTACACAGGAGATGGAGAAACTATTTTGTATCCTGTTTTACACAGCAAATTTATACAAAAATGTAACACCGGAAAGAACTGCTATACAAATGTACCATTTGTATTACTGACCAACCTGTGATACTTAACCTGAAATATGATGTTGCTATCAGATATACTTTAAATTATATCGTAATTATAAAATATAACCTTCATTGGCATATTAAGTATCAATGACTGTGCTAAGCATTTAATTCACTATTTAACTTAATCTTCACACAAACACTGAGTTAAATACTATCATTTTGCATATTTTACCGATGAAGAAATGGAAACTTAAGCATGTTAGTAACCTAGCTAAGGTCACACTGCTAGTGAGTATTAAAACTGATTTAGAACCAGGCCTGCAGCTTCAGTATATTCAGTATACAAGATCAGTATATTTTCTGACCACATGCACAGATTCATAGAATCCAGGCAAAAGTGAGCAGGTGAAAATGTTAGATTTAGATAAACCTTTTATTACTATTTAGTGTATGATGAGGAGTATATAAGCATGTGATTTATGATCATTTACTTTAAAATGTTTCCTTGGAGAAAGTCTAGTGAATATCCTCATTACTATACATACCACTTCTTACTGAATATCTAATATAAAACATTAATCATACTGGATGAACATCAATATATATTTCATATTTTTATTCACATTTTCTTCTAATATTTTCGAAAATTAGGGGGGGGTAGTATATTTTTTTCTTAAACTAAATAAAACCATCATTCGTTTTCTGTTCATGTTGATTTGTGGTGCTATGTCTAAACCATTTTTCTTCTGAAGAACATAGCACTGAAGATTACATATCATCCCATGTGTAAAAAAACCCGATATGGCCCTTAAAAAATATGATTCTGAATTAAAATTCAAGTATTTTCCGAACACAAAATTAATAACTTGAATGAAGACAAGTGCATATGGATCACTAATTTTACTAGTTTTAAGTACAAAATCTCTCTACTTTCATTTATTTCTAACAGTGTTACTCTAAGGGGAATATATTTAAGTTGTTGAGTACCACTTTTCAAATTAATTACAATTATACCATTCAAACATTTTCTGCCACATCGGTTCATAATAAGAATAAAGCATATTTGTTTCCAATGCTTTTTGATCTTCATGTTCTTTTCTTTTACCACAGCCTTCAAGGTCGTAAAGGTGGAAAGCTAAAGGAAACTAATGTCCTAATTATTTGGACGCATGGAACTCTTTCTTCCCTTATGAGCACTGTCCGGAGATATTAAAAATTTAAGAATTACTTTATAAAATCGTAGGTCTGAAAAGGACTCTAGAGGTTTATCCCTTTTTTTCCTAGGTTTTACTCATCTCATTCTATACGAATGCTATTAGTCCTGACATTAAATGTCTCCAGGGGAAAAGATTCCATTCCCTTCTTCAGCAACCTGTTTCTGTTCATAAAATGCCCTTCCCACTAGGAGAGATTTGCCCTTTGTTCCTGTATACAATATAACATTTTATAGGTGAATAAATTATTTCTCATGTTTTTCCTATTTACATTCTATGCCTTCATTTTAGATTACATTTCTGTGCTAGGTAATGAGCCCTCCAACATAGAGGACTATAGAGCTTTGTCTGTGTTCTGCTCTTCAGCATCAGAAGCTGTCTATGCCAGAAGGTACTCAGGGAGCCACCTGAGGATGTCTATTGCCTTAACGGCAGCATTGCTAAGATGTCCCTGTTTGGCTCTGTTCACACGTCCAACCAGGACTCTAAACTCTGAGCATGGCATACTAACATGCCCTCTGGCCCTGTGCTGATTTTGATGTACAATGTTTTAATAGACAATATCCTATAAAACGGGAATAACTAATGTCATAAGAGTTACTGTGAGAATTAAATGAGTTAAAACATGTAAAGAACTTAGAAGAGTGCCTGGCCCATAGTTAATTGCCAACTAAATTTTAACTATTGCGCCTGCTGCCACTGCCACTAGTTCTACTACTACTTCTACTGCTAGTACTACTGTTGCTACTATTATTGATGCTACTACTGTTACTTCTACTGCTCCTTCTTCTCCTGCCATCATACCTGACAGATGCACTTTCTTCTACTGAGTGGGGAATCCAGAGTGAATTGGAATGCCTTGGGGGTTAGGAATCGCCTCCTCCCAACTCCTCGCTCCTCTTAAGTGTACGGTGGAGCTGGGTTCTGCCTGATTACATGGCCTGTAACACAATTCCTACCCACAATTGACAAAGGCACTACAGCAAATTTATACAGATCAGGGCCTCTAGGTTTTCTGGCTCTTCAGCCTCCCTGAGATCCTTCTGACAGTCTGTCATTTTTGTAAGTTCTGCATTAAAATTCTTCCATTAACATGGATAATTGAGAGTTTGTCTAATAGAAATAGATTTTAATATTATATGATGTTTACTAACTCTATTAATGGGTTAGGAGAAGTATTGTATGCATGTATAAAACTGTAAGGATAAACCAAATATTAATTTTCTTAAAGAGGTCTATAAATGGGAAATGTTATACTTTTTCTCTGTAAGTCGATATCAAAGGAAATTTTGAAAACAATTAACTTTTTTATAATAATTTGTATTTTCAAAGTGCTGCACAATCATTTTTAATATCTATTCCTCAAAAAAAAATCCCCATGGGGGAGTACATCATCATCAAATATTTTTTACAGACAAAGAATCTAAAGTGTGCATATGAAGCAATAAAAGATGGGTCAAAATATGATTACATTTCACAGTCTCTGAGACGCTAGCATGCTGTTAAGTAAATTGAAGCCTGCCTGCTTCAGAAAGGTAAACAGAATAAATGAGTTAGCATTTAGATTTACAAATAAACCAAGTTAGCAAGGCCAATTTCCATTGACTTACAAACAATATTGGGATATACAAACACACACATACCACATAAACACACACATACACATATGCAGGAGAAATGAACATTCTCTCTTCTGCGCTGATTTGCTTTGAACCAACTCTTATTCTCTGATGGATTTTATGGTAGACATCACAGCAGACACTACCTCCTTTCCTCCAACTGAAGACAACTTGCTTTTGTGATTTTCTAAAGCAGCCTGTCCAACCTGCCTTTCTTATTGTGCTAATTCTGACTGACCCAGATTGGTGATCTGGGAGAAAAACTGCAAACGGTATGGCTGTACAGATGGCCCTGTTATAACATCAAGGTGACTGCGAGGATAAAGCAAAACCAGTAGTTTAAAATTACAAGTGCCAAGATCACATTTATATAGGTGTCATTATTTTAACTATAGAGATCAATCTGGCCCAAATTCATTGTTAATCGTATAGCTCCAGTTGGCAAGGTATGCACAATAATCCACTTATTGTTAGGACAGGAAATTCCTAACAATGTGACCAAGTTCCAGAACTGGAACATTTCTTGACAGAAATTTCCATTGAGTATAAATGAAATCACAAGATTATCTAAGAGTAAGCTGTTTTACTTGCTTTCTGTATAAGTCATATACTTGAAACATGAGGGAGCGGTTCAGTAAAGTTTCAGAGGTGTTATTTTTATCATTCTCTTTGCTTAGTGTTTGTCAATAATCTCTATCCCAGAATTATACAATCGTTGCTATTTCTCTTCTGTTTTTCTGAATATTAGATTAGTTTCTATCCTCTTTTCCTACCTCACCCAACAAATCTCACTACCACAATCCCATCTTCAGAAAAACTTTCACTTGAATATTTCTTCAACTCTGTGAAGGAAGTTTTCTTTCTGTGTATCAAACTCCTTACTTATCTCTAAAACTGAGCCTGAAAAATGTTAAAACATCCTTATTATCATTGTATTACTATTCTGAAGCTATAAAATTACAAAAGATCATTAATAAATCATCACATAAACGCAAGGGATACATTATGCTTGTTATAGCCACTATGGAAGATAGTATGGAGGTTCCTCAAAAATTAAAAATAGAACTACCTCATGACCCAGTAACGCACTTCACTTTTAGGTATATATCCAAAAGAAATTAAAACAGGATATTGAAAAGATATCTGCATGCCCATCTTTGTTGTAGTATATTTACAATAGCCAAGATATGGAAACAACCTACGTGTCCATCAATGGATGAATGGATAAAAAAGATGTGAGGTTTATATATGTGCGTGTGTGTGTATATATATATATATATATATATATATATATATATATATATGTATGTATAACTCATGAAAAAGAAGGAAATTCTGTCACTTGTAGCAACATGGATTGAGAGCATTACACTAAGTGACATAAATCAGACTGAGAAAGATAACATATGATGTCATGTCATATATGTGGAATCTAGAAAAGACAAACACAGAGAAACAAGGAGTAAAGTGGTTGCCAGGGGGAGAGGAGATGGAGCAAATGGGGAGACGTTGCTCAAAGTGTACACACTTCCAGTTATAAACATTAATAAATTAGAGCATCTAATGTACAGCATTCTGTTTATAGCTTATAATATATTATATACTTGAATGTTGCTAACAGAGTAAATATCAAATATTCTCACCATAAAAAAGTAACAGTAACTATGTAATAGGATGGAGGTGGTAGCTAATACTTTGGTACTAATTGTTTTGCAATTATAAATGTATCAAATCAATCTAATGTATACCTTAAACTTATACAATGTTATGTGTCAATTATATCTCAAACAAGTTAGGGGGATAAAAAGGAAACATTATGCTTGATCAGTCTATTACTCAAAAGTCTTCAACACTATTAATGAATAACATTAAAATTTTTTATTTTAAAATATTTTACACATGTGAAATGACAATGCTTTCTTTCTGTTATTTATAAATTGAATGGCATTTAGAGAATACGTCAAAAGTAGTTTTTAAAACCTAATAATAAAATATCTGTTTCACCAATGGCAAATGAAAATCTTTCAAGTATCCAGAAACATTCAATAGGAAAAATACTACATCATCTCATTGATGGTTACAGAGAGATACTTACTGTTTTCATTCTCCATTTGTATGTTTAAAGCCACCTGAATTAATTTTAACAGCCTTCACAGGACAATGTAGTTACTCCTTCCAGCTATTATGCTTTTAACTTTAATTATTGGAAAACAAGAGTAGTGACATGAAATAAAATCTGTATATATAACAATAAAAGTACTAATAAGTCAGCGATAGATAGTATAAAAATACAGTAATAGAAAGTAGGGGATGGTAGTGGGGAATGAGGTTAGGGGATTTAGGATAGCGTTTGTTACTTTTTAAGAACAGTTTTATACAATGGGATGCAGGCTGTCTGCTAAACAAGTTAATTTTAGTCAGTGGGTAAGAATGCGATGTATTCTCAGGCCAATGGTAACTCTGCTGAAAGAGAGCCATAGTTTTCCAAACAGAGTGACCCTTGTTGTCTTTGTTTGAACAAGCTCTTTTGGATTTTCCAGGGAGAGCAGGTTTTCACAGTTTGGGTGGTCAGAAAAGTCTAACCTGCAAGATTGGACTGAAAGCGTAAAACTATGGAGATATAACATTAAACCATTATGTCATTATTAACACAATGACAATAACTGCTATAGTCCTTTGCTTATTTCATTCACTGTTTTATTTATATTGAAATCTGATAAGGAAATTTAAAGAGTTGCAAACAATAAATCTACTTAGGTCTAATATGTGTATATATGTGCAATAATATATATTTATTGGGCTTAAATATTTCTTGTTAGCTACTCTGAATTATTTTAACTAGTGATTTGGTATACTAAATATTCACAATTCAGAGTAGCTAACAAGAAATATTTAGTCTCAATGAATAATAATAATAATAATAACTTATTTAATATTCTGGCATAGTGTTACATTTTTATTTATTTATTCAGATTTATAAAGTTTAAAAGGGGAGATGAGAATTGTACATATACAACAGTGACATGTAATTTCCTTTAAAGCTAAAATGTATAAGATGAAAATAGTCAGGTTAATAAATATTTACTGAAATGTGTTAGGTTCTATGATGAATACAAAAATAAAGTGACCAGTGTCCAAACTTTATCTGAATAATTTCTATTAAATTTGAGGTCCATTTATTTTTGAAATGGAAAGGACAGTTAAATTCATGTAGCATTTTTAAAAATGATAAAAGTCTATTGCCATCTGTGTTCTAAGGGAATTTCAAATATGCCTTATAAAAAATTCACATTTGGAGCTGTGCTTCTCTGTATTTTGGGTAAACTGCCCAAAGTCACTTAAGATTCACACGGAAAAGTGTTGAGAATTAGAACAAACTAAAGGAAGTGTAAAGGTAGTAACAAAAAACAGGGTTGTGAGGGCTACAAGGCTTTTTTGCTGCTCTTGGCAGAAGGAACAAAGTGAAAGGCAATCTCCCGTGCTGGGAAAAATGCAGACATGAATTAGTGGTGATTAAAAATTGGTAAATATTACCAGCTGCTTAATAAATATCTCTCCTAAACATGCTATATTTAATGGTTTGGGGTTACAAAAGATATGACCAAAGCAGAAGCCATAAAAGAGGCTTTCATACTAGGAAAATAACTTATACAACGAACACAAGTGTAGTCATTCCAGCTGGCATGCTGCTATCCATCTTAATTATTGTAATAAATGAACCACTGGCCATCACTTTTAAAAGACTATGGAAAACTGGAGGGTTCCCAAACGATCAGAAAGAAAAGCTTTATGTTAAAATACTGTGATGATTAAGTTGAAAATCAGGCCATAATGCTGATGTTACATGTTTACTGGGATAAACAAGGCAGCTTTGTCTTTGAAAATTATATCTAATCTTGTAAATATCATGATAATTTTGACAAGCAGCTATACAATTTGTGCACGATACACACACACCAGAATTGCATTTATAGACAGCATGTTTGCTACTGGAAATAGCTTCAAAGGGGGTCCTGTAGTAGGCGTGGGTCAGCAAAGGGTAGGCTAATTGGAAACCGGGTGTGTACACAGCATTGCCTTCCTCTAGTACTCAATGTGTGGTCCCAGGACTAACCGCATCAGCAACCTATGGGAACTTGTGAGAAATAGAAATTCTGGACTCCACATCAGAAGTATTGAAATCAATCTGAAACTCTAGGGGTTGGGCCCAACAATCTGTGTTTGCACAAACTTTCCAGGTGATTCTGATGTGCGTCCAAGCATGAGAACCACAGCTCCACTGAACTTAAAGCTCTTGTGGGACCATATTGTATTCGCTTCTGTATCCCCAGCACCCATCTAATCCATGATAGGCACTTAAGAAATATTTGTGGAGTGAATTAATTAAAAAGAAATGTTTTCCTTTAAAAAGTAAGTTTAAAAGCTATCACAAACCATCATTTTAAGGTAATTTTAATGCTGGGAAATAATTTCATTTATAGAACATTAAACTTTTTAAAAGTTTCATTAAAATGGGTGAATTCATATCCAAATTTAGAGTCAGTTGTATTGGAAAAATGAAGTGTTCTTTAAAAAGATATTGTGATAATCATTACATCACTACCATTGAATTTGTGGATGGGTGGTCAGTTTGTTGTTTGTTTGTTTTTTTTGTAGTTGTTGTTGGGGGCGTTATTTGAAGAAGGAATGGCCTTAAAATAGAATCTATTACCAATCTTCTAAAACTGGCATAAATAATGTTGTCAATTTAATCGTTCATTTAAACTTTTAGTATCACTTCTTGTCACTCAGCATAACATAACATATTCATGGAGTTTGGTATCACAAAACAACTCTAGCACTTTGCATAGATTCGATTCATATACACGTGTACCACCTGCAAAAGATGTGCTTTAGTTTTTCAAAATCATTGTTTACAGGGAATGAGTACAAATACAAACATTAAAAATAATAGGATTTGTATCTATCATCTCTAAACTTATATAGGCAGTTAACTAAGGGGAAAAATGCCAAAAGGAAAATTTATAAACCTCAAGGGGTAGGGTAATGGCCTTCATCATTTCACAAAGTACAATTTTTGGAAACACACTTTTATTGTAGTTTTTTAATTTGAATTATAAACTTTCATAGACAATGGGAAATTGGGTAAAGTAATACGTTTGAACTCTAGAATACCATTTAATATGCCCGCACACACACAAAAGAATGTTACTTTGAAAAATTAATTCAATTCACCTGCAAGAGGAAATGTGTCACCATGAGCTGAAAATTGGCTGAAACCCAACAACAAGAAAGTTAACAAACACTTTAATGCTACTGAATGATATACATATCCTTTTCATAAAAATTACTATTTCACATGCTAACATACAACAAAAGAACTATAAAAATGTTAAGAAGTGAATCCAGAGGCCATAATCTTTGAAAAGGAATGATAACCCATAAGGGGACAGTCTCTTTTCCTGAGTGCCATCTGTGGGATTAACCATGCCAATAATTGCTGACATGATGAGCATCAAAATCAGGGGAAAAGAACCAAAGAAAAAGAGGACCAGGCAGTGGGGAAGCTAGGGTTCCATGATATTTTAACTCCTAGGTAGTAGATATTCCTGAAAATTGTCCAAAACTATTAACTTTAGTCCAGTACAATTCTATTTAATAACTCAATTTTCCTAATGCCTTTATCAATCTTTAGGGTTTCATCTTCGGAGAAGAAGCCCAACAAGATCCTAAGTACTCTTCTCCCATTTCCTGGCTCCTTCTCTTCCTCCAACTTTAACACTTTACTCAATTAATCATCATTTGCTTCCAAGTTTGATTCTGCCCTTTGGTTTGCTCCTTTTCTGTTGGCCCCCACACTCATATTTAGATTGTTTCTATTCCAAAAATTCTCCAGAGGATCAAACCTCTTATTTGCTTAACCTCCTATTTCTCTCCTTACGATCATCACCAAGCTCCATTCTCTGTCTGCATTGCACTCCAATGATTTGTGCAACAGCTGTGTCCTCTTACACCCTTTGAATTCAGATATTGGATCTGACTTATCTTTATCCAGCACAATAGCCATATGTAGCATTTTGCTTAGAATGGATGTCAATACACATTAGGTCAATTAAATTAAATTTTTAAAGTGCTGTGATAAACAAGTATAATTTTGTCTGCCCACTCCTTACTGTTATTGCAACCTCATTTTTCATAAAACTGCACAGAAATCTGCCAAATTCACCTCCTCCATTTAAGTTGATTGGTCCTAAGTCAGTACCTGACCCAAAATGAGTCCATCAGAATCCTTTCTGTGTAACTTGGAATGGAAACAAGGCAAACCAAGCCACTTATATTAGTATATTAAATGGAAGAGAACTAAATCCAGAAACTATACACTGCTATATGGTAGAATCAAAATATGGGAGTGATGTCAGAAACATGGTGGCATGAGGGATCCCCCTTAAATTTACAACAAATTGAACAGTTATAATTCAACAAAGGATTCTGTACACAACACAAAATTGTCTGAGGGGTCTGTGCATCAAAACATCGGAAGGTGGGCAAATAGGGGTGAACAGGGGAGGAGGAAATGGAGAAGTGGAGAGACAGGGGTCATGGGATGCAGCCAGGAGCTCACTGCAGTCCTGGGAGAAGAGAGAAGTGAGATTGAACATGCACTCCCTCTGCCCCAGCAATCCGACCTGAGGAGTCAGCATACACTATGCCTGAACCCAGTGATCAAAGCAGGGACCTCGGGGTAAAGACTGAATACAGAAGAGTGACAACTATGGATTAACAGCCCTGACTGCCAGACAGAAAAAAAAGCCACAGAACCTGGATGCCTTGCCCGACCCTCCCAGAGCTCGTCTCCCTCGCATCCTCCTAGTGTGAGCAGTGGGCCCCAGAAAAAACAAGTAAACAAGCAAAAACAGTAACAGTGCCGAATTAAATAGCACAATATCCACATCCCAGACAAAAGGAGAGACAGTTCGTGAGCGGCAGAGACACATGTGGTTAATTCCACTGACAAAAGGTGAGGCCGCTGTGGTCTGCCCGTCACCATTACCCAGAGGAGAACAAAGAAACACACTAGCCACCTCTCCCAGCTCTGTCTGCCCCCACCTTTCCCAGCTGATTCCCTCCCAGAGTGACAGCTGAGGTGCATAGCTCAGCATCTGGCTGCTGAAGCAGCACTGGAATTTCAGTGGCTCAGAACCCCATCACCCACCTCATCCTCCCATGGGGGTGATGTTCTGAGACCAAGGTGACCTGGTCCCAGAGGATATGCCTACCTCCCCAGAAAATCTCCCATCGTGCCAGGAGCCAGAAAAGTGCAAAATAAAATAAAACATTCCAGCACTACCTACTGCAAAACAAAAGAAAGACCTTGTCATATCAACTTGCTGCAGAATTCACTCCCATAAATGCCCAGGAAGAGAAATAATCCATTAATTGCCATGAGTAACAAGGCAGCTGAGAAAGAAAATGAAAAAATCTCCAGAAAAGAGACTTAAAGATATGGAAATATGTGACTTAAGTGACAGAGAATTCAAGATTGCAGTTCTGAAAAAACTCAATGAGATGCAAGAAAACTGAAATAGGCAATTTAATGAACTCAATGACCAAAACGACAACTTTACCAAAGAAATCAAGATTTATAAAAAGAACAAAATAGAAATTCTGGAGCTGAAGAACTCAGTAAAAGAGATGAGTGAAATAGCCAGCTTAGGAAATGGAGCCAACCAGATGGGAGAAAGAATCAGTGACATCGAAGATACAGATCTGAAAATGACACAGAAGGAAGAAGAAAGAGATTTGAGCGTTTAAAGAAATGAAAAACTATACAAGAACTTCCTGACTCCATCAGAAAGAGCAATATAAGAATAATGAGTACACCAGAAGGAGAAAGGCACAGAGAGGCTACTCAAACGAATAGTTGATGAGAACGTCCCAAACCTATGGAAAGAACTGGATCCTTGAATCCAAGAACCAAACAGAACACCTAATTACTGCAATCCTAACACGCCTTCTCCACAGCACATTATACGGAAACTGTCAAAAATTGATGACAAAGAAAGAATTCTCAAGGCAGACAGGAAAAAGAGGATGGTAACCTACGAAGCAAAGACCGTTAGATTGACATCAAATTTTTCAGCAGAAATACTACATGACAGGAGGGAATGGAATCAAACATTCGAACTACTGAAAGAAATTACCAGCTAAGAATACCATGTCTCCCCGAAAATAAGACCTAACCGGAAAAGAAGCCCTAACATGATTTTCAGGATGCTCGTAATATAAAATAAGACCGACTGTATTTCCCCAAAAATAACACCAAGTCTTATATTAATTTTTGCTCCAGAAGACACATTAGGGCTGATTTTGTATTATGAGCATCGTGAAAAATCATGCTAAGGCTTATTTTCCAGTTAGGTCTTGTTTTGGGGGAAACACAATAATATATCCAGCAGTTATCCTTTAGCTATGAATGAAGAATAAAGACATTTCCAGATATACAGAAGCTGAGGAAATTATCCACTACAAGGCCTGCATTACAGGAAATATTGAAGGAAGTTATTCTTCTACCTGAACAATAAAAGACAAAGGGATAAAAAACTATGGATAAAATGACTAACAGAGAGACAGAAAAAGGAAATGGCAACGCCTACACAGAATAGGGCATAATACACAGATAACACAAAGGGTAAACAAGATAAAAACATAAAGAAAAAGGGAAGAAAAAGACAATTTTTTACTGCAACTCACAAATGAACTCACAGCATAAACAGGTATAATTTGTGACAACAAAAACTTAAAAAGGGAGGGAGTAAAGATATGAATTTGCAAAGGTGATTGGAGATGATACATACTGAAGAGAAAGGACTACTGTATATATGCAACTTTCTTTTACATAAACTTAATGGCAACCGCTCAACAAAAGAAAAAATCCAGAACTGAGACACATAACATAAAAAAGAGGAAACACAGGGGAAAAAAAAATCAAAGAATAAAACCAAACTAAAATAACTGATAGAAACACAAAGGCAAAGAAACAATGGAGACACTGAGCTACCAGAAAACAAAAGATAAAATTGCTATAGGAAATCCTTATGTATCAATAACCACCCTAAATTTAAATGGACTAAACTCACCAATAAAAAGGCACAGACGAGCAGATTGGATTAAAAAAGAAAACACAACCATATGCTGCCTTCAAGAGATATATCTCACCAATAGGCACAAATATAGATTCCAAGTGAAAAGGGTGGAAAACAATACTCCAAGCAAATGGCATCCAGTGAAAAGCAGGTGTTGTCATACTTATATCTGACAGAACGGACTACAGAATAAAAAAAGGTAACAAGACACAAAGATAGAGATTTCATAGTGATAAAGGGATCTATAAAACAAGGAGACATAACAGTCATCAATATTTATGCCCCCAATTAGGGAGCACCAAAATGTGTAAAGCAACTACTAACATAACTAAAGGAAGAAACTGACAAAAACAAAATTAAAGTAAGGGACCTAAATACATCATTAACAGCCATGGATGGATCATCCAAATAGACAATCAATTAGGAAAAATCAGCCCTAAATGACACATTAGACCAAATGGACATATAAGTGATATTTACAGAGCCTTTCATCCTAGAATACCATACTATACATTCTTTTCTACTGCACACAAATCATTCTCAAGGATAGACCATATGTTGGGACAGAAAACTAACCTCAGCAAATTTAAGAAGATTAAAATCATCCCAAGCATATTCTCTGATCAGAGGTTTTGAAATTGGATATCAACTGCAAAATAAAGCAAGAAAAACCACAAATATGTGGAGATTAAACATCATACTTTTAAAGAACGACTGGGTCAAAGATGAAATAAGAGGAGAAATCAAAAGATACATAGGAACAAACGACAATGAAAATACATCCTACCAAAATTTTTGTGATGCAGCAAAAGCAGTTTTAAGAGGGAAATTTATATCATTACAGGCCTATCTCAAGAAAGAAGAAAAATCTCAGATAAATTACCTCATGTTACACCTTAAAGAACTAGAAAAACAAGAACAAATGAAAACCAAAGTCATCAGAAGAAAGGAAATAATAAAAATCAGAGCAGAACTAAATGAAATAGAGAACAAAAAGACAATAGAAAATAAATAATGCAACAAAGAGCTGGTTCTTTGAAAAGATTAATAAAATTGACAAACCCTTCGCTACTCACTAAGATAAAAAGAGAAAAAGACACAAATAAACAAAATCAGAAATGAAAGAGGAGAAGTTACCACGGATGCCACATAAATACAAAGGATCATCCAAGAATACTATGAAGGATTACATGCCACAAAATTCAATAACCTAGAAGAAATGGACATGTTCTTAGAAACATATGGCCTTCCTAGGCTGAATCACAAAGAACTGGAAAATCTAAACAGACCAATTACCAGTAAGGAAATTGAATCAGTCATCCAAAACCTTCCCAAAAGCAAAAGTCCAGGACCAGATGGTTTCACTAGTGAATTCTACCAAACATTCAAGAGGATCTAATTCAAACTCTTCCAAAAAATTGAAGACACAATACTCCCTAACTCATTTAATGACGCCAACATTATACTGATGCCAAAACCTGGTAAGGATAGCACAAAAAAAAAAGAAAATTACAGACCAATACCTTTGATGAATACAGATACAAAATTCCTAAACAAAATTCTAGCAAATCGAATGCAGCAATGCATTAAAAAGATTATACATCACAATCAAGTGGTGTTCATCCCAGGGGCAAAGGATGATTGAACATACGCAAATTGATCAATGTGATACACCACAAAATAAAGGACAAAAATCATATGATTATATCAATAAGTGCAGAAAAAGCATTTGACAAGATACAACATGCATTTATGAATAAAACACTTAATAAAATGGGTATAGAAGGAAACTACCTTAACATAATAAAGGCCATATATGACAAACACTCAGCTAATATCAAAATTGACAGTGAACAAGTGAAGCCCTTTGCTCTATGCTCATACAATAGGGCTGTCCCCTATCACATCTGCTTTTAAACATACTATTGGAAGTCCTATCCAGAGCAATCAGGCAAGAAAAAGAAATAAAAGGCATCCCAATTGGGAATGAAGAAGTTAAATTGTCACCTTTTGCAAATGACATGATGCTATATAAAAAAAACCCTAAAGACTCCACCAAAAGCTATTAGAAACAGCAAACGAATACATTAAAGTGGCCGTCTACAAAATCAATGTACAAAAGTCCATTTCATTCCTATATACTAACAATGAAATCTCAGAAAAAGAAATTAAAAAAAAAATTCCTTTTGCAATTGCAACAAAAATAAAATACCTAGGAATAAACTTAACCAAGGATATGAAAGACCTATGTACTGAAAACTATAAGACATTCTTAAAGGAAGTTGAAGAAGACACAAAGAAATGAAAATATATTCCATGTTCATGTATTGGAGGAATCAACATAGTTAAAATGGCCATATTACCCAAAGCAATATACATGTTTAATGCAATCCCCATCAAAATCCAAATTGCATTTTTTAAAGAAATAGAACTAAATATCATCAGATTTGTATGGAACCACAAAAGACCCCAAATAGCCAAAGCAATCCTAAGAAAAAAGAACAATGCTGGAGGTATCATACTCCTTGACTTCAGCTTGTACTACAGGACAGCAATAATCAAAATAGTATGGTATTGGAAGAAAAACAGACACACAGACCAATGGAATAGAACTGAGAACCCAGAAATAAACCCACGTAAACATGAACAGATAATGTTTGACAAATAAGCCAAAAACATAAATGGAGAAGCCTCTTCAATATATGGTGCTGGGAGAATTGGAAAGCCACGTGCAAAAGAATAAAAATAGACTGTTATCTGTCACCGTGTACCAAAATTAACTTAAAATGAATCGAAGAGCTAAATATAAGACCTGAAACAATAAACTGCATAGAAGAAAACATAGGTACTAAACTTGGGTTCAAATAGCAAAACTCCCAACCAAAATACTAGCAAATTGAATACAATAATACATTAAAAAGATTACACATCATAATCAAGTGGGGTTTATTCCAGGGGCACAAGGATGGTTCAACATATGCAAATTGAACAATGTGATACACCATATAAACAAAATAAAAGATAAAAATCATATTATCAGATCAATAGATGCAGAAAAAGCATTTGACAAGATACAGCGTCCATTTATCATTAAAACATTTAATAAAATGGGTATAGAAGGAAAGTACTGCAGCACAATAAAAGCCATATATGACAAACCCTCAGCTAATGTTAGGCTTAATGGTGAAATACTGAAAGCTTTTCCTCTAAGATCAGGAGCAAGACAGGGATGCCCCCCTCATGACTGTTATCCAACATAGTATTGTAAGTCCTAGCCAAAGCAATCAGGCAAGAGGAAGAAATCAAAGGCATCCAAATTGGGAATGAAGAAGTTAATCTGTCACTTTTTGTAGATGACATGATTCTTTATATAGAAAACTCTAAAGACTCCACCAAAAAACTACTAGAAACAAACAAATTCAGTACAGTTGCAGGATACAAAATCAATGTACAAAAATCCCTTGCATTCCTATATACTAACAACATAATTTTAGAAAAAGAAATGAAAAAAATCATTTACTTTTGTAATTGCAACAAAAAGAATAAAATACCTAGGAATAAACTTAAAGAATGTGAAGGACCTATACACTGAAAACTATGAGACATTATTAAAAGAAACTGAAGTAGACACAAAGAAATGGAAAGATATTCCATGTTCATGGATTGGAACAATCAACATAGTTAAAATGGCCTCATTACCCAAAGTAATATACAGATTCAATGCAATCCCCATCAAAATCCCAATGGCATTTTTTCAAGAAATTGAAGGAAAATCATCAAATTTGTATGGAATTACAAAAGACCCTGAATATACAAAGCGATCCTAAGAAAAAAGAGCAAGCCTGGAGGTATCACACTCCCTGACTTCAATTTATACTACAAAGCAGCAATAATCAAAACAGCATGGTATTGGTTGAAAAACAGACACACAGACCAATGAAATAAAATTGAAAATCCAGAAATAAACCCACATATATATGAGCAGATAATTTTTGACAAAAAAAAAAAAAAACAAACAAAAAACATACAATAGAGAAAAGAAACCTCTTCAATAAATGGTGCTGGGAAAGGTGAAAAGTCATGTGCAAAAGAATGAAACTAGACTGTTATCTGTCACTGTGTACCAAAATTAACTGAAAATGAACCAAAGACCTAAACATAAAACCTGAAACAATAAACTGCATACAAGAAAGTATAGGTACCATACTTATGGATCTTGAGTTCAAAGACAATTTTATGAATTTGACCTCAAAGGCAAGGGGAGTAAAAGCAAAAATAAATGAATGGGACTATATCAAACTAAAAAGCTGCTGCACAGCAAAAGAAACCATCAACAAAACAAAGAGGCAACCAACAAAATGGGAGAAGATATTTGCAAACAACACTTCCCATAAGGGACTAATAAAAAAAATACATAAAGAACTCGTACAACTCAACAACAAAAAAACAAACAATCCAAATTTTAAAATGGGCAGAGGACCTGAACAGATACTTCTTCCAAGAAGACAAACAACAAACAGATGTATGAAAAAATGCTCAACTTCACTAGCTATTAGGGAAATGTGAATCCCACAATGAGACACCACCTCACACCTGTTAGAATGGCTATTATCAACAAGACAAGTAATAACAAGTGTTGAAGAGACTGTGGAGAAAAAATAACCCTTATACACTACTGGTGGGAATGTAAATTGGTACAGCCACTATAGAAAACAGCGTGGAGGTTCCTGAAAACATTAAGAATAGGGGTGGCCTGATGGCTCAGTTGGTTAGAGAGTGAGTTCTTAACAACAGGGTTCTGGTTCAATTCCTGCATGGAATGGTGGGCTGCACCCCCTGCAACTAAGATTGAGAACGGCAACTGGATTTGGAGCTGAGCTGTGCCCTGCACAACTAGATTGAAGGACAATGACTTGACTTGGAACTGATGAGCCCTGGAAAAACACACTGTTCCCCAATAAAAAATTAAAAACAAAACAAAAAATCACACACAAAAACCCATCAAGAATAGAATTATCATACAGCTCAGCAATCCCTCTTCTGGGTATCTACCCAAAAATCTGAAAATATTTATCCACAAACATATATGTACTCCATGTTCATTTCAGCATTATTCATGGTGGCCAAGACAGGGAAACAACCAAAGTGTCCTTCGGTAGATGGATTTGTTAAAGAAGACGTGGAATATATATATTCAATGGAATATTACTTGGCCACAAGAAAAGATGAAATATTGCCATTTGCGACAACATGGATGGATCTTGAGATTATCATGCTAAGTGAAATAAATCAGACAGAAAAAGTTGAGAACCATATAACTTCACTCATATGTGGGATATAAAACTGAAAGCAACAAAGAAACAAGACAAACAAACAAAGACAGAAAAAGTCAGAGACATAGCAGTTAGTGGGTACCAGAGGAGCAGGGAGGAGGGGAGGTGGTAGAATAGGGTAAAGGGGGTCAAACATATGGTGATGGAAGGAGAACTGACTCTAGGTGGTGAACACACAATGCACTATATAAATAATGTATTATGGAAATGTACACTTGAAACCATATAATTTTACTAACCAATGTCACTTCAATAAATTTAATAAAAAGTAAAAAATAAAAGAATTAACCTTAATGAAAATGACGTCATTAAAATATAAAATATTGAAAAGAAGAATAAAGGTATGATAGTCTGAAGAAAGAAAAAAGGCACATAAAAAGAAAGAAGAATTGAGAAAAGGAGACAAAGAGAATTGACAGCGTTCATCCTTTTGATTCTAGTTAGTTCCCAAGTCCTAAGTCTTAGCTGTATCATCTTCCTTGGATATAGAGATTTCTTGTATCCTCATTATATTTCCCTCATTTTTGCTTAAGCTAGAGCCTGTAGACTCCTGTCACTACAATACAATATCCTGAATAATCCAGGTACCAGAATTATGGATCATGTTTTGTTAATTGCTTTTAATTTAATAAGACAAAAGCATATTTTCAGGGGGGGGTCAAAAATAAAAAGCTAATGTGGAAATGTCACTTGAAATCAGACAGAACAAATATATTATATCAGTATACATAGAGAAAAAATTAGTAACAAAAAAACATCTGCATGTGGGAAGTGGAAGCCTAATTATTGTTTTGGATTTCTATATTTCTGTACATTCTTCAAGGACAAAATGTTCTAGGTTTCCATTATACTATATAGGATTAGAATAACAACATGTGAAACATCATCCTGAAAATGGTCTGTTGAATACTGTTCAGCCTAAAACGTAAAAGCATATTCTGTTGTAGTCACTAAATGTATTTTTTTAACTGGATAAATATAGAAGGATCCAAAGCAAGCATTAAAAAAACTTAATTGCATAAATTGTTTGTCAATAAGTTGGCTGAACATGATTTGGTATAAATCATACATGCTTATTTTTAACTTGTGATTTGCTTTGGGTATAATTGTGGCATGAGATGCATGCTTAATTTACTATGCTTCCAATTATAATGTTATTAAAAACTCTATATGAAATGTAGTCATTATTACCTCCCCTGCATTTGTTTCATCAATTATAAAACTACTTCTACTTTCCACATTATGGAAAGAATAACGACATAGAGCAAAACCTTATAAAGGCCACTATAATGGATTCAGAAAAAGCAAAGGCAATCTCTTTACATTATTGAATTATTAAATAATTTTCCAAAATATAGTCACTGACTTGCCACACTTTCTGTATGGCTCCAGTTAATCTTAAAATGAAAAAAAAAAAATCACTTCCTATACTAAATAAAGGCTAATAACAATAAATGCCTGAGTTCCAGGAGAAGGCCACAGAGCTGTATAGTTTTTTTTTAATTTTTTTATTAGTTTCAGGGCTGTGTAGTTTTAAGTGTACTCAGTGTAACTCTGAAGTAAGGAAAATCATTTCCAGGAGAACTTTGTGGAGTATGTGTCATGCCTTGCATTTTCTTAAAAACAGTGCTAACTTTATAAAAGTCCTGTCCAACAAAGGTCTGTTTTCTAAAATTAGCCAAGGTTGAAGGAGTCAAAGGCAATCCCTGAGGCCTTAGTGAACGTAAATGACAGCAAAGAAAAAAAATTTCTATGGTCCTCTTGAAAACGACACAGCAAAAGAAACCATCGACAAAATAAAGAGGCAATCAACAAAATGGGAGAAGATATTTGCAAATAACGCCTCCAATAAGGGGCTAATTTCCAAAACATATAAGGAACTCATACAACTCAACAAGGAAAAAACAAACAATCCATTAAAAAATGAGCAGGGGACCTGAACAGACATCTCTCCAAAGAGACATACAGATGGCCAATAGACATACAAAAAAATGCTCAACATTACTAATCATCAGAGAAATGCAAATAAAAACCACAATGAGATATCACCTCACACCTGTTAGAATGGCTATCATAGACAAGACAGATAATAACACGTGTTGAAGAGGCTGTGGAGAAAAAGGAACCCTCAGACACTGCTGGTGGGAATGTAGACTGGTGCAGCCACTATGGAAGGCAGTGTGGAGGTTCCTCAAAAAAGTAAGAATAGAATTACCATATGATCCAGCAGTCCCTCTCCTGGGTATCCACCCAAAAAAATCCAAAAACATTTATCCGTAAAGATACATGTGCTACAATGTTCACTGCAGCTTTATTTACAGTGGCCAAGACATGGAAACAACAAAGTATCCTTCGCTAGATGAATGGATAAAGATGTGGTACATGTATATATATATACGTATATATATATAGTGGAATATTACTTGGCCATAAGAAAAGATGAAATCATGCCATTTGCGACAACATAGATGGATCTTGAGATTATTATGCTAAGCAAAATAAGTCAGACAGAAAAAGTCGAGAACCATATGATTTCACTCATATGTGGGATATAAAACTGAAGGCAACAAAGGAAGAAAACAAACAAACAAACAAAAACTCATAGACACAGACAACGGTTTAATGGTGACCAGAGGGTACGGGGGGAGAGGGTGGTAGATGAGGGTAAATGGAGTCAAATATTAATATATGGTGATGGAAGGACAACTGACTCGAGTGGTGAGCACACAGTGTGATATAAAGATGATGTATCACAGAATTGTACACTTGAAACCTATGTCATTTTAGTAACTACTGTCACCCCGATAAATTTTAATTAAAGGAGAGAGAGAGAGAGAAACGATTTGGAAAAACCTAGGCATCTGTGAGCCAGGGTGGCGGCTTGCTGACCTTGGCTATGTGTGTCCACAACAGGAAACTAGGAACGTCTTAAGATGTCTATGCTTCCTCCCTCACATCAAGTACCTCACACAGTTTAGCTACTGACATCTCATACTCAGATATACTCAGGTGATGAGTCATATATGTGGGCCACACATGGAGAAGGAAAAAGGAAACTAAACACAAGCAGTTGACTGTCCCAAAGTGTCCTGTACTTCCTTAGGGGGTACAATGATCTATGAATTACTTTTAGTTCTATCAGTGGTAGGTGTTTTGCATGCACTTATTGAAACTCAGGCTATTGATGGGGCATTCTTAAGGAAACGAACAAAATGATATTGTACAAACGCACTAAGCCTTTTTGTTTGCTTCTGTGGCTGTTGGATTACTATGGCAATTTGAAGAGATTCGTAATGCCTCCCATATACTATTCATCCCAGCTCATAAACTGAAAGCTTGTTTACTTATATCAGCTTGGCTTCAATACTTGATAGAGAGGTCTGTGAAAATACGCTGGAATATTTGATTACTTAAAGGTAGGTGTTCATTATGTTTTTCAATTTAAAAAAAAATATCTTTTACTCCCTGTTTTAATTTTTGTTCTTAGTCTTTCAGTTGTTTCTTTTCAAACATGTTTACCTCTTTTAAAGTCTAATTAGCTCGTGACTAGCTGTGAATTAGTGTCAGATACAAAGGAGGGCCTAGAAATCAGAACAATTTGGATTTCTAAATGCCAGAATACAATCTAAAAGTAAGACACCATTACCTGGACTGCCAGTATCTGAAAGAATCATTTTTATGAGTGATCTTTCAGAAAAATGTCAGAGATAATAGCTATAAGGAGAATGTGGCCAAGTGGTGTCTATTTGAATCAGGTGAGTTATCAATATGTTTTGTATGAATTTATACTCAAAAAGAATCAACCTTGATGTTGCAAAGATTTCCAGGAGGGTTAATTGTCTCACAGAATTTAGCTCCGCTAAATGATTCCAATAGGAGATAAGATTTAACATTCATCCATTTCTCTAAGCAATCCTTAAACTAGAAAAACAAAAATGTTTTATTTACACATATCTATGTTTCCAAATTTTCTATGATTGATAAAAACAGTTTGGCAATACAATTTTTCTAAATTCTGTGTACTAAGATTATATTCTTGAAAATCCCTGAGGCCTCTGTCTTCCACTTATGAGGTACTAAGTACTTAATATGTTGGACAAAAAGTAAAACTAATACAATTATAACTGGCTACTTTCCCAAATCTAAAATTATCTATATTTAAGTGAGCTTAAAATTTAAAATTGGATGATACAAATTCCAAATAATGAAGAAATCTTACATGCAGCTTCTAAGAAATGAACAGATTTCTTTTGTTCTATTGTATTTTTATTTATAATGCAGAAATATAGTTCTAGATTATACCAGAAGTCAAATAATTCTAAATCTGGTAATATGTTTCATTTGTACAATATATTTATGTAATGTATTTTATTTGTAAACATGACTAATATTTCTTAAACACTGGTTTTCCAAGTGTCTCAAGTCAGACATCAGATTAAACAATGGTTAACATATTTCTTTACATCAAGAATTAGCAAAGTTTATTTGTATTGTGAACTTTAAAAGTAAGTATAAATATATATGAATTTGATCATGCCCTAGTTATTGGGGTCACAAGACTTTGAGAAACATTTTCCCAGGATGTCTATGCCACATGCTTGTAAATAGTCCATTTCATTAAATGTGGTGTCAGAAAATTATTCCTGACACAAAATTTAAATTCTTTTTACTGTATTTTTGCTCATACTCATTTGCTTGTCATCACAGGTATGAATTTATTAACTATATGTTTGAGCAATTTTAAATTTACAAAGCACTTCAAAACACCAATCAATAAGCAAACTCTCTAATCTCATCTTAAATGTGATTTCACCTTAAATGTTGACTAGTATTATTAAAAACACCAATAAAAATGAAGGATCATTTTAATTTCAATATGTTTGTAGGTTTATTATAATAAATCAGAAAACCAGAAAGGGAAAGAGAAGGAAGAAACACAAAAATGAGTACAACTATTATTCTAAAATTCCACAAACATGGATAGCATTATCCATGTATGGGGTGCTCCTTTCAGGCAGTCAAGAAGCAGGCACCATCTTTCCTGTGTTGCGCCCACCTCTAAAGGCAAAATCTGAATCTGATTAGCCTGGTCAGCTCTGCTGCTCCACTCTGCTGACTCACTGGGAACCTGCCCTACCCAATTCCTCCAACGCCAGGGGTACTTTTTTAGCTAGCAGCCAGCCCTGCTGGCAGTTGGCATTGCATTCTTTCTTAGAAAACTATCAGAATCCCCGGGCCCCAGGTGAACAGCGACTGGCCTCAGTGTGCTCTGAGACTTTTACTGAGAAGCTCCATGCTCAGCACTGGCACCAAACCAGAATGTACTTTAACCTGGTGACCACATCTCTTCCCATTCTAGGGATTCTCTGAGACTCTGCCTCTCCCAATTCCCATAACACATGAGGCTTTTTCATTGGCTGAACCTTAAGGGAGCCAGCAGGTGATAGCAGGCCTCAGGGTATCCTGGGTATTTGTAGAGCTACCCCAACCCTGGTACTGGTGGCAGCTATCTAGGGTGTGAAGCATGGCCTCTCCCAAGTACCCCCAGGTTTAGCACAAGCAGCAAACAACTGTGGATCAGTTTGTAGCTCCTACCAGGTGGTCCCAGCCAGTCACAGGCAGGGGGTGACCTGGCCCTGCACCAGAGCCCCTAGGAAGAGGCCCCAGAACCAACATACTTGGAGGTTGGCTTCAGACCACAGCAGAGCACTCAATAAGCCACACAAGTGGCACACATAAAGGGTGGTCTCAGCAGGAACCAGAGTCCACTGGGGTAATCCCCCCCCCACCGCCCGACAACCCATAAGCTGTGTATGTAGCCAAACCCCAGCCAATCAGCAAGAGGGTCAATCAGACCAACTGACATGCCAATAGCAATCAAGGCTCAACTATAATAGGAGAGGACACACAACCCACACAAAGGACACTCCTGGAACATCTGGAGCAGATGACCAATCGGGAAAACTGTGCCAGGCCCCACAGGACTACTACTACATAAGGCCCCCACCAAGACTGGAAAATATAGCAGATCAACCTAATACATAGAAACAAACACAGGGAGGCAGTCAAAAATGAGGAAACGAAGAACTAAATGAAATGGAGGCAAACAACCAACCAAATAACAGAGTTCAAAACAATGGTTATAAGGATGATCAAGGATCTTAGTGAAAACGTCAACAACAAGATAGCAATTATGAACAAAGACGTAGAAACCATAAAACAGAACCAGTCAGAAGTAAAGAATACAATAACTGAAATGAAAAATGCACTAGAAGGAATCTCCAGCAGACTAGATGAAGCAGAGGATAGAATCAGTAATTTGGAAGATAAGGTAGCAGAAGACACCCAATTGGAACAGCAAAAATAAAAAAGAATCCAAAAACACGGGGATAGTTTAAGAGACATCTGGGACAATATCAAGTGTAATAACAATCACATTGCAGGGGTACAAGAAGGAGAAGAGAGAAAGCAAGAGATTGAGAATCTAGTTGAAGAAATAATGACTGAAAACTTCCCTAACCTGGTGAAGAAAATAGACATACAAGTCCAGAAAGCATAGACAGTCCCAAATAAGATGAACCCAAATAGGCCCACACCAAGACACATTATAATTAGAATGGCAAAGATTAAAGACAAAGAAAGAATCCTAAAAACAGCAAGAGAAAGATAACTAGCAACTTAAACGGAATCTTCCATAAGATTGTCAGCTGATTTCTCAACAGAAACTTTGCAGACCAGAAGGAATTGGCAGGAAATAGTAAAAGTACTAAAAAGTAAGAACCTACAGCCAAGACTACTCTACCCAGGAAAGCTTTCATTTATAATTGAAGGACAGATAAAGAGTTTTCTAGACAAGAAAAAGCTAAAGGAGTTCATCACCCCCAAACAAGTATCACAAGGAATGTTAGAGAGACTTCTTTAAGATGAAAAAAAAAGAAAGAAAGATCAAAATTATGAATAACAAAATGGCAATAGCTACATATCTATCAACAATTACTTTCAGTGTAAATGGATTAAAAGCTCCAATCGTAAGACATAAGGTGGCTGAATGGATAAGAAAACAAAACCCTTACATATGCTACCTACAAAAGAATTACTTCAGGTTGAAAGACAGACACAGACTGAAAGTAAAGGGTTGGAAAAAGATATTTCATGAAAATGGAAATGAAAAAACAAAACAAAACAAAACTGGGGAAGCAATACTTATACCAGACAAAATAGATGTTAAAACAAAGACTATAGCAAGAGACAAATGGACTCAGTTATCCTGCTTCTGGGTATTTATCTGAAGAAACCCAAAACACTACTTGGAGGTGATGTGTGCATCCATATGTTCATTGCAGCATTGTTTACAATGGCCAAGATGTGGAGGCAGGCTGGGTGTCCACTGATGGAAGAATGGATAAAGAGGAGGTGGTACATATATACAACGGAATATTGCTTGGCCAGGGAAGGAAATGGGTTCTTGTCATCTGTGGTGGCATGGATAGAACTGAAGAGTATTTGCTGCATGGAATGTCAGACAGAAGAAGACAGAAGCAATGTTATTTCACTGATATGTGGAATCTAAAGAACCAAATAAACAAACAAAACAGAAACAAACCCATGAATACAGAAAACATTTTGATGGTTGCCAGATTGGGGGGGGGGTGGGTGTGGGTGAAAAAATGGGAAAGGATTAAGGACAAATTGGTTGTTACGCAGTAGTCATGGAGATGTAGGGTATAGCATAAAGAATATCGTCAATAGTATTGTAATAACTATATAGGGTGTCAGCTGGGTACTCGATTTGTTGGGGAGGGGGTTGGGGAGCAGGGTGAAAAAGGTGAAGGGATTCAGTACAAATTAATAGTTACAAAATAGTGATAGGGATGTAAAGTAAAACACAGGGAATATACTGAATAATATAGTAATAACTATGTATAATGCCAGGTGGGTCACTTCTGGTCGGGGGAGTCACTTCTTAAATTACATAAATGTCTAACCACTATGCTATACAGCTGAAATTAATATAAAAAATACTGAATGTTAACTGTACTTGAACAATTAAAGAAGGGGGGGACGGTGAAGGGGAATGAGAGGTCCAAATGTTCAGGTATAAAATAGATATGAATATACAGTGTGGGGAATATAGTCAATAATATTGTGATAGCATAGTAAGGTGTCAGGTGGTTGCTGGACCTATGGTGATCACTTCTTTAGGTATATAAATGCTGAATAACTATGGTGTAGACGTGAAAATACTATTATAATATTGCATGTTAGCTATAGTTTTAATAAAAATCTTTTTAAAAAATGCAATACATTATGCAAGTCACATGAAAGAGTATGTAGTTAGAAAGTCTTCCCTTCTATCTTATATCGCCAGTCTACCCTTTCAGACATAGCCATTATTAAAGGTTTCTGTATGTTTTTCAGGAAAAAAATATCTACTATGTAGTCACAGGCATGTTAAATGATTGTGTCTGTTTAAATACACATTTAGTGTTCATACAAATGAGCACACCATACACATTGTTCCGGTACCCCTTTTCTCTTACAATTCATCCTTATATTTTTAATCAATAAGAATAAAGAAAATGTAATGGGATAATTTTCCACTTTACGTAGAAACATTTCCCTCTTTTCTGTTACATTTGAATGTGTCATATTTGAACTTTTTCTTGGAAGGTACAGTATATTAAAACATTCAGCTTAAGATGTTGACAATAATGGCAGTATTAATAATAATAGCTACATTTCTGAAGCTTGTACTACTTGACATTCACTTTGCTAATTACTTTACAAAGATTATGTCACTTAGTTCTTTCAAAAAACCTCTGATATAATTACCATTATTCCTTTCATTTACAGATAACGAAATTGACCTAGAGGCATTACTTAATACACAACTTGCCCACTTATAATACACGTATGAAGCTTGTTTCCATTATTCCTTCTTCCTCTTTTCTTGCACAGAATCTTTAATATCACCATTCAATTTATAATCTCTAAGTCTTAACTGTAAAGTCTCAGGGCTTTGAGCTTTCAAGAGAAAATGATCTGCGGGGTGTGGTTAGAACCATTTGGAATCTAATTATTTAAGTTCAAAAGATAACCATTTTATTCTTTATAAGAAAAAGAAAGAAAAGTCGGTTTCTTAGCATAAGCTTTCCTAGAAGAGTATGTCTATAATCAAATATTAAGCTAAGGTTTAAATCCAACCTCCTAACACTCAAAAATCATAGACAATTTGAACTAGAAAGAATCTTAAGTTATCATTTCTTCCTATCACTTTACAAATAAGAAACATTAAGTATTAATCACAATTTATTATACTTTCATACTGATCTCTAAGTTGAAAGAGACATCAGATTATCTCTGCCTGAAGTATGAAATACATATAAAACATCCCAGACAGACAAATGGCTCTAACATTTTGTAACATTATCAGAGATAGCAGTCTCTGAGTCTTCCGCAAAAGTATCAAATTCAAAGTCAAGGAACTAGTTTTTTCTTTCATCAGTTGATATTTTGTTATTGTTGTGGGATAGTTATCTGTGAAGACAGGCTATCAGGGATCAGTGTTCTCATCACAGCTATTAATTCCCCCTTTACCCCTTCCTTCTCTTGACCTTAATCCTTCCTCACAGGACCTGTATTCTATAAGGTTTAATTAAGTTCTTCTTTTTCTCTGAACCAAATTAAACTTTTCTATATCCTTATTTAAAGTATAGACACTGAAATGAAATATATTACTGTACTCTCTTGAACTTTGTTCAGTGTTGAATAGGGGGAAAGTTGTATCCCTCCTTGCCTACTTGTCTATCATAATTTCATATTCTGTTAATGCTTGCATATATTGTATTTTTTATTTCTATGGTTCAATTATTTTATTTACGGTCCACTGTGACTGGGAATCTCAATCTGCAAAATGTTACATGGCTAGCTCTTAACCGAGCATAACTCATGAGGACAAAAGGAGAACAAATAACACAAAAGAGACAAGGCAAAAGTCATTTTTTGTTTGGCAGTGGAACAAAAATATCACAATACTCATAATCACAAGGAAGGAAGCCCACTAGCCTACTATCGTCATTGAACAAGCAAAGAAACAGAACAGAAACATGAAGTGAGTCACCAACATTCAGGGCTGCTGACAAACGAGGAAGCGAAACCTTGGGTTTAATTTCCCTCTCTAGTCTTCTGCTTCACCCTGCCACTCATCACCGGCAATCAGAGCTCACCAAGGAGGAAGGAAAATTCCTGGTCACTGTTATTAACTTGACAATGATCCTGATTACTGTTATTGATTCAACAATGATAAACCAACACTCACTATTAAATGTTTTCTAGTTTAATCACTAAATAATAGAGTTAGTGGAGTTCATGGTCTGTTTGCTTGGGGCCTGTTTTCTTAACTGCTTTTTCCTTTTATTTTATTATTTGTGAAGCAAGTATATTTGACAATGTAGTTATGTGGTTAACGAGTACACACTGGTTCTGTTGTGAGAATCAATGATTTTTTGTTGTTTTGTTTTAAGTTAGTGGCATATTCTGTCTCCTGCAAATATCTAAAGAGAAAAAGCTAATAGATTGTGTAATATTCCCAGGAGGCAAAGTAAATACCCAACAAAAGAGTAAAGTAAAAGATGATATGTTGGAAATGTTTCTGGGCTTTGTTTGATGGTTTCATGTTTTTCTGTGTGTGGATAGGGAGAATTGTTTATTTTATTTTTATTTCCTCCTGCCCTTCCTACAGCAAACTCATTTGAAAGCCCAGCCTGTTTGACTGCTACATACTGCTGTGGAACATGTCATCATCCTTCAGTTATGCTATTTCTCTTAGGGGGAAATCTCTAAATTTCTATGTGGAAAGGACCTGGGGTAAAAAGAGAAGACAAAACTCAAAACTTGTCAATTTAAAATATTATCAACATTTAATATGCTATTAACCAGAGTGAGATCGGAACTACTGAAAAAACGTTTATTGTTTTTTACTTATACTACTCTTGATGTTTATTTTCACATTAAAGGATTAAGTTCAGAAGAATGGCATTCTAAACACTGGAGACTGTGCTTGAAAAGGAATATAATACTCATTATTTGGTAGTTTCTATAAGAAGTTTCTTTCCATTCATTGTTCTTCCCCCTTCAAGAGAAGAAATTAAGTGACTTTTAGTTATTGAGAAGAGAAATTTCAATTTGGAATTTCTAGAACACGTTATCAAGTAGGTGTCACAGCAAAGCAGAAAAAGAAAAAATATTTTATAGTATGATGCTACTGGTCCACAAAAGCAATCTGTGGCAATCTCTTTTTTGATTGCAATTTCCTTTTCCTGTTAGCATTCAGGTCTTATCTTTGTTTTCGTTCTGTAGAGAGGTCCTCTCATTCCTTCCTGTACATGCCTCAGCAGTACAAGCTGCCACCTTAAGCATCACTGTCCTCTACAGCTTATACAGAAAACTTACTCTTGATGTGATCACATCCTTTATCATAAAACTTAACTTGTTAAACCTATTTACATAGAATACATTACAGTTTGTTGATAAGGAAAATTATTTCACCACATTAACCCTACATTCTGCTTCTATGGAAAATTGAGAGCTCTATTATTTATACTCATATATTGTATTACATGTTTGTGGGAAGATTATTTTTTCAGACAAAACACTGACAATGTGAAACCTGTATGAGATGCCAAGAATCCAGGCACTGTTTGTCATAGGAATGGGTAACATTTTTTCAAGAGATAAAAAATATATACTGTCATGTAGCTTAGTTGATTAATCCAGACAGGTCATTGATATGGCCCAACCAGTTTTATACAATATGTTAAAAGAACAAGAAAGTCCCACAGACTTGGCTTTACTTGACAATATCTTTGCTCTAACTACTTTTTGATTCTGCTGCTATAGTTCATTCAATGTCCTATACTGAAATCTTACCATTTGTGACAACATGGACGGACCTAGAGGGTGTGAAGCTAAGTGAAATAAGTCAGACTGAGAAAGACAAATACTGCATGATCTCACTTATATGTGGAATCTAAAGAACAAAATAAATGAACAAACAAACAGAAACAGAGTCATAGGTACAGTGAACAAATGTATCTATGTACAAATGCACAGTGATGTTTGCCAGAGGACAGGAGTGCTGAGAGGCAAGGTGAAAGAAGTGAAGGGATTAAGAAGCACAAATTGGTAGTTACAAAATAGTCACCAGGATGTAAAATGAAGCATAGAGAATATAGTTAATAATAATGTAACAACTATGCATAGTGCCAGGTGGGTACTAGTCTAATCAGGGGGAATCACTGCATAATTATATAAATGTCTAGCCACTATGCTGTACACCTGGAACTAATATAAAATAATACTAAGTATCAACTGTAACTGAAAAAAAGTTTCAAAAAAAGAAAATCCAGATGATCTTGAGTTTGGTGATGAATTTTTGTTACAATATGAAATGCAAGATCAATGAAACAAACATTGATTTAAAAACACAGTCCTATATTGAAAAGACTGAAAGTGAGATTAGATTTTGTAATTCAAAAAATAAAAAGTACAGTTTTTAAACATAAAATTGATTATACAAATATACTGGCCATTCTTTTGTAAAGTGGAACTGTTCATGGAACTTAGCAGGTATTCAATAAGTGGCAGCTAATAGTGAAATGTAGGATTTATATTGGTTTATCTGGACAATAACATTTATAACATATTAGAAAAATATTAGTATTTCTCTGCAGGAGTTCAGGATATAACTTTACTATCAGACTACAGATGCAAAAATTTCCTAACAAGGTTGTCTGTAAGGAATGACAGAATAAAACAATGATACAGAACTTAAAATTCAGAACAACTAGAAGGATCCAAAGGAAAGCAAGAAAGAAATCAAGGCTTATAAAAAAAAGCTTTAAGTAAAAAAGTTATAAAAATTAAGATTATTTGGCCCAGAGAAGAGACATCAGACAGACTTAAAACTATTAACGTTCCAGGTATTAAATACCATCAAATAATAAGATACTGCGATAAATCCAATTCTGCACTGCTTTTTTTGTTTTGTTTTGTTTTGTTTTTGTTTGATTAGTATTGGCTTGTTTCTTAAAATATAGTAGTTTCAAGACTACAAGGTTTATTTTTTAGTAAAAATAAAATCTTTCATTTTTTTCCAAAATGTTTTCTTAGGTTTTTGTCTGAATTTTTGGAATTCTTCAATAGAAAATACTTTTGCAAAAATCAATATTTTCTCCAAATTATCTTTAATACTTTATTGTTAATAGTATTCAAGGCATGGCATACACTACACATGTATTTTCTGTGGTACAAATATGTTAAATATTGCCTGCATGACTGATCAACTTCTTCATGAAATCTTTTCTGTACTATTTTTTCCATATTTGGGGAAATGCCTTAATCCACAGTTTAATCTAAGAACGAAAAACAGGACAAATAAAATATTACCAGTCACTTACTGCATATTGAGAATGTGTTCCTACAGTTATCCTAGAAAAACTTAGAATTTTAAAAATAAACTAGTTTAAATAAATTTCTGTATTTCTCTGGAATATCTTATGCTTAATGTTCAACGTCTATGGAAGCTCTAAAAGAATGCAGTTATTAAAGTTTTTATTTTATGTTAACCTGGAATGGCACCTAGAGAAAAAATTAGAGGCTAACTTTATTCCATTTCTTTTTACACTTCATTGCATAACTTGAGTAGAATATGGCAAATACTATTTTTTTAAGAACTATAATTCAGGAGATTTATCATTCACTAATTAAAGTTCTAAAAGCAATTGAAAAATTGTCTCAACATAGATATTTCTTATTCATATGCGAATAAATGTTGCAGTTTTAAATAGGCTTCATTAATAATCAACATTTCTAATTTTGACTAAGGCATTTATTCAATCATCATAGATGTACTGGGGGTACACTATATAGACATCCAGTGGAAAAAGGATTAAGAAGGCATAGTCCTGACTCCAGGAACACACAAATACTCGAAGGGAGAGTGACAACAATAAATAGACAATAAGCAATAAATGAAATTAGTTCTGGAAGTACAGAGGATGGACACTGTAGTGAGATAAGAAGAGAATTTCTAGAGGAGATGGCATCTAAACTGTGTTCTGAAGGATGGGGGTGTTATTTATTTTTCAGTCAAAGGAAAGGTGATAGAGGAGGGTGTGAAGGAGAGAGTTCTAGAATAAGACAGTGACATGAATAATAACCCAGGGAACAATAAGACCGCGGCACACTTAGAAGTATGGCTGGAGCATGGGATTCCAAGAAAGACTGTGTTGAAAATTGTGTGAAAGACCTTAAAAGCTACGGTTGGAGGTTTGTATTTTAGCCTTACTCTAATGGGAAGCCACTGAAGTATTTTAACCAGGCCAGTTACAAGAGTCTACTCATATCTTACATCATTTTAATGGCAGAGGGGAGAAGAGATTGGAGGGGGGCTAGACTGAAGTTTGGAACATCCGTTAGACTCTATTTGCTTATATTTCTTACTTCCTTAGAATATTGTGATCACTGTGCTCTATTTTACTCTGAATCTAGAGTCTACGTAAGTCTCTCTCTTAAGCATGCACACTTTCCTACTCTTAAATGAACTTCTGATCAACTTACACTAAGGACCGTATATGCTCTCAGACATTGTGAACTACATACAGCCTGCAAGGTGTCTCACTTTTAGCTTTAAATTTACCTTTAAATTTAGATTTCAACTTCAGGACTGCAATGCAATGATGTCTCATTATCAGATCAGAATGGTATCATAATGAATATGATCCTAATAACTAATGGATAAAGTCTGGGAGTTTGTGAATGACTTACCTGTTTTACAGAGTGAGTATATTCAAGGTTATGCCAAATTAATAATATGACATCACTCTCATTAATATTCCATTTCTTCAGTGGAAGAAAAAAGCATGGGGAAGACTACAACTGGCACTTTTATAACTTTGACCAACTTGGGGCATCTCTTCTTTATGTACTCATGGGAATACATTGGTTTATAATCATTATTGAAGAATACTAACAATTTATAGAAAGCTGATTATTTGACAATCACACCACTGAATAAGCTTTATGTGTATTAGTTTATTTAACATTCCCAACAACCCTGAGGTAGCTACTATTTATGCCTATTACACAAATTAGAACAGAAGAGGGGTTAAGTACTTTTCCCAATGTCACCTGGCTGGGATGGTGGAGAGTGGAGACACAGGCTTCAAAACCACAGAATTTGGCTCCAAAAGCCACATTTTCAAGCTCTAATCTGTAACGGAAAGTAAAGACAACAAAACGAGCACTTACTTTAAAGAATGCTTAAAACTATAATGAACAAGCCATAAGCCTGAATCCCCAGGCTGTCCTCCTAGTACTGCCATAAGAGTAGATACCTAATTTCAATACGAACTTTGTTTAAAAGCTGTCTCTGTGTTGGAAATTCTTAAATATGCTAGAGTACTAGGCCATTTCTTCAACTGATAGCATTTTAGTAATAAATTAGGAGCTCTAATATATGGGATTCTGTAATTTTCTGTGGAACTCAAAAAAATCATCTCCATTTTGAATTAAAAAAAATAAGTGGGGAATCATAATTTAAAATTGTATATTTTTAATTGGACCTCAAGTCAAATTTGTTGACAGCAAACAATTCAAATCTATACAAATTTTTTCTTAATTGATGTTACAATTTTTAATCTTAAAATTTTTAAGTTGCAAAGACCTTAAAAATGACATGATACTATACTTCCATGACAAAAGTGAATCTCATAAAAGGTAAATGAATTGTCAGGGTCACACAGGTGATGGATAGCAATTTGATTGAAAATATAACTGGAGTTATCTAAATCAAGGGGGCATTTGGGAAAATAACAGAGAGAAAGATGTATGGCCTATTTCCATATAGAAATCTATAATCATTTGGTTAAAAATATAGACAGAGGAATTGAGAAAAATATCAACTGTTTTTTTCTCTTATTCAAATATATAACTGTTTCCTTTTAAAAGATACCACAAAATTAATATCAAAAAGTCATTACTTTACCATTAGAAATAAACTTTGTTCTCCTTTGATGCCTCACTATAGTAAAGTATGCTTCTCAAAAGTATACCTACTTTAATTTCTTCCAGCAATTTATAATCCAAAGTGTACAAAGAACTAAAAACAATGGTTTAAAACATATATTATTTGTAAAAGCAATTTTTGAATTCCACTGATAAGAGAAGAATATTGTTCAATTTCCAAAATATCATTAATGTTAAAATTGTATTTTAATAATTTCACTATTAAGTTAGAGAAAAATCATAATAAATAAAGCATCCTAAATAAAGTGCTCATAAAAGGAAAGTTATGGAGCTCCCTCTGTTGAATGGCAGTTGAGAAAATGTGTCTTGTATTTAAAATCATAATTTATCATCAAAATGACTCCATTATAATAATTGTAAATAATAATTGTAAAATTTTTCTCTTTCTAAGGTTTAATATCTTTCAAATTATAGAAACACATATACAATATTGATTTCTAAGAGTACTACCATAAATTACGTATGTCCTTATAGTTTTAAAACGTGTTCTTTTTTTCTTAATGGTTTTTGTTTTGCAGGAATTACATTTTAAAACTGTTATTTTCAATGTGTATTTTTCTGTTGTTTTCTTTGAGTTGATAAAACTGAAAAGTTACTTGGTACATACACATTGGGACACTGAAATATCCTAATAGGAATATGAATTCCAATTTTATTCTGGAAACCCAAAAATGTACTTAGATGGAACTGAAATATATCTTCAATCAGTAACATGAAGTATTTCTGATATGAATAAACTAACATTATAATGTTATAATTACCAAAAAATGTGATTCGTAATAATTATTATTCGTTGTGAGCCCACTATGGACCAGGCACTGAGAAATGCACTATAGACTCATTACCTTTTTGAATATCCATATTTAATGAAATTGGTAATATCGCTATGTTCATTCTGCAAATGTTAAAACAGCAATAAAAGCTAGAAATCAAACTAATGCTCTGAGCCATAACCAAAGCTCTTGAGCTCTTGTGCAGTGGAACCTGTGCTCTATATTGACAGTCTGTGGAATCGGTGAGCATTGACAGCCTATACAAATTAAGCAGACATTTATTTTTTTTTTAAATATTATTGAGGTATAGCCGTACTGTCTACCAAAACTCACTACTCAGCCAGTTCAAATCCTTTGTAACCGAACATCTTGGATCAATTCTAAAAAGTAACAATCTCTAAATGACACCCTGAGACTCTACTCTTTTTTACTGTTTGTCACTTATTTTTGTAAGGAGACATATTTATCAGCAAAGAGAAAAACAGCTAAGCAGATGCAGGATTTGTTTTAATAAACAGATATTTATTTGCCATTCCAGTATGATAAGAGAAGCAATTCTTTTTTTCTGATTTTGTTCTTAATTTTTTTTAATTAGTTTTTTGGGGTGACAAGTGTTAGTAAAGTTACATAGGTTTCAGGTGTACAATTCTGTAATACATCATTTGTATACCACGTTGTGTGTTTACCACCCAGAGTCAGTTCTCCTTCCATCACCATATATTTGATCCAAGAAGCAATTTTATCTTACACTAAACAGTCGTTCCAAAAAACAATTTCTACTTGAAAACTAGATTGCCATCCACTGGGACTGGGGATTAATTCAACAAGGCAAATCCAGATATGTATTACATTTTATTCTTAGGTCTGATAGCAAAAGCATTATTCATATTTAGAGTCAGGACCATCTCTGCAAAAAAATATAAAACTTATGTCTTACAACCAACATAAATATTTTTTTGAAAAGTGTCATACTTATCATCCAGGTAGAGAACATGCTTGTAGAATAAAGTATAAATGCCAAAAGTTTGTACATTTAAAACTAAATGCTAGGCAGAAACTGATTTATTCATGAAATTACAGTATGTGCATACTAATATTAACTCCATTAGGCATATTTGTTGCTTTGTTTTAAAAATATATGTTCAGCATATAATTGTTGAAAACTCTTCATATACATATTATTATGGTTTTTCTATAAAAGTGGCTATAAAATAAATATTTTCCTCCTTTCTTATGGAAAGAAGTACAGGGTGAAACATATTTAATGGCACTGATGTTTTTTATAAATTTACAGAAAGTGATACTTTTTATCAGCTCGTAAATAATTCTGATGAGTCTGTTAAAACAAACTTGTTGGAAGAATTGTTCAAAACGTGATTTACTTAAAAGTAACTGAAGTCTGTTTAGTAAGACGTATTATGCAGGGTTTACAAAATGGCATTAGTTAGACCACCCACACAATGTATATTTACAATGAACTAACTAACACAGATATTTGAAACCATTTGAGTAATGTAAAACAACATCAACTACTCTTAAGGATTCCACAGAGTATAAATCTTCCAAAATGGAAGAAAATATGCCCTATAATTACGTAGTTTATGTTCTAAAAGTTAGCCATCTTCTGTGGAAAAAGCAATAATAGTAATTCATAATAAATGCACTTCTTTCCCCCACTTTTGGCCCCATCTCATGTATTTTATTAAGTTAGACACCAAGCTATCCATAGCTTTGGCCTTACATGAGAGTGTGTGTGCCTATTACTTCTATAGTTCTATTTCCCACAAGCTTTAAATAAATAAGAACCAACGTATTATCCTATTTACGAAAAAAAAAAAGTTTTAGTAATAGTACAGAGTTACAGAGGAAGTGTGAGGACAGGGCATCCCAATATAGTTTTCTTAGAACTTTTAAAAGATACATGCTCTTTTTTTTTTAATTGAGACATATAACATATGTTTTTTTTAATTGACATATAACATTGCATTAGTTTTAAGTGTACAACATAATGATTTGATATAACTTTATAGTGCAAAATGATTACCACAAGAAGTTTAGTTAACATCCATCACTGCACATACTTACAATTTTTTTTTCTTGTGATGAGAACTTTTGAGATCAACTTTGAAATATGCAATAAAGTATATACTCTTTGAACTGTAGTTTTAGAATCTCTTTCTAAATGAAAAATACACATACTCTTTAATTCAGCAATTTCACTTCCAAGACATTTTCCTACTAACATAATTGCACATATGGACAAGAACTTATAGGATGTTCACTTCTGTATGGTTTGTAATAAAACAAGATTGGAAACAATCTACATTTCTAAGAACTGAGGAAATGGTTAAATTAATTTTGATGCATACAATAAAATACAGTACACCATGTTTAAAAAATGAGGTAGAGTTATATGTACTGATATGGGATATTCTCCAAAATGTGCTGCTAAGGGAAAATGGAAAGTTACAAAATGGTGTGGATAGTATATTCCTATTTCACTTTTTTTAAAAGGGGGAAGTGTGTATGCAAATATTTGCTAGTGTATGAGTATTTGAATAAGATCAAAGAGATCCTTTTCTGAACCCCATATCCAGTAAGTAAATTAGGGAAATTACAGGAAAGCATTTGAACAACTTCTAGGAATTCCTGGTCACCTCAAGAGTTAGAAGCCATATTCCTTCCCACCTCAGCATCTTCACTCATATTATTCTCTCAGTCCATATCTTTTGCTTGCCTTGTCCTTAGCACATGCCTTATGTGTCACTTCCTAAAAGAACCTTTTTGATTTTCTTCTAAATTCCAGAGCAAATATGGCAACTTTAATGTAAATTATTCTAGCAAATAATTATAGAATTAGTTGATTGACGTCTGTTTCATTCACAGAGAGGACATGATGTCTTGGAGTGATAGGACCCTGAGTAGGGACTAGTTTATTGCAGTAACCCCAACACCAAGCACAGTGCTTTGCACACATCAAGCACTCAATAAATACAGTATTTGTTGAATGCTCTTCCATATGTTGAATTGTTAATTCACATGAATTTTACTCTTGAATTAGCCAACAATGTGTCCTTAGACTACTAGCTAAATGATTTTAAGGTTCTTTACAGCCCCAAAACCTTAAATCTATGAGTCTAAGCATAAATGAAACGAAGAACACCGTTGTCTCTAAAACATGGCTAATTTGCTATTGTATTTTAGGTAATCTCTTAACCTGAGGCTTCATCTATCTCAGCTGTCAAATAAGAGAACTAAACAAGATAAATGTCTAAGGCACCTTCGCATTTCTCCAGCAACTCCTCTATCACATTTTAACTTCTCATCATGAATTGTATATTGCATGCTGTTAACCCTTCAAAATCTCTCTCTCTCTCTCTGTCTCTCTCTCTCTGTCTGTCTCTCCTTCTCTCTGTTTCTCTCTGTCTCCTCCCCCTCGCCCCTTACACACACACATTGAACTCCCATCATTTTATTCCAGAGAAGATAAGTCTGAGCAGTAGAAAACAGTATTCTTACTGGACACTGCTTGAGCTTTTATAATCTGTCATATTTCTCGCCCAAGGATCTAGAAGAGGAAGGTGTAAATTGTGAATGTGGGCCTAAGGTTCTGCAGTAAGGGTCTTTTGCTGCTGCCACATCCCCCACTATTATTGTGAGAGGTAGACTGATCGCAAAAAATGCTCCTAATTCTCTCTCCTGGTCTTTATCAACACCTTTTGCAAAGTATTTTTAGCTCCTTCCATTCAATAGGTGGAGATGATTTCCCCACCCTGGAATCTGAGCTGGGCTTGGGACTTGTCTTCACCAAGAGAATTTGTCTTCCACCAAGAGAACAAGCCTAGGGGAAGGTTTTAGAGACTGAAAGACCAGGGAGAAGAGTCAACTTTCCCTGAACAATAACCCGCCAACTCCCAGGAGTAAAGCTGCCTAGGCTGACCCACAGTGGACTACGGAAGAATGCAAACATCTAGCTAAAAGCAGAAAAACACCCAACTGTCCTGACTGAACTGTCAACCTGCACAATAATGTACTTCATAAAATGGTTGCTGATTTAAACCACTGTGTTTTGGAGTGATTTATTACACAGCATAGTTAACTGATACACTGTGGTTCAAAGATTGAATAAGAGTAGTTAGGCCTCTGTTCATGTTTTTTGCTTGATTGGAGCTAGGTAAATTCCATACCCACTACCAGGGATAAACTTGGGGATTTGCTGACTAGAGTTCTAGCCACATGACCAATGCCCTCTCCCTTCATTCTTCCCTATTAATGAGGACAATACTATGACATCCTTTATCTTGTGTTCTTAGATCATATCCTCTCACCTTTCCTTATTCCCATCCACTTTGGGGGTTTGTTGAGTAACTGAGACATTGGACATAGCTGGACCACGCATCACATGAGTGCCTAATTAGGAATAGTCCGTCTTGGCACCAACTGTCCTAGCCATATTGTTGGCTGAACCAGGTCAGGTCGCCGTTTCTGATACAAGTGTAGCTTATATGTACAAAAAGACTTAGGGCTTCCTTCAATTTTATAGACTTCCCTGCCATTTTTTCTTTTGTTTCTTTTTTTAGATCCAAATTGATAGTAAGCTACTGAGAAAGCTTATAGAAGAACAGAATGGGAATTATGCAGTTGGCTGAAAAAAGGATTTTAGGATCAGACTGAAACAGCCCTTCTCTAGATATTCCATAGCTAAGTATAGCTGCTAGGTGAATTTCAATCACCATTATTCCTTGGCATCTCAGGTTAATTCAGTTTCCATGAGATCCTTAATATTCCACACCCACTACAACATTCTGAGGTTCCAGGCTATAACCTTTTCTCTCTTATACTTGACAGTAAAAGGGCATATAACTCCTATTGATAGTTCATTGTAGCTGACACTAAAATTTAAAAAAAGGTTAGAAACATGAAATGGTTAGGATGAGGGATGCATGTCTTATAGTTAAGCACTCTAAGACAGACATATAGATAAGCAAGTCATTAATAATTATGATAACCATATAATGTGTCATCCAAACTGTACTTTTGAAAGAGTGAAATAGAGTACCATTAATAATTGAATTGGGACATCAGGCATAAACCAGGACTATCTTGGATATAGCAGGCTGTATGGTTCATGGAGTGATACAGGAGAAGGTTTTAAAGGAGACAAAAATGGGGAGGGAAGCCAGAGAAACTGGACAGCTGTCTAATTTCTGATTCATCTATTCTATCACAGTTTAGTTTCATTATGTTGTAATACTGTGACTTCTTAGATCAGACACAGGCATGTTCATTGAAGTACCTCAACTCAAAGTCAAATTAAGAAATCCTTTGATTAGAAACTGTTTTGGATTATGCACAACTCTGATTTCTCCTTGAATATAATGGATAATTGAGAAGTGAATGGATAAAGAAGAGAAGAAGCACTAAAAGCTAATTTCATTCTTGGAACATATACTGCAATAATGGCTTATGATAATAGGTGACCATAAAACAATTACTGAATACCACAGCATGTTTGGGACTAGTCTTAGTTGAAATATATATGGTATTCCATCTAATAACAAGATAGAAGAGAGAAAATATAAATGTTATTATTTAAACAGAGAAATTAGCTGGATGAAAACATCGGTAATTCTAGATATATGTTAATACTTTGTACACCATAGGAATATTTATAATAACTGTAGGATTCAATCTTATCAAACAGCCTATAATCCTCTTCTGAAATATAGAGGATATATTTTCTTGACTTTTATCTCCACAGGAAAGGGAAAATTCTGACCTAATTAAAAAAAAATAATGAGAAATATAAACGGTCATTTTTCTGGTCTTTCATTTCTTATTGAAAATGAAAAGAAACTGATATCCAAAAGTAATAAATAAATATTAATTCATCACCCACCACTCCCAAGAAAACTTTCTTTAGTATTCCAGTGAGTTAGCTTATCTCTTAATATGCCACATACATCCATATGTAAGAAATGAAGTGGGCCTTTGTGAAAACCTAACAATGGAAAATACAATTAACACTTTGAGAGGAGATAAATTTAAGTTTTTATGCATACACAGAGGCACAGAGATACTATCTTATCATATCTGCATCTATGCTGCTGTCCTGCATATTTGGGATATATATTGCATGTGTCTACCTGAGTTAATGCCTTCTGAGAGGTAGAACTCTTTGATACTTTATGCAAAATAAATGGCCAGGACAGAAAAAGGCGTGTTTGAGAATATAAGACAAGTTGATTGTAAAGCATTTAAAATGCTATATGACAAATTTCTTTGCTTCCTTATGCTGCTTCCCTCAATGGCTTCCAAGCCTCCGACACACAGCCATATGGGCAACTGAACTTTTTCTGAAATGGATTTATTATATCTTTGAAAGCTAGTAGATTGAGTGGCTGCTGATCTCATTCCTTTAGAAGTCTGCTGTTTATGGGTTTTTTAAATATACATCTCTGTCTTCCACCTCTTACCTCAACTCAACTTTGGATTCTCTTCTTAAATGTGTCCTGAGAAAGGAAAGAAGGCCTCAGTTTTCCTACCTGTGAGATCACAACAATTGCAATACTACAAGGATAGAAATACTGTGGATATTAAAAGATATACCATATGTGAAATGTTCAAAAATAAAAAAATAAAAAAATAAAATAAAATGCTATATGACAAAATACTGCCATCTTCCACCAAGCAATGCTGACAACTTAGTATTCAGTTTTATAAAGGCCTATATTTAATGGCATGAAAATTTGGAGAGTAAAAGAAAAAGGAGAAGAAAAAAGAAAAACCATTTTGCCTGCTTTTAATAAAATGGTTGTGATAATTAAGTACAATAAAGAGTGTTATTCTATTAAGAATATAATAAAAGTCTTAATATCGCTTGTTTTACTTGAAAAGTTCAAAATGCTGAGCAAGGGAATTACTAATCAGAACCATGCATGACATGGGGAGAACATTTAACAGATGGGAAATAAAAAAGAGCAGAAAAATAACTTTCCCAAGGTCACAATATTCTTATATAGCACAGCTAAAAACTGAACACATGAATCCTGACCCCAAAATACAGAATTTTCTGGTAACACTTATGACTATTAAAGTAGGTTTTTATCTATTATTTTCTTTTTAATAAGTCAACAATAGACAAGCTTTCTCTTCCAAATTTCTATTAAAAAGATATGAAAGTTTGAATTTTCTGTAAAGTCAGAAAAAGTTTGGAATCCCACTTTTGTTAGACTACTCATGAAAGTATTTTGAATTTGCACAGAATTGAAAACAGGAGGAGAGCATTAGTGTTTTCTATTTCTTTCTATATTGCACTCACAACCATGGTGCAAATCAACTTCTTTGTTTAGTAGAATTTTTCAGGTGTATATATAAGTCTTTTTCCCATGAACATATTAGCATCAACGTCAGTTATATTTTGTTCTAGGAACTATATATGAAGTTTAAATAGACGCAGACGTCCAGGAGGAATGGGTTACACTAATGGAGTTTTTTGAGATCTAAAAACCTGTGGGGGTCTCTTTACACAGGAGAGTGGGAGACTAATTCCTCTCCATCACACTGCTTCTTTTTTCTTTTTTTCTTTTTCTTTATAGCCCTATTCAGGCCTGGAGGAATAAGTACAAGATATTATAATGAGTTTATAAAAGTAAGAAAAAAGGTAGAAAATTAGCAGTTGGAGTCCACTGACATTTTCTAGTAATACAATTTATAGGAATTGTGTCCATCCAGACTGTCTGAAAGCATTAGAAAAATACAGGAAAATGATCTTCCTTGCCCTAATCAGCTTTTTACCTTAGGCTGTTATAAACAGTTTTGACCTGAAGATATCTCAGAGAGTAGATCTTTAGTCCTCTGCTTTACTTACACATGAGAAACCCAAAAAGGTGGAATGGCTTGCTCAACGTGCCTTTTAAAGGTAGATGGCACTGAGCCAAGCCTAGAAAAGCAGTTTACTGAAAATAGTATCCTATTAAATTGTAATTTTTATTGGATTAAATAAATCATCAAGGAAAAAGCAATATTTAGTGGCTACTAAGAAATTTGTGGTTTTAAAATTAATAAATTTTAACAGTCCCACATCAGGTAGTCTGAAAGAACATAATTTAAGTTGATGCTTTTCCCAAGGCTTCATTAGTAAGATAAACTGATACTTTCTGAACATAATATCCTCCTGAAAAAAAAGGTTTCAGTGTGCTTATGTCTTGGAATGAACCTTATACCAGTGAGCAATTAAAAAAAAATTCCAGAGAGGAGTGCACACAGATGATCCAAGCGAAGAAACAGTTAACTGCAGGGCCCCACTTCCTTGTAAATAATCAAGGAAAGCCTTTTTTAAAGCAATACAAAATGTCACCACAGGCTGACGCTCTTTCTATAAGAATAATGAGATTCTTTGCTCCCTGGTAGGATGAGCACATACTTCATTGCCTTTGTAAGTCCAAATTCAGTTTTCCTGTTTCATATATATTTTCCCTTCCCTTCAAAATAAGCAACATGCCATGCCTAAAATACATCAATGTTCATGTAGCGACAGATGAAAAGACCTACAGGAGCAGGTTCATGAACTCGAATTTTTGTCTGGATCTGGACACACACTATTACAATTGCTCCGGAAATGAGGGCCGCAGACGGGGAAGTCACTTAGTCCCTTTGACTAAGCCAGCGGTCGGCCTTACATCCCCACCCGGCTCAGCTCTGCGGAGGGCTGGGAAGAGGCGCACTGCCGTCCAGGACTTGCGTCCTGATTCCGGACATGGTGCTTTTAGCGTCGCAATCGTTTATTTTAAAACATACTGACACCTCACCGAGCACCTCGCGCATATGGCAGCCGGGTAAATTCCAGGAAACCCCAGATCTGAGGGGCTGAGGCTTCTCACCCCTAGGGGAGCCGGGCTTGACTCTCGCCAAAAGCGCGCAGCTGGAGAAGAAACGCGAGCCCACGCGCCAAAAGAATCGCCACCAACGGGTCTGAAAGAGGAACCTCTCCCCTTTTGGCACTTAACTGTGCGGAAAAACCTGTCCTCCGAGGTGTCCCCACAGAAAATAAGAGCGCGAGCGCGCCGAAAAGGAAACTGGGCGTGTGCTCCCGGGGTGCGGCTGTAGGTGAGATTACACTCTCAAAGTGGCGAGAGGGTTAAACTGAAAACCAACTGCGAGCGTGCGGATCTTTGCATTTTACAAACTACATCACCCATGTCCTCCCTTCTATCCCCTCGGCTCCAGAGTGAATGACCTTCCTTCCCATATCGGACACTGGGATCACGAAAAAGAGAAAGCCACACAGTGCCAAACCCAAGGGGATCTCCCTTCACCGCCCCCCTCCCTGGCCAGTTCCCCGGGTTTCCCACCTCCCCCCCACCCCACCCGCTCTAAATCCGGTTCGACTCACATTTCACAGTCCCCGCCCCATAGCTGAAGATTAGGCACAGATGCCTCTTTCTCCAGCCTCAGAACAGCAGGTGAGCTCTTTGCTTCACCCAGAAATGTAACTTCATTGAAGAGATCGAGAGAGGGCACCCCACCCCCACCCCGCACCACTACCACCACAAACACACACAGCAGTAGTTCACAAACACTCCCCAGACTCTAGCCCCCCAGCCTCACTTTCCCCCTTTTCCTGGGAAAGATCCAGAGGCTTTCTAAACTCTCTCTGTCTCTCTCTCTTTTAAACTCGGCTTGCCACCAACTGTAGGGATGTACAGAAATTAAAGATGCAAAAAGGAATTGAGTTTTTCTTTGATAAAAGCTAAAGAAAAGGATAAAACAACAAAACAGAAGCCAAAATAACAGGAAGTAGGAGTTTTACTTGCAACCGTCTACAAAGAGCTAGAGATCAAAACTTCAAAGGGAGAAAAACATCCAGAAAATCCTCAAGTCTAACGAAGAACTGAACCTGCTGCTCTGTCAAGTGACGGTGAGCACGCAGAATGCGCTGTTAGGACCAATTCGCGTCAGCTGCCCGCGGGTCTCAGGATGACAGAACCACTAGACAGCCCTAGGGTGAGGAAAGGGATTCCCGGCGAGATATTTTTAGTTGTTGGGGGTTTTGCCTTATTTCTTCTCAGGTTCAGTACAGAACTGAGACCTGAGGTTGAATCACGGGTCCTGAAAAATTTACAAACCCCTCAGTGCGGTATCACAAACCTGGCTGCTTATTCTAATTCAGTCTGCGTTCTTTGCCTGCCACCACCCGCACACTCACTACCCACCCAGACAATGGAGGAGAGGGGCGTCTAAATAGCGATTTAAGCTTTAGGAGGTTTGCTTAAGGGAGTGATTCAAGTCCTCTTTCTCCTCTACCCCCCCGACCCCCATCGCCTCTTCCCTTCATACCACGGGGAAGTTACCAGGGGATTTATCACGAAAAAGTGCAGGCAGTTAGTGCCTCCGAGAGCCAAGCGAAAGAAAAACTGCCCGGAGCAAAGTGACGTGGACTTTGAGATCCAGGGACTGGAGGGATTGTCAGTGGCCGAGAGCTCGCCGCCTAGGCGGGAGCCACAGGGGGAACCCGAGGCAGAAAGGCGAATCTTGCCGGCCCCTGGAGCCCAGACCCCGGCTGCACCCAAAGTTCCTGGAGATTTACACAGTGCCCACAGTCGCTGCCCAAACTTGAGCCAGCCAGCTGAGCCCAAATGTGCGGCGCAGGTGACTGAACCCGGGGCCAGCTCTGCGCCCTCACCGCTATCCCTTTACCTCCCCCACACGCCTGGGAGCACAGCTCCCGCGGTGCAAGACCGGGGCCGGGGACCGAAGGAAACTGCCCCGGACCCACGTCGGTCCCGGGCTGCTCCGAAGTCCCTGCTCACCTGGCCTGAGGACAGCAGCGGTGATCAAGAGGCAGAAGACCAGAAGGCAGGAAGGAGTCCCCTTCGATGCCATATTCCTCCTCCTCCGGGGCCACCGACAGAGTCCGCGCCGCAGGAGGGGGGCGTCGTTCCCGGCCCCGCGCTGCCCGCGCGCTGGCGGTTCGGGATGCAGGGGGCAGCGGCTTCTCCCAGACACTCCACCACCCCCTGGGCTGTGGCGCTGCACCTTCTGGTCTCCGCCGCACGTAACTTTCCACCACGCAGTGCCCCAACTCCTCCTCTCTCCCTTTTCAACACTCGCCCTTGGCCCCCTTGGCTGCTCCTCCCGGGACTGCCGACCCTCTCTTCCCGGGAGACACTTGAGCAATTCAGACAGGTGTACGTGGTTCTTTTTGGCTGGTCTATTATTTCCCTTCTCTTGGAATAATAATAGTGGTAGTGGCAGTGTGCGTAAAAAGCCCAGTGCTAGGAAGGAATCGTCGGGGATGGCAACCGGGAGCGGCGGGTCCAGGCGGTCTCCTCAGGTGGCAGCAGCGGTGGCAGTGATAGCAGCGGCAGGGACAGCAGCGGCGGCAGCAGCACTCGGGGCTGCTCTGAGTGGAGGAACTGGAAGGCGTGTGTAAACTGCCTCTCTCCTCCTCCCTCCGCCTCCTCCCTCCCTCCCCTCTTCTCCCGATTTCCCAGGACGCAGCGCCGAGCAGGTGGTTGGAGCGCGGATCCGCAGCCTAGAGGCGCTGCAGGACCGAGTCCGAGGCTCACTCAGCCCAGCTCTGGAACTTCGACCCCGAGGCGCGCGCCGCGGGGCTGGCACCGGGTTGGGCGGGGTTTTCTCGTGGCTCCGCCCCTGGTGCCCCACCCGCCAATAGGGAGCCGACCACGGAAGCTGTGCACTCCCGGTGCGACCCGGGGACTGTCAGTTCCTTGTGGCGTTACCCTCTCGATAAAGACTCAGTTCACATTGCCCACCCAGTTTTGTCGCGGTTCAGAAAGCCAAACTGCCCTTTTCTTTCCCCCAAGACTCCCATTGCACTGACTCACACTCCTCGGGGACTTTTCGGTGGTGATATTGCAGCTTCCTTAGTCTTTACAGTAGTGTGGGGCAGGGCGGTGGAGGTGGGGAACTCACGCGGGACGCGCACTTTGGGTGGCAAGGGCGAGAGCAGAGGAGGAAGGAAGAGGCTGGAGGAGGCCGCAAAGGTGGAAACTCGCCTCCTGGGTGTTAACAGGAACAGCTACTGGTTGGCCTGGGGCAACCCTACGCGCAGAGCTGGTCCCTCCCCTTTCACCCCCCACCACCACCAACCCTCTCGCACGCACCTTTAGAAGGCAGATGACTTCAGTGGACTGCCCAGTACCAAATAGAAATATTTACTCTTTCCCAGAGGAAATTAAACCAGGAATTTCTAGACCACACTTCGTCACACGGATTTCCCCAATGTCTACAAAGCCAGAGCGTGTGTCTCTTTTCCTTTGAATTAACCGAAGATTTTAAGTTTCAAACAGAAAATCCTCAAGTTACTCAGATTAAAAGCCAAGCTCCTCCTTGTCCGTTCCAGAAAGCCAGGCACCCCCGCAGATGGACAGGCTTTTCGGGCAATTTCTAAAGATTGAATCACCTCCCAGGCTGAACATCCGGAAGCTGTGTCGCTTTCTGATCAGGCAGAGAGCATGAAGGAATATATTCCTCTAGAACACTGGGGTGGAGCTGTCGGAGCCCAAAGTGTCTCTAAATCAGGGAAGCAGGTTCACAACTCTCATCCCCGAAGCTTAATAAAATATTGGTCCCCTGAACCACTTCGCCCCGGCATTAAATAGCCTTTTCGTGCATCACAGGGTCACCCCTGTGTGAGGCTAGTCTCCAGCAGAGAATGCCAACTAGTGATCCTCACATGCTGTGCTTTCATTAGAAGGCTTCCACTCACCAGCTAGGTGGGGCTGAGGGGAGTTTCAGGCAGGAGAAGCTTAATAAAACCAGCACACACATGCACACACACGCTCCCGCATGCACACACACGCACAATGATCTTTGAATTCTTTGTCTTTTCATGCTGGAAACGATTAAGTTCCATCTTCAGCTGTGATTTTTATCAAAAGACTGCCTGTCTTGTCCTCCTGCTTCTCCTTGCATTATATTACCAGTATTCTATAGTAGAGCTCTTATATTTTTCCTCTCAAAATAAGTAGTTTCTCCCCCTTGGCTTTAACATTAACATTTCATTTGCATCTTATGAATCAACAAGAAGGCTAATGCTATGAGGCAAATGCTTTTTAATTCAATATTCCATAAACTGAGTTTGACTGAATTGCTAGTATTCCGTGGATCCTGTCGAATTTTCATGGGGAAGTGTTTTTCTTTTAACAGCGGCTCTGCGTAGCATGTATTAGAACAAATCATCCCAACTATATTTTTAACCCAGATGCCCCACTTTGTCTATCTGACCCCTTTTATTTTGAGGTGGGAATTAATACAGCATAATTGCTAAAAAGTAGATCTGCAAAAAGCAGATGGTCTGATTTGGGGCCTGACCTTTACTCAGCACAGGATCTTGGTCAACACGCTTAACCGCTCTAAGCCTCAGTTTCCTTAAATGTAAAAAGTGATAACAATAGTATCAGCCTCTTGAGATTGCTGTGAGAATTAAGTATGATCACACAAATAACTAGCTGGATGTAGTAGAAGGAGCTTGGGCTTTGGAGAGTAGTAAACATCTAGTTAAAATCCCTTAGTTCTGCATTGAGTCAGCAAGTGACCTTGAGCAAAATGTCTCATAATGGCAGTGTGATGACACATTAGAGTACCACCTTCAAAGATGTGCAGCTAAATTGGATCAAAATACATTCTATAAATTAAGGATACCATATACACACATACACACAAGGAAAATTCTGGAAGCAACTGACTAACGTACAAACATGTATAATACATATTTGCATATAAAGTCAGTTGCTCTCAAAATTTCTTTTACAGAGGAATTTGTCCTAGTTAAGGAAAATGCCTTGATAAGCCACTTGAACCAATAACTCCCATATATAGCTAAGGCCACAAAAGTGGTGGTGAAACTACTCTGTATTAGACAACATAATAAAAATAAAAATAGGAATTACAAAATAGTAAAAAATAAAAATAGGGATTTGGTAGGGGAATGAAGAGGGAAATGCTGAGAAGAGAGAAAGGGACAAAGACCAAGTCATACAATTATGAGTTTGAAAATAGTCAAAGGCCTTTATAGATCTTTTAATTAATTAGTTAGTAATAGTTATTGCAAACTTACTATATGTTAGTTAGGTTATTCTAAGCAATTTACATGGAGTAATGAAATAATTCCCCTTAAAAATAATCCTATAAGGTAGATGCTATTATCACCTTCATTTTACTCATGAAGAAACTGAAGCCCAGAGACATGAAGTAACTTTCCCAAGGTCACAGAGTGATTCATAGTTATGGTAAAGCCATAACTCTATCCCAGGTTCTTTGACCTCCATTCCTACCCACTTTGCTCATCAGAAATGTCTAACAATAAGTTTATGACTTTCTTTTTGGTTGATGGGAGGCTTGATTTAAACGTAAATTCTCTTATTTTCCCAAAATTTTAATGAAGTCCCCTACCATCAAACACATTTTCCTAAAGAAAATTAACTAAGGTAGTGCACCCTATCTGCATAAGGCAGGTATAGTGCATATGAGATGACAAGACCATTTCTAGACTGAAATAATTTCAGTCTAAACAAAAGCTCAGAGTCAGAAATAAACTTAAAATTGTAATCTCCACAAAATAATGTAGTGGAGAGGGTATTTGTCCTTCAAAATCTAGGGAGTTGGGGGTTGGATCCACCTTACCTATTTCTTAAGAGGAATTGTTTTTCCAGCTGCATCTGGATCACCATTGCTTTTGTTAGACATGAGGATACATACTATTCCAATAATATTTACTAAACAAGTTAGTCATGATTCAGACCATCATAATGGGTACTTCTTACTGCAAGAGGTAAAATGAATAATGTTCAGTCAAAGGAAAACATATTTTGTTACCCGGAACATGAGAAGAGTTTTGCATCTTCAGTCTAAAGGAATTCATCATTAGTCAGGACAGTATGCTCCAAGCAATGATAGCACAGTAGACAACGTTCCTACTTAGAATCTTTTGAGATCAGAACTCAAGACCCCAGAGACTAGGGTCAGGAAACTTTGCCCTGTACTAAAACATTAACCCATCAGTATGTGACAACATAGCCAGGTCAGGTACATGAGCATTGGAAGAGTTTAGGTGATTTTTTTCATTCTGATTAATGTAAACAGTTTTCCTCTGGAGACGAAATTTCACTAAAGCTGGTTTTGAAGGCTAGTGACCTATGTTTCTGACCACCTTATATCATAGTGTTTTGTGTGCCTTCCTGGTTTTCGAACAAAACTTGTATGCAGTTTAAGAGCATGCCACAAATTGAATTCACGTTCTTTCCCCCACCTCCCCATCAGTGATTACACATTTCTAGCCAATACTTTGCAAATACATTGGACACACGATAAACATTTATATAGAGGGTGCCAAAAATGTATGCACATTTTAACAAAGGAAAAAACTGTTAAAATTATGCTGATGGTAACCACTTTGAGCACCTCTAGTAATTGCAGAAGTCAAATGTGACTTGTATTCATCTTTTGTTATCAGTATATATTGAGTATTACAATTTTAATACAGTTTTTTCCTTTCTTAAAATGTGTACACATTTTTCTTTTTTGGCACTCTGTATATAAATGATAGGCAGCGAGAAAGAGTTCCTCTTTACAGAACATAGACCTTCCTTGAAATAAACTTGTAAGGGAGGGTGATAGAAAGAGGTGAAAAGTTTTTCCACTGGGTCTTCAGGGATGGGACTAGAAAGAATGACTCCGGTACTGATTCCAATGTGGGTTTTTCCCTCCCACCACCAAGCAATTCGTGGACATCTTGGACATCGATCCTACGATTCAACTCAATTCTGACACAACTACCTGGAGAGAACATCAGCCAGATGGAAGAGATACATAGGCCAATGTATGTGGAATAGGGGGCAGGCTTCCATGCTCTCAGAGCACTCCACTCTCCCTGAATCTCCATGTGTTCACCAACCCTAGAGCGCTAGGCACCCTGTCCTTTGGGTTTTTGTGGAACTTCATTACATAGGAATGATTGATTAAATCATTGGCCACTGGTGATTGAACTTAATCTTCAGCCCTCCTCCCTTTCCTGGTGGTTGAGTCCCCTGGCATCCAGCCCCCAATCTTAGGTTACCTAGGAGCTTTCCAAAAGTCACACCATTAGTGTAACAAAAGACTCTTATTGCTCTCTTAGGAAATTCCAGTTATTTTAGGGGCTCTGTGCAGAGAATGGGTCAAAGACCAAATATTTATTTCTTATTATGAATCACAATATCACAACTAGGCAGACTGAAGTTTAGGAAATCCAAAGAGAATGAGTCAAGTCCTACTCACCATAGTGAAAACTTTGAAATACAAAGTAAGGAAACTTAATCTACAAGAGGAAGAGAGTGATATAAACGATTTGCCATCAGTGAGAATAAAACAAAAAGGGCCATACTGAGAATAGAAGCCCGACTAGTAAAGGTTCTAAGTAACCAGGCAGGAGTTGAACAAGGGCCTGGGCTAATGCATTGATGACAAAGTTTGAAATAGAGGGCTAAGTGGGATTTATATTTAGTCTAGGATGATAGAACTATTTTAAAGAGGCCCAGAGATTACATAGGTATAAGATAAAACTGTTTCATTTCTGGATCCCAAGGTTTTTTTAAGTCATTAGTACCTAAAATCACTCTATATATGGGTAACTGTCCTCCTAAGAAATATCCCCTTGAATTTTATTGATTAATTTCTATTTTAATAGTTATATCAGTCATCATTTTAATAAAATTTTGCAACTCACATCCTTGGTAATGCTAGCTAATGAAGACATATCACTGGAGCGCAGAAGGGCAAAAACTTTCAAAGCCAATGGTAAACATTATGTCCTCATTTCAGACTGTAGATTGCTCAATGTCTGGGTACAGAAAGTAATGCATAACTATTTCAGTCGAAGTAGAAATCCACTTAGTCATTTTCTTTCCTGTCTTAGATATGAGGAATGAAGAAAGAATCTAGCTAAGCTATTTAACTATAAGATTTACATTATAACTATAAAATGGATGCCAAAAACCCTTAGTGTGTTAAATACTGCTAATTTATTAGTGATCTCAGTCAGTGCATCGAATTTACTCAGAAAGTGTAACAGTCTGGGTTTACCCTATAACTTGAGAGTCTCTCTTCAGAAGTCTCTGTGCTTTCAACTTTCAACTGAAATAAACAGCTCTTTCAGATTTGAGGAAATAGAAAGTGACTCGGGATGTGGATTTTGAATTGTTTGATACCTTAAAAGAAATTTCAACTTCATTAATTCTCAAGACATTCTCCAGAGTTATCTCTACTAGCTTTGTCACATACCTACTAGCTATTATGATCCATGATAGTTTCATTCAGAAATTTGAGGTGGATGTATAATGACTGCAGAAATGTGAAAACAATATGTATATTTGGTTTTGTAAAACAAACAGATCACCATAGATTTAATGGACTTCTGGAAAGCCAAATTAATTAAATACTACTAGTCCCTGGTGAGCCATACTATTTCCCCTTAATAATAAGATACTTGAGTTTACAATAAAGTATTAAGGAGCAATTCTTGGATAACCATATAATTCCTAAGGAGTGATATTAATTAGCCAAAAAAACAAAAACAAAACAAACAACAACAACACAATGCATTAATAACACTAAATGAAGACGCATTTATTATATAAGATAGAACCTTAAAATATTAATGCTTTTAAGGCCTTACAAGTGATTTAGATGAAGAGTTTTCAATCTTTATTTAAATACAAACGTTTTTCTTCTAACATAGGCTTACTCTGAAGCCTAATTTCCTATTTCGCTTTTGTTCAGGACATTCAAATCATAGTGGTCTCTTCATTATTCCTAAACACACCTGCCATATTCCCACATCAGAGCCTGTGCATTTACTGTTCCTAATCCTTGCATCTCTCTCTCCCTAGTTATTACTGTACCTTACTCCATCACTTCCTTCCACGTATTGGCTCAAATGTTACCTTACTCTTGAATCTTTCCATGAACAACTGTTTAAAATTTCAATCCCCCTCCCCAATACTCCTTATCTCACTTTCCTGCTTTATTTTTTCTCCATAGACTCTATCACCATATAATATCATGTATATAATTAGCATATATCTTCAATTTTGTCTGCCTGTCTTTATTAGAATGAAAGCTCAAGGAAGACAGACATTTGTGTCTGATTTATTCTCTGCCATATGCCTAAAACAGACAGACATATAGCAGGCACACAGTACTATTTGTTTACTTATTTCATCAATTCATGAATACATGAATAAATAATTAATTATTGTGCAAGGTAATTAATAGACTTACACAGGTGTGTTGCTTTGGCTGCAGTTTGGTAAGCAGCCTGTAAATACTTTAAGGCTTTTCAGCACAGGTAGAAACCCCACTGAGCCAGTTTAATTATATCTTATGACAGATGAGGTAATAGAGGTCCCAGGAGCCAGAGATGTAAGCAAAGTTCCCATAGCTATGAGTACCACTCTTGCTTAAATACAAATGGACCACTTTATTAGGTAGAGTAATAACACAAGATACCCTGTAACTTTTAAGTCAAATTCTCAGCATAATAAAAAGTTTGGAGGTACATCAGACAGTATTAATCAATTTCAAATCTAGTGTATCTATCCAAACTCTTTTCAGAGCAAACATTCTGAATAATGTTCTGTACGTTCTTTCACTAAGGCATGATTATGGATGCAATACCAATATTGCAAAATCTACAGAGGTGGTTCACTATTTAAGATTTTAAGCCTCGGTGTTCTTTATACTTTGTTCTTTACAGGATGGATGTGGCAAAATTATAATTCAAAGCAATCTATTCCACAAATATAGATGATTCATAACCTATTCTGCTAACAGTGCTATAGGACAAATATTTAATTTAATTTAATGTCCAGCATTTTAACATTACATAGAGGTGTTGAATGTGTTTATTTGTCTTTATAAGGGCAAGAAATTCACTCAATAATTGTACCTGAAGGTAAAAAGCTTGTGAGAAAATACAACACATATTACAACAGATATCTAAGTCAATGCAAAAGATTTATAACATGTCTATGCTTCCATTGAAATCATAAGAATCTGTGATGTGTTCTAACTGTCCGGGAGGCAAATTAATGATTTTTGGTTATTGCTTCCAGTTTTGAAATCTTCTTTAAACTAGTTAATTGATACATCTCTTTAGGCAAATGATTTGCATTTTTATTGAGAATGACATCCAAGTTATACAGTGAAGCATTCTGTCCAAGAGTGGTTAACATATCAAGTTAGAAGAAAATTCCCAAAGAGTATAACTCTCAACTATTTTTCCTAGACTCAAGGACATTTCAAAAGAGTTCAAGGTCCAGGGTTATTGCTTAGATTTTTTTCAGGCCTGAGACAAATGTTGAGTTCAGCATTAAATGAACACTAAATTCAACATTTAAGGGCAAAGACACATCAAAGGGTAGCTTGAGAGTGCGTGTAGAGGGGGAATCACACTCATTTAGTTTGACTGAGTAGGTAGGCCTGAGTTACTCATGTTTCTCTCCATATCAGCAACACAGTCATCTTCTATTCTCACTTCTCACCTCCTACAGTCTTCAACTTTTGGGGGATCTGCCCAGAAAAAGTAAGAAAAACTCTCAAATTACTCTATCTTGAGGTGATTCTTCACCATCGGCTCAAATTCCTGCCATGAAATGTAAGATAGAAAGAATACTTTTCCAGTGCTGATTTGTCCTTTCAGTTCTAAAATGATCAGCATCTCCTTCTCCGTTCTTTCCCTCCCAGGTAATAATACCTTGTCTTTTGCTCTTCTGTGAAGGCTCAGTAGTTTGAGTGAAATAAGAAAGCCATGATAATTTATGAATGAAGGAATGGGTGTATTGTGGTCTGTGTGACAATGAAAGAAAGAGAGGTCCAAAGAGAGATGAGCCATAGTTTAGAGAAATAAAATAAGTGAGCATTTCTTAGGATAAAGGCCAAGAAAGAAATTTAACTCTTGATATTACCCTCATTTTCCTTTCCTCTACCTTTTTTTAAGTTAGAGAGACATTATTTTCATAATCTCAGTTAGCCAGGAGTTTGTCATCAGGTCAGGAAATTTTTACTAAGGTTTTTGTAATGGTCAGGGTACTTTTAACTGAAAGTGACAAAAACCCACTCCAAGGAGCTTAACCAAACCAAACCAAATCAAGCCAAACCAAAACAAAAGAGCAAGCAAAAAATAAAAATAAACAAACAAACAAACCAGGGTGACCTACTGGGTTTAAGTGATGGGAATCCCAAACGTATGTATCGTATGTATATGCATAGGCGTAGCAGGATCCAGACATTTGAATAAAGTTGTCAAGGCTTTTTGTTCTTCTTCCCATATCTTGGCTTTACATGCCTTTGCTTATCTTTGATTGCTTTCTCAATTTCTTTTGTCACAGCTCAACTTCCTGCATACTGAAAAGATAAGTTATGTTCAAATGTGAGCCTATATCCACAGAGACTAAAATCCTAAAGGGACAGGTACCCTCTCACTCTGTCAAAAGGTTTGATTGGCTTTGCCCATCTCTAGAGTAATTTACTGTGAATAAGGAGATCCAGGACTATGACTGATGATTGGTGAAGCATAAGTCATATGTCAACCCTTGCAGCCCGAGAGCAGTTGCTTATCACGCTTGACAGGACCTCAAAATTACGGGGATTGGAGCTGTTCCCCAATAAGCAGACAAAAACAGTAGACATCCACTTTATTTCCTTTATATTATTTTTTATTGCTTCTTAGAACCAATATGCTTTGTATCCAGATTATGTACAACAGATTTTGATTATCAGAGGGGAAAAATAGAAATATTCTGCAATGTGAAAAATATGATTTTATTTTCATTCTTTCTTCCTTTGAAAGTCTAGATTATTGGCACAGAGGAACAATAAGCATTATATGCAGGTGCTAGCTAATGCTTTTTTTCTCCTCAGTACCCTATGCACTGTCTGCTTATGTGGGGAATAAAGGAAGCATTGGGGGTGTTTTATGCTTAGAACGATGTGAAACAAAGTGACAAAATAAATATTCTGAAGTATTTGCAAATATATTTATTTCCCTTGGATACAAATTCAATAAAAGTACATTCAGACAGTCTGACAGAATAAGTGGGCATTTCTTCAGGACCTCTTTTGAAGGTGAGCACCAAGTAACTCTTTTCAACTTTATTGTCCATAGATTTGCTTAGGCTCATTTGCCATCAATTTATCACCTTCATCTGCTTGCTGTTATCCTCGCCATAAAGGAAGAGAAAAGTAGATAAGTAGCCAGAAAATTCATATCGGCCTATCTTTTTGATTCATCTAGCCCTGATTCAGTCTTTTAAGTATGTTTTTCAGTTTTAGCAGTCATTAAGACACGTGCCTGCTGACAGTTCAGATAAAAATAAGTCAATGTTTAGGTCTTCTTTTTTCAAGCAAATTGCTACTCTCAGGAATGGTGACTTTAAGCAAGTAGCTGCCCCAACCAATTCTAAATCACAGTTTCTATTTGATCTAACGACAATTAGCTCAATCTACCTATCTTCTTTGAATATAACAAATCTCATCCCCATTCCAGCTTTCATCCATTACTTCTTCTTTCTCCAGGAATTATCCCAAATCTCTTTCACTTCTCCTCTGACACACTGCCCAAACATCTCTTCCTCCATGGGACAGTCGTATGCTACAGGCTTTCCTGAGCTGTTTATGAACGTCACTTCCTGACTCCACCTACAGTGATGTCACATGAGTAGCCTGAAATTCACTATTGTGGAATTATTTACACCCTATGTGAATTGGAAATCGGCAAACACTGCAAATCAGCGTTGTTTTTGGTTTTGCTTTTGGTTTCCAGAGCTGGTTGTTAAGCACTTACTAACACACTTCTGTCCATGGCACTGACTACAGTCTTCACTAACCATGGAAATAGTGTTCAAAAGCCAGAGTTTGGTGTTAGATAAACTGGAATTCAAGTTCTGGCTCATATGTTTAGAATTTATGTGACAGTGAGCAAGTTATTTCACTCTCTAAGTCAGTTTTCTTAAATAAAATAATGCGAGAAGCCCCTTGTGCAGGAAAGTACTGAATAACATTAGCTATTTCTCTAATAGCCTTTGAAGCTTCATGTTTATACCATTCAAAGTTTTGCTCGTCTTAAAAGGATCATAATAGTACCTTGTTTAGTGTGTTTGATAGGCAGTGAATCCACAGTAAATGCTGCTTATGGCATATTTGTAGAGTAGACAATTCAGAGTGTCAGGAATGTGTGCCCAGTGATGCCTGAAAGGCATTTAACAGGAGATAAAGGCAGCAACTACTAGTGAAGAGAGCACTGAATTAGAAGTAAAGATGTCTAAATTTTCTAACTTTAATTTCTAAGTAAAGATTTCTAAACTTCATGATCAGACAACTCTAGTTTGAACCCCAGTTCTGTCTCTAAATATCTGTGCAGCTTCACCAACTTACTGACATCAGCTTCCACATCTGTTAAATGGACGTAAGAGAAGTTTGTACTTACTCCCAAAAGTTAGGAGGGTCAAATGTTTTAAAGGATGCTAAGTTTCCAGACAGTAGTCTCTAAATAAAAGGTGGCTATTATGATTCTTCTCCTAGTTGATTGTGTGGTTTAATCTTCTTAAGTTCCATACACTTCAACAATACCTGTAAAAGTAAGAGGGCTAATTTGTGCCCTCTAAGGAGGTCTTTTCTTTTTTTGAAATTGTATTGGGGAATATTGGGGAACAGTGTGTTTCTCCAGGGCCCATCAGCTCCAAGTCATCCTTCGATCTAGATATAGGGCGTGCAGCTCAGCTCCAAGTCCAGTTGTGGTTTTCAATCTTTAGTTATAGGGGGCGCAGACCACCATCCCACGCAGGAATTGAACCCACAACCTTGTTGTTGAGAGCTTGTGTTCTAACCAACTGAGCCATCTGGCTGCCCCTAAAGAGGTCTTTTTATTTTGCATGAAATTCTTTGTGCTTAAAGTCTTATATTCTATAACAGATAGAAGACTTAATGCCAATATTTTTGGTGTCTCCTGACTCCTGGTTCAGGCTTCCATCATCTATACAGAAAGTTTCCAACCAGTGTCCCTACTATCTGGCTTTTGCCTCCATCCTTTAGAGTTCCCCTGTTAGCTTAAAGACAAACAGAAACACAAATTTGATTATGTTACTCCCTTTCTTTAAAATCTCTGCTGGAGTCCTTTTACCTACAAAATGAAAGCCAAACTTACTAGCAAGATCTCTAAAATCCTTGACATTCTGCCCCTAGTTTCATATTTGTCTGTTTCATATCACAACACTCTCTCATGAACCCTGTGCTTCAGTCAGATCAAATTCAGTTTCCGATTCACTATGCAGCCTTGCTCAACATGTGCCATTACATATTTGGTTTCTTCAGTCTGAAATGTTCCTACCACCCCTATCCCTTTGTTTTCCTGGGATACTCCTACTCATATTTCAAGACCCACCTCACCTGTCAAGTTGTCTTTTAAGCCTTTCCTGATTCCCCTAGGCAGTGTTAGTCATGCTGCCTCTGTATTTCCACATCACTAGCACTTACCTCTTTGAATTATATTTATGTGTTTACAAGTCTGGCTCCTCCACTGAAACAGTGACTCCTTAGTAGTGATGTGCCACAAGCCTGGAGTCAGACTGTCTGGTTTACAACCTCCCTCCCCTGCACCAACACATACTAGATATACGAGCTTGAGGAAACTACTCAACTTCTTTAATCCCCAATTTTCTCACCTATAAAATGGAACGTTCCATTATAAGTATCCTTATAATAATTAAAAGAGAAAATGCATGTAAAGCTCCTACCCTATGCCTGACATATATTAAGGGCTCAATGAATATTACAAAAGATGATGTTGATGAGGTGGGAGAACAGAAGGAGGAGAGAAAGTGATGAAAAATAAATCTCATTTATCTTTTTAGTCCCTGGACCACTTCCCAGCTTCTGGCACCTAGTAAGTGTTCGATGCATGTTTGTTGAATGAATAATTGTGCTACCTTCACAACACAGCCAAAACAGCAGAGACCAACTCTTTTCTCATACCTGAGTCCACGGATGTTGAATTAACCTTTGGGATGCCAGAAACTGAAGTGTTGACGGAGAGGGGGATTAGAAGAGGAAAAGGAAGGTAAGGGAGCCAGAAGGAAACTATTTCGTTGGGGGTGATTACCCTACTTCACAATTTTGTTTAAGCACTTCAATTGTTTTTATTATCAGGAACTGAAACCAGCAAAAAAAAAAAAAAAAAAAAAAAAAGGGAAGAGGTGCAGATGCCCAGTTTAGAGAACAGCCCCACCAGAGGGCATCACTTGGGCGTTAGGGCAGTCAAAGCAAACTTCTCTGAAGTGCTGTGAAAGCCTGAGGGCAAAACAGCAACCCAGGCAGGGGTGAATTGGAAAGATGTCAGTTCCTGAGGGAGGGAGGGGTGGAGTGAGGAAAGGAGGGGTGGAGTGAGGGAGGGGGGGACAGATCTCACCTCATAATGGAATCCCTGAAGTAGAAAGGACTGGAACATTGAGAGTGGAAGACCAAATTAGCGGAATAGTATACTCTGAAGGCATTTAGGCAGACACAAACCTGATACACAGGACATTAAAACTGAGACAAATTCTATCAATTAGTCCAAAACACCCGCCTGGAATTAGACTAGGAGTGCGGTGGGAATGGGATAAGAGAAAAATAAATTGAGGAAAGAGAACTGAAGAGGTGGAGAGAAAAACAGTGCTGCTGAATTTATTTCAAAAGAGAAACACAAAATGCTCTCTTTTTTTTTTTTTTAATTAATGCATGCTCTCCAGACAAAGAGTGGTAGATGGTTCCCTTTTGCCCTTGGTAGAGAAGACAAAACAAAAACAAACAAAAAAACCACAACAAGCAAACCAACAAAAACAGGAAGAGAGATGCTCTTGTCTTCTTTCTTCTTCCAACTGAATCCTTCCTTCAGCTCCAGAGCCCGCGCGCGAATGTTTTTTATCCCTTGCGTCCTCCCGGACGCCCAGCAGTTTGCCAACGCATCCACTCTGCAGACCTGAGTTGGGTTTGGTCTGGAGACCACACGGGCCAGAAAGCTGACCCAGTTCTTTCTCCCTGCCGTTTTCTCTCCTCCTCTCCCGGTCCCTCCGCTCTTCTGCCCAACTGTCGCCGCCTTTCTACCCGCGTCTTCGACCAGGCGGCAGGGAGAGGCTCAGTTGATGCTCCTGGAGAGTTGGCAGGGTCCCAAAGGGCACTCCCACCCTTCATCTTCAAGAAACCACTCTCCCTGAGAGGAGAGTGATTTCCATGGCCGAGGACTGCTCTATCTACACCCCGAGGGACTGACATGGCACACAGTCCATGGCTGCGGCTCCGGGACGGCTGAGGCAGGGTCTGGGACCCGCGAGCGCCGGCTGGCGGCGCCCTCACTGCAACCTCCCCACGCTGGGGACTGCCCACCCTTAGCATCGCGTGGCTCCTGCCTAGAGCAGAAGGGGTCATGCTCAATGTGTGGTTCCTTAAATTGTCTGCGGTGAGGGCCGCACCCAGCCTCCCTCATCAAAAGTCATTGATTCATCATTTCCGGGACATGGATAGGCTGACATACATAGAGGAACGCCACAGATATGTTTAACAAAATAAGCAAGTGCCCATGTCCTGTCATTATCACTAGCAAGAAGAAGTCCAAGGTTTTTCCGTGGTTTTATTGTTTGTTTGTTTGGTTTTCGTTTGGCCTGGGAGCTCTGCTAGCAGCCCCGCTCCTCCATAACTTTTCATTATAAACGGCGCTATATTCCAGATAGTGTCTAGAAATGATGATTGCACTTAAATCAACACCTGCATCTAACAAGAATAAATACAACTATTATTACTGGAAAAAATTTCTCAGAAACCAAGAATGTGTGCCTTCTGGAAAGCTACTCCTTGATTGCTGGTCTGGAAGCCAGAAATAGGATTCTGAAATTCCTGACAATACAGCTGAGTTGGTTGCACAAAATGAAAGGCCAGCTCATGTCTTAGCAGTTCTGGGGAATTGTTTTATATTTAGGTGAGAAGGCTGATCTTGGCATAATTGATACCTAGAAAGTTATTGAATTGATGTGGGAAATAGAATCATAAAAATCCTTGGGCAATATCTGGAAGGGAGCGTTTAATTTTCTGCCACTCAAGAAAAAGGAGCAGTTCAGCTTTCAAAATGCATCTCCCTTATACAGTCAGCCAATAAAATATAATCCCCACTCAAGCAATTAGAGAGCGTGAGGTTACAGTTGGGATTTTAGCTTGGTTAAAGCAAATAAAATACTGTAGAAGGAATGAGATCAAACTTGTTGAAACTTGGATTTGCAGAAATATAAGGTGGCTTGGAGAAGATGAATTCAGGTGGAAAATGACCTTTTTATTATGTTCAGGAAGGCATTAGAATGTCAGAAGAAATGCTGGAAATGAGATTTATTGCCATAAGCACAGTTTACAAGTTCTGTTTTGTTGAGTATCTTGGATGGAGGAAGGAAGCCAGCATTTCAGGATGCAATTAGAGAAACTCTGCAAAGTGTTCAGTAATCCAAGGAGACCTGAATAGGGGAAGGGATGTGTTACTCTCAGTCTGCTGAGAGTCTCCTGGGAGTCTCAAGGATCCTACTCCATCACACATTTGCTTATTCCTTGTCAGAATATTTGTAGTAGGTGTATTATAGAGATATGTGATGGGATAGATACAGTGTGTGTGTGTGTATGTGTGTGTGTATTCTGAATCTCTGACTACCTAGATTCATAGATTCAGAGAGAATTTCGATATAAATCATTTTTGTAGTAAAGTGAAGTTACATGTATGTATTATTTTTCATTTTGAAGGCTATGTTCATGTGATACGTACACATACCATGTATTACCTAGAGGGCTAATGTTAGAATCCCCATATTAAATTTAAGGAAATGAGGATAAAATGAGGGAAGTGATTTTCCCAATGTCCTTTTCACTTTGCTACAAAACCTTTCACAGTATTTGTGATTCATAAGCATGAACTTTAGACTCACATGGGACCTCGACACATCCACTTTTCTTGACCTTTTCCCTCTCTTCTTAGTTTGAATATTTAGTTGAAATCCTGTCGGAATTTTCAACAATTCTCTGCACATGCTCACTTTCTATTCTTCTTCCTTGCTTTGTTTTTCTCCTTAGCCCTTGTATTTAACACACCTTAAATATTCATCTTGTTTTTTTTACATATGCTTTTCTGCTCTAGAGAATATACTCAGTGAAGACAGGAAATTATTTTAAAAGGGAGGGGTTGTGAGGGTGGGGACTTTTCAGGAGGACTTTTTTTTTTGCCGCATCCTCGGTGCCAAGAAAAGTGCCTAGCAGATAGTAGTCACTCAATAAATATTTGTTAACTGAATGCATGCATGCATGAATGAATGAATGCTTGAAAAATAGTCCATTTGGATCTAATTAGTATCTTTCTGCCAATGCTTTTTGTAAGGGAGGGGTGCTAATTAATTACATAGAAAAAAATAATGAAAATAAGTTCACTGCAGGTCCCTGGACATTTGATGTGAAGATGATATTCCTTCCTTGTTTCCCTCAGTTTTTTCTATCCACAAAATGTCCTTTCAGATCCTCATTTCAAATCATCAAATGATGTTTCTGCTGTGACATGGAATATTTTCTATTTCTTCTGTCTTTGCTGACTCCTTCTCCATCTTCATGTTTCTGTCATGTGCACAACCCTCAGGAAATACCCCCCCACACACCCAGCCAGGAATATATTTTTCCTGGACTAGTGCCCTTTACTTAGGATCTTTCCAAACTTTTCCTTCCATCATTAAATTTTACCTACCACTTTTTCCATTCCTTCTGGTGTCTATTTTCCATACTGTCTTATGCTTCCTAGGTAATATATTTTTATTTTGTTAGAATCAATTTATATCAGAATCGGAATGCCATGTAGTAGAGCTTCCCTCCCAGTGAAGCAAATCTTTCTATAGCATTTACAAGTGAGAAGCAGTGTGAGTAAGAACTCAGTCTTTGGCAATAAGAAAGGTGTGCTTTCTGTCTTTTACCAATTATTTGACTTTGGGAAAAATTACTTAATTTCTTAAGCTTCCGGCCTTTCTTCTAAAAATGGTGTCAAAATAGATCTCATCTCCTATGACCACTGTGAATATTAGTGAAAAAGAGAAAGCCCATGGAATAATTCCTTGCCGGTAGAAACTACTAGTAAATATTAGCTTTTACTAGTGACATCCTTATAGAGTAAAAAGAGAGTACATGTGAAGAGCAATATCTACCATACCCTATGACACAATTCTACTCCTGTACTCTAGAAACTTGTTTCTAGTTGTCCAACAGGGGATATTGTTTAAGAATATTCATAGCAGCATTGTTTGAGTAACAAAAAAAAAAATCTGAAAGTAATTCAATTATCCATCAACAATAGACAGAATAAATGGATTGAGGTGTACAATGGGATACTATATAGTCAAGAAAATAAACAAACTAAAGCTACAAATCAACACAGATGAATGTCTGAGTAATGTTAAAAAAAATAAGCAAATCACAGAATATACATAGGATGATTCATTTGCATAATGTTTATACAAAAGAAAAAAGTTTTTAAAAATGTAATGTTTAGGGATACCTGGTGGATGGTAATCTAGAGAACAATAAGAGAATGAAATCTCAAAAGCCAGGAAAATGAATAGCAGTCTTTTGTGCAGAAGGAAGTAAATGAGATTGGGAAAAAGCACTCGATACTACTGGGTGGTGATGACACGTGTTTCTTCTTTTCTGCGTGTATATGTTGAATAACAAAATCTTTCCTGAAAAGGCAAATTTAAAAGGCAAGTATTTTTTAAAATTCTGTGTTTTAAGTATATGGATAACTAATTATTTGTGACATATAGTTTGCAACACATGTGTGAAGACAATATAATCATTGTTTTACCAAGAGGATGGCCTGGTAGAAGGAATTTTGGCCATTCTGGAAATAGACTTCCAGGAAGATACTTCAAGGATGTTGGGGAATGAGTGTACCTTCTATCACTTCATGCAGGCTCCATCTTTCTTCTCTCCTCTGGGTGGGTCAATATATTCTGTGTCTACCTGCATGCAAATCATACAAAGAGCACACATTCTATACTAGACATCTAACCACAGTTCTGATATTAAGACATAGCACCCTGTGTCAGTGTTCTCACCAATTCCTTCAGTGAATCCCAGTAATGTTCAGGGGACCTGTGTTAAAATTCTAGTTCTTCCCCTGTAATCATAGATAATCTTCTGAACTTCAATAGGTCTTCATTTCTTTATCTATAAAATGGGAATTTTAATAGTACCTACTTTATAGGGTCATTGTGGGGGTTAGACAATATAATGTGTAATAATTTCACACATGCCTGTTAAGTGTAGTAGGTGCTAAAAATGTTAAATTAAAAAATTAAAGGATAGAAATTTTTTTTAGTTAGCAATCGGTTAATACCAAGAGATGTAGAAATGTAACATAATGCTTGGATAAATATAGTCTTTTAAAATTTGTTACGTATGTGCAAAAACTAGTTCTAACATGAAACAACCCTGTCATGTAATGGATACTCAATAAATCTTAGCTTTCCTTTATTTATGATATTTGGAAGCTTTGTCCTGTTTCTTTCAATATGTTATTATACATGAATCTACTAATTAGAGTCACAAGTTGTAATTAGGAGGTAGAATATCCTGCAATATCTGTCCAGGGTGTTATACATATTTGATCTAAAATTTTTGCTGTGACTAGAGGTCAGTATCCCAAGGGGTCAATGATGTAAAATAAAATAATATAAAATTAAATGGGATAACTATATATAAGCTTCTAGTACTGTAATGATATATAGTAGGAACTTAGTACACTTGAATTTTTTTTTCCTCACTTGGAGTTGCTTTAGATGCTGTATAAAACACTAAGATAAATCCTTAATATATCTTTGTCTTTGGAATTTGAGTCTGATTTTCAGAAATAGATAAAAGCCCCTCAGAGCCAAGTGTGGTGAATAATAAAAGTGAACAAGTTGTATAATACCATTTTTAGTCAAAAGTGAGTTGTGATGAAATTAATGAGACTTACTTATGCAGGCTTGTAAACTGGCTCTGAAGGCAATTCCAAAAAGGTGTTCCACACATGGTTTAGGAAATGACAATTTCTTTGGAATAATTTTAAGGACTCCTTGTCATCTCATCAAGCATGTTGATTTCACCCATATGCAATAAATTCATATCACTTATTAAAAATATTCAAATAATTCTGTACCTATTACTTATAGTCTCTGACTTCAATTACCCTATTTGTGGTTCCCAGCTGCCCTTACCCCTACATTAGATTAACTCATGGTGTAGCAAGGGCTTTGGAACTCTGCTTTGGTACTACAGCCAGAGTCAGATCTGATTGGTTGATGCCAGTGACGTTCAGTTTGCTAATTAGTTTGAATATCTTTACTGTCTATGACCAGTAGTTTCATGGTTCTGGTAATACTCAGTTGTATGTTAAGCTTGGGGAGTTTGTAGAACGTCAACAATAATATCTTTCTGAGATGACCAGAAACGAAAATTAATAGTTCTTCTTTGGAATAACTTATCACCCTCAAATATTATTTCCTTAGTAAGGGATCAGATTAAGACTTCAGGTATATCTACCATGAATAAATAAATGTTTTCTTGATGTTTGCAGTATAGACAGAAAAGGATCCTAAATATTTCTGGAGTTAATTTCAAAACCCTTATAGATGTTAAAGCAAGTTAATTCTACCAATGGTAAGTCCATAGGATTCCTAGGTATGATAAAATAAACAGAATAAATTCCCAGGTTCTTATAATGCAGATAGTACAGAACAATCCAATCTGGAGACCTGATAGGGAAAAAAAAAATAAATCTTTGAAAATCCATTTAGGTATTTATGGTCCATTTACTTTCACAATTTCCCGTTTTTCCCCATTGTACTCACCTCATTGATAGTTTTATTGGTCACAAAATGGTGATTGTTTCATTTCTGTCATAAATAACTCCATCTTATTGGCAAATTTCTATTAGTGTTTCATTTGACATTAATTGCGATTGTCAGCTATTGTCATCATGTGATCACACATTCAGTCTGTAGCAGCAGTTACCTACACTTATCCCAAAGAAGCTGTATTATGTAGTGAACAAACACTGTTATAAATGAGTCATTAAAATTTTTATGAGTTTTTTTCTTTATACGTTTCTTTATACACATTTGAACCTAATTTGTTTTCCTTTTCTTGTCCCTTGCATTTTGCAAGAAAGGGAAAAAAAGAAAAAAGCAAGGGAAAATAGAATCAAAGAACCTCAAGACTGCCAGGTTCTCCTGCACCTAACACAGTGCCTGGCACATAAAGGCATTCAATCAATGGTTAGTGAATGGAGAACTACCTAGGCACAGAAATCATATGCCTTAAGGACTTTCGTCAGTTACAGTTTTGGAGCTCTTGGCTGTAGGCCCTGTGATACCCAAGAGTGGAATTTGGAGCAGTCAAGGCTCCTGCTCCACTTAATTTTTAACTTGAGAGAAATGCATCGTAAATGGTATGTAGGAGGTTTCTGGGCTCTGTTGTAAAAAGCTTTCTTATTTTGAAAAAAAAGAGCCTATTTACAAGCTATCGAGTGAAATAGCATGATAGAGATGCCAAGTCCAGACTGATAACACTTTCCTACAATGCTGTTTGATATAGCTATCAGGGACTAACAAAACAAAGAGAAGGAAATGGAAACAGAAAGATGATTTTATGTTTATTGCCAAAAGAGCAAACACCTTGGGTTCTTTGTTACAAAATAATAGAGACTAGACAGTAATGTGGTTCTCAAGACAGCAGCATGCTGAAGTAAGCACTGGGAAGCACTATATAATTTTAAGAATTTTTCTCTGAGGATATGCATTTAGTGTTTATTTTAATAGTTGGATATGGTTTCATTACTTGAAAAAAGTCAAACTGGAATGATGTTATGAGTTATCTATTGCTGTGTAACAAATTACCCTAATACCTAGTAAAAGTAAATGTTTATTTTCTCTGTTTTTGTAAGTCAATAATTTGAGAGTGGCTCAGTTCAGCAAATCTGGTTTAGGGTCTCTCAGGAGGCCAAGTGAAAAATGTTGGCTGGTATTACAATCATGTGAAGGCTTGACTGGGTTTCGAGGATCCACTTCCAATATGGCAGGCTCATATGGCTAGCAAGTTGGTGCTCGTTGTTGGTAGGAGACTTCAGTTCCTCCCTATGTTGGCCTCTCTTCAGGGCTGCTTGACTGTTCTCAAAATATGGTTGCTGGCTTTCCTCACAATGCGTTATTTAAGAGAGTACAAGATGGTTATTTAAGAGAGTACAAGATGTCTTTATAACTTACCTTCAAAAGTCACATACTGTTACATCTTCAATATTCTATTGTCAAGCAGATCAGCCTTAATCATTGTGGAAGGGAACTATGTAAGGGTGTGAAAACAAGAAAGAGACCATAATTTGGAAATCGTCTTGGTGGCTACCACAAATGCTGGAAACTTAAATGTCAGCACTGTGCTTTGGAGAGCTGGAAAATGGTTGTATCCCTCTCCAGTTCTCCATCTTTCTAAAAACTTTTATTAATTTTGTATCTGCTAAGATTATCTCATTTAATTCTCACCAGAAAACTATAAGTGAGATATATCATTGGTCTCATTTTCAGGTGAGAAAATAGAGACCTAGAGTGATTAAATAACTTATACCAGGTTACACAACTAGTAAGTGAATGAGTTAGGATTTCTATTCACTGCAACTCATTGGTTCCATTTAATACAATGCAATAAAAAATAAACAAATAATGGGACTATTGCAGCTATTGAGCTAATAAATATAAATAGAAGACAAGGTAGGGTCAGGGGCTTATGATCACGTATAAGATACTATTCAAGACATATTTTGCCTGAATGTTCATCAGAGCTAGATAAACTCTTATCACTAACCTAGAGAAGTTTCCAAGACCCAAGTAATAGCTTTGCATGTTACAAAAATGATTTTGCCTGGTTCTTAGGGTCTTAGATACCAAGATACTCACTCAGTTATTTAAACTTAGGAACAATTGATTTATAAATAAAAATTTTAGATAATTCTCTTATAATATAAAATTTAATTACCAGAGCAATTGGGTTTTTACTTTGATCTGACTAGCACATTCTCCCTCTGTAGGGAGTTATTTGTTATAGTTAATTGTATCAGTTGGGATAATCTAGGTTATGTTGCTGTAACAACCTCCTGATTTCAGTGCCCTGAAACAACAAAGATTTATTTCTTGTTCACACTTGTCCAACCCTTGTCGTCAGGGTGATATCATTGTAGTGCATCAGGGAACTAGGTTGATGCAGGCTCTATGTCACATGCTTCCAGGGCAGATCCAGTTTTGGGTGCTTTTTAAAGGAAATATAATACCAAATTACAAATACAAAATTAGATAGAGAGCATTGAAATAGGTCCACGCAAATGAAAGACCTTAAAATCAAGTTTTTTAAAAATTAACTTCATAGTAAATCAGTCTGCTTTAATGAGTTCTAGGTCAGGGAGAAAGAATTTGGTGAATCACATACTGACTATTAAAGCTTTAATCTGGAAGTGACACAACCAAAGTTCAAAGTCGGTTGGGAAGCATAATTCTACCATGTGTCCCCAGGGAGAAAAGCTGGGACTATTTGGTAAACAGCAGTAATTACTGCAGTAATCAAGGAGGAGAGACAGGAAAGATAAATGATTTGAATGCATAGTCATATCACATTTTAAACTTGATGTATCCACTTGTGCAAAACGTCCTTACTTACCTCTCAGAGTGGAATCACAAGTTAGCTTTCTTGGGTCTTCCTCCCAAGGATAACACAGAGATGGGTACAGGCAATGCATGTTTCATGAATTTCTGTTTTCTTTTAAAAGTGATCAATCCTTTTTGGACTGATATATTCTTTCTTAAATATGATATTACTATTTGTCAAGTTATATAATATCTATAGTATATAAATATATACACATAGATATAATACTATATAGGGTAGACTATATATATATATATATATATATTAGACTATATATATATATAACAGATATAGTATCCTATAGATACATACACAAATAGATATGTATATATGTATGTATATTTACATACATACATACATACATACATATATGTATGTGTATTTAGCATATATATATACACTATATATCTATAGTATCAATATATTGTATTTATGTATTTATGTACTATACAGTATATAGATACCCTGACTTATAATGGTTCAACTTATGATTTTTTTACTTTAAAAGGTGTGAAAGTGATATGCATTGAGTAGAAACTATACTTAGAATTTAGAGTTGAAATCTTTTTCCCAGGCTAGTGATATGCACTATGATACTCTCTTGTGATGGTGGGTAGGGGCAGCAAGCCACAGTTCCCAGTCAGCCGTGCAATCACGAGGGTAACAACTGACACTCTATAGTGTGCTGTGTTGCCAGTGTTTCTTACATATTGTGTTTTTGCATGCCATGACACATATAAAAAGCCTATGTACATCTCTTACTTATGGTGAGAAGTGGAAGGCAATTACTCTTGAGATAAAAATCAAAATAATTGCCTCACTATAGCCTAAAGTAAGAGTTCTGTGCATGTTTAAGGTAGGCTAAACTAAGCTATGATGTTCAGTAGGTTAGGTGTATTAAATGCATTTTTGACTTATGATACTTTCAACCGCAGTGGGTTCATCCAGACACCATCCCATTGTAAGTTAAAGAGCATGTATATGTATAGTATACATAGATGTGTATACCTATGAGGTGTGATCAAAAAATATGGTGAATGTTTAAATTAAAAAAAATATATTGCAGTAAAAGACACATTGCCATTAATCCCTCTCAAAATACTTCTCACTTTGAAAACACTTAGCCCATCATTCTGTTTTTTAATTTATTTTTTTTAATTAAAGTTTATTGGGGTCACAATTGTTAACAAAGTTACATAGATTTCATGTGAACAATTCTGTGATACATCATTTATATATCACATTGTGTGTTCTCATCATTCTTGCCACTTTCTGAACCAGTTCTGGAAGTCCTCTTTTGTGAGTGTCTTTAGTTGTGCTGTTGTGGCTGCCTCGATGTCCTGAGCCCATTCAAAACGTTTACCTTTCATGGTCGTTTTGACTTTGGAGAACAGCCAGAAGTCTCTAGGTGCCAGATCCAGTGAATAATGTGGATGAGGACACACCATAATGTTTTTATTTGACAGAAATTGCTCTATACCAGAAGTGATGTGTGACACAGAGCATTGTCATGATGGAGGATGATTTACGACACACTTTAAAACACACCTCTCAACTCTAGGCCCATGCAAATGAAGACCATAAAAATGAACTTCACAATAAATCAGTCTGTTTTATTGAATGACTGCACCAAATAAGTTGAAACCTATCACATACTGTTACTAAGGTTAGACACATCACTTCCCATACTGAAGATCCCTGCCTTTCCACTGGATGGCACTAGGCAGCACTGGCATATCAGTGTATTATTTTTATCACAATGGAAAGGCTCCGTGTCACACATCAATTCTGGTACAGCAATTTCTGTCAAATAAAAACATTATGGTGTGTCTTCATCCACCTTGTTCACTGGATCTGTCATCTAAAGACTTCTGGCTCTTCCCCAAAGTCAAAATGACCATGAAAGGTAAACATTTTGAATAGGCTCAGGACAACGAGACAACCATGACAGCACAACTAAAGCCACTCATGGAAAAGGACTTCCAGAACTGCTTCAGAAAGTGGCAAGAACGATGGGATAAGACTGTTCCACACTAGGGGGAGTATTTTGAGAGTGATTAATGGCAATGTGTCCTTTACTGTAATAAATTTTTTGTGTGAACATTCACCATATTATTTGATTACACCTCATATATGCCAAAAAATGTATACAAGCGGACACTTTGGTCAATGTTGCTCAAGCAGTACTTCGCTGTAATCAGAAGTATGTGGACACTGATGGTAACCACTTTGAGCACCTCTTGTAATTGCAGAAGTCAAATGTGACTTGTATTCATATTTTGTTATCTGTATATATTACACAATTTTAATAGTTTTCCTTTCTTAAAATGTGTATACATTTTTTGGCACCCTCTGTATATGTGTATATATATAGCTTAGATTCTAAAGGTCTGACAATTAAAGTACCAAACTCATCCTAGAAAAAATGCTACATACCTCACTGCTGAATATCACTATGGTCACCTTCGAAGTATTCCCCTTGGGAAGCTATGCACCGACACCAGTGCCTAGTCCACCTTTCAAGCAATTTTGGAACTCTTTTTCTGGAATGGCCATCAGAGATGTCATGACATTACACTTGATGTCCTGAATGTCATCAGAATGTCTTCCTTTCAATATTTCCTTTATCTTTAGGTAAAGAAAGATGTCATTGGGGTCCAGATCATGTGCATAAGGAGGCTGTTCCAGTACAGTTATTTGTTTACTGGCTAAAAACTCCCTCACAGACAGTGCTGTGTGAGCTGGTGCATTGTCATGATGCAGAGCCATGAATTGTTGACAAAAAGTTCAGGTCGTCTAATTTTTTCATGCAGCCTTTTCAAGCACTTCCAAATGGCAAACTTGGTTAATTGTGTGTTCTGTTGGTACAAATTCATAATAAATAATCTCTCTGATATCAAAACAGGTTAGCAACATCCTTGCAAGAAGTTCATGAACTTAATTGTCAGACCTCGTATACAGTATACTATATAACATTTATATTATATAGTATATTTATATATACTACAGATATGTAGTATTCTATAGATACATACTACACATATGCTATATATTTATATAAATATATATATACGGTATTATGTTTTACCAAGCTTTTTTGGTCTCTTTCAGGTGATTTTGCATCTAATCTCTATTCTTATATATTGATTTACTAGTTTGTTGAAAAGCAGTCTTAATTTCGAATTCTTAGAAATGTACTGCCTAAAATATCTACTAGCCTTCTTATAATGATGCCCATAGCGAGTATGATTGTTCTGAGTAATTGTTGCTACTTTGTGAAGACCTGAAATAATCATCAGAATCAGGTTTGGAACAAAGGAAAAAAGAGAAACATGTTCGCTGAAAGTTTTTTGTTTGTTTTTTATTACATGTAGTGGTATAGTAGAGTAGAGATGGAATTCACAGTTAACTACTGTTTTTGAAACATGTATGAATTTATATTAATGAAAACATTTGTATTTTATAGCTGTATATTGATAATCCCCATGACATTATTTGAGAGACAAATCATTGCATTTATTTGCAGTTAATCTGAAAATATGCCAAAAATTAGATATGAGTGTATGTCCTATTAATCTACCAAAGCAATTATAATTTGTTTTCTGTAATATAATTTCTTGTACTCAGCTCTCAACCACCTACTTTAACAAAAAGGGGTCCATGGCTAGGCTCATATTAAAAATAATGACAACAGTAATTCTAAAATGTATTGAGTTCCTATTAATGTATGAAGAAATGATGATTTAAACTAATCCTTCTTAGCTTTGCCATTGTATAGCATTTTATTAAAAATGTATTTTCTCTATTGTTAAAGTGGAGTTGCATTGAACTTTCAATGTCCACTACAGAGTTTAGGCATAAATAATATTGGAAAACAAATAATGGCAATGGTTAAAAGATATGGAGTGTGCTTTGTGACGAGCATGGTGCTACTTAATGTGTGTAATCTCATTTCATCTATGAGATGGATCTAATTTTCCCCATTTCATTGAAGAAGCTGAGACCCTGAGAGGTTCAGAAATTCGGGATTACACAGCTAATGAGTGTTATAGTCAACGGGCCTAATTCAGGATTACAATATATGGTTTCATCAATTACAGTACCCTTGCATTCCTCAAATACTGAATAAATGAGTTGTCAGTAAGAAAGAGGTAATTAAGGGCCTTATTTAATGAAAAAATTGTACATCTCCAGATAATCTACAAAAGAAGTTGGTTTTATGTTTTGAAAAAAGAGAGAGAAGGAAACATAGAACAAAAAACTAAACATATAAATAAGGATCAGTCAAATATAGTTCATGGTGGAGTAATCGTCCTCATAGACAGGACATGACCACTGGTTCAACCGAGAGCAGGACTAGGGCAATTAGAGGCTTTTCACTCCTTCCCTGTCTTGAATTGTCATTCTGCCCACTGTTCCCGTATACAGAACTGTTTCAAGGCCCAAGCCTTTAGAGAGCAATGTGTTTTTGAGACCATTTTTTTGGTATATCTGACTGGACTCAGTTAAGGCCTCTGTATAAACTTTTAAGATTCTTTTGGACTGGTGCAGAGATCTACTTATTTTGCAGATGCTCGAGACAAGCCTTGTACATAAGTTCCCTTACTTATTAAAACTGCCATCTATCAATCTGGAGTGTTATGCCTCTTTCTTCGGTTTCTCCTTGTCCTTTCTGTGTGTGGGGGCCAGGCTGGGAACCAACAATTGGCAAGCCAGACAGTAGACTGAAGAAAGGGTTCCTGGGAAAGAAGCATCTATAAGGGAAATCCCGGATTGGCCATTGCCCTGTATGTGGGGAAGAGCGGCCCATACACTAGGTTCTTGTGTACCTCCTCCATGTGAGTACAGGAAGTCCTCAAAATAATGGCTGGATTAATGTGTTTGTTTGAGGAACTGCACTTAATGCACCTGGTATGGGACATTGATCATCCATGCTGAGCCATTGTGGGACAAGACATCTATGAGGTTGTGCAATCCATTGCTGATCTAGGGGAAACTGACACGTCTCAGGAATAGGTACAAGCTGTGGAAAAGACCTGAGATGGAAAGAGAAGTTGAAAAGCTAAAAGCTTATCCTAATCAGCTTTAAAGGCTCCAGTAGAAGTAACCTGGAAATAAATGTGGTTTGACCTCATTGCTGCCAGGATCCCACCTGAACAGATACACTGGCAGCCCAATACTGTGTTATTTGGCCCATGGAAAGCCTTACAACCTGAACTACAGTTCAGACCTGCCCCCCCCCCGCTCTTACATCACTGCTCCACCCTCTCCCGCCTGCGTCAGCAGTCTTCCAGGTGATAGTCCTACTCGGGATGGGTAAAGGACTCCCATACCCCAGGTATAGAATGGATGCCAGTAGTGCCTCCTGGTAGCTTGAGAGGTAATTAGAGGCCTTGTGTAAGCTCACTATTCACCAATCCCTCAGAAAGAAACACAAGCTGATGGCTTTGGTTGATACTGGAGCAGAATGTACACTAATACATGGTTAGAAGTTTTCTGATCCTCTCAGCACCATTGATGGTATAAAGGACAAATGATTATGGTCAGGAAGGCCCTTTTGGCTCTGCAAATTGGGTGTTCTCCCCAAAAGAATATGAGGTTTTTTTTTGTTTTTTTTTTTTCAGTACCAGAGAACATATTGGGCATTGATGACCCACAAAGTCAGATTCTGTAAACCTCTATCAGTAAATTCTGCCTCCAGTTTAGAGAAATCAAGTCAATGCTGAGGGGACATGCCAACTGGGAACCAGTAAGTCTATTGTCCCCTCAAAGAGTGGTAACTGTCAAACAATAAAAATTACCAGGGTGCGAGAGCATAAGAAAATAGGAGAAACTATCCAAGAGCTGCACTGAGCAGGTATGGTACACTTTGCCCATACTGCTTCCAGCAGGCTGGTATAGCCAGTAAACACCCAGAGAGCTTATGACAGATGACCATGGACTACCGAGAATTAAATAAGGTAATGATCCCCATCCATGCTGCTGTGCCCAACATTGTCACCATCCTAGATACATTGGCCACAGTCTTAGGAGTGTACCAACCCATGTTGGACCTAGAAAATACGTGTTGGTTTTTTTTGTTTGTTTGTTTTTGGGTTTTTTTGTGTGTGTGCTTTTTTTTTTTTTTTTTGTCTTTTTTTTCTTTTTTGGTATACCTCTGACCACTGAATAACAAGATCAATTTGCCTTTAAATGGGAAGGACAACAATGGACCTTGTAAATGCTTTCCTAAAGTTACATGCACAGTGCCATAATATGTCATGAGAAGGTAGCCCAAGATCTGCCTCTATTCTGTTTTCCCACATTGGTAAAATGGGCTTGTTACATTGATGATATAATGTTGACATGTGAAGACTGGCCTCTTCTGTAGGACAGTCTGCAGACATTGTTGGAACAACACTGAGACAGAGGATGGGCAGTGAACCATAAAGAATTCAAGGCCCAGGCGTCACTGGACAATGTTTGGGATGTACGTAGAGCCTCTAAATGACCCCGCCTTTATTCCTGTGTCAGACCCTGCAGCCTGTTGAGAGGGAGTGGAGGAAATTCCTGCTAAAATCTGCTATGCAGAGGGGTGTCCTCAGGTCAACCCATCCATTTGGACTAAAATCGCGATTCAGCCCAACACTGACACCATCTGGATGGAAACAGGAACACATCACAACAATTAGTGGGCTGAACTCAAGAGTGGTTTGGTTGATGACCACTCAGGAGCCCTGGCCATTAACCCTTTGTGCTGACAGTTGGGATGTCCCAAAGGGATTAACGCTATGGCTTGGAAAATGGGGAGCCAAGGGGTAGATAACCATGAACAAGCCCTTGTGGAATCAGGACGTGTGGAAAGACATTTGGGTTCACCTGCAAGAGTCTGAGGCAGTCCTCACTGTCTTTCCTGTCTTGGCTCATGAGGCACTGACACCTCCTGGCAATCAAGAAGCTGATGCCCTAGATTGGCAACTGATCTTTCAATACATACAGCAGATTGGGTCCATGGAAAGAACAGCCACTGTAGTGCCCAGGTGGGGTGGCATATTGCCAAAGATGCTGATTGCCCTTGCAATACAGTGAATTTGTTGACGCAGTAACAGCATGTCCTGTGTGTTCCAAACAATGCCCAAGGCAATTGCCAAAGGAGTCTGGGGTGAAACTGCTGGAGTTCCCAACCGATGAGGAATTGGCACATCAATTATATTGGTCCCCCCGTCTGAATGAAGGTTCTAAGTATGCTTTGGTTTGTGTAGACACAGTGTCTAGCTTAACCTAAGCTTTCCCCTGTCCTTATGCAAACCAGGCTGCCACTATTAAGGGATTAGAGAATCTGAGTACTGTGCACAGATATCCTTATTGAACAGACAGTGATGAGGGGGTCACATTTCAAAGGTTGTGATGTGCAAGGATGGGCAAAAGAGTACGTCACTGAATGACGGTTCCATCTCCCCTATACCCCACAAGCAACAGGGTTAATTCAAGGGAGGAATAGCAGCACATTAAATTACTAGCAGGGAAAACCACCTTGGCCAGGTAGACTGAAGTACTGTCCTATGTTTTAATACATTTAACTGAACAAACAGTAGGGCCTGTTGCCCCATATATCATCAGCCTGGGGACCCCTACTGAGACACCGAACACTGTAAAGGTTTGGATGTCAAGGGAGACAGTCATTGCCCTGACTCTCACCATGGATCAACATGCTATGCTGCTGAGAACACCAAGTCCCATCATGCCTGGGGAAGGTGTGAGCTCCTGGAATTTGCAATGGGACATCTCACCAGATGGGAGACTTACTTCCCACCATTGGGTGAGGGGAAACTACTCACTTTCCAATGGAATGCTGTTGTCGTACTGCAAGCCAGAACTTTTGAAACACACTCTACCTGGAATGGAACATGCACCACTGAAGAGTGGAGAAGGTGGGGTTCCTCGTCTGGCATATTTGCTCCCAGTCCATCTCCTCATGCCTGACAGTGTTGTCTCCCCTGGACAATACGTATGGTACATATATGCACAACTTGGTCAAGTTCCTATAGCTGCCAACCTCCCTCTTCTGAAAGCCAATAGGCATGTTGTTTTCCACTGGAATGATCATTTGGCCATTGTCTTTGTCCCTTCCATTGCCCTGGGGGATGGTGTAGCACACATAGAAGCCCTGACTAACTTCACCCAAGAAGCCTTAAATGATAGCCGGCAAAGCCTGTCTTTACTGCACACTGAAGTGTCTCTAATGGGAAAAGCTGCTCTCCAAATTAGGATGGCCTTGGACATCATGGCTGCCTCATACCATTATCCACACAGAGTGATGTGTATTCATACCTGATGAGTCTGTTAATGTATCATCTTTATTAAATCGTATGAGGGCACAGTGGGTGATACAAACCCCAAGGTAGGGGACTTGATAAATGAGTGGTTTGAACCATGGGGCTCTTGATGGGAAAAATGGTTACTTATTTTGGCAATCATTATCTTGATCTGTGTTTTCTCTTGCACATGCTGATATTGTCGCTGTGCTTTCTGCCTCCAGTGCAGCCAGATATCCACCAAATGAGCCATCTGAATGCTACTGAAACCCTTGCTGACAGCTCAGGGTACGTTGCAGAAAAGGGGGTGTGTGTAAGATTATAGTTGCGGTCATGAGGGGTGGAATTTTGGAGAAGGTCATCAAGAGGATGTGACTGCCAGTTGACCTGCAAATTCCATCGAAAACCTCTCACCCACTCCCGTGTCCTTGAAATGTAATTTCTGTCCACTGTTCTCCAAGCCCAAGCCATTTTTAAGGATGCAGACTTGAGAGATTGGGTATTTGTTGAGACACCATCTGGACTGAATATGTGAAGTGACTGAATGCAGGTAAGTCCACTATATAAACTTTTAAGTGTCTGGTGGGCGAGTGTGGTGACCTACTCATCTTGTGGCCACCTGTCCAAGACAAGCCTTGTATGCAAGTTCCCTAGGTTATTAAACCTTCCCCCTTCCAATCTGGAGAGGCCAGTTTCTTTCTTCAGTCTTTCCTTGCCCTCTGTGTAAAGGGCCAATTTTCAAATCAACAGTGAAATATTCAGAACTTAATTTTCATTGGAATTAAAATCCTATTTGAATTATTTCCTAACTTACTAAGCTATGATTACAGAAGCCTGATATTATAACATGGAAATAAACATGGCAACTATGTTTTTGACATATTGCTTGTAATTACTAATAGAGATAGAGATATTAGAAAAAAACATTTGCAAGATTTATTGGTTTCTTCATTCATGGAAAAACTAAGAAATAGATTAGAGTTTGCCCCAAAGGTCTATGAATTAATGTTATTGTAGATTGTTCATTTTTTCCTGTTTCTTATATTAATGTGTTGAAAAATATTCAAAAGGAGTAGGAAAAGAAAAGGATAAATATAAATTCAAAAGGATAAATATAAAATCAAGACAAATATATGTCTTTTAAAATTAATTTCTTTCCCACCAACTCCACTCTCTTATTTAAGTGCCTGCTACAATTTTCCATAACTTCAGATACCTAGTAGTAGGCTATATATATAGACTATAGATTATTCAAATATTTATTTTATAGGAATGTGCTTAATACTATTACCGATGCACTGATGCATTCCCTGTGTATTTGAGATTAAACCATGAACATATATAAAAAACAGTGTCAGCCTATTATTAGTGTTTCAGGACCTTTTCCCACTTTAGACAATAATCACGTGACACATTATGTGATTATTTATTCTTCAAAACTCCCAATTTGCAGTTAGAATGTCTTTTCAGTTGTGTTTATGCTACTCATATTTCCTGTATCACCTTCTTCCACTTGAGTCCATAGTTCTTACTATAAACTCTTCAAGCATGATTATTTGCAACATTCATTTGTGTCACATCCTGCTTTTTATTTAAATTCTTTAAATAGGTTTCAATACCGTGTTTCCTCCCCGAAAATAAGACCTAGCCGGACCGTCAGCTCTAACGCGTCTTTTGGAGCAATTTTTGCTCCAAAAGACGCGTTAGAGCTGACGGTCCGGCTAGGTCTTATTTTCGGGGCAACACGGTATTTCAAAGCATAAAAAGTTAACTGATATAGAGGAATGTATACCTTAAAAAGAAAAGAAAAAAACTCACTGATCCCAGCAATTAATATTTGTTGAGTGAAGTAATAAAAACACAAAGGTTATTCAGTCAACATAAAGCCTCTTTAGAACTTGTGTTGATGTTATGTACTTTAGTTTAATAGAAAGGAATAGGTACATACATGAACTTGTTAAAGATATTTTTAACCAGAAAAGTTATAGGTTAAAAAAGAACCATTTCTTTGGCACTTCTGCCTATTACAAAGCAAACAAGAAAGGTCCATGGTAAAAATAATTTTAGAAAAATTATTATTGAAAGAAAAGAAGACAGCACAGAGTTGTAGCATTACTAATTTTTCCATAAAACACAAATATAGACTTTTTAAATAAAAAAGTAAAAGTGGAAAAACACAAATGTCAAAAAATTTATTTATGTCAAGTTTGAGATTTGATAGCTAAATGACTTCCTACACATTACTAAATTAAGTTACTAGTGCATTTTTGAAAATCCATTTTCTAGGCAATTCAACAGATGTTTACTAGTCAGTTTTAAATGGAAATGCATATTAAAATAGCTCAAATTATTAACACGTAATACAATTTGTCCAAAGATGGAAAAGACTCAATGAAGTGGCAATCCCAATGTATTTCTTTGAAAATAGAATTTTAAAAGTATATAAGGCACTTAAGGAATTGGGGAGGCAATTTTCGCTATTTGCCAGTTTTTAAAGTGTGTTTTCTTGTATTCCCTCATTTAATCTACTAGATAATACCATGGGGTACACATTATTATAATCCTCATTTCAGAGCTAATGAGAATGAGGTCTCCAGGAAGGTATTTTAATCAAGCACCTTGTAGTGTATGAGGATATAATAAGCTCTTTTAGGTGCTATATCCTGCCATCACTTCTGTGCTTTTGTTCACTCTCACTATTCTCTGCTAGCAATATACTTAACATGCTGGTTCTTTGTCTGTAAATTCTTTTTAATTCTTCAAAACTCCCTGATCTCACCCAGTGCCTACTTCTCCTTCACAAGGGCTCACAGACAGAAAGTTTTATCAGAAAGTGAGTGAAAGGGGAAGTGGACAGGGAAGGAGGAAAAGGAAATATAAGGCATGGTTCTGAGCTGGTGACAGTGTCACAAGACAAAGCAGCTGGTTGCTCAGCCACATGACGTGTTTTCCAGGGCAGCCACTACATCTTGGAAGAGTCACATCATTGACGGAAGAGGGATTGAGAGTTCGTCTGCTTCGTCCTTCCTTTCTCTTGTCTTTCACTGGTTAAAGTTAGACCCATTGGGTGTTACCACTCTCTGTACTTTTGGATTGTTCCCTGGCACCTCTCAGGCCACACTTCATCTGATCCTCAGAGTAGTGGCAGCGACCATCATTTAATGTTATTTTTTTTTGTTCATTATGGATGTCTTTTGCATTAATTTGGTTTTGAAAAACATTGCATTAAATGTACTTTTTCTTGGTTACTTAGTTTTTTGCAACCACTGAAATTTTGTACCTTAAATAAGTACCTTGCTTTGCCTCACCCTAGTCCGATACAAGCCCAGATTCCCCCAAGTCTGGGTTGCTTCACTCAGCACTAGTTAAGCAATTTGCATAGCACCAGATGAGGACCTGAAAGGTCATCAGGGTCCAGAGAAAGACTGCATCACTTTAAGCCATTTTCATTAATTGATTAATTAACTAATTAATTCAACAAATATGTATTAAGGCTCTGTATGCCAGTAAAGGTGTTAGCAGACAGCTATGAAAATAGACTAAAACTATCATATCTAAAATATAATTCCTCTTGTGATACCCTTTAATTATTTTTTTCTTGAAATTTATATTGGTCCATAACTAGTCTGTTTGCCTTATGTAATTAAAATATGTAAACTACCCAGCACTCTCAAAGGGACACTGATGTCTCTTGCTCAACTGTTGCTTTCACATCAAAATTACCATATTATGGACAAAATACTGACAGCAAGGTCTATGAGTATGCCCTACTTCTAAAGCATATATTCAAACATCTTTCAATTAAAAAAATTGATTGATAGGAAACTCATACCCAAGTATGTATACTATTGTAGAATCTTATGTACTGCTCTTCTAAATTTTTCCTTTATACTTGATGTATGACTTCTATTAAAATTTATATATTTTAATTTCCATATTTGTTTTATTCTTCACTTTTTTACTGCTCATGTTACATGATAGAAAACAAGAAAATATACTGTTTATTGTATTTCAAGGAGAGATAATGATACAATAGTATAGAGTAAGAGAAAGGTAATGGTAACGAATTTCCATGTAGCTGAACTTCCCAGGTTGCAATACTATGTCAAAATTCATCAATGTACAAAGTATGCACTGTTATACTAATATAACTCACTAATATACTAAGTACACTGCTGTAATTCTCTCTAAGGAAAAATTAATTTAGAGCAGAATTTGATTCATTACTGCAATACATAATTATTTAAAACTAAACTCCAATTGTGTTGCAGTTGATATCTAGGATATTCTATACTAGATAACGAGCAGATGCAGACGTGACTGAGTTACTAAGAACATATGGTAAGAAGAGAAATAAACTAGATATCATTGGGAATTTTAAATGAGTTGGGGAAAAAAACTAAAAAACAACAACAACAACGAAAATCACTGAATTTTTACAACAAAGAAGGTGTCAAGAGGGCATTGCGATTAAGTAGGAATACCTGCTACTAGTAGTATCAAGCTACTTCCCCTTATGCTTATTGAAGCCCCTGCTTCCTATGTTTTTGAGGACCAGTAAATAAACCTGCAATATTGTGGTAGATGATGATGTAGCAGGACACAGAAGGCACCTTTTTTTCACAGGTTTTATTTTCAAGGCAATAAAGCAAAAATTGAGGCATTAAAAGGGAAGGTAGTGAAAGGCTCCGTCTCACACTGGCATTATGAAGGAGAAATATATTAAAGGGTTAAAATAAGAGATTGAGTATAAATCCCTAGGACATGACAAGCAAAATTAGAAAATAGATTATGACCATGGCAAAAAGGTAATGGTAATAGTGTTTGCTCTGTTACAGACACAGTGGCTTAAGGAAATCTAAGATTAAAAACATGCAAGAGATCTTGCTGATAATCTGCATCTCCTGGAGATGTTGCATGTTTTCTAATTTTCTTTTGATGAGTCACTTTGTGTTATAAACTATGATTTATTCTAACAGGACAATGCATGACAATTACCTGTGTATTTTCTCATGTTATTAAGATTCTTTGTACATTGTTGGTGATAATCAAACCTGATTAATTGGAATAAATTAGTAAAATAAAATCTACTCACATATCCTCTGTTTTCATATTTATGTTCACAGGAATCGGGGCACAAAATAAGCCTTTAAATAATCTTCATTCAGTTGCTCTTTCAAAAACAGAACTTTAGTCAAATTAGTGGATATGTAAAGGTTCATTAATTTTTCTACAGAAATATACCCAGTTTTTATGGACTAATTTAGATATTTATTAAAGACAACACCATTTAGTAAAAATTCCATATTTCTTGAGGATTTCTTATTTTGCAATACATTCCTGTCTAGTGTATTACAAAACATATGATATAATAAAGACACGTACAATAATCATAGTGCAGTAAGTAGCAATAAATATAAATACATATGACTGTATTAGCAGGACATTTATATTAATTGCAAACATTGTTAAAGGAAATACTCAGAACAAGTATTAATGTGGCTGAAAATTTCATGATTGCTATAATTTTTAATGATTTAAACTATTTAGGAAGTAACATTAATTATGGTTATTTCTATAGTCTCCTTCATTTTGAAAACAATTTAAGTAGAACGTTTTTTCCTTAATTGCTATGATTTATTTCAAAGTTTCCCATACCATCATTACAGGAAAACACTTCAAAGATGGCATGTTATTCCGTTGATGAGTTATATCCCTGGTGTACACACTAGAGCACATCTCACCTACAAGATTAGTGATAGCTTGTAAATGGAATGCCATCCACGCTTCTCCGCATCTGTGTAGTAATGCTAAGGAGTCTGAAAAAATCTCTTAGACAGAGGAAAGATTTCACAATTATTTCCATTTGAATGCCGGGTATCTTACTATGGCTTCAAAGGACTCCCTTTTAAAAGGTGAATTTTGAGAACCGTTAACACTAAACCAGTAAGCAATTTATAGACAAGTAAATTAATAGTCACCCCTGGCAAGTAATCTCAGAAGCAGATTTGTGGGTTATTCAGGAGTAATAATGTGACAATCACTATCTTTGACCCTTGGAATCTTACTGTAATTTCTAAACTCTTAAAACAGGAAAAATCCTCCATAATAGAAAAACTAGCGCTAGAGATATAAAAGATCACTGTGTTCTGCTTGGGTAAAGCTTGGAAGTGAAAACCTAGTTCATGAAGCTCAGTGATGCAATAGATAATGGGTTCGGCATGACAGACAGAGCTAAAGCAACTACTGCCTTTAAAAACAGAATATTGACGTAATTATTACAGGAAAAAAAATGCATGACACATCGCCAGTTTCATGTACATGGATTATCTCTAGACCAGAAGGTGACTTGTTAAAATTGTTGTAACACCCATACCTATTTTGTTGAAGATTTTTTTTTTCCAGATGATAGGGGTATGTCTAGTTCAGTGGGCTCACGTTCTCACTGGTGAACTGTATCAGGGTGATGAGGTAGCCAGCCTGGGGCCAGGGAGACCACCCCTTATTTCCTGTACCATAGAGGCGGAGAAAAAGTAGTTTGCCAAAGGAAGGGATAAAAGAAAAATGAAAAATTAAAAGGTGTATCTTCCAAGGATCACTAAAATCTCCTCTAAAAGCAACTAAAATTGATATATTTACTTGTGAAAATAGAATTATTTTTCTTCTTCAAGCAGACAGCATAATTTTTTCTCAAATATTATTCCCTACCAAATATTGCTCTGTTGAACTATTGTTCAGTTTTTCGTTAGGAAAGAAGAAATACTGTCATCGGCCTTATGTTCTTAACCCGAAGGGGATGAGAGGATGCATCATTCAGTGGAGTGAAAACAACTCAGAGCAAGAGGTTTGAAAGGCAGTCCTTGCTGATTAGTAAGCTGTGGAAGGGAAACCTGAGAAAATCACTTCCAATTCATATCTTCACTATCTGCGGCCTAGTGAAAGTTGTATTTGATGCCAGGAACTTGTGGACAGATTATATGGATTGACGCAGGAAATAGTAGTAGAGTCTTTGGAAGAACAGAGACATATAAGTTATATAAGCTGTTTTCTTCTTTCTTTCTGTTCATTTCTGAGACAGCTCCTCTCTCTCTCTCTCTTTCTCTCTCTTTCTCCCCCCTCCCCCCTCCTATCTCTGTCTCTCCTCCCTCTTCCCCCCCCCTTCCTTTCTTTCCTTTTCCTCTAGTTCCTTCATTCCCAACCTCCCTGTGATTCTGGTGTTCTATTCTTTGTTTTGTTTGCTTTTTAGTGGGTGAGTGATCTTTCTCTAAACTAATGCCCTTGAATTGACTCTGGCTCACACATGTTTAAGTATCTCCAATCTATATCATTAGCCCTAAATTCTTACCCGTTGGACAGTTCTAGTTGAAGGTTTTAGCATTATACCAATAGAAACATGCTTAAAATTAACATCATTGTCAACATCATTTCTCTTCATTTTTGTCTTTGTCACCTACCTCTAATCACATTCTCAGCTCTTAAGAAGTCTTCTATTCTCCTCCAATATATATTATTTTGCAAAACAAGCAAGGAAGAAAGAAAACAAAAAACCCATTGGGCTAAACTTTTGAAATGTCTCTCACGTATAACTGTTATCACCTTTGTCTGATACTTACCATCTCACCACAGTACCAACTGTTGCTGTTTTGTTGTTCTTCCTGTCTTTAGTTTCTCCTTTTTTCCACCAGCCATACATATAATTCAGGACACCTTTGCAAGGTTAATTTGTATAACACCTAAATGTAAAAACTAATTACCTGAAAATACTGAATCAACCATGTTTATTCCAGTTGTTACATAGTCCAATAATTTCTCTTTGAATCCACTCTTCTCAAGTGGGTCATTCAGGATGGTCCACAATCTGATCTCAGACTATAATTAACTACTATAGTCTGGCCCCATCTTTGCTAATGTCAAATTCTATTCTGTCTTTAAAGTCTGTAATGATATTGAGACAGGTTAGTTAGCATGTTGTTAGGTAGACACAAAGTTCCCTGGTGGAATAAATAAAAGGCAGCCATATCCTAAAACTCCAGGTTCTGAAGTAGCTCATTCACTCCAGAACAAAAATGTAACGGAGCCCTGAGGTCAATAAGTTATCTCGTAAATCCCTCTTGGCCGGACAAATAGAGCAGATCTGATAGGAGTGGGTTATTTCATTAATCCCTTCAGGAGGGGCAAACAGAAGAAACCTGGTAGATGAATTCCAGTAGAAGGCACCAGCTTCCTTCTGCAAGCAGACAAGAGAAGGCATAAAAGGAAGAGCTTTTGTCTCAGTCACTGGGCACCCCATTTGGGATCCCCTCCCTCTCAGGAGCTGTGACCCTTTGCTTTTAATAAACTATTCTCTTCTACAACTCCTCGCCTCTCCTTGGTCTCTGCTTCCATTCTTCGGTTTCATGAGACATGATCCTGGCACTCACAGAAATTTCCTACATCAATATTACCTTTTATTGATATTTTCCTCAGTAACTCTAGCCTATATGGTCTCTTGTTTCTCTTAAATCCTATATTTTGTGCCACATGTTTAATATCTCACTCTACTTCTATCTCTTTCCATCTATATATATCTGTTCTATAATATTAATTTCATGTTTACTATACTCTAAGTATATTATCTTATTTAGTCTTCAAAATATCCCTATTATTATTCTTATTCTAAAGAATAGAACATTAAGACTTAAAATGTTTAACTCTTTCCCCAGATCACATGGTAAGAAACACAGATCTAGGTTTAAAAAATCTTTGACTTTGCTATGATTTTCCACTACATTAATACTGAAGTATTTTGCCTTGTATTATTATACCAGTACTTAACCCAATCCATGATTACCTGGGTGTTCCAAAAGCCTGAATACAATGAATGAGCAGATGGAAGTTTAGGTTTTAAGTCTAAGGCTCCCAAATTGGTGATAAGCAACGTAAAACTCAGGTTCATGATTTATACTTACGTGAATGTCCCTACTGGCATTATAATTGTAAACACTAGAATTGCTAGTGCTTACTGAAACTTCACTATCAGCTACGCTGTACATATGTTTTCTTATTTAATCATCAGAAAAATCTAATTAAACAGCTTTTTTCAGCTTACACACTGGAAGAAACAGAGGTCCAGAGAAGTTAAATACGTTGCCAACAGGCATATAGTAAGTGCCAGAACCAAGAACGATATACAGCTACATCCACTTCTTATTCTTGTCTGCTTCACTATGTGTCCTCTCAATCAATCAATACTCAGTGATGTAACACATGTACCCTACTGAGCTCTCCCGGGGGCTTGAAAGAACTGAGGGTCAAAACAAGTTTGGGGACCCAAGTAGGCTGAGGCCACGTAGACTTGTTTCGGGAAAACTGTAGACTGAGTCCGCTGACTGCAGTGATATGCCTGTGACATCCTACATCTGGTGGTATACTCCCGGTAATGCTTGAAGGTCTTGTTTTCCAAGTCTGTTTGTCTACATAGCCATTTAGACCTTTCTATGCTTTCTTCTGGGAAGAAGCTGAAGACATTACTGTTCTGTAGTGCTCTGAATCCAGAGTGAGTTGAAAATCACAGGAAAATATGAAGGTCTGACAATTAAGTTCGCGAACTTCGTTGCAACTATGCTGCTAACCTTTTTTAATAGCAGAGGGATTATTCATTATGAATCTGTACCAACGGGACAAACAGTTAACCAAGTTTACTATTTGGAAGTGCTGAAAAGGCTGAGTGAAAACGTTAGATGACCTGAATTTTTCGCCGACAATTCATGGCTCTTGCATCACGACAATACACAGCACTGTCTGTGAGGGAGGTTTTAGCCAGGAAACAAATAACTGTATTGGAACACCCTCCCTACTCATCTGACCTGGCCCCCAATGACTTCTTTCTTTATCTGAAGATAAAAGAAATATTGAAAGGAAGACATTTTGATGACATTCAGGGCATCAAGGGTAACACGATGACAGCTCTGAGGGCCGTTACAGAAAAAGAGTTCCAAAATTGTTTTGAAGGATGCACTAGGTGCTGACATCAGTGCATAGTTTCCCAAGGGGAGTACTTTGAAGGTGACCATAGTGAGATTCAGCAATGAGGTATGGAGCACTTTTTCTAGGATGAGTTCACGAACTTAACTGTCAGACCTCATATGTGCATCCAAAGTCAGATTGAGAAATAAGATAAATTAATGAAATGAGTATCTATTTATGTATCTGTATTATATTTGTTACAGTAAAATTGGAAACATAACCTACATCTATGAAATTTTTACTTTGTTGTAAGTTACCATTTATTATTCTGTTGAAAAGAATATAGCCTTCCATAGGTTTTTGTTTTAAAATGTGGGCTGGACTCATAGATTAGGATGTTGAGAAGAAATATAAAATATTATAAATTACTTGGAATATACAGAAATTTATATAAGTACTTAAAAAATATTACAAAGCCTTTGATATGCAACTTGCTACTTTATTATTGATTCAGGGACATTGTACAAAATGAATGAGGGCAAGCCATTGACACAAAAACCAGGAATTTTATCAACATGCAAGTAATCATTTAATACAATGATGATTGAGTGGAAGATGAATTATATTATCCTTAGCAAAATAATTCACTGAAATTTTTGGCAAATTGTATGTCAGTGGGTAATTTGTTTTGTTTTCAAGATGCTTTTCCCTACCTTAAGCACTATGAGAAATATATATTTTTCTTTTTTACTGTCACATAATTATCGGTATTTAATATGAAAAAGATCACTACTATTATGTCACTTTTACATTTCTATTTCTAGTTCAATGAGTAATAAAAGTAAATAAAACTGTGCTCAGCTAAATGTTAAAATTCAAAAGAAGTATAAAACATGCAAAATACTAGCATATCCAATATTTATGAGCGAAAGTGTTTTGGCTGGTCTACATGACATTAGCATTTTTCAGTGATCACAGAATCTCAAGCCAAAAGAAACAAACAAAAACTGTTTAATGCAAATCAAAGGATTTCAATCAAATCTAATAAACAATATTGGCAGGCAGGGTAGGAGAGTTGTGAAGGACACTGGAGGGCAAGGTAGGATGAAAAATACACACACAACTATAGCAATTTCATTTGAAATACTATGGCTCAGTATCGGTTTATTTCAACTGTAACTCTACAGTTAATGTTCTATGCTTTCATTGCAAAAGTCTACATTGTAAAAAGTATGCCAGAGCTCGTTGTCAGATAAGTGGTGCTAGTACAACCTGTACTAAAAAGACATACAGTAAAAACCTATACAAGGACAGATTTGTAAATGGTTGAAATATTTTGGTATATATTATGTTCAATTTCAACACAAACCTTCTTTAAGGGTCTTCCGTGGCATTAAGTTGACATAATTTATTAAGACTTAGTGTATGTCAGGGATATACAAAATACTTCAAGTTTTCATTTCTACAAGTCCAGGTCACTGTGGTGAAATGAAATGTAAGGGATATGTCAATTCCATTACATTATCAGGGTAGAGATGTTGGTTGAGTCCAACACAATTAACTCCTCTCCTCAGCAGTAGCTGAAGTTGTTCTTTATCCCAGGATTATATAATGATGTTAAAACAATTAGTCAATAAATACATTGTAATCAATACTATAAAATGGGAGTGTTAATAAAATAAAAATATATGAAACAGATTATGAATACAGATTTGTAAAAAAATAAAGTGTATCTAGAGATGTGTGGTTATTCATGCAAGTATTTCATGGTGAATTAACTTCCTAATATGCTCCAAGACCTTTTTAAATATTACATTTTATAGATAGAGAAACTGAAGTTCAAGGGGGAAGAGAACTCTGCCAAAAGATCATACCACTGATTTGCTTGAGTCAGATTTTGATGCTCAAGTTTATTATGCTGCACTGCTTGTTTTGTACAAAGTCATTTCTTGCTTACTTTGTGAATCTAGTAGTATTTCTGTCTATCTCTGTTATCTCTTATTGTAGTCTTTGGTCCTTCTGTCTCTTCAATCCGTGTTGTTCCTGCTATATTCCCTGATTATCTATTCTGGTTTGATCCAAGTTGAAATGTTCACTGTAATGAACTTATTTTCCCTATTTGCAAATGCGTAGAATTCAGTCCCTAAAATATTAGACTTTTGGCCTTAGCAATAGGAGCTATGGTGCTATTGCTCTCTCTTTTCCTTGTGTTTTCCCTGAAATCACAGCAAATGAAGAGGAGCAATACATAGTCTATGTCCTTGAAAGTTTTCTTCTGGACTGAGCTACAGCTATGCTGGAAGGGTTTGGAAAGTAGCAAGAAGATTGCTGATTGGGTTCCCTTTTCTCTTTTTCTATCTCCTATTCTCATCTTACACTTCCCCTCTTGTACTGCCCTCATTTTATTATATAGGGAACTATAGCTCTGGCTGCCGAAGCACCCTCATTTTTCTCATCTTGAAAGGCCCACCATGGTTCATCAAGGAATTTTCCTCAACGGAAGTGCCTGCCATCATCTTTTCACTTAAGTAGGATTTCCTCCCCCGTCTACTATGCTATGAGAGGGATATGCCAACAGAGTCACCAACTTCTCTTGTCTTCTACCTGAAGCAACTTCAGGGCCTTGCCCTGGTAAGAATGAGAATTCCCAAGGTTTCAGCAGGAGTTTGGGTAGTTTCTGTTCAATGGGACTGGTTAAAAATGAGAGAGCTGGAAGCTAATCAACTTAAGATGTTTTTGAGAAATACAGTAAATGGCTCAACCTCTTTTGTGTTCCTAATCCTTATTACAAGGTTTGGAAAAGAGTTTATGATTCAGTTATTCACACAGATGTATAAAAGAAGGAGGAAGGTGGTTTAAAGATTTAAAGGAGTGAAAGACAACTTACTATACTGATTTAATACGTGTATTCTTTTCTAGATCTTCCACAGTTTTTATTCATTTTCAGGCTTTTATAGATTACATGACAAATTATAATGGAGTCCATGTTATAACTTTTGATTTGCTCATGAGGAAGGAAGCAGGGACTGGGGCTGTGGAAACAGTCACCTTCTTTGAACACACGGTTGTATGGAAGATGGAAACCCAATGAAATTGGAACACTGAAGTGAGGAAGGTGATATTAGTGAGTCTAGTTTGGAATCAGGTGATGAATTACCAGCACTGAAAATTGTATCCCTCCAACACATGGTCTATGGGATAAATCTAAAGCATTATATTCATCTAAAAGCCTAACGCATTATTTCTTAATATAACCATTGTTTTGTTAGTTTCAATTCCAGAAATGGGTATTTTAATCAAGGTTGAAAATGACTACAGTCCTCATATCTTAATTTTGTCCTCCATATTGTTGTCCCTGAGTCTGACCAAAGGACAGAAGAAAGTTACAATAGAGAAATAGTTACTTTAATTTTGCAAGTAACATTCTCAGTCCAGGGGAATATGACAAATCCTCTTAGTAGTATTTTAGGAATAACTGTCGAAATAAGTTTGATAACTCTGTATTTAAACTGTGCACCCCCAATGGATTTCTTGATCAAGACTTCCAGGAAGTTGAAAAAAGATAAAATAAAATATAATGAATATAATTGTCAATGCTAGAGAGACACCTCAAATGAAATTCAGATGAAGTCATATATATATATATATATATATATATATATATATACACATACACACACATATATTAGGTTAAAATCCTTTTATAAGTAAGTTATTCTTTTAAAAAGATTGAATTAAATCAAAGGGAGTCCTCAGCTATCAGTTCCAATGCAATAATGAAGGTAGAATAGGGGATGTTATTTCTCATGGAATTACATCTGTAAGATAAGTGATTGATTGAAATCATATGATGATGACTAGGCATATTATTTCTCTAGGTTTTTGCAGTTTTATGATATACTCATTTGCATTTTCTAACTTCCAGGATTTTCTTATAGCTTGATCCGGTAACCTCACTGATTTAAAAATTTTAAAGTTAAAAAGGAAGAAATATTTTTCCTAAAGAATTTCTCAGTCTCAACACTGAGTGATTAGACCATATCTATGTTATTATAAATAAAATTCAGACATATTTTCCTCAGGATGGCCTCAAATTTTAGTATACTTTATACTAATGAAAAATCCTTTATCCACCCCAAATTAGAAAGCTATTTTATTCTGAATATTCTCACAGAATGCAATGTTAACATTTTTCTCAACAAATTTTAAGATTTATTCTTGACATATTATCTTCCACTATATATATATATATAGATATATATATAATATATATCTATATATATTCCATTATTGACTACAAATACATTGAATAAATCAATATAGGAATTGTTTGTATACAAAAAATGTATAAAACTATGAAAGCAGAGTAAGAATTTTTCATAAGTTTATTAATATGTGCTATAGTGACATGAGTTAATTATAACATTTAAGTTAACTCTATACTTAGTCTGTATCCTCTTATCTTCTTAAAATAAATTTGAATTTCTTAGTTTGTTTGCCAAAGGGCAAAGAGCATTTCTGTCATATCAAAAGATTTGTTCTAATAGATTCAAGAAGCAAACGCATTGTCAAAAGCTCTTGCATACCTTCAAATCTACCTCTTTTGGCTTATGGCTGTGGTCCCATTTAATTGTTTAAAAAAGTATCATTAAGTACATTTTATGGGCCGGTATAGTAGATGTTGAATAGCGGCTTTTCTACAACGTCCACATCTTAATCCCAGAAACCTGAGAATAGATTTTGTTACATGATAACAAAAGAATTGAGGTAGCAGATTGAATTACTGTGGCTCATCAGTTAATTTTGAGATGCAGAGAGCTTCCTGGATTACCCAGGTGGGACCAATGTAATCACAAACATCTTTATAAGTAAATGTGGGAGCAGGAAGTCAATGGGACAGCCTGAAAAGGCAAGAAAATGGAATCTCTTCTAGAGCCTCCAGAGAGGAATGCGGCCCTGCTGACACCAGGTTTCTGACCTACAGAACAGTAAGATAATAAATTTGTATTGTTTTAGTTCACTACATTTGTGGAAATTTGTTATAGCAGGAATAGGATACTAATATAACAAGCCTTACTCTGTTGTGTAGCCTCAACATATTTTCTTGCTAATTTTAAGAAAATTCAAATAAAAGATATTTGAAGTTTATAATCCTCAACTTAACCTGTTCTAATAAGATTGAATTCTGGAAAACACTTTCACTTCCACATTTCCCAGAAACAAACGAACAACAGCTTGGTAACAATGGTGGTTATTATGGTCTAAAATGAATATTTCTTTCAGATTTTGATCAAATTTTTTTTGAGCGCACTTGTCACAGCTACAAATCCTTTTTTTCAAATACACTGGGCCTGGAGACATCTGAAAATGAACCATGATCCCAGCACCTCCTACTCACAGTTCAGAAGATTATTTTCTATTCTGGTAACTTTACCTTCTGTCTTGCTGACTTTTCATAGGATTCTGCTTCTCTGCTGAGCTCCCTCTGATGAAAATCTCAGTGCTTCTTTGATTGTGTTTTACTCTGTGTACTTTCTATCATACCATCATTAGTTCTATAACCTGCCCCATTGGGGGCTAGTCTCACCAAAACTCAGGCTTAGGATCCAGGGCTATTGCTTTTCTAGAAGGGGATTTAGATAGATTCAATGTCTTTCCTCTGAGCGAAAAAAAAAAAAAAAATGAGACTAAACCTCAAGGCATGTCTGAGACTTACCTAAGTATAGTTTAGGATGTTTCTCATGCTGAGAATATGACAGGTTTCTAAATTTTTACAACAGATTTGCTGGCAGCCTCAATGTTTGGCATCTAAAGTGTAGGATTTCTTTCTAATAAACAAAACATAGTATCACTTCTTCAGGCAATGTCAAGAAGTCTAAAGACTTGACTATGAGCCAACAGCTGCCATCAGCTATGTTGAGATATAACAATGAAGGCTAAGATAAATATTAACGATTTATTTCTCTAGGTTTTCTGAACTGAATCTCTATATACCAAGTTAAGTCAGCCAGAATAACATACCTGAGTGATATTAGCTTAGTTCCTTACAGAAATATTCTCATGGATATACGATTTAATGTTATGCTCCAAGCTTCTATAGAGGGTTGATACAAGAAACGGACATTTGAAAACATGTCTTTATTGCTTGAGAAATGGTAGTTGAAGACGTTGTCCATTATGTAACCTAGAACCTCTCACATAAGACTCCACATGATAAAGACCTCCTTAAAGTTTGTACTGGGGGAAAAACGGCTTACCAGGTAAACTTCTATACTGTTTATTAGCAAGTGGAAGCCATAGAACACAATGGGTTTCATTTACAAAAATACTATGTAAACAAACAAAACAAAACTTTATGAAGTCATTCAAAATAAAGCTCCTTCTATCGTAACAAGAAGTATCCCATAATAACTTCTCAAAGTAGTAAACGTTGATTTTGAACCCAACCTCTTTTCCTACCTCGTCCCTCAGGAAAATGGGACTTTGACAAAAACAAAATGGCAAGTGAAGCATCTCAGAATGATGTTCATTAATCTCCCTGTACATAAACTTGATAGGAAGCAGTGGAGCTTTTCTGTGGAGTGGTTAAGACTCTGGTTTAATTAAATCCCAGATCACTTATTAGCTGAGGCCTTGAGCTATTTATTTAACCTCTCCCTTTCAATTTCCCATCTGAAATAATATACTATCTGCCTTCTAAGATTGTGATGAAGATGAAATAAGGTAATTCTTATAAACTACTGAGCACAGGGCCTGGAATATAAGGTACAAGACTCAGTATCTAGGGGTATTTTATAAATGGATATGGTAAGTGGTGGTGGTGGTGAAGATGATGATGATGATGATGATAATGAAGATGATATCAGGAACGGCAGACCCAGCAGAGGACAACTCTCTTTTCCTTCACAATCATTTTGAGTCATGTCATGGTGCTTCATTGTTAGCTTTCTGCTGAGGAACCACCTGCCCTCAGAGGCTGAATAGGCCCAGGTAGGAAGAATGAAGGCTTCCTCAGGAATGATTCTGGACTGTGTTTTCAGGGAGAACTGTAAAATCGTTAGAGGTATCTGTTCTTTAGTTGAAGGAATAAGATTTAGACTGAATGAGCTTTTTTTTTTTTTTTTATGTTGAGCCTCTTGCCAGCTCTGCTAAGTATGGCTAAGTTAATCTTGGGGAAAGAAAGGGCTAAGCTCTATTTCGTTTTTTGGGAAAAATACAAAAGGGAGTCTTTGTAGTTCATACTTGGTCTAGCTCACATCATAAAATGGGTGATGACAATGGAGGGATTTATGCAGAATCCCCAGCCAGGATAAAAGGGTGTGTATTGTTGGAGCAGTGGTTTTCAAACTTTTTGGTCTTAGCACCCTTACACTTAAAAATTACTGAAGATTGCAAAGCGTTTTGTTTATGTGGATTATAGTCATTGATATTTACTGTACTAGGAATTAATATTTAGAAAATGAAATATTTATGAACTCACTTATAATAGCAATAATTAATCTATCACATGTTAATATGAAAATTATTTTTATGAAAACAATTGTATTTTCCAAAGCAAAAAGAAATGAGTAGAGTGGCATTATTTTACACTTTTGAATTTATTTAATATTTGATTTAATACAGGACAGTTGAATTTATATATCTGCTCCTGCATTCAGCCAGTTATAATGTGTTGTTTTGGTTGCAATAAACAAAGTAAATCCAGCATTACAAAGATACATAGCTAGAAAGGAAGGAGTATTTTAATAGCTTTTTGAAACAATTTTGGATATTTTTTTCACACTATCCCATTCTGCAAGTGGTCATTTCTTAAAGGTTAGTTTCAATGTGGAAACTAAAACCACATAAATTCACTTTCAATTCTGTTACATTAAAATCATTAGACTATCTTTGCGTATACTACCATGCTTGATTTTGTAACATCATGAATTTTTCATTTGGAAAATGTTGGTCTACTGAATTATGCAGATTTCCAAATGTTGAAACATTTTATTATATATTGTTAAATACTAACATTTGTTAATCTCACTAGAAAAGTGTTTCTGTATTGAGAAGTTATCAAGTTCATAGAGACAGATATAAATTTCTCAAAATTCTGTTTTTGGCTTGAAAGCTCAAATTTTGTCCTCATCAAACAAATACTGTCAGTTGTTTCCTTGAAGTGTTAGGCTCATTATATTTATTTTTGAGAAAATATCTGTCAAATGCCCAAGTCTGAATAACCATAGTTTATCTGTCCATGATACTTTCAAGGAAACCTAGTGCTACAGGAAAAAAGCAGATAGTTCAGCTTGCGACTCCAACAATTGCACAAGAGCTTTTCTTTGAGAAAACCATCATAGATAAGAGTACAGCAAAAGTGATTTATATTTAAAAAGTCATGCATTCAAGGGTTGAGATGAAATAAAACTAGTAATCTTTACTGCTTCGTTAAAGACATTCTTAAGTGAAACTCACATTTTTACTGCACATGTGTAGCAGTACAGAATGCAATGACTACTAATTCTATTTGGTGCCACTGCTTTGTTTTGTGCTGAAGCATCAGCAGTTTCACCCAGTCTTGCTTTTGCAGCATCAGAGCAAATATTAAGACAGTGAAATAGGCAAGTAATATCTTAGTATTATTATGTACTGCTATGTCTTATTTTTGGAAACCTAAGTGAGCTGCTAAACTATTATGTGGAGTTGGGACTCAGAGATTTGGGAGAGGGATTCACAAAAACATGGATGAACGTTGTCTATTTCACCTAAAACCTCCAATTTTTGACTTCTTTGTATATCATATAGGTCAACCCCTTCACTTCCTCATTGTAGGCACCATGAAGACTCTGATGTCACTTTTTAATTACATTTAAGTATTAATTTAATTAGTTTTGGTCAGTATAACTCAGTGTACCCATACAAAGAAGCGTGTGTGCGTGTGTGTGCGCTTATGCTTACATACAATTATATAACTTTATAGTCCTCTATAATGATATAGACTGTTATGGGATAAATTGTGTTCCTTCTAAATTCCTGTGTTGAAGTCTTAACCTCCAGTACCTAGAATGTGACTGTATTTGGAAATAGTGTGTTTAAGAGGTAATTAAGATGAAGTGAGGTCATTAGGTTGGGCCCTAATCCAATATGACGTGTGTCCTTATAAGAAGAGGAAATTAGGACACAGACACACACAAAGGGAAGAAGAGCTTGTGAAGACGTAGGCGAGAGACAGCCATCTACCAATCAAGGAGAAAGGCCTCAGAAGGAACCAACCCTGCTGATATCTTGGTTTTAGATTTCTAGCTTCCACAACTGTGAGAAAATAAATTTTTTGTTTAAGGCACACATCTGTTGTCCTTTGTATGGCCGCCCTAGGAAACTAATACGTAGAGTTTTAAATGCATTTCAAGCATCATTACAGAAATATAAAGGGAGATGAAGATTAAGTTATATTTAATAATTTCAAAAAAAAAGGAAAAAAAGATTGGATACTGACTGTGGCTATTTTGGATTCGTACCCGAAGCTTTCACTTCCAGTCCTTCTAGGGATCTGAGATTCAGCCTTAATACTCATGCTCCTTATCCCAGCTTTCAGTTCCCAAGCATAAACTTTTCAAGTGAATAAGCTGTATTTTCCAATATTATTTTTCTTAAAAACAAAACCTCACCAATACTAATAGAATGCTGCTGCCCAAATAGATTATAGATTGGACAGTGTTCAGTAGTCACTGTAGAACACTCTAAAGCCTTGCTATTCGAAATGCATCTGCAGACCAGGAGTATCAATATCATCTGAGAGTTTGTGTGAAATTCATAGTCTTGGGCCCCATCCTAAAACTACTGAATGAGCCTCAGCATTTTATTTTATTTATTTATTTATTTTAAACTCCAATTTGACTTTAATAAATTAGATTCCAAGCCATCACACAGCATTGGGCATTGTCATCTCCCAACATACAGAGGGGCAGCCCTGCTCTTGCTTCTTCATAGGCATTTTAAAGCTATTCCCTCCCCCTTACCTTCTGGGAACCACTAAACTATTGTCTATGTCTATCAGTTTTTGTTTCTTTGTTTGTTTGTCTTATTCCTTTGTTGCTTTCAGTTTTATATCCCACATATCAGTGAAAAGAGGGCAGGGGGTTAGATGAGGGTAAACAGGATCCAATATATGGTGATGGAAGAAGAACTGACTCTGGGTAGTGAACACACAATGTGTTATATAGATGATGTATTACAGAATTGTATACTTGAAACCTATGTAACTTTACCAACCATTGTCACACCAATAAACTTCAATAAAAAAAAGAAATACAAAAATAGACAATTCACAAGTATGGAAACATAACTTGTGCATGAACATGGAGGAAATGTCTACTCATAGGAATAAAAGAAATGTAATTCTGGAAAAAAAAAGACATCCCCATGTGATTGTTATGAACAATGAAGTTTGAGACACACCACACTAAAGGAATATGCCTAGAAACATATTACTTTCTTTTGTAAGATTTAAATATTCTATAAAATGGCAAGCTTATAATTTCCCGGAAGAATCTGCTATGTGTGGGAATTTTCCAGGCGATATACATACATTTGTTTTTGAAACCATTTTTACAGTATTTCAGTCACCAGGGGGACAGTATATTTTGCTTGACATCTGCCTTCTTTCTTCTAGGAAAATACAGGACATGAGGTCGACCTGCAGGAAGCAATGACATTTTTCTTTCATTGTCAAAACTTCATGGGGAAAATACATGTATTATTACAGTTGCCCCCCCAAAAAAAAGAGAGAGAGAGAGAGAGAGAGAGAATCCCTTATGTGCATTTTCAACAATTGAAAAGTTTATCTCATTCCTGCTGTCTTTATTTTTTTTAAGTTGTCAGTGAGGATATCCCCAAACCCACTATATATACAATGTGTGCTGAGTATGTATCTCCTGTTGGATCATTACTAAGTTGTAAGCCTGTACCAAACTGCTGCACAAATTAGTTTGTTGAATCTAGCTGTTCCCTACATAGTGGTAGACAGCTGGATGTCTCAGAGAATTCTTCTATACCTTTTGTAGGTCGGAACTGAATGTTTGTTCCCAAGAAGCATGCTGTGGGACTAGTGACAGTCTGCTGAAAATCTCGCCTCAGATTGAGTAGTACCCAATCTGGACATATGTCTACTTAGTGAACGCACATGTCTGATGGTAACACTACCAACAACCTGAGAAATAGGAAAAAAAAAGTGTTTTTTCCATCTTCACAAAGTGCCATATTGAAAAATCCATTCTTTCATTTCATGTGTGGATTCTGAAAGAATGCATACTGGCATAAACGTTGTAACTGAGGTTTAGGCCTGCCATATGTTGTTTAATATTTTAATGATAATGCTAGTTTGAGCAAAAATGTCCACCTGGGAAAGTTATATCATTTATTTGCACTTTTAAGTTGTTCGTACAACTGTGAAGGGGAATTTAAACTTTGACATACAGTGGTGTTCTGTGATGGAGGTATTCACTGCTTATCCCACATGGTATAACCTCCATAAATCAAAATAACAGTTCTCCCCACTCTTATACACTGACATTTGGCAAGAGAGCTGGTCTAACTTATTCCTTGGAAAACTGGATCATCTCTTTTGTCCTCCCAGATGTTCCTAGAAGAGATTTGCCAAAACTTGCCCAAATAAAAATGGGAGAATAGAGGCATTTGAGATATTTCTTAGAAGTTTTACTAGGGGGTTAGTTTTATATTTTCAACAGTTATTTAGAAGATGATGCAGTCATTAAACATTTTAAGAATTACAGCATGGTATCAATTAATGATCACTGACATTTTTCATGTTTAACAATAGTTCATTCTAGGTAAATGGCTGACCTTGAAATATATAATGTCGTTATACAGCATTCCAATGGTTTTTTCAATAGTTGCATTTTCAAAAGTTCTTACTTTAATACAAATTATTGTCATAATAAAATAGTTATTTTTTGCAAAGTGCTTACATTATATTATTTTTATAAAGGAAGTCACATTTTCATGAGCTCCTTCATTTTGTCCTTTCCCCTAAACTCAAAAAAGAGCTTATGTAAAAGAATTCACAAAAATACGCTTACTTCCAGATTTACAAACAGGTGGGGTTATGTCATGCAGCATGCTGAACATAGTGGATAAAGGTTCTCTAGTAATAAACACCAACACAAGATGACTCTATTTGCGCATGAATTTTTCACTTTCCTTCTAAAGAAATATCTTCAGATTATACAAGAACTAGATTCCTACCACCTCAAAAAGCAATCCTCTAAAAATTTTACTTGCTGTTTTTCAGTGTCTTCTATTTCAATGAATGAGATTATAACATCTTTACATATATTTAAGACTCTTTTTAGTCTTTTTTTCTGTGAGAAGATTTTTTTTTTATGTTTCAAGGTTGTTTTTTTCCCCGTTGGATTTTATTTATGCTGTTTCCCAGCAGATACTATGTGTGTGTGTGTGTGTGTGTGTGTGTGTGTGTAGTTTATTATATCATACTTTTCTTTAATGACTCCTGATTTATTGTCATAATTCAAGCCTTTTCCAATCAACTAATAATAAAAATAATTCTTCCAGTTTTCCTTTATATACTTAACTTTTTTAATATTTGAACTTTGATTATCTGAACATATTTTATGTTTAAAACATAAATAAGAATAACTTAATTTTTTCAGATGTCTACCCAGTTGTCCAAACATTGCTTAATAACTAAATCATCTTTTATTTACTTATGTAAAATGCAAACTGTAATTAACATATACTGAATTGGATCTTTTACTGAACTATACTCGTTTCCATTTTTCTGTCTCTTCAAGCATTAATATTATATTACTATATAATATTTTTAGCAAGTCATAGAATATATTGATTTATGATGTAGCCTTTATCATATATATGTTCAATTCACATACATAGTATGGGACCTATTTTCAAGTCTCATTTTTTAAATATTAAACTGTCTATTCCTCTGCAAGATTTTTATTGATTTAATTTTAGTAGCTTCGTATTATTTGTATAATTTTCTCGGGTTAATTTTCTGTTTACTATTATTTAAAATTGTTTCTTAGTTATTTCTACCTGTTCATATTACTAAAGTAACTCAAATATTAGCTTTTCTAATTGAAAAATAAATTATTAGAATGTTGGTAGTAATTTTGCTAACAGAACGAATTTGAGAAAAATTGGTATCTTTTTAGACTTAGTACTTGTCTTATAAGAGAATCATGTCTAGCACTGAAGCTAAATTTCCTAAACCAATATGAATATGTGAGTGAGATACCACAAGCCCTTGCTACTGAAGAGATCCAAGGAAAGAGAAGTGTAAGTGCTTGTAGGTCAGCCACCTCTGAGGCTGTTTCTGGGTTATTGACTTTGGTTTCCTGAGCTACCAAAACTACTTCTTCTATATCCTTCAAGAATATATTGAAATTCAATATTTTTTCTTCATGTGATCTATAGTAGTAAGAAGTATTGTTTTTGTTTTTGTTTTGGGGGGGTGGCTGTGTTGCTTTATTTGTTAGAAGAATTACAGTTTGCTCTTTGAACTATTGTTGGTGATTATTTCTGGCATAGTGGAGAAAAATAGAGCCAAGCAGTTAAAATCAGAGAAATCTCAGAAATCTCAGAGCTTGCTCTATCATAATTTTCACTTAATTAGTCTTTGTAGGTCTCAAAGAAAATTATCAAGAAGAAGCATGTATCAGTGTCTTTTTCATAATAAATAAGTAATTTTTGTAAAATGCTTAAATTATGTTATTTTTATAAAAGAAGTCATATTTTCATAAGCTCCTTCATTTTCTTCTTTAAATCACTTTACAAAGTACAAACCACTTTAAATCTTAATGCCAAAAATCAACAACCATTTATCTAGTCCATAATTTCACATCTTAGCTATATGGGCTGGATTCAGCTAGGTGGTTCTTCTGTTAATCTTGGCTGGATTCACTCATGCATCTGAAGTCAGTTGCCAATCAAGCAGCTCTATCTGCAGGTTATCTCTTCATTGATTAAGGCAATAGTGGGCCAAATGTCCCACAACACCCTGCAGACTTTAGCTTCAGCTCCTCTACATGGTAACAGTGTCAGAAGTCCCTAGAAGAACAAGAGAAGAAGCTTCAAGGCTTCTTGAGGCCTTGGTTTGTAATTATTATCGTGCCGATTCTTGCACATTCTATGAATTCAAACCAATCACATAACCAAAGATGAGGAAATGGACTCCACCTCTTGATGGAAGGAGCTATAAATGTTCTGACTAATTTTGAAAACCAGCACAAGCACCCAAGAACTATATTTGACAACAGAGGCCTAACCCAGAGGTAAGCAAATGAGCACAGGTTTTAGGGACTTGCAGGGCCTTTGCAGTGTATTCTCTAGTAATGACAGATTTCACCTGACAGGGGTGTAATTTCACCTCATGGTATTTGAGGAAAGCATTCTGGGTCTGTAGTGAGGCCCAAGATTGTGCATGTCTAACAAACTTCAAGGTGATGGTGATGCTGCTGGCGTGCAGAGCACACTTAAAGTAGCAAGGTGCTGGACCAGTACCACTTACGGTGTGGCTGGTGAACTGGCAGCATCGATTTTCACTTACAGAAAATGCAAGTTCTTGCTGCTCACCCCAGACCTAAGAAATCATAATTTCTAGGTAGGGCCCTGAAGTCTGTGTTTTGGCAAGCTTTTCTGGGGATTTTGGTGTACACTAAAGTTTGATCAGTAACGCATTGGAAGGTATTGGGTGGAAAAGGGAGAGGAGTGCAGTCGAAGAGGAAGAGAATCACAAGAACTTTTAAATCACTGGATTTATATAGAAAGTCTATGCAAGATTTGTTCCACCAAGCAGGAATGCAGGCCTTATGAAGAACACGTAAACTACAAAGAATATTGCCAAACAGAAGAGGTGGATGTATGTGTCATGATTGCCCTGAAAGAAAAAGATGAGTAATGGTGGTAGACAATACCTATAGAAGAATTACTTATGTTTTCTGTACTTTTTGGTCGCAGTCTAGAGCTGACCCTTCCTGTGTTATGCTTTTACTAATGTTCTCACAGTGAACATTAAAGGAAAGCCTCTCTTGTGTATGACGGTGTCTAATCAATCAAAGCCCAAGCATGTTTTACTACTGTTGGCTATGATTTGTTCTCATTTTCTTACCACAGAATTCTGATAAATTCATTCAAAATGGTCCAGAATATGTAAATATACAGCTGTACCATCATAGCTTAAATTTTTTTCCAATATGTTTGGCACATACAGTTATTCATAGTACACTTGAGGAATTATATAGAATTTAAAGAATTTTATGATACACACGATTGAAATTTAATCCAAAAGTCAAACTATTTGTTGAGGAATTTGAGTGTTTAGTTGAAGCAAAGTTACCCCTTTGTGGTGCAGGTAAAAAGTACCCCTGGGGGAAAAATGAGGAAACATTTCAATTCTCATTTCTAATGTCTGTGGACATTATTTCAGCTGGTTAAGATAAGACTTGCCCTTCAAACTATTTAAAAGTTGTTTCTTTTCAAACTGCTGGGCCACATCAAATATGCAGGCTTGACTTGTAGTTATCTGTAATAATATTTAGAGTTCACCAAAAGAATGGTCTTTGTTTAATTTCATGTAATTTTTATCTTATTTATTGACATAGTCCAAAGATTTGATATTCTAATCGTGTTAAAGTATTGACAGGTCTACCCATACGTATATCAATAGTGAAGAACACTGGGCATAGCATTTTTACTGGCCGTGTGACCTTATGCAAATCACTTGCCCTTTCTAAGATTCTTAGTATTACCTCTTTCTTCATGAAGATGCCTAGGAGATGCTCCTGATTAATCCAAATACTAAAATTAATTAATTATTTAATTAATTAATTGATCCAATAGATAAATATGTACAATGAATAAATATATATAATTAATACGTTAATAATAATAAACTATCCTTCGTCTGGGTAATGGGCCTATTTTTATCCCATGAACATAGTGAGTACTATAACTGATTTAGGGAGCTGGCTAGACAGATAGATAGGTAGATAAAATACTAACATAACATCACTGACAATCAATTTCCTCATCTTTAAATATAAAAATATTGTATAAATATTAGGTCGTTTCCAATAAAACAAAGGAACAAGATGTTGTTCCCAAATTTTGTAATTTGATGAAAATTTCAGAAGTCAACATACAGAATTTTGTCTCTGTCTGTATGCTGGCTACTATTTGGTTATTTCAAAATGTATACTTTTTAGTTATTATAGTTAGCATTGTATAGTTAGTATTTTCTCAGTTATTTTCCATTTTCTATCATATCCTTACAAACTGAAAGGCTAAGTGTGTATAATGTCATTAACAACGGTTTTTGGAAGTGGAAGTGCTCAGCTAGTGTTGATGCTTAGTCACAATCATATCATTGCAACTTACTCTCAACTCTGTCATATGCTTCTTGTATTGAGCTTTAAATGGCTGAGAGACAAAAATATGCAATGAAGTCATGATATCTTATTAATTTATTTTGTTAAATACGTTAACTTGTTAACTTATTTCTCAAATAGTTTGATTTTACTGTTCTTTTTATTTGTTTCTTGTAAATTTTTTATGGATTCTTTGGAAAGAATTAAAAAAGAACACAAATAAATTTTCTCCCCATAAGCAATATATATCATCCACTTCCTCTAGAATGTCTCTCTAATTTCAGTGACTTCAGTCTCTAAAAAGAGAAAAATTCTAGTAGAAAAAAAATCAACAATTTTTCACATTAGTACAAGGCTGAGTATAAGAAAATAACTACAGAAAATAGTGGAGAAAAGACTCCATTTCTTAAAAATTATCAAAACTATCGGGAATATATTCTAGAAAATTCCCTAAGTATTTCACAGATTTTCCCTTTTTATTAAAAAAATCAGAATAGAAAAAAAAGTTTGAGAAAATCCACATATGACTAAATATGATTTCTCTAGAACTCATACATTGTACAATTACAGCATGGTATGTATAAGACCAACTCATTTATCATCAAATGAAAGGAATAGGACTGTCACACTCTCGTTCTGGAATCCCCACTCTTGTTTTTGTGTGTGTGTCAAAGTTTACCCCTTAGAGTCTGCTGTTGATGGTCCCTTTAGGTATATTTGCTGAGAAAATAATGTTGTAGAAGGTAGAGAGAGAGAGGATAGGGCCTGGGAACTGAACCTTTTGCTGTCAATTAGCTTCCATATTTTAGATTCATGAGTCTGCTGTAAACAAGAGCGTGAAAATTAGCACGTGTAAGCTTTTACACCTTCAGATTGGTAACCTATTATTTATGATGCTTAATTTTCAACATGGCATAAACTAGAGGAAGTTCAAACTTATTCTATCATGTGTGAATATACCTGGTTCCATGCATGGTCTTTCCTTGACTCTTTTCTAAAGAACCTATATAAAGGGGTTCCTATTTCATCATATCTAAATAGATATAAGCGATCAATAATGTTCAGCTTTGACTAGACAATAAGTGCTTGATTTTCTAAAAAAAAATACTAAATGATAAATCCTGTTTTCCATTTGATTATCTGAAAGGGGAGATCCTACCTGTTCATTCCTTACTTTATTTCAGAAATGCTTCAACACAACATCGGTGCTCAATTCATGTCTTCTATAGCATTAGATGCCCAGAAACTTATTATTTAATACAGTTAATGACAATCCTCATGGTTTTCCTACTGTTTTAACTTTGAGTGGGAGGTAGAGCAAAGCAGGGCACTCACTATGATGAAGGCACTTCAGAGTTCAGAAAGAAGATGCATTATTTAAAACCCTTAACATATTTTGAAAGAGACCCTTTTATTTTGTTTCATCTATGTCCTCAGTGCTGATACCACTCTGTTAGCAGTTGCAGCGTAGGCAGGGGCACGGGAGGTCCCGCATGGTGCATTGCATCCCAGCATGTATGTTCTGCACAGTGTTTTCTTAGAACATTAAGCTGCAGTCACGGAATTAATTTTTTCTGGAAGATTTCTTCTATGAGCTTTAAATTATTAGCAATTTTTCAACTTCTCCTAGTCATGTTATTGATGGATCTCGCCACTGATTTTAGAAATTTGTTGTCGTTTTAGATTAGAAGTTACAAATTTGGAGTACGTATTTGTTTCTGAATTACAAATTCATACTTTTCATACTTCTAATTTATAAGCAGGATGATCTCAGGTCTCCTTTCAGTTGAACTTACATTTTGAATTGCAGTTCTTTTGATTTTGCTTGCTCGTCTTTGAAACCATGGCAAATCTGAGAGGGATTATAAACTTTTATTCCCTGAGGTAGAGACAGTACTATCTGTAATCAATTTTCATCTTTTGTGGAGCTAGCTAGAGTCTAGAATATTGGGGTAGAAACCATCTAACCATGTTCATATAACTACAGTACCTTTATGTGTGGGCATAGGGAATAAAGTTTGGTAGTTTAAATATGAGGATAAGCCTTTTTAGAATATAGCAGGTCACTTCCTGGAATGATGTTTCTGTAGGAAACAGATGACATCCTCAAAAGAGTGATTGGAGAGAGGTTAATGAAGACATTGTTTACATTTGTGGAATTAAAGGAAGTTAACAAGAATGGTGAAGTATCCTGGGGCTTGTGACAGCAGGAAGATATTACCACCCCGGGAGCCAAAGGACAAGGGGAGGCAGTGGTTATCAAAACCCAGGGAGGTGGCAGCCTGACAAGAGCTGTGACCTATGGAAGAGGAAATTACCTCTGATGATATCTCTCTTCCTGCCCTCTTTTCTTTTCATGCCTTCCACCAACTAAACCCAACCAGAAGCCACAAGCAAGGGAGATTCCCAGAGCAAAGACAGGGACAAAGAAGGGTAGAGACTGAATCTGGTTGGGCAATATATCTATCACAGACTACCCCTTTTGTCTCTCAGGATCCATTCTTGATGCTTTGTCTGAATGAAAATCTTAATGATAATTCACTCATACTTTCCCCCAGAAATATAGACCATTAACCATCACTAGTGTGCTTCATGTAAAGTAGCATAATCTCCTCATTATCCATCAGCACCTTGACTGAGATTTTTGTGTCTGAGTGACACAAATCCCAGGGTGTGAATTCTTACTAGTGCAATCTGTAATAGAGTGTATTCTATTGACCAGGACTATTGGGTTCTTACCCAATAGTACTAAGAGGTACTAAGAGGTGCCCAGTGAATCCCTAAGTTCCAGTCTAGTCTTCCTTGCCCCCATTGTGAGGCACAAACCAGTTTCCACTTGGTAATTGAGATTAATCACTCAGTAGGATGATTTCTTCCTCTATCTCTGTTGGTATATTGAGGAGCACAAAATAACCAACTTCCAGTCTCAGATCTCATTTAAGGTAACTGTAAGTGTGTCCCCTAGAAGAACAATGACTCTTTTAAGCACAATGAGCACCAAATTCACCAAGCTCCATGTTTCAGGTTCCAGGAGCATACATTTCTTAAGTGAATTATTTGATGTAATGAAAATAAGAGGTAATCCCAGCTCCATCTTTTCTTATAGGTTATGTTACTTTTGACTAAAGCTATGTCAGCGTCCTCCTACTGGGATACTTATTAACCATTTATACTGTGTCCTAAAGGACTCTAAATCTCAGAAAGCTCACAGGATGGTATCTTAGAGGTATATCAAATGAGCCTTCAGATGGCTATTCCACTATTTTTTTTTTTCAAACCAGTCACTTCTTAGTGATAAGGCATATGGCAATATGGACATGAGGTCATTTTTACAATTATTTCAACATAAAATAAGTTGCTTTGCCAGAGGTGATGTTATGTTGGATTCCATGGTAAAGGAGAAGGCATTGTAGGCATTTACAGATGGTGCAGCTGGCAAAATCATCACAGGCAGTGAAGGTATAGACTTGCTGTATCTATTCCTCTGATGAAAAAATAATTGTCAGTGACAAAAATGTCCAATGTGCTTGGCTGGTTCCCCAGCGAATGGTGTCATATTAGGGGCTTAGAGTTAACCTTAGAAGTTGTGGTAAAGGGAAAAGAAATGAGTTAGCAGGACTCAATGAGAGCTGTAGCCCAGGAAATGTCAAAGAAAAATAGCCACTCACACATTGCAGAGTATCAGTAAAAGAGCTGAAGGTAAATACCCTGGCTTACGTTTTCTCCCACCTTTACATCTGTCTGGCCATATACAACCAGAAGCCAGAGGTCAAACCTCTTTGAGGCAGCCCCTAAAGTGAGTGTTTAGAGTACAGAGTATGGCATTGGGAAGAGAAGGCTGGAGAGTGGATCTAAAGAGGGAAATGGAGAACTCCCCAAACTGTCAAGTAGTCCATTGGGTAAGCAGAGTTAAATTTGAATGGAGTCACAATGCTGAAAGCCTTTTCAAGACTCTCAAACTCAATAAACCACGTTAAATTATTATGGAGCATAACTTGATTTCAGAGAGCTTGATTTCAAATCCTGTCTCTCTTATTTATTAGATGAAGAACCTTGAAAAAGGTTCTGAAGAGATCTGATTCCCAATCTTAAGATATTTTCAAAATGGGTGCTGTATTTTCTTTAAGTCGGCATTCAATATGTAGTATTGTTTTTCCCATAGCCAGAATTCACAGATCCAGGATTCAAGGGTGAAATTGGGAGAGGTACGATTCACCCTCATGATCCATCAGCAAACTTTTTGCTTTCTGACCCTATGACCTTGTGCTCTGCTGTCCCAGAGGTGCTAGTTTCAAAGAGAGAAGTACTTCTACCAGGAGATACAACAAGCCCATTGAAATGGAGGTTGAGACTGCCAGCTGGTCTCTTTGGTAACCTTATGCCTCTGAATCAACAGACAAAAAGAGGAGTTACTGTATGCTGGATTAATTGATCCTGATTACCAAAGGCAAACCAAACTGCTACTACACAATGTAGGGAAGGATGAGTATGTCTGGAATATAAGAGATCCGTTAGGGCTTTTCTAAGTATTGCCACACCTTGGAATTAAAGGTAAAGGAAAACTACAGCAACCCATTTCAGGCAGGGCTACTAATGGCCCAGACCCACCAGCGATGAAGATTTGGGTTACCCCATTAGGCAAAGACTCACAACAGCTCAAGTACTTGCTAAGGGAAAAGGGAATATAAAACAGGAGCAGAAAGTTGTTATAAATAACATGACTACATGTCCAGTCGCAGAAATGAGGACCGTAATTGTATTTCTTTCTTATTTTGTTATGACTATGTTTGTGTGTGTGTGATTAAGCAAATGTATTTGTTTTCTTCCTTCTTTTATCCTTTTATAACATAACATAATATGTATTAACTTTATATCATAGTATTACAGTTACAGGATACCAAGGAGAAGAGTGAATATCACCCAACAATTTTTCATCCCCTTCTGGGAAAGGGTTAATGTTGTATACAGGATAGATGTACCAGGTGAGAAGGAAATATGACTTTGGTATTGTCTTTATTTGGATATTAACTATGATTTCAGGAGATGTATCTGGATGCCAGGTTAACAGGGGTGACTTAATGGTTAAATTTTATCTGTGAACTTGGCTAGGCTATGGCACCCAGTTGTTTGATTAAGCGCTAGTCTAGATGTTTCTGTGAAGATAATTTATAAATGGGATTAACATGTATAGTAATCAGTTGACTTTAAAGAAAGCAGATCACCCTTGATAATGTGGGTGGGCCTCATCTAATCAATCTTGAAGCAAAAACCAAAGTTTTCCAGAACAGAAGGCATTCTGACTTAAGACTGTAATGTAGAAATCTTGCCTGTCTCCAGCCTGCTGGCCTGCCCTATAGATTTTAAACTAAAAACTAGAACACCACTTTTGCCTGAGTTTCTAGCCTGTTTCCCTACCCTACCAATGTTGGACTTGCCAACCCCATAGTCCCATGAACCAATTTCTTAAAATCATTCTCTCTCTCCCATTTATCTTATTATCTCATTAGTTCTGTTTCTCTGGAGAACCCTGACTGATCCATGTGCTAAAGGTAATTTTTTTCTATAGATGTTGTTTACATTCAATTAAATAGCATATGTATAATATGAGTTGGGTGTTTTTCAGGAAAAAAATAATTTAACTCAAATTGGTTTCCACAATAATGTATATTCATGGCTTGTATGGTAGGTTATTTTTTCCAAAGTTGGCGACAACAATACATGATCTACATCAAATGATCTTTTTATAATGTGATATTAACACACTTCCATAGAGATGTACAGGTTTATGTTCCCTCTCTCTGAAAGGGATACACATGTGTAAGAGACTCAACCAATAGAATGAAGCAGAGGCAATTCTTCCTGAATTTTTTTTTTTTTTTAAAGATTTTATTGGGGAAGGGGAACAGGACTTTATTGAGGAACAGTTGTGTACTTCCAGGACTTTTTTCCAAGTCAAGTTGTTGTCCTTTCAATCTTAGTTGTGGAGGGCGCAGCTCTCCACAGTTGCTGGAATTTTGAACTTAGATCATAAAAGGCGAGATAGCTTCTGTGTGTGTGCACACGTGTGTGTGTGTGTGTATGTGTGTGTGTGTGTGTGTGTGTGTCTTTCTTCTGTCTCTGTGCTTTCCTTTCCTTTGGTAACTAGCTACCATTGTAGGAGGAAGACCATGCCACACAGGGAAGTGATGTGTAAGTGTTCTAGCCATAGGTCATCTGGTTTCCCAGCTGACAGCCAGGATCGGTTTCCAAATGTATGAGTGAATGAGCTTCAGATGACGCCGACCCACGGCCTTCAAGCCTTCAAGTATTTCAGTTGAAGACCTCTAATCACAGAGCAGAGCTAAGCCATCCCACAGTGTCCTATCTAAATTCTTGAGCAACAGAACATAAGAGATAATAAGTATTTATTGTCACTTTAAGCCAATAAATTTTAAGCCAATAAAATTTGTCATACAATAATACATAATAAATACAACATACTTTATTGAAAAAAAATCTAAAGGTGGTATAAGTTTTAGGCATTATTTGATCATAGATTGGCTATGTTTCTGTAAATTCTGGATTCCTTTGTGTGTTGGCTTTATCCACTTATGAAACAAAAATAGCTACATTTGTTCCACTGCCTCACATCTGTATAATATATGTCCAGGAAAAAGCAATCACTTTTATTCAAGCATTCCCAGAAGGAATCCTGGAATTCAGTATGATCAAACTATCTTAAGTCAAAGGGCTACCTCTACAATAATCTAGGGCTTAAGCAGATAGAATGTAATCATTGGGTTATCTTGGTATATTTTTCCCAAATTTGAGTTCACAGAAATTCTCAAACCTGGATCAAGGGTTCTCCAGAAAATAGATACTCTGGAATCAACCCCAGATTTCCACCATAAACATGTAGCATAATGTTTGATATACAGAGTTCGATATGCATGACAGTTCTGATTATTAATTCATTTTTCATTAGTGTGAAATATTTTCTCATGTATTACCTTGGTATTCCTCAGTCACCTAATCTTTGCATTACTATTTCATTCAAAAAGATACAGACAATGACATTGTGCTCCAGTCTTTCCAACCCTTTAATTTCAAGGCTGACGATTTCCATAAAGCTTAGTAAATGTGCCTATCTCTATCTGGTTGAGTTAGCTACAGCATTCACAGGCTATGTTTAAAATTAAGCCTTTCTTATACATTTCTTTCTTGAAATTATCTTCAGAATACTTGGCAATGTTAGGTGACAGCATATGTTTAATGTTGTTAAAAGCAGAGTCATTTTAGCAAAGTTCTGGAATAGTGCTTTAAATCTACAAAAAGTACATCCCACAGTGGTCTGAGAATAGCATTTAATAAGAATAGAAGGAAGAGAAGTTGGAGTATATAGCATGAGTAATGTAAGACATAAAGAATTAGTGTTAGTGGTTAGACTAGCTCCCGAATTCTTTTCTGAAGAATGTCAGTTCTGTGGGGCAAAAAAGTTCCAGAAGTTAAATATGTTTGGAAATGCGCTATTGTGCCCTTTTGGAAACACAGAATTCAAATTAACATATTAAAGGACCTAAAGAGGTTTTATAGTAAAGGGATTGTTTAATTTTACTAACCCATCTTTTCCCAAACAGTTTTGAAAAACAAAGATGGATCACTTGTTTTTAAGAGTTTCATCACTAAAAATGGAAATAAGTGTGATATGTCCCACGAGGTCAAATCATGAAATACGGTTCCTTACTAATAAAAATGAGCCATCAAGCAAGAAATTGGTCATTTGAAACCTTAAAGTAGCGAAAGAGGAGAAAGCATGTAAACCCTGCTAATGTCATCTGAAGTGGCGATTTCCAGTTTCAGCTAAGGAGGAGTAAACCCATTCCTCCCTATTTCTTCCACTGATAACAATTAAACTCCTGGACAGCATTTTTTAATGCAACTCTCTGCTGACTCTGAAAAGGGCCTACAGCGGGCAGATTCAGTGCCATGATCAAAACTTCCAAAATGCCCAGTACAGTGGTAAGTTTCCTGATAGACAGATTGATTGCTTGATCTACCCCTTATCTTACATTCTAGGCAGTCTGAATCATGGAACTTCACGGTCTGCATGGACAGAAAAGTCTTCAGGAAAAATATGCTTTTTAAGCTAGAGGACCAGAAAGTGGGCCTCTGTGGGATGGGAAGTGCATATGTGCAAATCTCCATATTGTTTTCTTTCTCCTTTTACACTCACTCCCCTGGCCCTGGACTGAGCCACGTCCTCCTTATTCATGAAGCTTCACTCCTCTGCTGGTGCAGTCATGGCTGCAGCAGCTGCACAGGTGCTTAAAACACTGAGAGAAAATTTTGTCTCTCACAAGAGGAATTTGGAAATGACACGTATGTGATTTGAAGTATGTGGAGGGAATCCCAATTATTTTTACTGTCTTCTCACTCACTTCTTTGTCGAGAGGAAGAGCCAGTTAGAGGAAGTGTGGATAACATACGGAGGCTAAAACCCTGGCTCTCTAACCAGGATACCAGGGGAAGAGCCCCTGAAAATCAGGAAGTATGAGGGAAACCGTGGAGCAGAGGTAATTGGATAATTCAAGTCTGTATATGAAGTCCCTTTTGCCATGTAAGGTAACATATGCACAGGTTCCAGGGACTAGAGCATGGCCATCTTTGGTGGGAGTGGGGTCATTATCGGCCTACCATATCATATGACACATCATAAAGGGAGGGGAAGGTTAAAGGGAACTCTGCGGTGATAAGATTTTTACCTTTTACTTGCAATGGTAAAATATTCTCAGGAGACTGTAATAAGTTATATATGTATATTGTAATTTCTAGCGTAGTCAATCATACTATATGTTTATACATAAGAAATATAGTAAAAAAGCTGAAAGGTAAATTAAAATGAAATATGTATCAGAGATTTATGGCTTTATAACAAATTACCCCAAAAGTAGTGGCTTAATATAACACGTATTTAGTATCTGATAGTTTCTGTGGGTCGTAACAGAGGCATGGGTAGTTATGTCTCTTGTAAGGCAGTAATAAAAGTGTCCACGGAGGCTGAAGTCTCTTGTGAAGGCTCAGCTGGGGAAAGATTTGCTTCGTAGTTCATATAGTTGTTGGCAGCATTCAGTTGCTCATGGGCTGTTGGTCTGAGGGCCTGTTACTCACTGGCTGTTCACCGGAGACTGCCCTCGGTTCCTTGCCACATGGACCTCTGTACCGATGCAGCTTGCTTCATCAAAACATGGAAACCGAGCAGGCAATAGTGAGAGAATGCCATCAAAGTGGAAGTCAGAGTCTTACATCACACCGAATCATGAATTGAAATCCCTTCACTTTTGTTATATTTTATTCATTAGAAACGAGTCAGTAGGTCCAACTCACATTCAAGAAAAGAGTTTCACATAAATATATTTTATTATCCCTTGTGATTTAGCAAATAACAAACAACAGCAACAGCAACAACACAAATGTGCCTTAAAGAAACACAAATTAATCAGCTCACAATTTTTTGAGGTCAGAATTCTGACATTTTGTGTTCTCTGCTAAGGGTCTCAGAAGGCTTAAATCAAGGGGTAAGCTCTTATCTGTAGGTTGTATGGGAAAATCCACATTCAAGCTCATTCAAGTTGTTGGTCAAATTTGCTTCCTTGTGAATATTGTTCTGAGGTTCCCATTTCCTTGCTGGTTGTCAGTTTGTTCCAAGTGTGGAAATCCCTTCACAAGATCAAGCCACGTGTGTCTTGCATTTTCACCCTCTTTCCTAGTGGGGAAATTTTGTTGTAGAACAAGGGAATCACAGAATGCTACAGGGTTAATATTCCTGAGCATTGGTGATGGATGCTAAATAGACTTATTGTGGTAATCATTTTATAGTATATACAAATATCAAACCATTATGTTTTTAAATATAGCTGACATAATTTTCATATAAAAGAGACGTGCTCTAGGGGATTTGCATATTAACCTATCATTGGCTATAGTTTCATATTAGCAGAGAATCATAGGAAGATTTAAAGTTTTATTTCTGGAATTCAAATCTTCCCTTTTCTCCCTAGTTATATTTGCAGGACTTCCATGAAAAGAGAAATGTAGAGAGTTTACAAATGAAGAAAAGTAAATAATCCTGAAAATCCATCATCTAGTTTTATCTAGAATCCCATTTATTTTATTTCATCACTGGGAACCATTGTTCTTGTTTATATAGTTCTTTTGATTATTTCTCAAAGTTTGAAAACTAAAGTGACACACATTCTATATGCAAACATATATATGCATATATATAATGTTTATGTACATACATGCATTTCTACATATGGTTTTAGTAACTATAGAAACATGTTAGTCTGGCATTGATTTGCAGTTAGTTATGAGGTGTGATCACAAAATATGGTGAATGTTTAAATTAAAAAAATTATTACAGTAAAAGACACATTAACATTAACCCTGCTCAAAATATCCCTTACCCCCTTGTTTAGAACACCCCTATCCCAACATTCTTGCCACTTTCTGAAGCAGTTCTGGAGATCCTGTTTCGTGAGTGTCTTCAGTTTAGCTGTCGTGGCTGCCTTGATGTCCTGAATCGATTCAAAACGTTTACCTTTCATGGTCATTTTGACTTTGGGGAAGATCCAGAAGTCACATGGTGCCAGATCCAGTGAATAAGGTGGATAAGAACATACTGTAATGTTTTTATTTGACAGAAACTGCCGTACCAGAAGTGATGTGTGACACGGAGCAGTGTCATGATGGAGGACAAAGTAAAGACACTCATGAAAGAGGACTTACAGAACTGCTTCAGAAAGTGGCAAGAATGATGGGTTAAGTATGTTTGAATTGAGGGGGAGTATTTTGAGGGTTATGGCAATGTGTCTTTTACTGTAATAAATTTTTTTTTTACTTAAACATTCACTGTAGTTTTTGATCACACCTCATATATGGTGTGATCATTTAACATTTTCAGAATGACTACAGTCCTGAGGGGGTGAACATGTTTTATAATATTGGGCAGCCTTTGTATATTCAGTTGACAGGAAAGACAAAAAATTATCCCAAGTTTCCAGAGAAAAGTTAAGATGGATGGAGTTAAGGTAGATGGATCAATATGAACTACGGTACAGTATGAGATTATATTTGGTGACTGAAAAATAAAGTGAAATGCCTTGTCATTCATCCAAGAAAGAGAGAGAGAAAAAGGCAATATTGTAGCTTCATGATGTAATTTCCTGCTAGTCATGGATCTTTTTAATATAATTTTCTCTTCTAAAATATGAGCTTTATGTAAATTAGTATATTCATGTGTATACATAGTATATTTTTAAATGGGAATGATATTTTTGCATATTTTAATTTTCATACATTGTTTTTTTTCCAACTTAGATTCAACCTGGTGATTTTCCTTTGATTGATTTGGTTGCTTTATTTCCTAACTTTTGCAAATATTTATTAAATGCCTGTATATTATGTGCAAATAAATGATGGTTGCTATATTCAAGAATATAGGGAAGATATTTGTCTTTCTTTCTAAAACACCTCTTTCCCTCACAATTATGTTTTCCTTAATTTCTTAAAGTGAAGTTACCAAATTCTAGTCTCTTTATAAAGAGAGAATTACTTTCTTAAGCATTTAGAGGACAGCAGTTTCAATACTTTTCTTATGTCTATCGTGATGTAGAGATTGTATTTATGGTATTATCATTTCAAGAGTATAACGTTGGCAGGTAGTGAGAGGTTACAATCAAAGTAAAACTGCTTAAAGATATTACTGCCTCATTATGTTAAAAGTGATGCTGCATAATTATGGACTACTAGGGAGCAGTAGGGTCAAACCTAAATAGAGTTGGGTGAAGTGACATATCTTTAGCAGCAAAGGAGCTAGAAAGAGAATGGTTCTAAGAAAAGATAGAATATTGCTCTATTGATTGAGTCATTCTTTTATATTGAATATTGATTGATTCATTTGTTCTCTGAATAAAATTTGTGAATACCTACTTAATATGCTTCTATCTAGACCAGTGTTTCTTAATCATGGCGACATGTTAAAGTTACCTTGGCACCTTTCAAACAATGCAAATGCCTGTGTCCCACCCACTGTATCTATTATAGCAGACACTCAGGATAGAGGTGCTGGTAACTTTTGAGAATCTATCCTCTCATAACATTCTCTAGATGATTCTAATATATAGCTGGGGTAGAGAACAACTGGTTTAGCCTTTGGGATACCCAAGACTAATGAAACTTTTTGAATAGTTTAATAATTGAAAAGACTCATAAGTATCTGAATAATTTATATTTCTTTAAATAAATTCTTGTATTTTGCTGAAGCCAAGCTTTCCTGTGTAACACTTCTTAAAGCAAATTGTAGAGTGAAACTGTTGCTTTTTGTACACTGAATTCTGAGCAGGGAATATTGTTATCTTTAGTTACGTATGTTCATCTTCAACTACCTTTATCTGGGTCAGAACATCAGAGTAATTTGTGATTTCCTAAAAGGGTTAATGCAAAATACACTGTGTAAAACTTGTTTTCCATTTGAGTGAAATGGTGTCCATATTTACATCGAAGCTTCCTCATAAGCATATTAGACTGAATGAGATTATTAATGTTAAGCTTACTAAACTTTATGAAGGTTATATATTTATACACATTGAAAGGATTTGGGGGTTTTGATAATATTACCCTTATTATCTTTGTCAGGTAACCATTTATCTTGTTTGGTTAAAATGTTCCAGAAATTGAAACAATGTTTGTTGTCTTTTTAATCTGAAAAGGTCTACTATGTACTTGAAAACACCATGGGGTCACAGAGGAAGATCTTGTGATCAGAAAGAATTTCTTAATCAAATTGATTTATGCTCACTGATTTCTGAAGCATCATTTCTGAGAATGTGGCAGCTCTCCATAATTTCTTCCTGAGGAATTTCATCTATTCAGTTGCCAGAGCTGGCAGAATTTGACTGCTCCCTCCAAATGAAAAATGAAAAATGCTTTTGAATCTGTCAATAAAGAATGGGCTGAATTTTGGTTAGAAACCCAAGCCAATGTGTATAATTCATGTTATTAATTACCTGGGATTTGAAAAATTCCTTTTGTTTTGTTATTCTTGACTATGTATGTCCATGAATTTCTTTATCCATATTAATTTGTTGAATTCAGAGAAGTGTATTTGGTTTGTTACCATTTTATTAGTTATAACTATATTAGTTATGTTTGCATACCATTTTATTAGTTATAATCATTCTATTTATATTTTTAAACAATACTAATTTCTTAGAACTTCATTATTATTTAAAAGGAAAGAAACAGATGATCAGTTTTATAGATTTGTAGAAAATATTTTAGTGCTTGCAACAAAGTATTTATGATAATTCAACTTCTCGGTTTGAAACACTCATGTCTCAGCCATCTATCACAACTCATGTGTCTCATTTTCATATACATTCAGGTAAAGATTTTATATTCATTTCCTTTCATGGTTATGGCTCAGAGTGCTGAATCTCATGATATAAAACAAAAATTCTATAAACACAGATGGTGCTCTTATCTCCAATCATCTTGTAAATATGTGCCAACTCTTGGAAAAGAAAATGCAATACACTAGAGTTCATGTATAATTCAAAACATTCTCTTTGCTTATCTTCAACTCCATATCCAACACTCAGAGAATTATTAATTTTATGTAGAGGGAAGATTTTATGAAGTATTAATCAATTAATTTTCTGCAGAGGGAAGATTTTATGAAGCATTAATCAATAGAAACTCAATGCAAAGTAGCTTAAGCAAAAAAGCATCTCTCTTGTAGCTCTGGTCAAAAACACCTGAGGAGACTTTAGTTCAGATCATTTACCAAACCGTGAACTAATTTGTCAAGGAAGATGAAATATTCTTACTTGCAAAATATGCGCACAAGTTTACCATGTTTTAAGGGTGGGAAGGTGGATAAAGATCAACCATACTAGTAACTTTATGAATTAAACTTACCATTTAATTTTTATCTCAAGTCCTATTATAAATTCTTAGAAATCACTCATTCTACTTATAGAAGATTATAGAACAAATTCAAAAATTCTAAAGAATATATATAGACTTGATGATTCAAACAGACCAGATCGAAATAATGATGGTACTTAAAAAAATAAATTAAAAAATTCATGAATATGGAACAAAAGATAAGAGTATTTGATAAAATGTAAAAAGCATTACAGATAATGTTTTATGCTGTTCCTTTTTTCTATATAACTCTCTTTTATCTCCTATTCCAAATATTTCTCACTCCATTTTTTTTTCTCTTCACCATGTCTTTTATGCTATTACATTCAAAAGAACCACTTAGCAGGGAATGTAAACTAGGCTTTTAAAAGTGGAGGTCAATAATATGTAGGTTGCAAATTATCTTTTTAGGATGCCTCTGATATTTCTAGTTAATTATTGTAAGTTTTTCTATGTTAGTGCTATGAACTTTTGATATCTTATGTTTTAACACATTTAAAAAACTTAAAAGTAAACACTTGCATGTGAAAATTCTCTAAAGAAATTCACTTTAATGAAGAAATCATTTGGGAAAATGGAGGAAATATAACCTAAATGGGTCACTTAAGGAAACATATCTAACTATGCCAATACTCTGAAGAAATCCTTAAATCTGACTTAAATAATGCTGACAGAAAATTTTTTTGAAAATTACTGAACTCTATTTCATCGGTCTATGTGTTTGCTTTTTTGCCAGTACCATGCTGGTTTGATTATTGTCACTTTGTAGTATAAATTGAAGTCAGGCAGTGTGATACCTCCAGCCTTGTTCTCTTTCCTTAGGATTGCTTTGGCTTTTCAGGGTCTTTTGCGATTCCATACAAATCAGATGATTTTTTTCTATTTCTTGAAAAACATGCTATTGGGATTTTGATGGGGATTCCATTAAATCAGTATATTGCTTTGGGTGATATGGCTATTTTAACTATGTTGATTCTTCAAATCCATGAACACAGAATATCTTTCTATTTCTTCATGTTTTCTTCAATTTCTTTTAATAATGTCTTTCAGTTTTCAGTGTATAGGTCCTTTGCATCCTTTGTTGAGTTTATTCCTAGGAAATTTATTCTTTTAGTTGCGATTGCAAGAGGAATTGTTTTTTCTCATTTCTTTTTCTGAAATTTCATTGTTAGTATATAAGAATGCAGTGGATTTTTTTACATTGATTTTGTAACCTGCAACTTTACTGTATTTGTTTCCAATAGGTTTTTGGTTGAATCTTTAGGGTTTTCTATATAAAGAATCATGTCATTTGCAAAAAGTGAGTATTTAATTTCTTTATTCCCAATTTGGATGCCTTTTATTTATTTCTCTTGCCTGATCGCTTTGGCTAAGACTGCCAATACTGTGTTGAATAACAGTGGTGAGAGGGGGTATCCCTGTCTTGCTCCTGATCTTAGAAGAAAAGTTTTCAGTTTTTCACCATTAAGTATGATATTAGCTGAGAACCCAGAAATAAACTCACATATACTGGGATGCCAAAAAAATGTGTACAAGTGGGCACTTTGGTCAAAGTTGCTCAAGCAGTAGTTCGCCATAATCAGAAGTGTCTAGACGCTGATGGTAGCAATTTTGAGCACCTCTTGCAATTGCAGAAGTCAAACATGAATTTTATTCAACTATTGTTATTGGTATATATTATTACAATTTTAATACAGTTTTCCTTTCTTAAAATATGTATACATTTTTTTGGCACCCTCTGTATATGGGCAGATAATTTGCAACAATGGAGCCAAAAAATACAGTGGAGAAAAGAAAGCCTTTTCAGTAAATGATGCTGGGAAAAGTGGAAAGCTACATGCAAAGGAATGAAACTATACTGCTATCTTTCACCATATACCAAAATTAACTCAAAATTTCATTTCATTTTTAAAAATCATGTTATTCTTGTCACTAACGAGAGAATCACCACATGGTGCTATAAGAAAACCGTATTCAATTCCCATAAGAATATTTTCTCCCTCTTAAAAAAACATTACTTACGTAGCACACAGTTAAGTGCTTCACTACTCTCATTTATTATTCATAATGTTCCCGGTTATTAAGGGGTATGATATGCTTGGGTTTCACCTTGGGGAAATGGTCCCATAGAAAAATGAAACCAAGGGTTCAGAATAAATGAACTCACTAGCCAAATTGAAAGCATAGTATAGACTTTTTGTCACATCTTGGATGACTCCACCTTCTCTATTTTTGCAGATATTATCCTCTGATTTTAAAGCTTATCTGAAATTTGACTTCATTTAAAAATAACAACTACTCCCCACACACCAAAAAGGAAAACTAACTTCTTTTGGCTAAGTTTGTTAGATGATTCTGTTACATTTACTGGGAATTCAGGAGTGATTTTTCAGGCTATATTCACAGACATAAAACAATTTTCAATTTTGGGCTGAATTTAAAAGTTAGTTTAAATAATTGTTTAGTAACCATATCGAGCCAATTGGTGGTATCATATTATACAACCAATCATATAAGATGATCATTGTCTGTAATTTATATAAGATAAAAACTAAAGTTTAAAAGACAGTATAACTTTTTTCCCTATGCTCTTAGCAACAAGTCATTTGGAATGAGAAGTCTTGGGTTGAAATCATGAATGGAACCACTATTATGGTTGTGTTGACCTCAGGTAATTCACATTACCTCACCATTTCTTTATCCATGTGGATAATAACCTGCCCTGTATGAAAACCAAAAGAAAGACCAAATGATAAAATTGCTTAAAATGGTAAAATGAGGTACTTTACAAATTTTTGTTATGATTACTTTTCTCTCAAGATACACCTTTTTTAATAGGTGTGATCGACCTTAACTGATTGCTATCAGCAGATGTTTCCCACACTTCCCAGAGTTTTCTCAATGATGACGGTAGTATTAGTGAAGAAGCTGGAAAGAACGTAGTACTTGTATTCTTTCCAATTTATGACAATTCTACACTCTTGTACTAAGTTTCAAGGCTACCTTACTTTGTCTTTATATTTCAGCATCAATATTGCTTTCTTCTGACTGTGATTTCAAGAAACAAAATAATTTAGTAGTAAAATTTTATACTAGTAATAATAAGAAGAAAACAGAAAGATGCCCTCTGATTTTCCTGGCACGTGTTTGTTCAGTCTAAATAACTTAACTTATTGTATACACACACACACGTGTGTGTGTGTGTGTGTGTGTATAATATGAATATGTATATATTTACATATTTGAGACTAGTGCAAATGGGAAAAAAATTCTTTCTTATATATATTTAGGTGTGGCTGTAATTTGGCTGGGTTGGAAGTCCTGCTTCAACTATGGAACAAGTGGCAGGATAAAATCTTTCAAACTTTTACTGCAAAAGAAAGTCTGTCTCACAGTCAAGGTGACTGAAATGTACCCGTAGAATTCATTTCTCTTCTCTCTCTGGATCTGGCTCCATGGCCAGGATTATTCTTGAGAACTGTTTCATCCTTATAAATACATAATGACCATGCTTAGGGAACCTATTCTTTTGTCTCACTTAATATGAAAAAAAGCTTCACAAGTCGATTAGTGTTTTTTCATGGTATACTCTTTCTATTCCTTTCATTGCTTCCTCACAAACGTAAATATCAAGCTGTTATATTCAATCTGATTTTGTTAGTTATAAGTAGTAGGATTTTTCTATGAGCAGATTAAGTGTTTTAAATGAATTTCACTCTCCTCGCTTTTTTATGGACTTCATGTTCATGCTTCAAATTGTAAACATTACAATTTTAGTAGTAATTAAAGCTTAAAATGTGATAGTGAATTTTTGAATTAAGCCAACTCCATATAAATATAGTTTCTCATTTTCTAAACAGCAAAGGTTATTGATTCAATCCATTGAAATATAGATGAAAATTATAATTTTAATATAAATTATAGGGCATGATATGTGAGTTATATTGATTTACTGATAGTGAGGTAAACTTTTAATAACACAATCTAGAATATTGAGCATGCTCTGTATTTTTTCCCCTGGTGAATAAACTCACAGCTATATATGTATCATGTGTGTATGTGTATATGTACATGTGTATATGTATATATAGTTACCCTATTTATAAATCTGGTGTTTTAAAGAATATTTAAAATAAATATTAATCCAATCAAAACAAAATCCAATTAAAGTAAAATCCAGTTAATAAAATCCAGTTAATCCAATTAAAATAAAATAAATGAAAGACTTTTAAACTTGTTTCAATGAGCAAAGAAAAATAATCCTAAGATTATGCATGCATATATGTATATTGTGTATATATATATATATATATATATATACACATATAAACTTTAGTTGATAATACCTTGCATTGCAATGTATTTAATTTTTTTTTAAATTTAATAATACCCAACTTGCCTTTTTAGTCTGTCATCTTTTCTGTTCTTTTCTCTTCTTGTTCTTCTAATTTCCATAAAGAATATGGTGATTTCTTTTTCCTATGATTCAGAAAATTTTTTCTGGTCTGGAAAAATGTATGACTATTGAAGTATAAGGCAAGAACACATTGATGCTTATTTTGTAGTCAGAAAGAGCAAAACCTTTAGACATTAAGTACTTTGTCAGATAAGGACACACCCTGATCCTAATCAGCACAAATACCTGGAATAGCTAATTAACTGTTTGTTTTTTTTCCTACCAATGTGCAGCATAAAGCCTCATCATTAGCCAAGAGCAAATCTAGAAAGAGAATCCTTCCTTTATCCCCAAATGATAAATGTGGTTACACAAGAATGTTAATGTGGACTTTTTCTTTTCAGGTGGTGATAATTGGGGAAGAAAAAAGAAATGTAAGTCTATTTAGTAAAAGGAACCACATTCCAAGGCAGAGTAATTGCATATAATTATCCCTTTCTTTTCAGTTTCCAAATTTGATTTTATGTAAATCAGATGATTGTCAAACAAAGACTCTCACAATAAAAGTTTAAGAAACTTCTTTAATGTTCCTTCTAGAATAATGTATCAAGGATATATATGCTTTACCTTTGATGTTTAAATTCCTCTTTGTGATTGACTACTGTGATTTGGGCAACTTTTACTTTAACATTTTGTATCTAAGTGAAAGAGCTAGTTAGAATTTACAAATAGACAGTTAATAAGAAATAATTTAGTATTGGTTTAAATAAATTTAAATAAATTGGTTTAAATTTATTTGGTTTAAAGTGTTATTTCCTATTAATAACTTCCAGCATAAGACTAGCTTTCAGAAATATCTCCATATCTTTGTCAAAACTTTACTTCTCAGCTTCCCAGAACAGACCTTCTCTCAAGCGTTCTGATTGTTAAGTCTGATTATAAGTAAATGTGTACCAGTTGCATCAGGTCTCTGAGTGTGGGTTCAGAAAATATAATTACCATACACATATAGAGATGCCCTTCCAATACTAAAAAAGTGTCCAGGATTTCAAAGCTTGTTCTTATTCATATTTACATGCAAAAATATTTGTTTATTTATGTAGAAGTTATATGTGTTAAATATATTGGAGGTGCCAAAAATATAAATACAAGTAGACACTTTGGTCAACGTTGCTCAAGCAGTAGTTCGCCATAATCAGGAGTGTCTGGATGCTGATGGTAACCACTTTGAGCATCTCTTGTAATTGCAGAAGTCAAACGTGACTTGTGTTCTTTTTGTTGTTATCAGCATATATCGAGTAATACAATTTTAAAAAGTTATTTTCCTTTCTTAAAATGTGTATACATTTGTTTGGCACTCCCTGTATATATTTATTAACAGCTTTGTTGAAATATATTTCATATGCCATCAACTTTATCCTTTTAAAGTGTACAATGAAGTGGTTTTTAGTAGATTCGCAAAGATGTACAATCATTACTATCTAATTCGAGAACATTTTTTCACCCCCTGAAAAGAATCCATATACTCATTAGCAGTCATTCTCCATTCTTGCTTCTATCTTGGCCCTGGCAACCACTGACCTACTTTATCTCTATGGATATGACTATTTCATAAATTTCATATGAATGGAAACATACAGTATGTGGCCTTTTGTGTCTGACTTCTTTCACTTAGCATAATGTTTTTAACATTCATCCATGCTGTAGCATGTTTCGGCATTTTATTACTTTATATGGCTGAATAATATCCATGCATGGATATATGGAGTGGTTTATCAGTTCATTAGTTAATTGACATTTGGGTTGTTTTCACTTTTTGGCTATTATGAGTGATAATAATATGAACATTTGCGTACATGGACATGTTTTCAATTCTCTTGGGTATATATCTAGGAGTAGACTTGTTAGGTCACATGGTGACCTAAAATAGAATTATTTTAAAATAGAATTATTTTAAAATTTTGAGGATTTGCCAAATCATTTTCCAAAGCTGCTGCAACATTCTATGTTCTTACTCGCAGTGTCTGTGGAGTTAAGTATGTTTACCAATATATTTAAATATGCTGTTAAAATATTAAGGGGAAACAACCATGTAAATAATAAATATGCTGATGTTTGATCTGAATGATACTTACAGTGATTAGCATATTAGGTTTTAGAAAAGAATTACAAAGTTGTTACAATTAGTCTACCAGAAAACAAACTTATACCCCACATGTTCAGAGTATAGCAAGGACTTAAACATACAAATTCATATTCAAGATATGAAATTTCCAGAGTATGAATCTCTGTGGAACCAATTGATGTAAATAATCCTATTCAATAAGTATTTGTTGACTAGAAACCTTTTAGGAACTTTTCTCAAAATAAATGATCACAGGAGAAAGTCTAGAGATGATATACTTCTGAAATCACTAGAAAATGAGATTTTTATGGATATACTTGCAAAAATTCATGGAGACCTCTGTCCAAAGACAGTCATTGCTGCTTTGGGTGTAATATCAACATCAACAACAGCAACATGAAACATACGTAAGGTTTTTTTCAACAGGGGACAAATTGAATAAGTTATATGTCCACAAAATTTCACAGAAAATGATCCTCGAAAAGAATGAGTTAGGTCTCTATATAAATAGATGGAATTATCTCTAAAACAGATTTTAATAAAAGTCGAGAGGATGATGCTGAATATAAAATCTTTATATGTAAAATTGTAATTGAGCATATGCATGTATTTAGCTAGAGCGATTGTGGCCAGAATTGATAGAAACCATTCAGAACAAGTGCCCTTGAGGAGGAGGAGGAGGGAGTGTGAGGAGAAATTTTCATTTTGTCTTCTTGGGTACTTTCTAACCTTTATACATGTTGTTACCTTTATTTACTTCCCGCAACACGTATCAAGAGAGTTGGGTTGTTTTCACTTTTTGGCTATTATGAATAATACTAATATGAACATTTGTGTACGTACTTTTGCGTGGACATGTTTTCAATTCTCTTGGGTATATATCTAGGAGTAGACTTGTTAGGTCACATGGCAATTCTATAGATTTATTTTCTCCATACTAAAAAGTGTTGTACTAAAGTGATAGATCTATGTTAAAAATAAAAGCATAGCATAAATGCTGCCATAAAGCTGACATAAGCAAGGCAAGTTACTTATGGAAAGATCACGTAACAATGCCCTGCTGGATATGCCTCATCATAGTGCTAATTAAAATAGCAGAATGAAAGGACCTGGCCATGGTAAAGTTTAAGGGACTGTGGGAGCTGAAGTCTCTTTCTGGAGTCAGCTGGAATCCTCAGAACCTAGCCTGCATCCTGCCTAGTTTGTGTTTCAATAACCTGTGGCTGATATCCAAGGGAGTAGTTTACAAATTGTGCATCCTAATTGCAGTCAGGCAAAGTCAGGTTCCCACTAAAACAAGGTTTTTAATGTTCTCTGAGGGTTTTCAAATAGTAAGACATGAGAGAAGAAAACGGCACTTTAATGGAGGACTCTGTGCCACGAAGTCCTGATCCCCTGCTGTCCCATAGTTAATCTGACTCTAAAGCACTTGTCATTCAATATTCATGGTGGCCTATTTGATTCTGTGGCCAATGCCTTCAATCCAGAGATGTGCCACTCGACCATCCTGACTGAGTTCTGGTGTTCTGGGGACTCTGCCTACACTCTAGCTAGATCAGTAGTCCTAAGGTATCCTTGAAGAGGTACACAGAACGAAGCTAACATGGTTTTAGGAAGATAAATGAGGAGAAATTGGGACAGAATTTCTGTATGGCATTGCACCTTATCCAGGCAACACCTATTTCCTACTCTTTGCTACTTTGTAACCTCATTGATGTTAATGCACTAGAGCAATGGTGCTCAACTGAGGAGAAATCACCCCCATTCCCCCCACAATTGGCGATGCCTGGAGACAGTTTTGATTGTAATTACCAGGGGGTGGGGTGCTACTGGCATCTTGTAGGTAGAGGGCCCTGGATTTTGCTAAAATCCGTAAACAGACAGCCTCACCACAACAAAGAATGATTGTGTTCATAATGTCAATACTGCCCCAGCTGAGAAACCATAAATTAGAGGAGCCTATTCAAAGAATCTTCTGAAGATCTTACTTGAATTATAGGTCGGAAATCTCAGCTGAATTTAGATCCCACTTTTTTTTTTTGATGGAGGGTACTCCCCAAAGTGTAATCTCACCAGCCACACCATGGACCATGGGTAACTCAGAGAACACTTTTCTTTTTACCATACTGTGTTAGTGTGACTATAAACTCAGAAGGGCTCTTCTGGGCTCTGCTCAGTCAGGACTTGAGAGGGAACTGATCCTGTATTCTAATTTCACCGTGCAAAAGTGCATCAGAGTAGAAGATGAGCATTCTGTTTCTTCCTAATAATTCAGAATCTTCTCTGTCTCAGTCAGTCTCTGTATTTCAGTCTCTGTTTTCTGCTCCTCCTCCTCCTTTTTTGAAGGTATTTAAAACTTTTTTTTTTTATTATGGACTCTCTCTTTTCTTCTACCTCTTTGTCTTTCCCATCATTCTGACTTGTCCTCCTTTTTTTCTGCCTCTATTGTCTTTTCCATTTCCATCCTCTCTCTCTCTCTCTCTCTCTCTCTCTCTCTCTCTCTCTCTCTCTCTCTCTCTCTCTCTCTCTCTCATATTCTATCTCTCACCACTTAGATGTTTTCTTTTGTCTTCTGTGTTGATCTCTCTCTATGTGTATCTTTTCTCAGCTTTTGCTCTTTCTCCTTCCCTTTCTCATTCTTTCTCTCTGTGTCTTTTCTTGCCTTCTTCACTTTTTCTTTCATATATTCATAGATCTGAGGCATAAATCAAGGAGTTGTGCTTATTGAATACAAATTTAAGCTCTTATTTTATATTCTTCTTACTAAAAGAAAAACATAATTAATTTGCATTTCATTAAATTGTAAGATCGTTAAAATCTGTCATAAATTTCACTGTACCTCACTGCCTCCAGCATGAAACATGGTACCTTGTATGGGATATACATATGGACATATTAGCATATAAACATACATTGAATTTAATTGCATGTAGTTCTTAGTATACAAATTTCCAGTCCCTTTCTAATTTAGACACACACACACACACACACACACACACACACACACACACCCCATGTACACACACCCTGAGATGCTAAACAGGTGAAATAATGATAGAGCTGTTAGGCCCTATACAGATTCCATAAAATCACTATAGGCAGGGAACTTTTCGCTGCTTCAAGTTATAGCAGAGAAGATAGCTGACCATTATCTTACTTGTTGGGCCTCCACTGGCTACATATTTCTTAAGCTTGCCTCAGCTCTGATCTCAAATTGTGGGTGAATTTACAGGTTTAGCCTCCCAACACTCATTGTCCTCAAACAGATTCTGAGTGGTAACAAGTCTCCCAATTCTTATAATGTATTTAAAGCTTTGAAGTATATTTCACTTTCTCCATAAGTGGAAAGGCAAATAATGACTTGAAAAGTGATTTTCTGGCAGGTGTGACTTTCCTAGACTGTGATGCCTCTGAGGTGGGCAAGTTATCTAAATTGTACTGGGTATTGCCCTGGGGCTATACATGCGTTCATGCCTTGGGAGGTATTGACTCTTATTGGTTAAAATGCATTATGTTTATATTGGGTTATGCCTTGGCCATCAGTTAAAAATCAAATCATGTGGTACTCTAATTTTCATAATGCCATGCAAACCTCAGTGCCTAGAAAGCAGGTGATTTTTGAGATGGCTGCCAAGATGCCATGTGGAAAATATCCATGAAGGTGTGTGTTTCATCCAACCCTAGTTTCAACAGCACTAAAATGTGTTGTCAATCTCAGGCTGCTAGGTGGTTAAACTTACTAGGATTAGAAGATCTAAAAATAGGTGGGGGGAAAATGTCACATAGGGATGACCTTTTGAAAGAAACATTCCATGTCTGAGATCTAAAGTAACTGACAAAGTGCATGCGCCATAGGGGTCTGACAAGACAGCATTAAAAGGCATCCCTGCTGGATGAGGAATGGCTTCCTTTCTTCTTCTTCTTGTTTTCCTTTTTCATTGCTAATTGATGATTTTTCACTATTGTTTTAAAAGAAATCTTATGGCCAGAGAAATGGAAGGGCTGCTGTTCATGTACAGACAAACTCTGACAGCGGATATATTCAGAACACAGGGTACATCGCGGAGATAACAAGAACTGCTTTCTTTTAAATCTGTATCTCACCCAGAAAATGCATGTTATGAAAATATACAATCTATTTCTCACTACGATTCTCATTTAAAACTTTCCTTCAGACATTTTCCAGCCTGCACTACGTAAATGTTCCACATAATAAAGCTTCTCTTCTCTCTATCCTCCCTCCCTAACCCTCCTTTGGAACACTAATGGCAGCTTTTGTTCCACTTTAGATAATGAGCAGGATGAGGTGCCGGTTTCAAGAGGATTTGTGCTATCAGTTGACCAAAACATTGAAAGGGAATCTGGACTCGTTCCCTGTTTCCTATTAACCATTTCCTGGGAAGGGTACCACGTAGCCATTATCATATCTCAGAGAGATAGGAGCAGACGTGCCTGCTCAGTATATTTTAGGTGTATTAAATAATATTTCAAAGGAAGTGATTTGTTTCCCTGTAGAGGGATTAAAAAAATAAAGCAGCTTGTGTATTAGTATGGTTTATCAGTTCAGAATATTGGATCCTATTACCAAAATAGCGACAAGACAGACCGTTTGTGTGACAGGAACTAATATAGCACATGTACCTCTTGGAGCAGGCCAGACAGACTGAGCGGCCCTTGTTTCTCTTGTGGATTTTCTGTCCATCATCACTGAGAAATGAGCAAAAGTATCACTCCAAGATCTCTGACTACAACCTCAGTCAGTGTAAATAAAGGATGGAGAGAAGGGACTTACCTGACCCTTTTTGGGATGCTCAAAGTAGGTAATAAAAAGCCTGTCCTTCCCAGACTTTATTTCTCTATCAGCCTGCCAGTTACTCGTTTTCTTTATCATAGTCACATTTCACTTTATTTGGCATCTGCAGTAATTGTTTTATTTTAATCATTTTTTGAAAATTAAAAATACAGAAAAATACAAAGAAGAAAATCATCATTCGTATTCCCACCACCCAGTAACAACTTGCCATTTTGAAAGAAAAATTGCTAATTGCTTTTTTTTTCATAAACATAATTTAGGCTTACTGTAGAGAATTTAAGCAGTACAGAGAAATACAAAATAACTTCTTTTTTTAAGGAAAAAAGCCAATCCCACTATTTAGGAACAATCCTCTTTACTATAGGTGAACATTATTCCAGACGTAATCCAAGTAAATAAGAGAAAAATGCTTTTACAAATATTGGATTGTACTATAAAACATTAATTTTAAAAGAACAAAAGTAGATTAACATTAATTTTACTTTTACTTGAAATCAAGGAAGAAAAAGAGAAAAATTAAATTAAAGGAACTGTTGAACCTCAATTGAATTTGTCTTTAACAAAAGATATTCTTTAAAAATTTCTTCTAAGAAAAATAAAATCATTAAAATAATTAAGACTTTGACATCTTTTTTTTTAAACAATATGTTTAAAATTTTAAACAATTGAAGCCCTGCTGTGAAAGAGAAGAAGTTAGCTCTTTCAACACTTCTTCTCAGCTTTCCTACCATCATTTCCAGGTTCTTATTGCTTATAAAAATTGGTTTCAAATTTTCTAGAATTATAAAGTTTGTGTTTAGTTTTATATCCATATTTTCTTTGACAGTTTGGTTATTTTATGTCTATGTGGGACAGCTTTATGGATACAAAAATATTGTTTGTTTATTTCACCACTCTATCTCCATCACCTAGAATAGTGCCTGGAACATAGTAGGCATTCATATTTGTCCAATTGAATTTTATTTATCTCTGTAGTAGTTACTTAGTTGAATGAACACATAGCTATATTTTTAGAGAATGAGTTCAGTGTTCATTTCTATTTCTTTTAATATAGTGTCTCTATTTCTCAGGTGTGTATAGTAATTTAAATCTAAATTGTCTGGATTTCTTTTTCCAAAAAGCATATTTCTGGAATGTTTTCATAGTTAATAACAACTTCCAAGAATTTATACCTGAGTGGTATCTTGTGTGGGTATAATGTAGGTATAACAGGTCACAATTTCTGCCCTCAGGACTTGACAGACATCAATCCATTTTGCTCTGTTTTTAAATGTTGATGTGAAGTTTGAAGCCAGCCTGATTTCTTTCTTCTTTTGTAGGTGATATTCTTTTTTTCTGCCTTGACATGCATTTAAAAGCTTTCTTCATCTACCATGGTGTCTATATTAGTCTTTTAGGACATTAAACATATTAATTGTAGTTATTTTAAATTCCCTATCTGATATTTTCAGTATCAGTGCCATATCTGAATCTGGTGAAGCTGATTCTTTTGGCTCTTGGGAAATATTGTTTTGTCTTGCCTTTCATATGCCTTGTAATTATTTGTTGCTGGCAGCCATTTTGTAGAGGACAATAGAGATGGCGCTAAATAGTCCTTCTCCCTGGAAAGGGATACACCTTCCTTTCTCAAGGGCTTTAGAGTGGGTGTTTGACTTAATCTGGTCTGGAGTCGAGCTGGACTGGAGGATTGCCATTGCCTTGGTTGTTCTCAGTGTTCCATAGGCACCAAATACCTCTGGTGATACTGTGGTTAGGATGAAGGCTGACATGCCAGAGAGTTTCTCTCAGTGCTTACTCTGTCCTCAGCTGCAGGTCATTCCTTTGTGCTGCACCTCAGGGAGGGTCATCTGCATGCTTCTGGTACAGTGCTCCCTCATTACTAGTCTGCTGGTAATGGCGGTGAGAAGTTGCATTCTTTATTATTCTGAATAAGCTTCAATCATAAGCAGACATTGTGTCCCTGGGCGTCAGTGCCCTGGCCTTCATACTCCTACCTGAACTGTAGTTCTGAGTTTAGGATGCATTTATTTTCCTTCTCAAGAGGTTAAGGTTTTTTTTTTTTTTTTTGGTCTTCCCTTCACTTAGCTGCAATGGATTTTTACCAGTTCACTAAAAGTGACAGATTTTGTTACCCATCCCCTACCAATTAAATCATTTGTTCCATAGAGATAATGGGTGGGAGTATCCCAGTAGAGATCTGCTTCGCTCACCCCATAGGGGCTGCTAGTACCCCTCCTGTGCCCCTCCCCCCCACACACCATGAAGGACATCTCCTCAGGACTCTCAACAGGTGGGGCCCATGGAGTCAGAAAGAGAATACAAACTCTTGTATCTTCAGCCTCATGGGCTCTGACACTCACTTACTTAGAAGCCCATATTTATTTCCCCAATTTGGTAACTATTTTAGCTGAATTCTTGTTGGTGTTGAGTTGGGTCTGCCTCAGACAAGCAAATACTCACATGCTGTCTATTCCTGCAGGCTCCTGTCTCTTTTCAACTATGCATCATCTTTCCCTACTTCTTCCAGCAGAAAGCAGAAGTCAATCTTGATAGCAAAAATTAATATTATTTTTTTTTATTCTTAAAGTTCAATTCCTGAATACAAGATGTCTTGCTGTGACCATTTTATGTCAACTATTTCAGTATACTCTTTAAGTCTGCAGTCTTTCCTCTTTTTTTTTTTCCTCAAGGAAATTTTCTTGAACTACATTATTGAGTAAAGGCTTTTATTATTCATTTCATGAATGGTTCCTTTACTACAGGGACAGCAAATATCATTATAGGGAAACATCTTTGTCTTTTTTAATCATTCACTTCTCTCTAATTTCTTGAAACTCATTTTCTTTAAGTTTGATGATAACAGTATTTCCTCTATCTGAGTTCTTCAATTTCTAAGCCTCTCTATTCTGCTGCTTTCTTTGCTGTGATCAAACTTATTTGTCAGTTATGTAGAGATGGTCTTTGTCTACAATTTTTTCCCCTAAGTTGTAAGTCACTGCTTTGTATTTTTTTCTTTCATTTTGTTATCTATCTTTGAATTTTTTTTTTACTGAACCCATGTGTGTTGTAAGTTTTTATATAACATGGAGCAAATATGAGAACTTCCACTCTTTTTCATAAGATTTATTTTTGTTTTCGTTAAGTTTCTTTGTCTTCTGTGTGGTACATTTCTTTCTCTCTTGTTTTAATGCAATGTACTTTTTCCGTATGTTGTCATGCTCCATTTAGAATCCAGAAACCACATATACCTACTTGCCTAGTAAGCATAAACCACTTGTGTATTGTACAGACATTAAAACTTTCCCTGAACTAAACTCATCAACTTCCTCCATTCCACAATGACCAATATTATATTCTTTCTATATAGCATATATATTGATTAAGAGCACTACCCTTTATTTACTTTCCCAAGGCTGAAACCTAGGAGTCATCCATGAGTATTTCCTTTTCTTTATCCCCAAGTGGCTTTTGTTGTTATTTAGGCAAGAGATGTTGGGGTCTGGTCTTAGGCAGCCGTAGTCTGGATGTACAAGAAAATTTAAGTTTGAAAAGGATCTGTGACTTACTTGTTGCATGATCTTGCTCAGATCATTTAGATGTGTTGAGTTTTATTTTCCTCATTTTAAAATGGGGGTAATCTTAGCCCTTATCTTGTGTAATGGTGAAGTTTAAATTAAGTAATAACTCTGGGTTTTTCATAGTGTCCTTTTTGTAGAGATCAAGAACTAGTAAACAGCCTCATACAGGATAGTTATAATAATAATAATCCACTTGAAATGTATAATAATTGTTATTATATATTTCAAGTGGATTAATATGCCAAAAGTCACATAGCTAATAAGTGGCAAACATGGACTTTGAAACCAGGCCACCTAAGTTCCAACATTAAACTTTTGTTTGTGATCATGCCAACCTCTTCCACAGGTAGACTTGAGGGAGCAGCAGGCCAGAGGGCAGGGGAGTGCCAATTCAGCAATGAGTCAGTGTCCATCTGGATTGGATGTACAGAGCTTTTTACTTTGTCACAAAGCAAGGGAGGATTCTATCACTTGGACTTTAGACTTTTTTCTGGTCAAGATAGCTGAGCTTTTATTTGCATTTTGAGTTCTCCTGCTTCCATGCTATTCACTGTATAAAAGTTTGCTCAAAACTCATCCCTGTCACCTTCACCTAGATTGATAAATCAGGGAAGCCAGGGCTTGTGGTCATCAATTTTATTTGTCCCACCTGGATTAGGGGACAGAGCATCAAATGCACAGTGATTTCATGCCCAGGAAGCCTCAAGAATCATAGATCAGTTGGCAGACAGACTGTGAGACATGCAATGTTTATGATGATCTGCGTTGTACAATCATACGAGACAGATTGCTTATATAATGCTCATCCGCGTGGAGTCATCTGGGGGAGCATCTGCTGAATTTCGTTTGCCAGCTTGAGGAAAAGATATTGCCAAAAGGTTGGCAAAGGCCTTTATGTTCTTATTGTATGAAGCAAATTTATTCGTTTTACTGTGACTCCTGGAGTGAAAGTGAAGCAGCACCTCTCTCTAGAAGTAACCACGGGGCCACACCCACCATTCTACACTCCACAGATCATGTGCCATATGCCACAAATTCCTCAAGGGGTTCGAAGCAGAGAGCTTTATACTAATGGAGTCATTTTCTTTAAAGCAAAAACACAGCTGGAGAATATTCTTCTTAAGCAATAAGAGCATCAAAGTGTGCACATTACGTATACACCTTAGGACATGAGTCTACAGATGTGGTACTTGCAGGGATTTTTAGGGGACCACACAAATCTATCAATAAAAGGAGTAAGAGCTATGCTAGCTTTTTCCTGCTCATCTTTCACATAAATTACATATATACAAAATAAATTATTCATTATGAAAGTGTATCTCTGAAAATGTATTTTTAAAGAACCTTATCAAAACATAAACTCTCAAGCTCAGATGGAACCACCGCTCATTATAAATTGCTAAAGTATGGCTTCTATTTCATCCATATGATTTGGAGAAAATTTCCGAACTCCTTATGGTTTCAGCACAGCATAGAAAATAAACATTCTTCTGTGTCTGGCTGTCTCTACCTTGAAAGTCTCTCACATTGTTTACTCAGCTTGGAACAAGACGAGGTCTGAAATTAGGAATCTCATTTTTTGCTTCTGTGTCAATAATTTCCCTATTTGGGAAGCACCATGCACTAGCCAAATACTCTTTAATCCAAGTGATAAGTACGAGTAGTGACAAAGGTATTTTTCATGGGACAGTAAGTAACTTTTGTTCATTTATTTCTATCAGTGAACTGCAGCAACATATTTAGCCACTGACCTATTTCTAGCCTCACAATAGATGTTTTGATCAGATCAATTCCAATTGATCCTCTATTTTCATCTTAATTTAAGTGGTATTTTTGTTTTGTTTTGTTTTGTTTTCCTTTTCTTTACCTAATGGACATTTCAAAGCTCACTGAGATGATCTCCTTTAATAACCATTTTTGGGTTCGTTCCCAGGCCAGGGAATATATCTTTGAGTTTCTCAAAGCCTTCAATATACCTCATTCTTCTTTATATCAAAATTTAGAGGAATCTTGTTTTTCCTCTGGCCCTTATTTCTTTAAGAGAGAAAATAAATTTTTCCATTCTCTTTCCTGTAGCTAGTGATGTCTTTTATCACATTTTGATTGTGAAATCCACAGTCAAAAATCTTATTTTCCCTAATATTACAACTCAATTTAGAAACTTCTTGGTCATAGATAAATTATGCAAATGTTTCTTCCTGACTTATCATTATGTTATAACTCTCTTGTTATAAACCAATTGCTCATGGAATAATCTTAGTCTGAATTGCTCTACCAGTGTTGTGATTGTATTCATCTTTCTTATTACAGGTATCTAAACATAATACAACATGATGTTTTGTCATAGTTTCATCTCTCTTGTAAAAAGCTGAGGTCTCATAGACTCTGACTTCATTTCTGAGAGTTTTATAGAAAGATATGCTATTTTGCATAATAATACTGTATGAAGTTCTCTTCTTACCATATATAATCACATTTGAATTGATTAATATTTAATTAATTATGTTTAGAAGTGAAGAACTTTAAAATTGGCATATATGTATATAGAAGATTGGCATATGGATTATATTGAGTGAAAGATTTAGAGACACATTTAGAGTCACAAGAGGCTAATTAAATGACTGAAAATACCAGTTACTCCATCTCCATCAAAACATAAATGCTTTTGGGCAACTTGGAAATGTAGAGAATTTTATTGTCAATGTGAAAAGGTCAGCAGATGCTCAGCAAATAATTTAATATTTTAAAGAGTTGTAACCTTCTGGTCAATTTTTAGAAAAATGTTAAATTGTAGGCTATTTGGTAGCAATTAGTAAATTATATCTTAAAGCTTATTTAATGATAACTGAATAGTTAGTCTAAAAGCATAAAATTGCCACTAATATAAAGGTTTCACCTTTTCCCTCCATGCTCCTAGATCACCATTTGCATGATCTATTACGCAAATGTACTTATTTGCTAATGTATTTGGAAGTGCTATGGATAAGGTGCTTAAAAAATAGTTGCTGAATTTATGTATATATATACCATAAGCTTTTAGTTTTAGTTGGATTTCTTTCAGAAATCCAAAACTAATACCCACTGGGAAACAGAGCTGTCTAGTTGTAGGGTGTTCATTCAGGGTGGTTTGATCTAGGAAGTCATTAAAAGCTTTCTTCATTTCCACTACATTAAATTCTGGTTCAGATAGATTACAATTTATCTTCCTCATTGTTTTAGGTAGCTATGATTTCACCTAGAATGAAAATTGATTTATAAGCAACTGCAGAAGAAGTTGAGGCTTTGAAGATTAGAGGAATTAACAGTCAATTGATATAAAAAGTCATCATGACCCTTCATTATAAAGAATACCATTTTAAAGGAATGCCATATGGTTGTGTTGCAAATGCGTATACCAACTAAAAACAAACAAAAACAAACAAACAAACAAATCAGATGACATCACCAGGCAGAATCAGTGTAATTAGGATTGGGGATGAACCTGAAACCTGTAGGGAGGGAAGCTGATGTTCCTGATGTTACCCATATCTTCTTTAAAATTGGGTTTTTCTTCACCAAACATTCTTCCCATCACTCCTCCATTCATGCCAAAATTAGCAGTTAAGAGATTATTGTTTTCTCCACTCTCTAAGCAAAAATGAGCAGTAAAGATGTTATTTTCACAGAAATTCAGGCTTAAAACGGACTTTTTTTTTCCACAATGCCCACTCAGAATAACCCCTTGGACATCTGAGGAAAGGCAAGGAATGAATATGTTGACAGATTACTCTGGAAAACCCTTGTTAAGTATCTATTCACTCTGCGCAAGTCATTGGATAATGACTGTGATAAGCTAAATAAATAAATAAATGATAGTTCCTTCTTTTAAGAGGCTCATAATCTATTAATTTTGTTCCGTAAGCCTACTTGTATGAGCACCTTTTATATGGATAGCGATGTACAGGCATCAGGCCAGAAAATGGTGAGGTCTAAATGAGTAATCCTGTCGAAACATTCTGTAAGACTTCATAAGCACGATGGGCTCAAATGATGACAGAAGACATCACAGAGCTGTAATTGGTAATTGGTCCAATGAGGTGTCATTTGCTGGTTTTCTTCGGACAGGGGTTGAAAAACACTAGTCCATGGGCCAAATTTGGCCTACTCCCTATTTTTTGTAAATGCTGTTTTATTGGAACAAAACCACATTTATTTATTTATGTTTGTTTATGGCTCCTTTCGCACTACAAGGGCAGAGTTGCATTTGTATATGGATCAGTTGCATTGTATATGCATATGTATATGTATATATGTAACCCAGCTGTTCTCTACTCTTTCTCTCAAGTAACATCTTTGCTTCTATGTGTCAGTTTCAGTCTTTGAAACTAATTCTATAAAAAAATGTAACAAACCATGAGCTGCCAGCTTCTCTTGGGCCCAGATCCTTACAAGGTCTCATCCGAAGAGGAAAGAATCAATTTGGGAGAATTTCGTACAAGAAAATTCTGTTCGGCTCAACGTGATTCACATGTGTGTGCCCCCAAATAAACACCTCAACTGTATCCCCTAACTAGTGGAGAGGTGGTACCTTCTTTGTCCCAGCTTTAATCATGTGTTCACTCCTCCAACTAATCACTGTTGCTAGAAAAATAAATGATTGGCTCAACTTGGATCAGGAATTCTCCTTTACGTCTGTCGTTGGCAGACCTACATATCAATAGAAGAACTACAATTCAAAATCCTTTTTATAGTAAGGGAGAAAAACAGGTGGTGGATAATACAGCCTGGTCTGTTGAGGGAATTGTTGTGAACTGGCCACCACTGCGATCTGTGACTTATAATATAGATTACTGGTCATTAGCATGTACCTATCTGGCTGGACTGATTCATTGTGGTGATTTTTATACTAGTTGGTTGTGGTATTTGTCATAATTTGTTGAACCTGTGTGTTAAATACTTTAAATATTAACTACCTTTACAAAAGGGTAATCTTAGAAATAAGCTGTCATCTTATACCCTAAGATAGGACTGAAAGAAAAAAGAATGACTACTGAGACAGAACTGTAAATTTGTAGTGAAAATAAAATGAGAAGCCCTCACTAGATTGGACTAAGATTAAATGGACTGGCAAGTCAATTTTATTTTAAAGATAAATTGTGCCACTGTAAATGAATACAGGACCAGTACTTGGCAGTCAACTGCTTTAAGTACTTTACACATTGTATTTCTTTAAAACTCACCAGAACCTTTGAGGTAGCTATTATTATTATTGTATAGACGGAGGAACTGAGGTTTAGAAAACTTTGTGTCAGATTGCTAAGACTTGATGGTGGCAGAATAAACCCGAAATTTACTGCTGTGTTTTTTTGCCTTTTCTAAAACCAGAAGGAAAATGAGTTGATTATATTCCATTTTCTTTCTTCCTCTAACTCTTTTCATTTGTAAAAATAAGCTTTTTTTTTTTTTTTTTGAGAGGCAACAAGCATTTATTTGAGATCAGAGAATTACAATCTGGGGGCACAGATTCAGGCAGAAACCTAAATTGTGTCCCAATTTCAGAGTGAAGGCAAGGGGTTTTTGCGAGAAAAAGGAAGGGATATAATTACATAAATAAAAGGAATGAATTTCCTTTGGTGCTAACAAGCTGAGTTACCCTTTAGCTATACATGAATGTTAACTGATTCTAAAGAATGTCCAAAATCATCAGTGCTTGTGGTCAGGATGTCTGCTTTCCTGTTAAGTTTAAAATAAGCTTTTCATTTTGAGATACTTTTAGATACATAGAAAAGATTCAAAGATAATGTTCTCTTCCTATGTTCCTATGTTCTCTTCACTCCGTTTCCCCTAAGTTAATATCTTATAAAAGCATGGTACTTTTGTTAAAACAAAGATATTAGCGTTGTTACATTATTAACTAAACTACAGACTTTATTTGGATTTTACAATTTTTCCACTAATATTCTTTTTCTCTTCCATTTTGTTCCTCTTCATTTTTTACCTTTCTTCCTTCCTTTCTCTCTCTCTCTCTCTCTCTCTCTCTCTGTCTCTCTCTCTCATTTATTTTCCTCCAACTTTCCCATCCTCTGATCATATCTTCTTTTTCCTTTTCCAATTTTTCTTTCCTTTCCTCTACCCATTGTTTCATTTTATCTGATTATTCCTGCCAAATTGATAATTTAAGAAAGGAAATATTTTGAAGGGAATTGAACTAGCTTGAGAAGTTGCACAGAGGCCTGACAAAGAGTTGTTTAACATGAAGTTGTTATTATAACTGGTGTTTTATTGCAATAAACTGAGTATCAAACTTGTATCAATTCAACTCTCTTTAGAATCATGACCTAAAACAATATCTTTATTCTTGCAGTCTCAGGTTGAAATCCTTCGTAATAAAATAAAATGTAAAAAAAAAAAAAAAAAAAGAATTTAGAAACCAACTTTTCTAATGTTATGGGATTTTAAATTTAAGATTGTCATTGTATTCTGTAACTTTGAATATATTAGTGCTTCTGGTTACATAGATCAGTTGTTGAACTAGAGTATATTTCTTTTGGTAATTTGCTCTAAAGATGAATTGGAATGCTACAGTGTCAAGATACAATCTGAAGGTCAAGGCAATAAGCATGAGACTCAGACTCTGACAGTAAAGTGAAGGCAAGAAACTCAGCATATGCCTCAGTAGACTTGACACAAAAGACATTGCATGTGATCAGCCTGAAGATAAAACACAATTTTTACTGGCAATTTTTTTGAATTTTTCAAAATAGAAGAAGGTGTCTTAAAGTGAAAGTGATTGTGGAATGATGGTAAAGAATAGAGAAAAAAAAATGTGCGGAGGACGCTATCTTCTAGAACCAAGTCTCAGTTACAGATAAAAATGAATACTAGAGAAGTTAAGGACAAGTGGGTGGAGAAAAGGAAAACGATACTGGATGTTACAGAGACTGAAGAGTCATTTCATTTTATTTTGTTATAATTTATGTGAAAGCAGAAGGAAGAAAAGAGATCCTGAAAACATTAAAAAGCATCACCAAATGAGGAAGAATTTTAAAGCAATGTTCTTTTCCCTTAAAGGCAGTGGGAAAATCACAGGAAACTTGTTTAAGGTGACACACATAAGTGATGATGCGGTTCCCGGTGAGTCTCGAGGGACACGCTGTTCTGTAATTACATTGGCACCCTTCACAACGTTGCTTTCTTGCTTGCTCACAGTCTGAATCTTTTAATTCGGCTAGCTTATAAGTGGATCTAAAAAAACTCACACACATTAGAAACTTGGCCATCCTGTGAGTCCTGCAATTTAATATGCATGAAAATTAGCCCTATCTTTTGCTTATTTTGTTTTCCAAGACACTGATTTTCCTTTGTTTAAACTGATGGCACTCACAAATTGCTCTACCACAGATTCTGTCAAGTGTATTAATTTTATTAATGGGTTTCTGAGACTGTGGAAGCTGCTGGTCCTGGGAGGTACTGCTCGTGCACCCTTCGCTTGGTGTGGTATATCTCGAGCAATATTGGTGTACAGCAGGTAGAGAACTTTATTATTTTTTTGTATTCATTTTTGTTTTTACCAATATAGTACATTAAAAAATTTTTTAAAAAAAATCTAATGGTATTTCACAGCAGATCCTGTTCCAGCCCTTTACACGTGCAATTTCTACACCCCAGAGACAACTTCTCTTGTATCTTTTAGCTATAGAGAACTTTTTAATACACAAAGTGAGAGGTGGGTAACAACAGATGCCTGAGGGAGAGAAAAGAAAGAACCTCTCAGGTAGACTGACTACTTACTGTATAGAATCAAAAAGCGAGCAACACTCTGAGGGGAAAAAAAAAAGTGAAAGTAATTCATATGGCTACACCTTACTTTAATTGCTCTCTTTTTATGCAAGGGGAGGCTATAGAAGAACACAAGACTTCTAGGAAGTGAGAAAAGGTTTTCCATCTGATCTAGATGTTGTTTAATGTAAATTGTCAGAGGTACCACTTGGGAAGGACAATGTGTGGTATCTGTTGGCAGCTTCACTAAAGGGGAAAAACAGCTGCGTGTGGCCAGTCAGGCTTGCAGCTTTTATTCTCATTAACCCTGAACATTGTGCTGGTAATCTTTCACATTCATTGGCCCAATCTCCAGGGGGAAATGACATGCTTAAGGCTAGGGAATCAAGACATAGGTAGAAGGAATTGACCCTAGGAGCTCACTTAAGCTGTCTTAGAGCAAATTTCACATTGGAAATTATAAAAACATCCGTAGCTACATATCAGTAACCAGTTGTTGGACAATAAGAAACATGCCTGCTCTTTGTCCCTACTTCCCGGAACAAGGCTTCTAAAACCCTTATAGATCCCTGAGTGATAAGAGCGTATTTTGTTATTCACGAGGAGCCTCTTTTGATCAAACTGAGTTTATACTAATAAGGTGACTTAGGGTGGGGCCCCTAGATAGCTTTAGGATTGGGCTCGTCACCTGAAACAGGAGAGATTATAAGGCTCAAACTTTTAGCCCCATCAACTGACCTCTGGGAACAGGCGGGGGCAGCTGGAGACTGAACTCTATAAAAAGTCTTGAACAACCAAATTTGATGAGCTTCTAGGTTGGTGAACATAATGCAGGTGCTGGTGGGTGGCATGCCTGGAGGGAGCGTGGGAGCTTTGCACACTTGTATTTCCCTATCCCCATGTATTTCCCTATGCATCTCTTCTATTTGGCTGTTCCTGAGTTGTATCGTTTACAATAAACCTAAGTGCCTTCCTGATTTCAGAGAGCCATTCTAGCAAATCATCAAACCTTAGGAGGGGCTCATGGGAACCCCAATTTATAGCGGGTTGATCAGCAGTACATATGACAACCTGGGACTTGCAACTGGTGGTCTGAAGTGGGGGCAGACTTATGAGGCTCATGGGACTGAGCCCTTCACCTATAGAGTATGTGCCACCTCCTTGTAGTTCGTATTGGAATTGAACTAAAGAACACCCTGTCGGTATCCAGAGAATCAGAAGCATTGGTTGAAAACACTCCAGACCATTTTTTTTCCCAAATATTTACCACAGGCCAGACTGCAGGATACCAGGACCGTGCTACTCAGACCAGCAATGTCATTCTCCTCTAGGAGCTGGATGGAAATGCAGAATCCCTGGCTCCACCCCAGACTTACTGCTTGAAATTCAGCCCTTTACCTAGATCCGCAGGTGATTCATTCGCACGTTAAAATTTGAGAATCACTGTAGGAGAAACTTTACAAAATTCATCTTAAGATTTATTACCCAATTTAAGAGCACGCATTTATCTCTAGTATGAAGGCTAAGCAGGTATGTCTCTTGGAGATTCCAAAGTAAAATGGAATGCACTTGTGAGACGCACAGATTTTTGGTCTGTATCCTCATTATGCAGAAAATCATGAGCTGTTAAATTTGAGACTGCTCACTCAGTAGTCGAATCCAGTACTTAGTGTAATATTCAGAAGCAAGGTGTAAGCTGCTCTATTCTCTTGCTTTCATATTTTTCAGGGAAAATTTCACATTTACAGGGAAAATTATGGACAAACAATGAGCTATGGATGGAATCACAGAAGGAGAGATGGAAGGGAAGGCAGCTGAAATGGGAGGGGAACAGAGGAGACATTATTCTGTTTTGGAGACAGTAAACAGAGTATGTACAATCTGAGCCTGCGCATATATTTTAATACTAACTGGCAGAGCTATTGTCCCCTTTAGTGATAGCATGAGTCACACTGCCACTTTCATAGCAACTACTGAGAGTGAATGAGTGGGTGGGAGGCAGGAGATGCTCTTACAGAGTAAAGAATTTGTGGATTTCTTTTGTTTAATTTCTGTCCTCACTGCAGACCAGAATGGTAAAGTGAATCTATTCGCCATCCAAGTGGAACGTCTTTGGTTTTGTAAGAATCAGAGTTCTTACAGCTCTTAGTAGGTTTTGAGGTAAATATTCTCTACTACCTCCTCAAAGATCTTCTGTTTCTATAGATTTAGTTTTTTGTCCCCTCAAAGTCTCTTGTGTCACTTCTTTCTAAATAATAAGAAGCCATTTACATCCATAAGCAGAAGGCAGTAGCAAAACCTCACTCATCTTCGCGTACAAACGCTGGGGCAGGTGGTGGGAGAACATTTTATGAAAAGAAGACAAGATGAAATTAGAAATCAAATGAGGTGAAGAGACAAGTAATGAAAAGGGGCAGGGAAATTTAGTTATAACTAGCTGAGATAAAAAAGGCTACAAAAATTACTATGTGTTTGCCATATTAATATTCTGTATCTGAATATATGAAGATTTGCATGCTTCCCTACTTGCTTCTATACCCAAGAATTAGCAGCACACAGAGTAATCCTAAATGGTAGCAGGGATAAAAGAATGTTCGTTTTGTTCTAGGTCTTCCTCGCCACCTTCTTCTTCTGAAGAAGGTGAGAACATCACTACAAAGTGATGGCAGGCTTACCACACACTTTTGTTCGGACTGTGCTCAGGCCTGTAATTTGGACCTGTTTCATTCTGCCATTAGAGAATGTGCAAAAACAGGACCAAAATAAGAGAGAATTTGACTAGTCAGCAAATCATGATAAGCTCACATTTATGAAATTAAATCATTTTCTGCATCCCAGCTGCCCTGATAGAGTGTCATAAATTTGGATTATATGTCAATTATCCAAATTTACCTCTCTATACTTTCTCCTTTGAATATAAATGGGCATTTTAATTTAAAGCTTTCTTATGCACAAAACTTCCCATCAGAACTATGTTTTAACTACCTGGCTATTTCATATTGCCAAGCATCTCTTTCCAAGGTCTTCTGTTTCACTACAGCACTGAAAATGAAGTGGGACGTATGGTTCTGTTTAATCAAATTTCATGCTCCAGTGCTTCCATCTTATGGCCTCTCTGCTAATTGATCAAGTTTTCAATTAGCCTTCCATCTTTGCTTTAATTCTTTAAGGTTTTTATTCCATTAGATGATTTCATGAGACCTGAGCTGCTCTAACCCCTGCTAGGCACCCCCTTTTCTGCCCAATGTGGAGTTGTTTGCATTGAAGAAAAACCTCTCTTCTTCTCTCTGACTTCATCCCATTTCTCACAGTTAAATATCTCCTTAGATTGGCTTTGTCTCCTACATTTGGCATCTTTAAATTTTTGATTTATTCACTTGTGAGGGGACTAGCTTACTTCGTGTGTTATCAGGGATTTCAAAAAAAATGCCTCGTTGTCTTTTCAGCTGTCTTGTTCAGTAACAATTAAACAAATTGGAAGTATAGTCTCCTAAGCAGCAGCTGAAAAATGACTGCAGTTAATAACTGGCAGGCATGTGACAATCCCTTTTATGGTGAGGCCTCTCTAATGAGCTGTAACACACACTACTTGATTACCAAACTCATCTATTGTTCTTACAGATCAGTGCAGGTGCTAACACAACACATAGAGGTAGCACTGCATCTCTTGGGTTATACTGGTTACTCATTTTTATACTTGATAAGGAAAGTTTCATCCCCAACGCTGCCCTGAAATTCATTAATGGGTGGTGTATTAAAATATACTAGTTATTAAAATCAATATAGTGTCTAAAACCTAGGAAAATATGCTGACAGGATCAATGTAAATGCGCTTTGTCTAGTAGGGTTTTTCTCATTGAAAAATAATTCTTAATTTCAAAATGTGGAGTTTTAACTTTTAAGTCTGATACTTTCAACTCTGTGGGAGAATTACAGACAACACAATTTCACAGAAGCCTTTGCAAAGCATGATGGGCTGTATTAAGGTTTACTATTGAGAGGTTTTACAATATGAAATTCTCACTTTCTGGAAATCTTCAATTAAAGTCTGAAAGTCCATAAAATATATATATTTTTTGCTTTGTGCTCGCAATGCACAGAGCAGGCCTACTTTCTGACCTCGCTTACCTGCCTCTTAGCGGAACTCTGCATGGATGGGGCTGGGGGCCCTTGACACTTGCTCTGAGGTTGCGGCTCACCCTGTAAGCAGTGGTTTGGGGAGCACCTCATATTTTGCTTCAACAAATGTGTTTTAAAGATTTTAGAACCCAGTGATATTTTTAACAATTTAAAAAATATTCTTATAGCTTCTTCTATTTCCATTCACTGCTTGATAACGATTAGGCTTATTGCATGGATCAAAATGCCAAAGAGCAGTTTTTAAAGATGGGTTTGACTAGAGTTTACAGGGTAGCATGGCCTTTGAAAACTGGAAAGCTAAGAACTTCAACCTGTGAAATAATTTGTAACCACATTTGAGATTGCTGAATCAAAAAACCTCAACCCCTAGCCAATGTGCATGTAAGGATATTTCTGGAAAAGGGTGCAGAAATGTAATTAGGGAGGCAGTTGTGTAACCTACTCAAAAGTCCCCTATGTTTTAGGTAGAAAAGCCCTTATTAAATTTTGTTTTTTTAAAACTTTACTGAGCATTTTTGCCAAGAGCATAACTGCCTGTTTTACATGGATAGTCTAGTTTCTCCAGATAGAAAGCTCCTCAACTCTCCTAGTGGTTGCTTGTCTTAACAAAAATCATTTTGTTTTAAAAAATTTATGATGTGTTGTGGATGATCAAATTGAACAATACTATATCATAAACTCAAAACCAATTTTGTCTAAGCATGCACACTATCACTTAAAAAGACATTTTCCCCTACATTTTATTGTTTTTAAGGCAGGGGCTTCTACTTGAGGGTGTAGAAGTATCGCCTGGGGAGACACCCCTGCAGATTCAGATTCAGATCCAATTGATCTGGGATAGATTCAGGAGCCTGGTAGGTGACCCTCCCTCCATCCCCACCTCTCCCATATCATTTTGATGCAGCTAAATCTTAGGAAGATCCTCAGAGCACACTGGTTTTAACAGATTAATAGTACAGCTTCTTATAAAGACCTTGTACTTTACCTGTATGCTGGAAGGTGTCAGAACCTCAAATGTTTTAGTTGATCTTTTTTTGTCCATTTTTATGGACAAAAAACTATTAAATATCACCTCTCCGTTACATCATAGTTCAATTTAGTATTTGTTTAAAACAATCTAGAAAGGCAGTCTGACCTGCACATTTTCATTTGAAAAATTTCTTAAGACAGCCATCTTTTCTAGTTTTCACTTAAGTGAACCTATTTTGAGGAGTTAAATGGTCTGTTTTCTGGTGATTTTTTTTTTGGAGTGATACCTATTAGATAAAAAGTTTTAGGGGTTGGAGTGAATTTACTTTTTTGTTATTGAATCTCATTAAAGGAGAAAATAACCCCTAGGACTGTAATTGTAATTTTGCGTTTCTATCGTCTAGGGCAGGGGTGTCCTAACTGTAGCCCGCAGGCCAACTGCAGCCTGGGATCCATTGTTAATTGGCCCACAGCAAATTCCAAAAATATATTTAGTTTACTTAAATAAACCAGGTGAGGCAATACGTACTTCACCTCGAGTGAGTGGCCCGGCTGTTTGTGTATTTTACCGCATATGGCCCTTGGTGAAGAACGTTGAAAAAAGTTTGGACACCCCTGCTCTAGGGCATGCTCTTTTCCTTACATGCTTCATTTGAAGTAAAGCGACAAAGTTGGAGATCAGTTGTGTTAAGTCTGCATTTGTCACATGGTCCCCATACTTGCTACTAATTTCATTATCTCTCAGTGAGGTAGCATTTATGTCTTTCAGTGTCTGTTGTGGGCAAACTTGGATCGTTGGAAGTTCAAGTCGATTAACTCAAGGGCAGAGATAAGAGTGGTGGATGATAGATGGTTCTGACTGGTGTCCACAGACAATGCTGAGTTGCATTTAGTAATAGAGAGTTGGGAATTTCAGGTTCTTATTTGTCATAAAATTGCCGACTCTGAACGTGAAATGCATTTATGTTATTGTCCAATGTTTCTCTACTGATATGCAGGCCAACCTCACAGAAGAGTATGTTAGAATAAGTCCAAATTGCTCTGTGCATTCAAGCACATGGCCATTTATAGTCTGTATCTGTTTGAAGAGTGCGCATACAAGCTTCCCTACAATACTTTTTGGGGTGGGACTGCCCTTTGAAGAACTTTTCCTTCAAAATAGTCTTACTGGTTAATTATGTTCTTTTAAGGAGATTTTAGATCTGGGATGCAGGACACTTCAAGGGAGAGGCTGATGAGAAATCCTTCATGCGTCCCTTTTCTCCCAATGCTAGGACAGCCAAACCGGCCTTTCTAATTCTAGCTCGAGGTGTAGTAACAGGAATTTCTAAATCCTAGACTGGAGTTTATCTTCACAGTGGAAACTGGGTGAGGTATGAATTTGAAAAGACATAGAAGCTTATTTTCTTAAGCTCCACCCCAAAGAAGATATGCTCAAACTTTCACTTCCTTCTGAGCTGTTTCAATTCTTTGTACTTTTGCAAGAAAGGAAACTGTATGTATTGCTAGGAAGAGTGAGATTAGGGGAGAAAGGGAATGAAAATATTGGAGATCAGCAGATCCTGAGCATGGGGCCTTCTGCCTTTTCTAAGGATGGTGGTTTATTTCTTCCAATAATTTCCAGCTTGGAGTGATTTGGGAGAAAGGTATTGGTAAATATTAATAATAACATTAATCAGAAGGGGCTTTTCATTCAGCAGTTTGGGAAAGAGTAAAGAGATTAAAAGCTATGTCATCCTACATTCCCATACACAAGATCAAGTCCTAAAATGCAGAGGAATTAACAGTGGACTTGGAATAAGAAGTGAAGCCAAAGCTGGCTGTGTGGGAACAGAGTGTCCCAGGGCTGGTCAACTTACTTCTGCAAGCCTCCCTTTCTTATCTGTATGAAGGTACAAGCATCAACTTTCAGGATTCTTAGCCTTACCATTCTACGATTTTAAATTGAGACCCATTATGTTTCTTCTAATTCTAGAGTTGATAGATGTTTCTTCAAAATAGATACTTGCTTGCATGTTTTTTTCTGAAGACTGAGGAACCATCCCTAAAGCCAGATATATGTATAAGCTTCAGGTGGTTTGTGAAGCCAGGAGATTTAATGGATATGTGCTTATATGTCTTTTCTGGGACATCACAAGATTTTTTTTTTTTTCTTTCTAAATCAGATTCCCATAGGAGTTTATAAACTCAACTAACTGCCCTAAGGAAGGATAGTATAAGAGGAACCGCAGGTCCTGAGAAACTTGCAGATAAGGCTGGAGGGAGCTGTAGGAGTTGCATGCTTCCTACCTCCTTTCTAGGAAATGCCAGTATTTAAAATAAGGAGATATTATTATTTTAATGGAATTTGAAAAAGAGATTGTGCTAAAAAATAAAAAATACTGTTCAAACAAAACAAACAAAAATAAAACTAATTTCCCAATGATGATGGGTTATATCAATGGGACACAAGCCAACTGAAAGAGCTCGCAATTAGAAACATTAGAACAACAAAGTTAAACGAAGTGCTATTGGATTATAACACAAAGTATGAAATAAATATCCACAAGTGCCATACTGACTAAATAAATGGTTGAATAAATAACGAAATTGGGGGAGAATAGATAAATCTCCCGTGCAGAAGAATTCCAAACAATTTATGTAGATACTTCGCTCTTGAAGAGGTAGAGAATATCTCACCATTCCTTAAGAGTAGACTATATGTAGTGACTTTCTTCCAGGGTGCAGTAATATGGAAAGGTTGGAGAAAATGTGACTTTACAGCGGAGAAACCTGACAAATACTATCTCAAGTCAGATAATCAAGGTGAATCTTAACAGTGATAAGTCATATGAATAGTATGTACCCTTGATATTATGTGATGTGAATATCAATTTACATCTATGATCTTCCTCCCAAACACACATTATCCTTGAAAAACAACAGACCAATCCCAATGAGGGCCATTCTACGAAACACCTCACTAGTAATCTTCAAAAGTATTAAGATCATAAAAATTATGGAAAGTCGGAGAAATGGTCATAGCCAAGAGAAGCCTAAGGAGATATGACTACTAAATGTAATGAGGCATCTTGGAAGAGAAAGAGGATACTAGGGAAAAACTCAGGTATTCTGAATTAAGTATGGACATCACTTTTAAAAAATGTGAAGTTTTTGTATGTGTATGTGAACGCATCCTTACGATTATAATGAAATTTATTGGGAACATGATATTGCATGATCATTAAGAGCAGACTCTAGAGATTGATTTACTGGGTTCAAATCCAGGCTCTGTCAGTAATTTTAAGCTGTATAGCTTTCAGTAGTTATATAACATTTCTGATCCTCACTTTCCTTAACTCTAGAATTAATACATGTAAAACTCTTAGGCCAGTATCTGGCCCACAAAAACATAATTTTTATTAATGGGAAAAATGAAATGATATAGAAATATGAGCTTACAGATTAGCTTCTATACGTATATTCGTGTTTAATGATCATGGTTATAGCTACCATTTGTCTAGTGTTTTATAGTTTATAAAGTGATGTCATGTACATGAATTCCTTGGAGCATCACAACACCGCTATGAGCTATTTTGATATATTATGCTCCCCATTTTACAGATGGGGAAACAAGTTCAAAAAAGTTATTGAAGATCGTAGATAAATGCCAGATTAGGGATTCAACATATTCTGATTTCAAAGCCCTGTTCTTTTAACAGTATAAGGCTGCCTTTAGGCAATTTTTACCTGCAAATTCTCCAGAAATTTTAAATTAAAAAAAAAGAGAGAGAAAAATCTGCAGATATAGCTCCAAAGTTTTGTACTTAACATTTTATTATATTATTTCACACAGGACTCTTAGGAGATAGAAGAATCATCACTGACTTCTATATTTTGCCAATTAAAAGGTAAGATTAAGATTTTTATTGTTTTCACATTTGCTCTTTAAGTGTTTGGCCATGCAGTGTCTATGCTTTCTTTTCATTTAAACCTAAATTAGGTAATATATTCCTCATATTGGCATTTCATGCTTACAGGATAATCTATCATAAAATGATCATATTTCTTAACACCAAATATTAGACAAAACATAAACATGAAATTTTGTTTTACAAAACACAAACAAATCCAGTTTGCACAGTGAACAAATTAGCTTTATTAAAAAAAATTAAGTTGCGTAAATTTGAATTTTCTGGTATCATATACATGCATTTGCATACATTTATAAGTTCAATAAAAATATACATGCGTATAAAATATACATGCATATAAAATGGCATTTTCAGATCACATATGAAGATATATTGTGTAGAAACATAATCCTGCACACATGTCAACACGGGTGTTTTGTAAAGAATAAGAGGGAGAAGATGGAAGCCCAAGCTGGCAGTAAGTCACAAGTTTATGATTTATTACCATATAACAAATGACCCCAAAACTTAATGACTTAAACCAATAAACACCTCACAGTTTCTGGGGATAAGGAATCTGGATGCCTCTGGCTCAAGGCTTTTCAGGAGGTTACTGAAACTATAAAGGTGTCAGCCGAGGCTGTGGTCTCATCTGAAGGCTTAACATGTGGGATCAACTTCCAAACTCACTCACATGGTTGTTGGCAAAATTCAGCTCCTCACTGATTGTTGGGTGAAATCCTCAGTCCTCATTAGCAGTTGGCCAAAAGCTCCTTAGTTCTTTGGCATCTGGGTCTCTTCATAGGGCATCTCGCAACATGGCAGTTGACCTCCCACAGAGCATAAGAGTTGGTGAGTGCCCAAGTAAATCAGTCTTTTATAACTTATTCCTGAAAGTGACACTCCATCACTTCTGCCATATTTTTTCATAGAATTTAGTCACTGGATCCAGCACACGCTCAAGGGGAAGGAATTACACTGGACATGCATAGCAGGACATAGGGATCTTGGGAATCATGTTGGAGTCTACCAAACAGGCATAGCTTTTATGAGAAAGTACTAAGAAACAATGAAGGAAAGTTGTCTTCTTTTGGCCCTGCGATAGATGAGATTAGGGGGCAGGCCCCCCCCCATGAGCCCAGATGATGGGTATCACAGATGTCTAGGTGGGATATGGGGAGTACTGCCTCTTGTCTGCGGTTTTCATATATGGAGCAGACAGAGATGTCCAACTGGGTATTTATTCACTAAACTCATTTTCTCTTCCCGGGCACACAGCTAGATCAAATTTGCAAGCATTTTTTGCAGGTAGGTATGGACATGAGACTGAGTACTAGAAAAAGTAATGCAAACAAAAGTTATATGAAACATTCAGGTGGATTAAAAAGTTTAATCCACATTCAGGTGGATTAAAAAAACAAAAAACAACTCCCATGCACAATCCTCTAAGTCCTTTTCTACTTCAGGCTGGGTAGTATGGAGACAAACTCAAAGGTGATTTTGTAAGGCCCATGTTGAATATGGCAGATCTCAAGATAAAAGGAATCTTGTTATCTGAATATATGACTGGAGGGAGCCACCCACTGATCAAGAGTTGTCATTTGAACATTATGTGAGAAGGAAATAAACGTCTACTAAATTAAGCCAGCAAGGATATACTTTATTGATTATAGAAGCTAGCATTACTATAGCTACTATAAGAGACAGATAGCAAAAGTCGCAGTCCTAAACCAAGTAGTAAAGCTCCAACAATGACAAATCAGAAATGTAAGACCATAGCTTAATAATTCTTTAATCCAAGTGCCTAGCACAGTTCTTGGCACAAAGAACTGTGGGTTCCTCGCAATTTCATTTAAATGATAGATGCTCACCCAAATTAGTCAGTTAATAAGGGAAGCTGATGCATATAAAGTTTAAGAGCTAACAGAAAGAATTTGAGCCTACAGCAGTATCCTAAATAAAATTTCCCATGGTAGTATTTTTTTGATGAGTTTTTTTGTTGTTGTTAATGCATTGCATTCAACCTGCAGTGAAAAATTCTAATTAAATAGGTTAGAAAACGACAGGCCCAAGTTAGGAGTTTTAGAGTCAAATATTAGATTTAAAAACAAGTAATTTAGAGGCACTGTCAACAATAATAAATTTAGTTTGCTAAATACTTACCTTTTCACCCAGCTTTATATCACTGTTCAGCTTTTCTCCAAAGCATATTAAAGACTTTTGATTCCTTTATAGATTACATAACATCTTGTAAATTGGTTCTGTACTCTCTGTTTATTCTCTCCTATTTTTATTTAACAGACATATATTAGGGACTTGCTATGTGCCAGGCAGTGTGCCACGTGTTGAAAATACTGAGATAGGAAATATATGGGCTGTGTCTTTGAGTAGTTCAGTCTAGGGAATTTAAGGAAAACAAAGGTTACTATTGTCACATGCTTTTATGGGCAAGAGCTAAAGGCTAGAATTAATATGTAATCCTTGCAAAGAAAATACAAGTAGAACACAAATTGACATTACTATCCACCCAATTTTTCTCTTCATTATTGTACCTCTTGTTTTCAAACTCTGTACATTCACATGCACTAGATACTTCTTCTTTTTGCATTAGTATTTTCCAGCATATTTGCTGGGTTCCAACATTGTTCCATTTGGTTTATAGCTAAAAAAAGAAAGAAAATAATACATGCCATATGCAACCACACTTTCTATATTGTTCGGATAAAATGTTACAACTTTGCAATCAGCAGGATTTTTGCTTCCCTTTCTGTGGTAAATAATAAATCTCAAGGGACAAACATCTGGCTGGCAGCTTGGGGCAGAGCAGGATATAGGATCTCCGTAGCCTAGGACACGGGGGAGAGGGACGTGGGGCACTTAGGAAAGGACGACCTGTCTCTGAACCTAATCATGTCCCACGGGTTTGCAGAACAGTCAGAATCCTGCTGAGGACCAAGGTGTCGTGTAGCGAAGGAAGGCAGGCCCAGTTTGAGGATTGCTTTCCTATATTTATGCCACGTCTTTATTTCTTTTCTTGATGCTGTTGTCTTCTGTGCCACTCCCTTGCTTGTCCTTAGCTAATAGCTAGTGCCCTGAACACTTATGCCATGCCTGACACTGGTCTAAATGCTTTACTTAGCATTATTTCATGTACTAGTCATGACAAACTCATGGGGAAGGTATTACTGTCATCTTCATTTTATCAAAGGAGAAAGCAAGTGAGTATATGTTTAACTGTTGCACATCTAATAAATGCTGTGGCCATCTGGCTCTAGTAGACTGCCTTTTGATAACTTTATTTTCTGAATATTGCTCCACCCTTTCCCTAAAACTCCCCACTGTCTCTTTATTAAAATTGAGAATTAGAAATGCCCCCAATATGCACACTTACTAACTCACCTGCTTATTTCGAAAACTTAATGTTTTTTCTCTCTTCAAAAGTAATTGTAATTAACTTAGAAAGCAAGAGAAGGAAACAAAAATCACCCATAACACCTTCATCCTAGACTAAAGACTGTTACCACCTTTGGTATTTATCAAACATATATGAACACGTGTAACTGACATCCGTGGAGCCTTTCATATATGGTAAGTCTTACAAATAATACAAAGTTATTTTCTTTGGAATGTTAGATTCTTTTAAATTTTAAGTCACAGATACACATTCAGGTTTATTCAATTTGTATTTTCTTAAACGAGTAGTGTAGAACACCCATGGTGGATAGAGCTCTCACTCCAGATTACCTTCAGTAGGGTAAATTTATCCTGGAGTTTCTCCAATAGATTTGGTTCAAGCCTGTTGATCCAGAATAATTATTAATAGCATCCTTTTTCACTATCAACATTTTTCAAGTTTGGATGAGAAATCATATGGTTATCTTGTTCATAGGCTGCTGGCTAATCAGAAGAGGATTGCCAGTTATTAGTCAATAATAGATCCAAGAGATAGAAAAATAAGTAAAATCTTCATATTAAGATTCTCCTAATTAGATTGATAACAAAGAGACAGATAATTTAAAAAATTTTACCTGAATGGTATGATTAACAAATAGAGTTAACCATTATTTATTTGGAGATAACATAGGAACAGGTTATGAAAATGTTTTTCCTTTTCAAATGTACTAGGATCTTTTCAAAAGGATCACGTGCTGGAATGAAAATGTACTCAAGCAATTTTTAAAAGCTGATATTCTGCAGATTACATTTTAGACTACAATACATTAAAAATAGAAACAAATAATGAGAATGGAATTAAAATGTGCCAAAGGCATGAAAACTTAAAAAAGAAAAATGTGGTCTTTAAAAGTACCTAAGTTAAGGAAGGAATGTAGACTGTAATAACAAGAAAATGCAACGAAAATATAAATACAACATATAAAAAAGTATGGAATTCTGCCAAAATAGCACTTAGTAGAGAATTTATCACTCAAAATACCCATTTGTGTGGAAGAAAGGGGAAAAACAATGAGCTAAGCCTCTACCTAAAGTATTTAGGAAAATAATAAAGCAACATGTCAAGAAAATAGAAAAAAAGGAAATGATAATAAGTAGAAATATGTGGGAACACTAATAAAAAAGGGATCCAATTCACAATAAAGCAAACATTAAATACTTAGGGATGAATTTAGGCGCTGAAAATGACACATAAAATCAGCAAGGTTTATTGGGAGAACACTGAAATAAAAGAAGAGGAAAACTATATTTCTGAATATGAAGACAATAATATTCTAAATATGTCAGATGTTCCCAACTTTCAGTATAGCTGTGGATAGTCTCAGTGAAAGCATCAACATCATTTACTTTTTACACTGACAAAAAAAATTCTAAGAATGTGTCTGAGAGCATAAATAGGTCAAAATATCAAAGGGTTTTCTGAAAAAGAGAGTTGAGAATCTTAACTCCTGGTTATTAAAGTCTAGAGTAAATCATAAAAAAAAAAATAAAAACAAGATATCCTTTTGTGGAATAAAATAAACCAGATATATTAAAATTTTAAATGTAAAAACTTATGTTAAAAATAGAGAAGAAATGACCATGTACTAGAGCTTTTTGGAATGGTCCTTTTGTAAGCAGAGAAGTTGTAGAAAATACCAAAATGGAAAAGAGTTACAAATTATACTAGAATTTTTAGCTTCTGTTAACAAAGCTAAGATTGCAACTAAATTAAAAGAACAAATACAAAATTAGTTTCAGAAAAAGTGAAACACTTGAAATCAGTACTACAGCAAGTGTTCGTTTACATTTTAAGAAGATTATAGCAAATAATTAGAGGCTATTATAAAATAGTTACACTTAGTTCGACAGATATTTATTGAACACCTAGGTTCTCATGATACTTATAAAGAGATTATCACTGCCCGCAAGGAGCTTGCAGCTGCTAACCATATAAACATATGGCAAAGAAATGCAAATTGAAAGACTATTAAACCATTTTATATCTCCTTAACTGGTATAATTAAAGCTAAATATACATCCTTAGTATAGATGATTTTTTAAAACTAATTCATTCACAGTACAGGTATCAATTCTCAAAATCCATGCATAATTTTGTACTTTTAAAACTTTACCGTAATCCACGTTAACTGTTGAAATATTCAGAAGTTTATATTAGCAAAAAGAGAACATCACTTATAACATCCAGAAATAACTATTAATATTTAATGTATGTTCTTCTCACTTGTTTTTCTATGCATACTTATTTATTTACAAAAATAGTATCAGACAATAATATTGTTTGTCATCTGTTATAAGTATTTTCCATATTAATAGCACACTTCTAAATTACACTTTTCATTGATTTCATCAATTCCATCGCAAATACATACCATAATGTATTTGATTAATCCCTGTTTGTTGGCTTGCTGGTTCTAGTGTTTTGTTTTTTTTATTATATAATTCATTCAGTAAATGCTTATTGCAGTAATTGATGTCTTAGGTTCTATGGACAGATTGATGAACACAGCAGACGTGGTGTCTTTCCCCTGGGAGCTTGTGTTTTGGATGCTGTCCTCTTTGGGCTTCGATTTGATGAGGCATGCCAATGCAGAGACCATATCCTATTGCTGCAGTATTCTACCTTCTGAAGGAGATGCTACAACCATGTCCTATTTTATACGGTTAGACCACAACGCTCATACTCCCTACCTGTTCTCCGCTGCACTCCTCCTGAGAGACTAAGAAACAACAAATTCCACATTAGAGTCACTTGTCCTTTTACTCCAGCTTGGGGTGGAATTGTATACGTTATAATTGCTTCCTATCTTTAGGAGACTTTTATTTTTAAGACCAAATTCATCATGCCTAACTTCCTTTTCTCCTTGGTCCTCACCTCAAATGTGAATTCTTGCAGACATCCAACCGATTTCTACACGTATTTCTCAAATGCTCAGTGACACCTTTCTCTTAACTCAACTTTCTACCTTTCTGCATCCTACCAAACTTTCTCACAGTGCCCTATGAAATTCTCCCTGTATTACAAACAAGTTGACATACATCCACAAACATTTTTCCTTACTCAGTCTTTATTTCCTCTGAGGAAATCACTACTAGACTCTTAAAGGCTACTCATTTTCTCTAATACCCAATTACCTTGAGATTGAATGAGAAATAGTGTTTATAGTGTTATATTATATATTATTTTACATTTTCTTTTATCTTTCCTCCCCTAGGCAGTAGTTCTAATTTGTTTAATTTGTACATTTATGTTTATAAGTGTTCTTCCAAAGACATGTGTTTTGTGTGTATCAGTTTTAATACATTAAAAGATATTGAAGAGTAATATCAATAAGAAGGTAGAATAAAAGTCGCAGCCATTGTCCCTTCACACATAAAGCAATGATATTTGAGTCAAAGTACCTTTCTGAAAACTCCAGAGACCAGTTAAGAAGTTGCAACACCCAAGCAAGACACACACACACACACACACACGAGGAAAAAACACTTTGAAGCAGGTAAGAAAAGCATTTTCACTTTACCCATGTCAGCCCCGTCTCCCCAAGTCTGCACAGTTCAGTGCCAAGAGAGGTCCACTTAGCCTGAGATTTCTCCTGTGGGGGAAAGAGTAAATGAAGCATGCATTTAATTTCCCTTGCCTTTTAGGATGCTGCCCAAGAAATCTTCTTCTGTATAACTTCACACAGACTGCTGAGGCAACCAGCATAGTTAGAAGGCCTGGGGACAGCTAAAAACCAAGAAAAGGGGTGAGTAACTCTCAGTAGCCTGCATGGTTCTGCAGGATTGAGAGAAAAATACACAATTTTGAGACTTCTCTTTCAGGAAAGAAGGAAAAATATGCCCATCCTCCTGGCATTCCATCCCAATTCCCTAGAGAAAAGCGGTGGGTGGCTCTCAGCAGGCAGCTGCAGGATTCAGAGAAGGTGCACAATCCTGAGACCTCTCCTTAGAGAAATAGAAAGAGAAATGGAGCTTGCACCCAGCTTCCTGGTGTTTTTCAGGGCTCTCTGCTAGGGAAAAGGAGTGATCAGCTTTCAGCACCCAGCATGATCCTGTGGGATTGAGCGAAGATACTCAATCCTGAGACGTCTCTTCAGGGATGAAGGAAGTGAAGCTTGCTCCTGACATCTTGGCATTTCAGTGTGTTGCCCCAGGGAAAAGGGCTGGTGGCTCTGAGCAGTCAGCATAGCTCTGCAGGATAGGGAAAAGGCCCATACCCTCGAACCTTCTCTTTAAAAAGGAAGGAAAAGAGGTGGAGCTTATACCCGACATCTTGATATTTTGGGAATGAGAGAAAATATTTGCAAATCATATATCTGATAAGGAGTTAATATCTAAAATATATAAAGAACTCATATAATTCAATAATAAAAAAACTCAAAAAACAAACAAAAAAACAATTCAATTAATAAATGAGCAGGAGAACTGAATAGACATTTTACCAAAGAATATATACAAATGGATCACAGGTATATGGAGATGTGCTCAACATCAGTAATCATTGGGAAAATGCAAGTCAAAACCTCAGTGAGATATCGCCTCACACCTATGAGAATGACGATTATCAAAGCGTGAAGAGATGACAACTGTTGGTGAGGGTGTGGGAAAAAGGGAACCCTTGTATCCTGAAGATTGGAATATAAAATGGTGTAGCCACTATAATCAAAAGGTATCGAGGGTCTTCAAAACATTAAAAACAGAACTACCACATGATCCAGCAATTCTACTTCTGGGTATATATCTAAAGGAAATGAAGTCAGTATCTCTAAAAAATATCTGCACCCCATGTTCTTTGCAGCATTGTTTTCAGTAGCCATGACATGGAAACAACCTAGGTGTCTATCACAGGATGCATGGATAAAGAAATGTGGCATATATTTATATATGATGAAATATTAGTCATAAAAAGAAGGAAATTCTTCCATTGGTGACAACACTGATGGACCTAGAGGGCATTAGGTAGGTGAAATAACACGGAGGAAAGCAAATGCTATGTGATCTCACTTATATGTGGAATCTAAAAATATTCAACTCATAGACACAGAGAATGGATTAGTGGTTGCCAGAGGCAGTGGGTAAGGAGTAGGTAACAACTGTGAAGGTGGTCAAAAGGTACAAATTTCCAGCTGTAAGATAAATAAATTCTGCAGGTGTAAGTACAGCATGGTGACTAAAGTTAACAACATTGTATCATGTATTTGAAAGAAAGAATGTGGTCAAAACGGCAAATTTACTTGCAGACTGTCTTTAAGAAAGGACTATAGGCTACACCATCTTAGTCAGAACTATTTTAGCATTAGCAAAACTGCTTTAGCAAGATAGTCGAACTATCTCTTGAGAAACTTCCCTATAACAGTGCTGCAGGCCAGCGTCTGGGAGAATTGGCATTCCTACATGTCAAGAAGCCCTTTTTTGTCCACACTGAGGCTTGAGATAGGAAGTTGGATACTGGCTAATTTAATCATCCTCCTTTTAATCAACTTTGGCACCACACACTTTAATGATAAGAAATGCAGATCTTTATGTTAACTTGCATATGACTTCCTAGTGTCTGCATATTTATATGCAGGGATCTCAGAGGCCTAGAGTAAGAATATGTGCTTGCTTGTGAACACCCAAATAGCAGACATTCTTTATATATCTGTGAATCCTGTCCCTGTCCCCTCTGTCTCCTGTTCTTAAGCCAGCCAATGACCACATTGCTAGACTTGCCCTCCTGCAGTCAAAACAGCATACTATAGAACAAATCTTATAATTGAGTGTGCATATGAATCATTCGAGATCTTGCTAAAATGCAGATTGGATACAGCAGGTCTGGGGTGGGACCTGAGATTTTGCCTTTCTAATAATTACCCAGATGTCACCTCTTGCTTATGGCCTACAGATCACCTTTGAGCAGCAAATCTCTATAGCGGGAGTCAACAGACCTTCTGTAAAGGGCCAGATAGTAAAAATTTAGGGCCATATGGTCTCTAACCAATTACTCAGTTCCGCTCTTGTAGCATGAAATAGTCGGACAACATGTACATGAATGGGTGTGGCTTAGTTCCAATAAAATTTTATTTATGTACCCTGAAAATTTAACTGCATAGAGTATTCACATATTAGGAAAATGTATTCCTCTTTTGGTTGTTTCCCTACCCTTTAAAAGTGTAAAAACCATTCTGACAGGAGGGCTACACCAAAACAGGCCGAGGGCTGGATTTGGCCAGTGTGCCATAGATTACATATCAGCCTCTGTTCTAAAACACAAACTTTGGAGGCACAGACCCATGTGTGAGTCCGTGCTCAGCCATTTACTAACTCTCACTCAAGCCAGTCACCTGACCTCTAAAAACAAAATGAAGCATAACCCCGAAGAACCTTATAAAACAAAACAGTTATTAGGTTGGTGCAAAAATAACTGTGGTTTTTGCAATTATTTGTAACCTTTTAAACCGCAATTACTTTTGCACAAACCTAATAACAAAACAGCAATAGTAAGTCCTTCTCTATCAATAATTGCTTTAAATATAAATTCATGAAACTCCCCAATTAAAAGACAGAGAGTGGCTGAATGGATAATAAAACAAGACCCAATGATATGATGTGTAGAAAAGGTTCATTTTAGATTTAAGGAGAAGCTAAAAGTGAAGGGATGGAAAAGATATTCCATGCAATGATAAAAAGTGAGAGCAGAGGTGGTTATATTTATATCAGGTAAGATAGACTTGAATTAAAACTCTATTACAAGGGATAAAGGAGGACATTATATAATGATGAAGAGTCAATTCATCAGGAAGATATAATAATTATATATACATCCAATATCAGAGCACCTAAATATATGAAGCAAATATTAACAGAACTTAATGAAAAAATAGATAGCAATACAATAGTAGTAGGAGACTTCAGGACTCTACTTTCAACAATAGATAGAACATTCAGACAGAAAGTTGATATAGAAGCAGAAGGCTTGAACAACGCTATAGAACAAATAGACATAACAAACATACACAGAAAATTTTACCCAACAGCATCAAAAATGCACATTCTTCTCAAATACACACAAAACATTCTCCAGGATAGGTCACTTTTAGGCCACAAAACAATTTTTAACAAATTTATGAAGACTAAAATTATACCACATATTTTTTCCAACTGCAATGGTATGAAACTAGACATACATAACACAAGAAAATTGGAAATTTACATACATATATATGGAAATTAAAAATAATACAGTCCTGAGCAACCAATAGGTCAAAAAAAAAAAATCAAAAGGAAAATCAGAGACTATCTTGAGACAATGAAAATGAAACAACATACTAAAACATAGAGGATGAAACAAAAACAGTACTAACAAAGAAGTTTATAGTGATAAACATCTATATTAAAGAAAAATCTCAAATAAACAACCTAACTTTTCACCTCAAGAAACTAAAAAAGAAATTTAAAGTAAGCCCAACATCGGCCAAAGTGAGGAAATAATAAAAATTAGACCATAAATAAATAAAAGAGAGACTAGGAAAACAATATAAAAAATCAGCAAAACAAAGAGTTCCATTTTTGAAAAGATAGAGAAAATTGACAAACCTTTAGCTACACGAAGAAACAAAATACTCAAATAAAATAAAAAATGAAAGAAGAGACATTAAAATGTAGCCACAGAAATAAAAAGGATCATAAGAGGCTACCATAAAAAATTATATATTAGCAAATTAGATAACCTAGAAGAAATGGATAAATTCCTATATACATGCAACCTACCACAACTGAATCATAAGAAATCTAAAATCAGAACAAACCAATAATAAGGAGATTGAATAAATAATGAAAATTCTTCCAAAAAAGACATGTCCCAGGACCAGATGGCTTCATTATGAATTCTACCAAATATTTAAAGAAGAATTTACACCAATAATTTTTAAACCCTTTCCCAAAACTGAAGAGGAAGGAAAACTTCCAAACTCATTTTTTGAGGCCAGCCTTTTCTGATACCAAAGCCAAAGAAAAATATCAGAAAAGAAAACTACAGACTGGTATCCCTGATGAATATAGATGCAAAAATCCTCAGCAAAAGACAAGAAAACTGAACTCAAGAGCATATTAAAAGGATCATATATCATGATTAGTGGGGTTTGTTTCTGGCATGTAAGGTTAGTTAAACATATGCAAATCAATGAATATGATAGATCACATTAATAGAATGAAAGATAAAAATCACATGGTCATCTTAATAGATGCAGAAAAGCTCTTCATAAAATTCAACACCCATTTAAATAAAAACTCACAACAAAGTACATAGAGAAGGGATATTCCTCAATATAATAAAAGCCATATATAACAAGGCCAGAGCTAACATCATATTCAATAGTCAACAACTGAAAGTGTTTCTGCTAAAATCAGAAGCAAAGGATGTCTGCTCTCACTATTTTAATTCAACATAGTTTTGGACATCCTAGCCAGATCAATTTAGGCAAGAAAAAGAAATAAAAATCATTCAAATTGGAAAGGAAGTAGTATTACCTCTGTTTGCAGATGACATGATATTACATGAAGAATACCCTATAGACTGCACACACATAAATAAAATTGTAAGAACAAATAAACAAATTCAGTACAGTTGCAGGATGTAAAATCAACGTAAAAAAATCAGTTGCATTTCTACACACTAACACTAAATCATATGAAAAGGAAATTAAGAAAGAATCTCATTTACAATAACATCAAAACAATAAAATACTATACAATAAATATAACCAAAAAATTGAAAGATTTCACTGAGAACTACAAGACATATCCAAAATAAAGAAAATACATAAATAGAACGATGTCCTGTGTTCATGATTGGAAGACTTGATAATTGTTAAAATGTCCATACTACCCAAAGAAATCTACAGATTCAATGCTATTCCTTTGAAATCCCCAATGGTAATTTTTATAGCAATAGAAAAGAACAATCCTAAAAATCATATAGAACCACAAAAGACCCTGATAGTCAAAAAGATTGTGAGAAAGAAGCTGGAGGTATTACAATTCCTGATTTCAAATACACTCTAAAGTTATAGTATATAAAACAGGATGATACTAGCATAAAGACAGACATATAGACCAACTGAACAGAATATTGAGCCTAAAAATAAACCCATACACGTACGGTCAACACATATGGCAAGGGTGCCAAGAAGACATAATAGGGAACAGGTACCAGTTCCCCGAAAATAAGACAGGGTCTTATACCGTATTTCCCGGAAAATAAGACTGGGTTTTGCATTAATTTTGGTCCAAAAGATGCATTAGGACATATTTTCAGGGGATGTCTTATTTTTTCATACAACAATCTACATTTATTCAAATACAGTCATATCATCTTCTTCTGGAACATCGTCATAATGTACTAAATGCATGTGTTTGGCTGACAATATTAACTGGGGCTTATTTTGGGGGTAGGTCTTTTATTTTCCAGGAAACATGGTAGTTTCTTCAACAAATGGTATTGGAAAAACTGTATATTCACATCACAAAATGGAATTGGATCCCTACCTTATACCACACACAAAAATCAACTCAAAAGGGATTAAAGACTTAAACATAGATCTGTAATTGTAAAACTCCTAGAATTAAACACAGGGGGAAAGCTTCTTGACATTGATCTAGGCAATGATTTTTTTTTTAATATAACAAGAAAAGCACAGGAAACAAAAGCAAAAGTAGCCAAGTGCGACTACATCAAACTATAAATTCTCTGCACAGAAAAGGAAACAATCAACAGAACGAAAAGGCATCCTATGGAATGGGAGAATATAATTGCAAAGTGTTTATCTGATAAGGGGCTAGTTTCCAAAATGTATAAGAAACTTATACAACTCAATAGTGAAAAACAAAATTACCCAATTAAAAAAGGAGCAAAGGACTCAAAGACATTTCTCCAAAGAAGACGCACAAATGACCAACAAGTACATGAAAAGATGCTCGACATCATTAATTATGAGGGAAATGCAAATTAAGACTACAGAGAAATATCACCTCACACCTGTTAAGATGGTATTATTAGAGAGAAAAAAAAAGATAAGTGTTAGGAGGATGTAGAGAAATTGGAACCCCTATACATTGTTGTTGGGAATGTGAAATGGTGCAGTAGATATGGAAAACACACACTAGGGAGGTTCTTCATTATTCATGGCCTCTGTATTTGCAAATTCTCCTACTTGCCAAAATTTTTATAATACTCCAATAAATACTCATGACACTTTCACAGTCATTTGTGGACATGAACATGTGCAGAGTGGTGAAAAATTTGAATTGCCCATTTCTTTTTCTAGCTGAGATTGAATAAGAGGATAGTTCTACCTTCTTGTTTAAACTCACATACTGTAAACAAGTGTCCATTTTGTGGTCTACTTAGTGCCATGTCTCTAGCATTTTTGTTCTATACGTTGGCGATTTTCCTATTTGAAAGACTCTTCCCCCGCCCCTATTATAGTGCTGAAGTGCTGTGTAGTGTTTTCAGGTGCAGGAAGGTTGAGACGTACCTTACGAAGAAAGTATGTGTATTAGTTAGGCTTCTTTCTGGCATGAGTTATAGCGCTGTTGTCTGAGTTCAATGCTAATAAATCCCCAATATATATTAAATGGGGTGTCTTTCAACAGAAACACACATAAACAAGATTATATGTTGATTGGTTGATGAAAATTTTGAGGCTAGACTCTTTCAGGAAACTAACGTTGTATTTTGCCTAGGTCAATGATTCCGCATTCTCTAATGCACTGTTCACTGAGATTTTATAGAATGTAACTACCATGAATAATGAGAACCCGAAAGGTTTCCAAAACTTTCTAAAGATTGACTAAATTGTATTTGTGAGAAAAGCAAATACAATCAATCCTTTCTTTTATTTCCAGTAGAAATAACAATTTCTACCAATGTTGTTTATATATTTGCACATATTTGTCTGACTAGGAAGAAAAGCATGAACAGATATGCTTAATATCATTTGCCTCTGAGCCATGCAAATACAATAGGTGAAGGAAGATTATTAAATTTTAAAAATATATACTTTTGTGTAAATTTATCACATATTACTTTTACTTTAAAATAAATACAGGAAATTTAAAAAAATATTGCTCAAGGTCAGAGAACTAATAACTAAAAGCAATACGATTATTTTTTTTCAGTCATTAATTTATTATTCCTAATCCAGGGCTCCTTTCACTGCATCATGTTTCCATTAACATTAGTACACGAGTGAGTTTTATTGATATCTAAGTAAAATGAACAAAATATGATGTTATGTTCTAATGTTCTGTAGCTGATCTGTAGATGTGCCTATAAAAGGGGATTTTGTAAGTTGTAAGTAGAGTTACATAGTCATTCACTTATTTTTTCCCCTTTAAAGTTAACTGTAAAATAATAGTAACAATATACTGAGGAGAATCTGAGGAGGATAATGTGGTAGCACTACATCGATTTCAAAAAATATCCTGTCCTTTTGTATAATACCCTCGACTAATCAGTTTAATAGCTTATAATGACTACCCCTCATTGAGTACGTGTTGAGTACTTATTAAGTCAGCTACTTGACATCTATAATTCCATAATACTTCAAATGCTCATTTAAGCTTCATTTCCCCAATTCTTCTTTATCTATTAATGGAAGAGGTTTGCTCTTGTTTAGTGTGTCAGAGGAGATATGAAGAAGGGGGAAATAGTCTGTACACTTTCTGATTTTTATGTTCCACAAGCGAAAGCCTTGAGGGAGATTTAGATACTTCTCTACCTGTCTAAGTACGGTGGTTTGTGGGAGCCATGTCAGATACTGTTAATTCTCTTCAAAATCTTTTTCCCTCTTATTTCATAGCAATAGTTCCCCCTTTTAATTCTAGATATTTCTGCCTAGAAAAATAACTTCACTTCCTAGCCTTCTTTGCAAACCAGGAATACATTTTTGGAATAAACCATGGGAATAAATTTTGTGCAAGGTAGTCTAACTAGAGTGTCATACACCAGATTTAGACACTTTCCTTCAAAGTATGTCTGTGTGCGCCCTTTGCCTCTATTTATTTCGCCTCTTCTGTCTTCCAGACACTGAGAATGTGGACATGGTGGCAGAAGCCAGTGCAGTGCAGCCACCTACAACCATGACTAGATCTTGGTAATGGTGGCCATGTGTGGCAGAATGACATGATAGAAAGATTATCACTCCTGGACCGCCTCCTTTTAGCTGAGAGAAATTGTACTTATATTTTATTTAACCACTGTTATTTTTGTTTTTTGTTACTCAGAGCTTAGCCTATTCCTAATGAATACCTTGGTATGTAGGAGAGAAGGAGCGCTGGGAAACAAGCAGGGAGAGCAGGGATTTCTCACAGAGATCACAAAGACATTCTCTACAACTAGGAAGTCAAGAGGGGGCAGAAGGACCCTGTACTCTTTCAAAGCCGGCAAAGAATGACTGTGTGTCATACCTGGAACCTGGGCAGCCTCATAATAGATTATTGTGCCGGATAAGTAACAAACATCATAAATTCTGTATGCCTTATATATGACATAATTCTGGGGACAGTTGGTCAAATATTTTTAAAAATTCAAATCATAATGTGTGTTAGGTAATCATTTTTTTTCTTTTTTAACATAATAACATCCACCTATAGCCACCAATTTGCTAGGTGTTTTGCATAAGTTATTTCATCTAATACTTATAAGAACACTATAAGATAGGAATTATTATTAATAAAGAATTATATTGATAAAGAAACCTGAAAGTTAAAGAGTTTAAGTAAGTTACCCAAAGTTGCATAATTAGAAAAATGATAAGCAAGCTAGCTTTTAAACACAGGTCCATCTCTTTCCAACCATCCACTACAGTTGAAAACATGAACAAAAAAAATGACTTCCAACATGTTAGAAATCATTAAAGAAAAATACTAACAAAATTCTAAATAATTGAATCTTGAATACCTGATTATGTAATGATATATCATTTTATATTATATATATACACATATATATAATATTTGTAAATATAAATGAATTATGCACTTAAATTCTAAAGAAGAAAAGTATGTTTATATTTTACATGCATTTTAGCAATTTGAAGTGAGACTCTTGTTTAGTAGATCTGACAGTCTACTATCATTGTTACCAGGGGAAATAACACTATATATCATATTTAGACAGATACCTAGGAGGAATATGTTCCATAACATAACATTAGAAAGAATAAATATCTTATATCTTGATGTTTTTCTAAATTAAAAAAAAAATCTGACTACATCCCCCATTTTCTCAGTCTTAGCAGAAAATAAAATCTCAGTCATGCCTGTTGGTGGCCACTGTTCCTTTTCCAGGACCATTTAATGATTCTGCTTGACATATAAGCTGAAAACTAACTGCTACTGTACTGCAGCCCCTGAAAGACAAATTAGGGAAATCCTCCAATGCACAGAGCTTCAGACTGTGTACCTGATCAGCTACTTTTTGTAAGAAGAAAATTTTCACATGGCAAGGATTTACATAGATTTATGGGCAGTACCTAATTACTTGACTGGTTGGTCAGTGATTTGGGAGCACCATGGGATTATTGGGGACAAATGGGTTAGGGGAAATGGTATCTGGGGGACTACATAGCAAATAACATTCATAAACAGCTGAGAGCTTTACCTGGTCCAGAGAATGTGGTAAAAGATTTCTAGTTTTCTCTATGTCTTGATTGCCACTGTGAACCTCATTGCCCATACTGGTGTGGTCCATTTTAGGGAAACAATTCTGCTCCCATTTGGCCAAGCTCAAGCACAGTTCCAGGCTCACAAAGCTGTTCTATTAGATACACCTCAGTGTGTGACCTGAGTGCCAGCATATTCCTCCCAGACCTCATTATGTAGCAGCAATCCTATCTGCTAATTATGACTAGGGTCAATTGCTTCTACTAGCATGATACTCCTTTCTTTGACTTTTGATGTACTCGAATAAGGGTCTGAAACTGGTAGCAGCCATTTTAAAAAATTCTTTTTAATTTTTAAGCTGGACTTCCATTGTATTTTCTGGTGGAAGCATCATTTCTCTGAAAACCAGGGCTTCTAGCTTTTTTTCTTTTTCTTTCTTTTAATTTATTTTCAATTATAGTTGACACTCAATACTATTTTATATTAGTTTCAGGTATAGAACATAGTGGTTAAACATTTATATAATTTATATAGTGATCCCCCAATTAGTCTAGTACCCATCTGGCATGGTACATAGTTGTTGCCATATTATTGATTATATTCTTTATGCTGTACTTTACATCCCCTTGACTACCAATTCGTACTTCTTAATCCCTTCATCTTTTTTACCCATTCCCCCAACCCCCTCCTATCCAGCAACCATCAGTTTGTTATCCGTATCTATGAGTCTGTTTCTGTTTCATTTGTTCATTTATTTTGTTATTTAGATTCCACATATAAGTGAGATCATATAGTATTGGTCTTTCTCTGTCTGACTTATTTCACTTAGCATAACACATTCCAGGTACATCCCTGTTATCACAAATGGTAAAATTTCATTCTTTTTTATGACTCAGTAATATTCCATTTCATGTAAGTACCACCTCTTCTTTATCTAATTGTCTATTGATGGACACTTAGGTTGCTTCCATATCTTGGCTATTGGAAATAATGCTGCAATGAATGTAGGAGTGCATGTATCTTTTCAAATTACTGTTTTCAATTTCTTCAGAGAAATACCCAGAAGTGGAATTGCTGAGTCATAAGGTAGTTCTATTTTTAACTTTTTGGGGAAACTCCATACTGTTTTCCATAGTGACTGCACCAATTTGAAGTTCCACTAACACTGTATGAGGGTTTCTTTTCTTTGAAATCCTTACCAAGACTTGTTATTTGTTGATTTATTGATGGTAGCCATTCTGACAAGAGTGAGGTGGTATTTCACAGTGTTTTATTTTGCATTTCTCTGATGATTAGTGACATTGAGCATCTTTGCATGTGTCTATTGGCCATCTGTACTTCCCCTTTGGAGAAGTGTCTATTTAGGTCTTCTTCAGGGCTTCTAGCCTTAATTTGAGGTGCCCCAAATTTGAGAGGATGGAAAGCACCCGACTCCAAATGGATTGTTGGAATTGAAGATGAGTAAAATGAGCTGGGTCACTCTTAATTCCCCATCTTGGTTCATGGACCCATGCATTCTATCCAATGGGGAAACTGTACCATAGAGTGGTCATTGGGTTATTGATCCTAAAGGATATTTCTGTATCATTTCAGGGTGTTATCTCCAAGTTGATGTCTCTCCTATAGCACTGAGTCTATTTTATCACTCTTTCTGCCCAGCCACTTATGTATGCTATTTGGTATGTAGTCCCTCCAGATGACATTTTGCATAATCCACTTATTCCCGATATGCTTATCTTGCTCCTTCAGGTCCCTGACCCACCAGACAAGTGATGAGGCACTACACATGAGCCTATGTAAATCCCTACCAGGGTAAATCCCTATGTAATTGGTAGGGTAAATCCCTACCCATTTCTTTTTACAAAAAGTAGCTGATCAGGTGCACAGTCTGAAGTTTTGTACATTGGGGGGATTTCCCTGATTTGCCTTTTAGGGTTACCTCTTACAGAGGCTACAGTACAGTTGCAGTTGGCTTTCAGCGTGGACTTCTGTAACAAGCAGAAACATTCCTTGAACCAAGCTTGAATTTTCTCCTTCTCTGATAGGTGATCACAGGGAACCCTCTGTGAGGTGATAAGTGTGAGTTAAGGGGGAGATGTAGATGTAAAGGTTGTAGGTGACATGGGGGTCTGGGCCACTTATTTGTGCAGCTAATTTGTGCCTTCTAGCCCTGCTCAAGCACAACCTTAAATGTACTACTTGTGTTTGGGATGGATTTCTATTGAGCTTATCACCATTTGTGACTTTGGGCAATTGGGAGCTCTTAGTTTACCATGGACTCCAGCGTGACAGTTTCAGCAATTAAAAACATGGCAATTCTGATTTCACATTAAGAAATTAGAAAGCAATTACAAGTCTGTATAAAACAGAATTGTAAAAGATATATATGATGTCAGAGGGGCAATAGATTGGGGGAGGGTTATCACTTTGTGAGAGGTGAAATATCTAATTATTATATTGTTTTGTACACCTGACACTAATTAAAAAAAAATCTTGCATTGGGACTTCATTTGTTACACAATCTCTATATACCCTTACCCTAATAGGTGGGTCATGATGGGACTTTGGATCATTGAGTATCCAACATCCTTCCATAGGAACGTTCCATAGGAAATTGGATATTCTTTTTTTATCCAACTATATTTCCTGAACAAAGAGTATGAAGACTCCTTGGGGAAGGTCTAGAGAATGTATTTGGTTTGTCCTCAGATGGTCCCCTTTATGGTTACAATAAGATTACTGTGGTTCTAGGACTTAGATGCAGACATTGTCAGCATATATGTCTCCCTTTATATCAGTAAAGAACCTTTCCTCAGCAGCCTTTCCCTCATGCTTTATTGGCTAAAGTTGTGTCAAATACACTTACTTAAACAGTTGTTGAAAGGGGAATGGGGAGTAAGATTGGCTTAGTCCAATCAAGATTTATCCTTGGTGTTGGGGACAGGACCACTTTCCCCTGAATTCTAAAAGATGAAAAAAGAGAAAAAAGTAACAAAGCATTCCATCAAACTGGACTAACTTTATTCAAGTCTTCTCAAATATTATCCTTAAAACACCACCAGTGGATTTTTATATCACCACACGACCTGGGATAAAACCACAAGACTTTTTTTACCCTCTTATGTACGAGTATATGCTAGAATGGGTATTTCAGTGAAAAGAAAAAAAAAGTAAACCTGACCAATTTTAATGTTTGTTATTAGGTTGGTGCAAAAAGTAATTGTGGTTTTTGCAATTATTTTTAACCTTTTAAACCGCAATTACTTTTGCACCAACCTAATAATATGAAAATAAAATAATAAAATGATAATCTTTTATATATTTGATGGAAAGTTTATTAGAATAAGCTTTTCTTATCCTGTTTCCACTGTATGGGACAATCCAGTTAAGAAAGTTAATTTATCTGAGTGGATCTGTTAGCATCATGAGACAGCAAAACAACAACAAAAAGTGATTGTCAATTGCTCAGCATATACAATCATTAACATCCTCTCCACCTACCCACATATACACACAGTGTTGTAAGAATGCAACTTTTCCACAGGACACTTAGCTGACCAGTTAAGAGGAAACGATAATAAAATGGCTCAGGATCCTTAATGCCAACTGGCTAGCTATGCATCCTGAAGACCAAGTTGCTTTCAGCCTCCTTAAGGTAGGGATGACTCTGGTGTTGTTATTATCATATGATTTAGCTTAAAGGAGGTACTAAGTGAATGAATTTGTCAGAGAAGACTGCCACCAGAGATTAAGGAATATTATATTTAGAAATAATATGTTGTGCCTTTGTGAATAGCACAGAATCAGATGACGAGGTCGTTGTAAAAATTTTATGAAGACATAAATAAACCATTTGTGACTTCAAATTGCAACCATTTTGAGAAATCTGAAAGCTGTTTCAGAGAGGAAATGACAAATTTTTTGAGAATTAGTACAAAAGGAAACACTTGTCTGTTGAATATGTTTCACAGAATTGTATGGTTAGTAGTCCCTTCAGGTAAAAAATAATAGCCTGATGTTTTATTTTAATAGCTGGCTTATCTATGGAGCTAATAGAAAATCAAATAGGGCTTTGTGAAACTGAGAGGGTTTTCAACATTCTTCTACTGGAAGAGTAAGAATAAATAAATAAATAAATAAATAAATAAATAAATAAATAAATAAATAAATAAAGTGATTTGAGAATTGTGGAAATAGATATTTTCCTTATTGCTACAGGGTTTAAAAACAACCTACAAGTCTACATTTTTATAGATTTCATTTGCATTATGTAAAAGTGATATATTATTATTAGACAAACAAGTAAATTGTTACATATATCACATGTGGAGCAAGAGTATATATATATATATATATATATATATATATATATATACACACACACACACATATATCTTGAATAAAATCTAGTAACAAATTAGATGTTAGCCCCAAAATATCTGTATTACTTCAGGCTACATCAGTAAAATAATATCTTCCTAGGTTTGTGCTATGAATCTTTATTCAGATTATTATTTGTAGATTGATGTCTTGCTGAACTGAAACTGGGATGGCTGTTCAAAATTTTTTCTACTTGGTTTGCTTCATGAACTTTGGAACATGCAGCCTCTGTGCCTTGAGAGGGAAGGATGATTTTCTCTGACTCCATATTGCAATATCTTTTCTGTGGGAATTTTGCCAGGTCAAAAAAGTTTAAACTGATTTGTCACCAGGCTAGTATTCAATGAAGTTTTGTAATGCCCTATTTTGTTTTCCCCTGTGGGAAGGAAAAGAGGATGGTGAGAAGATCATAGCAAATTGATTATCTTGAAAGATAAATGACCATCCCTGTGCTTTGTGAGTCGGCCATATTGGTACCAATCAGCATCTATTGCCGTGGGTCGTCTGAGAGACAAGAATAGAAAAAATTAGCATGTAGTTACATTGTGCATTATTACTGTGGTCCATCAGTATTAAAATCAAAGTGAAATGGAGAGTCTCAGTGGGATTAGCCCCCAAGGCAAAAGGAGGAAACTGTAAAAAACCAAAGTTAATTAAGGGAAAGCTGGCCTTTTTTTCATTTTCTGATAAACTTTCCTTACACTCTCACCTTTGCCCTTCCCCACTTCTGCTTTACACTTTGCTGAAGTCAAGCCATCCATCATTTTTTGCATGTCTGCTTCCCAAATCTAGTCATAGGTGACCAAGACAACCTCTTTTTGTGAACAACAGCACTATTAGTGTAGAAGAGCAGATGGGCTTCTCGGTTTGAACAAAATATCAAGCTAACTGTGGAACTTGACCCCATCACCTCTGAGAATGACTCGTCTTAGACACAGCTGTTAAAATTATTCATGTGAAATCAGACCGGGGTCTCTTCTGGATGTTAATTTTTGCAGTCACATTTAAAGCTAAGAAAGACGATGATAGAAAATTTACTTTGACTTATAGTCTACTTGTATGAAGCTCTAAACTGATTCTCTATCTGTTTTACAGATACCTATGAATACTTTCTCAGCAAAGTTCTTACATCTCCTTAAACTCTATGTCCAGACAAACATAATTTTCCACCACTAATTAACCCTCGTCTCCAATTTCTACATTTGAGCTACTAAACTACAATTATCTTCCCCATTTACTAAATAAACTCTTTTGGTGTTATTCTTTCTTTCACTTGTTATATGCATATTTTCCAAAACTTTGCCATCATCTTTCATAAGAACTCTTAAATTTTTACCTTCCTTTCCATTCTTGCTATTAGTACTAAAATATAGGATTTCCTACGCGTAGTTACCAAACCCTTCGACCTGATCTTTGTATCTGATCCTTTTTTTGTTTTTCTTTATCACATTTGCTCCTAGAATAGGTACAATGTCTAATACTTGATGAAGCTGAAAGCCGGGACAGCAAGAGCTACCCTGTGGGTCTTTTAGTCTGGTTTTATGAGTGATTATATCGTGACGAAGGGCAAGTTAGATTGCCCTATTTGAAAAATATTTCTCGTCTGAGAAGCACTACATGTGTTTGCTGTGTGTGTGTGTGTGTGTGTGTGATCCCCAAAACAATTCTACTTTTATGCTTACTGATTAAAAGTCTGATACTTTTCCGTCAATTATTGGATACAAGTTCCATCGTCTGGTTGTATAGACTTTCTATCATATCATCCTTCCTTGCCTAATTATTCTTAATTGTCCCCTTCAGCTACAGGTGAACATTCAGCTAGAGTCTCTACTCTTCCCTAAAAACCCAATATCCAGTCCCAACTTTATAAATGTTATCCCTCATTTAGAAGTTCAACCCCTCCCCACCCCCACCGCTTTGTATAACTGGGCTCTGCCTCAACTACATCATAGAATCTTCTTGGATTCATACAGTGATTTTTATATCATTACACAACATCTTTTTCTTAATTAAGCACACAACTTGTGTTCTAATCCCTTCTGCTAATTTAGACATTTGTGATAGCATTGCTCTCTAGTTTTTGCATTTATGCAAGTTTCCTCAAATAGGTTATAAGTTCCCTGAGGGTAGGAACCATGCATTGTGCCTTTTTTTGGTAATTCTATTATTTCTGGAATAGTAAAGTAGATGGGAAGTATTTAACAAACACTTGTCTAATTTACTTAACAAATGGTTTGGAAATTTTCTATCTAGATTCCTTTGTATATACATTCTTGGAAAAATTCCAAGACATAGGAAAAATGAAATTTCAATTTATTTTGCCTTTGGCTTTCCACAGCTTAAAACAGCTAATTAAAAATAAAATTCCCTACTTAAGAAACTTGCAGATTAAAGGGTACAGTTTTTGTTAGGACAAGAAGTTTTTAGAAGATTTGTTTTAGTCTTCTGAGAGGACCATTTTCCTTTCTTCCCCTATAGTCTTCAACCTCTTGCCTGAACCACTCTTTTCTCCCCAATTCGCTCCTTTAACCGAACCCTACAAAATGCTACACAGTGGGGTCCATTGCCAACTTTCAGCCTCATGTCATCCATTCTCCCTCTTCCTGCAGCCAAGCTACACCACCCCTTTCTGGCCCTTGAACACACCAAGCTCTTTGCACACCAGGGCTATTACATTTGCAACCCTGTTTGCCTAGAATAGTCTTCGTCTGACACTTCTATGTACTGCTTCCTTCCATCCTTTCAGCTAAACTCAAGGATATCTCTTTAGGGACCATTTCTGTGACAGCCTTGTTCAAGGGAAGGTCTAGTCCTTTTTCCATCACCCTCTCTCATATGACCTGGTGTATTTCCTTTATTGCACTGACCACAGCCTGAAATGATCATGGCTACTTTTTGCCTTCTTGATTGTTGCCATCTTCCTTCAATGGAGTATATGCTCCACAATGGCTGGGATCTGAATCTTCACGTTTATTGTTGAATTTCTAGTACTTACGAGAGCACCTGACATACAGTGGTCACTTGTAAGAATAAAATGAATAATAAACTTATAATAGTAAGTTTAAGCTGCAAAATGTATGTATTATCTATTGAAGCATAAAATAAATATTCTTAAAAAGGGTGTAGTGAGGTGGAGATATGAAATGCTAATCTCTTACATATTCTCCACAGGAAAAAAAAGGGGTTTGGAGTGAAGTAAGTCTCATATAATAACACAATTACTTGGATGAAGCAAGGTTTCATTTCTCCCCAGCTATGAGAGGACTAATGGAACCTGGGTATATGTATTTTCCTTCTATGCATTTCCTGTCTATTGTATAACAGAGGAAATGAAGAGAATTATTTTAATAGCTGCTAATGTTTTCAAACAAAAGTAAAACATGTCTTGCCCTCAGAGTTTGCCAGGGTTTCTGACTCACTCTGCCAGTTAGTGTGGAGCGGAAATAAAATTTATTTCTGCAATTTTTGCAGACTCTCATAGATGTGGGGAAAAAAAAGTGTCTCAGTTTATAGTGTGAGAATTTACATGATGACATTTAATATATAAATTATGTACTCTTACTAATGTAGGGAAACATATATAGTTTCCTCTTTGCCCACTATATATCATTATTCTTCTCTTTCCTGTTAATTATCACTACCTGTATTTATCTCCTGCAGCCAGCTCTCCATTTCTCCCAGTACACCGTTCTCAATCTCTAACAACAGTCTGATACTTATTCTTTCCTCCGTGTCTCGGTTATGTTTCTTCTCCATCCTAGATGACCAATTTTATTTCAAAATCTTGTCCAAGTCACAACTTGTCCACAACTTCTATGAAGTATTCTCTTCTAATCTTATTTATTGTATTTTTCACTTGTGTCCTTAATTATTTGATGTCCAAAAGTTTTCTACTTTTAAACAGAAATATTTATGTGTTCTCTAATAAGAATGTAAAGGTTCTCTAGAGGTGAAACTATTCCATATATTTCTTTTTCAACCTTTACAGCTTCTAGCACTGTCTGAGCCCATCACATGTAGTGCTCAATAAATATTTGCTGAATTGAACTGTAAGAGACCATAGAGAGAAGGAAAATAGAAATCTACAGTGTATAGTAAAGCTCAATTAGGCCTGTGTTTCTCATCTTGCCCACTAAATCTTTAAAGAAAGCTTCAATAAAGTTAAAGTTAACAGACTAGCCTTTTTTCCTTCTTGTGAAATTGAAGGGGCTAATATGAATGACCAAAGGAAAACAGCTGGTGATAGAAAATTTTAGATGTTAGATCAGTGAAATTATTCTCATTCATTTGAATCTTTAATTGTGCTAATTTTGCTTTCTGTGGAGAAATATACACACGCAGTCCAGGAAGCAGAATAGAAGCTAAAGAAATATTTGTCAACAACTTATATTAAACAAATAATATGGTCATATGGATTAAAGAAAAGACCCAAAGATGTCTCCGTCTTTGTCAGTAGTCTATATTTGAAAAAAAAAAAAACAGCTTCCTGTGATTCCTTCTGTACCTGTTCTAGATTCTCAATGGCACCTGTGTTGACTCAAAGAATAAATTAATCAACTACTGGTTTCTTTCAGCTGTCCTGCATAGGAAAACTTTGTCTCATAAGAATCAGATGAACTTTCTAAATTTTGATGGTGAGAACTCTGTTTTCCTTTTCTCTTTCTAGACAGAAAGTTTTCGTACCACCATAGGACTTTTTCTGAGCTTAGGTTTTTCTGGCATAATATTTTTATTTCTCTACGTCTCATTTACCCAATTTAGTTTTTCTAGTGAATTAAAAAAGAAAAAAACATTTTTAATTTCACTATTTCTCGATTTTCAATTTCATAAACCCTTTTGGGAGTGGGGCAAACCGTGTCATTTTATAAGATCTTGCTCTGCAATTACAAGCAAATACCCTATTCTAGAAAATCAAAAGTACAATGGCAGGTCTTTTGTTTTTTGTGTTCCTACCAGCGTACTTTCCCCCTTTCCCTGCTCTAGACCACGCACTGAATGTTGCAGTCCCCTAAGAATGTTTACTTGCAGTGGAGTCTCATAGTTGCTCTGGCCTTGAGAAGGGGAGGTAGAAGTAACCTCCTGTCTCTCTGCAGCACTGTGAAGGCAAACCTCGTCAAGTTAGTATCTTCAGCTGAAGGAGAGAAATGAAAATATTAATGCAATGCCACTAAAGGAGATATATTTTTATTTCAGAGCTGAGATAAACGATATGTGTTTGTATGGACTGCCTGAATTGAGAGGCTTACTAGGCAGGAGAGCAGGATACCTACATCAGGTCGCTTGACAATGCAACCCCTGATGAGAGAGGTTTAGAATTAAGATAGGGAAAAACTGATGGAATCCTCACAACTCATGAACAACACCCATTCTGCTGTAGTGGATCAATTCAAGAGAAACATAAACTTTATCTCTGTGAGCAGAAACATCACACTATTTTCTTCTAACATGTTGTTTGCATCATTCACAATCCCTTCTGCCTGATCTAAATCCAGTCAAATATAGATGAGTCTATTTCAGAGGAAGAAATACCATATTGAAGCTCTTTAGAGTTAGAAAAATCTATATCGGAATAAAAATTCTGGTATTATTATGCTGATATAGCAGTGATTTATACATTGTAATGGAATATAAACGGTTTCAGGCCAGTAAATTTTCTGGATAACCTAAATTATCCTTATTCATTGCAGCTTTATGTTTTAATCATTTGTGATACAAGTCATTCTAAAGTGTACTATATACTGATTTACCTTTCTAAACAACATAATGATCATTATATGCTCTTTTATTAATGACAATAGTCCTCAGAATGAAGAATAATTATTGTTTGGTGCTATACTATAGGAGTATTATTTACAATCTGAAGTGAACAGAACCTTCCCAGTAACTCATTAGTGTAGTACAATGGGAACTTAGTATTCTCATGGTATGATGTGAGAGAATACCATTCAATAAGTAAGCAGTTTAAAGGTTAAATAATTAAAGCCTGAAGTTAATATTGAGGCACAAACAACTTATAGATGTACTTGCCTCATGAGACCAAAACTCAATATTACTCTGTTGTTTCAAAGTACCTCCGAGGTAGCTTCACATTTCCCCTTAAAATTAAAGTGAATAGTTTGAAATGGGCATAACGGATACATGGATCACATCCCCAAAAGAAAGATGGCTCTAGCTTTTCTGGATTTTTTCCATCTTTGTTTATGTCCAAATACAGCATTCATTGAAAATATTCTGCCTTTCCCAAAGTTGCAGTCACATTTGAGTTAGTCCTGGAAGACCCCTGTATCACCATCAGGTTCACTCAAGTTGTTTTGGTTAAATGTTACTTGGGGAAATACTTTGCAATGTTTAGATCTAGAATAGTTGGGAGAAAAACAGATAGTATCACAGAGGGCAGCAAATTCTTCCTTCCAAGGAAAGGACATTGCTTTGCTGTCCATGTCTCTTAACTTGATTGTGGACTAATTCTCCTTCTCCCAACAACAGAACTGAAAAATTTAAATAGTGGTATACAGTAGGATTTGTTTTGCTGCTGTCCCAACAGATTTCCTGCAGAATTCAAAATACTTCTTCAGGGTAAATATTAATTTTTCGGAAAGTTTTTCTGACCCAGTACTTTTATCCAGCTGTTAATAATATAGCACTCAGGCTCTCACCACACACATTCATAAATGAAGGAGCATTGTATCCTCCCCAGATTGTATGCCTCTTTTCCTCTTTATGCCTGTGTTTTAATTTACAATGTCAAGACATTTCTGGAGAGCAGAACTGCTCTTTGTACTTAATGGGAGATAATCCCAGGGAAACAAACAGAAGAAACAATTTGATCAGAGACAACAGTAACCTGACAAATGATAGCTCTTAGTTCTTCATCACACTCCAACGTAGTCTTTGCTAAGTGCCTGGAATTCTGCACATTTCTCATTTTCCCAAAAGGCTTACCTTTCTAATAGCTTTGAAAAGTGGTCTGGTGGAGGAATGTTCTGTGGCGCTAACTAGTAATAGCTTTTTCTTTGAACCCCAAGCCCTCTTAACTGAGAGACAGATAAAACCCTATCATCTACTTCATTTTCTCTAAATCTTTTTCCCCCTTGCCTCTAGGGAAAAAAATGAAAATAGTTGGCAGTACATTAAGGACACAAGGCAGAGAAAAATGTAGGTTCCTGTAATGTTTAAGGGAGACGAAACTCATCTACTTTTGGGAACTGCTTAACAGAAGTTAGCTGGTGCATTAGTTATCCAAATTACCTCTTGCTTTTATCAGAAAGACAATATACAGTTGAATTGTTAAATGATGTGCACTTTTTTTCCCCCAAGAGCAAGATTGAACACTTAATCAGGTCAATAATTATTCACGCATTAGCACAGTCTTCTTCTTAAAGTGTAACGGTGACTCACTGGTATACAGTCATTATTACTGATTAGCAGGAAATTATTTTTGCGCATCAGTGGTTCATGTGAAAACAGCTAAATTTATTATGATGAGTTATTTAACAGTTGGACTGTGTGAGAACTCTGGTGTTACTGTTGTGATTAAATCTTTATACATTTATACCAGTAGATAACTATGGAGAAACTATACTGCAGAGTTACCGTTACAGTTGAATTTTGCTCTTAACAGGTCCAACTTTCTAAAGTTTGATACTCATCTTGGACATTCACAATCCACTTCCACAATAAAGTTTTCTTATAGGTAAATTTATTTGATTAAAAAAAGGAGGAGCAAAAAAAGTAAATAATATTAAAAGATTAGAAGGTAAAATATAAACAATAGAGAATAAGTATTACAATAAAGAGACAAAAAGGTGAACAAGAAATACATGAAATATGGGATGAGAGAGAGACAAATTCATTTAGTCTGAATTATTATTTGGATGATATTTGATGAAATATCTGAAATTCTCTTTGGTTTACACAATTGATATTTAATGTTATAAGTGAAAAACAAATTCTATGTTTCATTCCAATCATTTCTGCATAGAAAATATTCCAAGAAGAAAATTTGCAACTCATTATTGGTATTTGTCCCTTTTGGGAGCAGGTAAATGCATTTTACAGGAAATATAAAAACTTTATCTTGGTCTTAATTGTGATCTTGCTTCATCTCTATTTCCTCCTATTCCACTAACTCAAAATAAGATTATTTAAAAAAAATATCAAAATATTACATAATTTTGTCTGTAAATATGTCAGCATATGTTGCTGAAAGGTAAGGATTCACTTTTAAACATAGCCACAATGTTATCATATCTAAAAAACAAAATTAGAAATAACCCATTAATATTATCAAACATGAAGTTCATGTTCAAATTTTTCCAGTTTTATAATAGTTTGTTTACAATTGATTTGTTTAAATGAATATCAAAAAAGGTCAAAGCGTTTTATTTATTTTGATATTCTCATATTTTCTTAGTATCTTTTAATCTATAGGTTACCCCTCTTACCAATTTCTGTCCTTACAATTTATTTGTTGAAAATCCGATTATTTGTATGTCTTGATCTGCTTCAGACTTGTTACTTTGGGCAAAAATACTTTGTATGTGATGTTATATCTTCCATCAGCAGGCACATGATTTCTGGTTGTCTTTTTCTTTTGAGATTAGCAGTCAAGGATTTTGTTAATTTGAGTATTTCTTTTATGTGAGAGAGACGTTTTAAATGCTTGGTTGTTTCCCTCTATTTACCACTTTCTAAATATTGAATTCATTATCTACCTTCACCACAAGAGATTAATATATTCTTACGTATACTGGAGTTGTGGATTTTAGCATAGAGGATTGTATCAATCCATCGCAGTAATGTTTTAATTTTTATTGACACACAAATGGTCCATCTTTGGAAACAGGCTTTTCAAGTTGGCTCCTCCATCTTTTGGATACGACCCCAGTAGTCTTTGATGGATTCCTCACTATCAGGGATGACCTGATGTCCAGGATCATCTTCAACATTTCCTGTTTCAAACCTGGAATTAGCCATTGCCTCAGTGATTTCTAGTTCCTTTGGGTGAGAAATGCTATACTGAGATTGGTCAATGAAAACTAGGGCTTTTTGTTTGTTGATTGGTTTGTTTTAACCAATGATTACTTATTGTTTCTAGGCCTTTTTCTCTTTTTAGTAAACAAGCTTATGTATATCATTTTTTAAGATAAAATAAACCATGAATTTATAATGACATTTCCAATTCTAATTTGTCATTATGGGGTTCCAAGTAACTCCATTGATTTCATAATTACGTATTTGCTTTTTTGTATATTTAACATTTAGAAACAATTGCTTTAACCAATTATATATAGTTGTTTGTTTGTTTTTTTCCCTCCAACTCTTTTTGTCTTTAAGGTAAATTTTACTCAGGAAAGGCAGACAAATCACGGCATTTTTAGTCACTTTATTTTTCTTTGATAGTTAGGCCAGCAACTAAATACATGGTATATTTGGTTTTCCTTCTGAATTTGGGGGATTGCAGGTATTTCATTTTTATATAACTTTATCTTATAATTATAAAATATCTATATGGCTGAAAAAACATCTACAAAGCAAATATATTCAGAGAAGTCTAGTCTCTACTGTTGGTCTCTCAACCATTGTCTTCTCTCCTTCACAGATAAACATTTTACTAAATTTACGTTTTGTCCTCTTATTCTCTTTTGAAACTAAACAGGTAAATATTCATATGACCTATTAGATAAATGATAGCGTGGCTTTCTTTTATCACTTAATATTAAATCCTGGAAATTACTCCATAGCTGTCTGTGGAGCAATCTCTTCTTCCTTTTAATAGTTGCATTATATTGCATTGTGTGGATTTACAATAGATATTCAATCAGTTCCCTATTGATAAACTCGTGCTTGTTTCCAATCTTTAGCTATTAAAAATTGTGCTTTAATGAATAGCTTGTTGCATAATTTTACCCATAATTTTGCCATTGTATTTTTGGGCTAAGATTCTTAGACGTGGGATTTTTTGGGGTCAAATTATAAATTTTTATGTAAGTTTGTTATATATTGGCAAATTCTTTTTCACCATTCTGCATTCTCACCTACAGTGTATGAAAGTGCTTGTTTCCCTATAGTTTCACCATCAGAGTATATTATCAACCTTTTGGATTTTTTCTATGCTGATAAAAATTGGTATCTCAATATAGTTTAATTTGCATTTATCACTTTAAGATGTTTTCCTGTTTAGTGAGTTTTGTATTTATTTTTCAATGAGCTATATGATCATATCGCAAGGCTATTTTAAATATATAATTGCAGGCTTTTATGTTTTTTTATCTTTTTAAATAAACTTTTTCAATGTATTAGGAAATATGGCAGGTTGCAAAAATGACCACACTCCTCCACTCCTTCCTGTATCCATCCATTCTCTTTGAAATATTCTTTCTGAGATCCTCAGAAAGAGGATGAAAATTTGGAGTCTATTTACCCATTGCTTTGAATCAAGGTTAGGCATGGAACTTGTTTGAGCCAATAGAATGTGATAGAAGTGGCCATGTACTCGTTAAACTTAGGCCTCTAGAGATGTTGCATTTGTCTCTTAGTTTCTTGGAACCCTGCCTAGCTGCCAGGTGAGCCAGGCCTGGCTACTCTGCTGGAGGATGGGAGTTCACATGGAGCGAAGATGAGCCATTACTGCTGAGGTTGGCTTAGACATGGCAACATGAGTGAGTTCAGCAGAAACCAGAAGAAGAAATACCCAGTCCAAAATCCCAACCTCAGAATCGTGAGGTAAATAAATTATTTTTGTTTTAAGTTTCTAAATTTGGGGGTGTTTTATTATGCAGCAAAAGCTCATACAAGCATTATAGCACTTTTTCCATGAAGTATTACAAACATTTCCCAAGTTTGTATGTTGTCTTTGTAAATGACTAAACAGTCTGGGTAATTTTCTTTGCATATATTTCTTTATTTTAACTGTGTTTTTTATTTTTGCTTTTATTTATCCTTTATGTTTTTTTTTCTACATGTAAACATGGTTTTAAATAGTAACAATCACATTGAACCTATGATTTTATATCCCTTTTGAATCTAACTACATATCATAAACATTTTCCTATGTTTCTATATTGTGCTTATAATTACAAATTTTAATTACAAATTATTTTATGTCCTTAAGTTTACCATAATTTATAAATCCTTTCTTTTCTTGTTGGACATTTATTTTATGTTTGTTGCTGTTATAGATAATACTATAATGAATAGCATTATGCTTTATTGAATTCTTTCCTTATGATAAATTGCCATGAATGTAATTAAAGGATCAAAACATACAAAAGCTTTATTGTTTTTGCTATATTTTGATATATAGTTTTTCAAATAATGTAGTTTGCAATGCCACCAGCAGTAAATACTGAACTATTCCTAGTTACAGAAATTTTAAAAAAATAAAGTGTGCCTTTTTCTCAAAGCAATTCTTGCAAATGGTTTAAAAATCAAAAGGTAATGATACCAGGCATAAAACGGTAGTCTCTTGTCCATCCCTCTCCACAGCAGTCCGCCACTCTCCCAGTGGATGCCACTTTCAGGTTTTTTAGCTATTTTCTTTGGTATTTTGCTAGGTTCCAAAATATCTTATTTAGAATATCTTCCTAAATTTCAGATATTGTGTACTGATTTTCCTCCAATAGAAACTGAAAATTAGCTCTCTTAAACCCTTCTTACACTCTGAAATTCCTCTCATAGATATGTATGTCTCCTCTTCCAATCAAATAAACTAAGTTTTTAACATTTAAGTTGAATCTCTATTCAGAGTTTTTAATTATTATGGCTACGTATTATTTAATTCAGAGCCATGGTAAGAAGTACTATTAAATTTTCTTTCTTGTACAAATTTTTTGTTTTTATTTTGTGAAGTTATTTGCCCTTTATTATTGTTGTTATTATTAGTTAGTTTTCTTTTAATCTCTGGTTAAATATTCCCACATTCTTCAACACTTTTCAGGCCTGTTCTCTAATAAGTCGAAGTTGTTAAACCTATTATTATATTTTTTTAGAGTAGGAACTTTGGAAAAATCTCTCCCAGAACTTTAATTCTTTAGCCTTCTGCTTCAGACTGTGTGGTTATTCTCTAGGTTTGATGAATATCCATCATCCTCATACTGCTTGACCTCCAGGAAATCTCTTGACCTCTTATCTGTGCTGGATCCAGTATTTCATGGGTACCATGGAAAAAGGACATTTGTTGTTTGTTTTGTATGCCCAGCATCTGCAGCCTTTTCTGCAGGAAAATCCTCACTTTTATGGACATGCAAGAAAGTAAAGAGTGACTTACTGACCAGTAGCTGAAAATGCTAGATTCTCATTTTGCCTGACACCCTTTCATCTAGGACACAAATGTATGAGTTAGGATGATACAGTCAAATGTGTCCATGGCAAACTTTAACGTGGCTCATGATGCGTAAAGGAAGGGATAGGGAATGCTGTCTCTGGTGGTATTGGAAGTTACACTGTTTGTAAGGTGGAGTTCTTGGTGTAGTCTGGCAGCCTAAGGCCCCTAGCCAATACTTTCAGCTGCCTTTGTTAGTTAATTGCTCTCTCCCATCCCTGTGATCTTCTCACTGCTTCCTTAGAACTGCTACAGAAGCCAAGCTTGACCTTCTGGGACCCTGCCGGAAATCCTAGCTTTGTAATCATATGATTGGCTCAAATCATTGTTTTTCTCACCTCTCTTCCCAACTAGTGACTGGAGCCATGTGTATCTACATTGTAATCTCAGGGGTGTCCACAGGCAAGATCATTAGTGGTTTCGTGCTCAAAATAAAAAAGGGCCTCAGCGACCTGTTTCTCATATGTAATTATGTATTTTTGCATCCCAAATCTTTAATAACCAGGCACAATCTGGAGTTAGTTCTTGTAGTGGCAGCTGGCCCTTGGGTTTTTGATGCGCTCAAACTTCCGGTCCTTACAGCACACGTGGTTTGGTGTTGCTGTACAGGATGCCCTGGGCTTTGCTGAAATGCCTGTACACCTCTCAGCCCTTGTGAGGAAAGCAGGGTGGTGCCAAAGCCCTTGGGGGCATTCAGGGCCAGCTAGGTAGAGGTAAGGATCTTGCCCCCTGCCTGGAGGTTGTGGTTCCTGGCGCAGCTGTTCACGCTCAGCACCCATGCCTTCAATTTGGGCACTTCCAGGATACCCGCATCATCTGTTACTGTCCTTGCAACCACAGCTGTTTTGTCTTCCTGACTAGGAAGCTTCATCTTCTACTCATCAGGAAAAGGGACAGAGGCAGCTGGTTGGTGTGACTCATATATAACTCTTTCAGCACAAGTTGGTTGAAGGTGGAGTTGGTTGGTCTGAACAGAACGCTGTATAGCTTGACCAACAGCTTTCGGTAGATGTTCTGGCTCTTGGGCTCCTTGCTCTGAATCTTTCCATCTTTGTAGTGGACGATGTTGACTCCCATGATGGATCCACCTCACCCCTACCCTCACCACAGCTCAAGAGATGTAAAAATGTCATATCTCTGGTGACAATGCTGTGGTGTGGCTTGTTTTTGTAGCTCTTCTAGTGATTCTATAAATTACCCATATCTTGCAGATGTACTCTTTATCTAGCTAGTCATTTAGAGTCCTCTTTTATTGTTTGGAACTAGAAACTCTGATTGGTATGAAACTGGTACATTGTAGCTTCTTTTCTTCTTTACTCCCTCGTTTTGCTGGAAAATATTCTCCAGTAGCTTTAGGTAATTATACGAATTGAGAAATTTTTTGAGAGTATGTATATTGGAAATTTTTTTTTCTGCTCTCACAGTTGAGAGATATTTTGCACTTAAAGTTTTAGGTTCAAATCATGCCTCAGAATTTAAAAAACATTTTTACATTTGTTTTATTTCTTTCAGCATTGCTATTAAAAAGGCTGATGGTACTTTTATACACAGTTTTTTGTGCATTAATCTTGTCTCCGAAAATTTCTAGGATTCTCCTTTATCCCTCAGGTAATGAAATTTTGCAGTGATGGACCTTGGTGTGAGTTGTTTTTGTTTTGTTTTGTTTCTCCATTTATTTCTCTTGTGTACTTTATGATCTTTTCAATGTAGAAATCCATGTCCATCAGTTGAATTTGGGAACATTTCCTTGGGTTATTTCTTTGATAATATTTTTCCTCCCATTTTCTCTGCTTTCTTTATCTGGAACTCCTATTGTATAAATGTTGGACTTCTTGAATCAATCTTTTTTTTTTTCTTTTTTCTTATATTGTCTGTCCTATTTTTCTTTGCTGTATTTTTTTGCCCCTGGGAGATGTCATTGACTTTATTTTCTAATCTTTCTACTATTTTGAAATTTTGCTATTATATTTTAGTTTTCTATGAGCTTTCTTGTTATCTGAAATGATCCCTCTTTGGAGCATTCTGATTTGGGGTCATAATTATAATAATATCTCTCTCATTCCTTTAAAGACAAAATATTTTTTTAAATTTTATTTTAGTTTTTAAATTGCCTTGGTTTTTTTCTTTTTCTTTCTCTCTCTCTCTTTTTTTTTTTATGTTTTCATTTTCATGTTTCATATTAGAAACTTTCCACAACTGGAGGGTGGTCCTTGACCTCCTTTTTATATTAAAAGTGAGGCACTCAAGATTATTGTAGCTCTGTTTTCTCAAGTCGAGCTGGTTCACTGGTGGGTTTTACTCATGGGAGAACTCAGGCTTTTCATTCTTTCTGAGGGGATCTTTTATTGTCAGTATTGATAGGGTTTTTTTTTCTTTTTTCTTTTGGTCTGTTTTTTGCTTCCATTTCCTGGATGTACCAGGAGGAATAAGAGGGTGAAGACTCAGTGTTCAGTAAATGAGTTATCACTTAAATCTCATTTGTAGTATCCTTCTTACCTCTTCCCCTCACCAGTGCCCTATATTATTAGATAAGATCCTCTGTTATTCAACTTTTTCGGAGGTAAACCTTCATCTTTAGCACAGACAGTAAAGATATAATTATTGGCTGTTTTGGATGAGAAAAGAGGATGTACAGCTCTTTTTAAAGACTTAGCCACTTACCTTGCTTTCGGCTTTGCCTTGTATCTTCATTGAAGTAGCAGATTCCTCCAATTTCTCAGGCTCCTGTAGTGTGAAACTGCTAAATTGTTTTTGTTAATCCCGTCTTCTAACACACACACACACACACACACACACACACACACACACACCCCTCCCCCATTCAGGTCTCCTAAATCAGTAATACCTGCATAGTTGGTCTCCAGTTTCCAAAATTCAGTTACCATCTCTGTTTTACGTTCCTCTAGTTTTCTTTGACTTTGTTTGTCCTTTTTTAATTGCTACCATTTTGGGTGTTCCAGATGGACCAGAAATAAATGCATGTGTTGAATTCACAATGCTTAACCAGAAAATTCTAAGTAAATTTCTTTCATAAGTAAAAATTAGGTGGTAAAAAAATCCTTCATGAGCCGATTGGATACTAAAGCCTAGGGTGGGAATGGAAATTCTGAATTCTAGATACTCTCCCTACAGGGCTTTTTAAATATATCTTCATAGGTTGGCATTTATTCTAGGATTGTATCTTTCTACTTTTTCTCTATTACTATCCTCAATATTAGAAATGTGTTGTTGTTACTTTATCTTATATGTCTCACATCTAACTGTCTTCCCATGGACAAGATCAATATTATCAAAAATTGTAACTCTTGTCACTCACATTCCAAATTCTAGTTCTGTGTTGTCTAACTTAGCTGAGTCCATTAATTGAATCTTTGCTCCTAGGGTTACTCTTTTACATTATCTATATTCAGAAATACCTCTTTTTCTTCACCCTCTGAAATTTTATTTCCTTTCTAATATAATTTTAAGTAATAAACATGTGATAAGTAAAATTTATGTAACTGTCATTATGCATTATTAGTTATACACATAAGGCATTCTATCCCCCTATTTTCCTTTCTAGCCAACAACAAATTATAATGTTCAGTAAATGTTAAACATTTAGGAAATGGGAAAACAAGAGTGTAGAAAGGTTAGGGAATGAAGATTTATTAGGCAGAGAGATACACAGAAAAAAGAACAGAAGAAAAATAACTGGGTAGTCATTATAGGTCAAAATATCATCTGATATCAAATAACTGGATATTTATTTTCATTTAACTACATCATATAGCATATAAAACCTGACTCTCTTTTTTTCTCCTTTTAAAATGAGCTGTTGGAAAGTTATTGTTAAATAATATATGTTATTGCAAGGTCATCTGTGAAATCCAGAGTGCTGCCTTAAGAAGTTAATCTAAATGGGAACAGAAGACAGAGTATATCACATATTCTGTTTCTATTGTCCATTGAACACAAGTAAAACATTTGCCTACATGTAGAAATACCAAATGGATTACTTGAAATGGAGCATTTCTTTCTGTTGATGTCTATACAATCTTATGCTAACATCCCTCTCTCTGCCTGTGAAGCTCTCTGGAGGGGAAAAGAGTTGGTAAAATTACCTATAGAAGTCTCTTTAATATATTTGTTATTTAAGTTTTTTCAATGACTTATTTTGTTGTGAAAAATACTAAGTAAAATGCCTATCCTACAATAGCTTTCAAACTAAAACACAACTAGTTATACAAGGTAGAAGAATAAATAAATGTGTTATTTTTTTTTCCCCTTAGGCAGATACACAAGGTATGCTTTCAAGTAAATAAAAGATTACTAAATGCCTCTGGCTCTGTTGCTAGTTCACTATAACCCTGGACATTGTTACCTCATTAGGGGATATCTGCTTGCTGTTCTTGAGTGAGATGACGGTAATATCTTAAAGCTTATCATTTTTGTTTCCAGATTGGAACCTCGTGTTGTGACTTTACCTTCTACCCCCTTCTGTGTTTGGACTAGGAAACTATTTTCCTTCAGACATTTTTGTTTATCTGGGTCAGAAATCAAAATCCTAGATTCTTGAAGATAGTAGGTTCATAAATCAATCAGACTTGGGAAATGGAGATTTTAACGTTCTATTTCTTTCCTTATAATGCTCTAGGCTTCTTACTCTAATCCTGGTGGCACCTTGCCCACGGTCACTGAATCATTTCCTTCATATTGATTCAACTTAACATACTATGTTTTCATTTTATATCTGCAAAATTTTCCAGAATAGGTACTTAAAAATGCTTACATTCTTTAAGGTTTAATATTCTAGTTTAAGAAAAAAGAAATGAAATTCTGTATTGTCTTCCATTTTAATTTGTCAAATACTTCCTATTTTTACTCTTTATCCTCACCAAATTATATCAATGCTTTCCTCCCTGACAGGCTGTCTGCTCCAATACGAACAGGGATTCTCTTTTAGCTCACTATTATATTGCAAGCATCTAACATTCTGTCTTTCACATAGTAAACACTCTATAATTAATTCATTATAAAACACACTGATGCTGCTCTTCCATAATGGACATATAGTATTTGCTCTTTACTTTCCATATTCTGTAAATATTGATTTAATATTTTAATTGCTGAAATTGAAGATGAACAATGATTGCTGAGTATCTTTTTCAACCAGAGTACTATATATTCAATAAATAACAGTAACAGTAATGCCTTATTTCACTGATGTTAAGAATAATTAGCCTCCCCTTTCACACATATTTTAACATCCCTGATATTACAAAGCATCTACAATGATGGCATGCCATGATTTAATGGGAAATTCTTTTTCCTTTCTTCCTTCCTCCCTTCTTCCCTCCCTCTCTCCTTTCCTTCTTTCCTTCCTCCCCTTTTTCTTCCCTCATCATAACATAGTGATATATCTTAGAATCAATGCAGACTTTCATTTGATGACTTTGCACAACTACAATTAGTTGAATTCCTATTGCACGTTAAAGTGCATGAGGTCTTATTTTTTTCTGTTTTACAAATAAGGAAACTTAGGTCCAAAAGTTAAGCAACTTACTCAAAGTTATGTATCTAGTAAATGGTGTCGTTTGAACTGATATTGTTCTAGTCCAAACACTGTGCTCTTTACATAAGTTAAATATATATCTATTCACCATATATGTAGTATAACTGGACACATCTCTGAAGTGGTAGAAATAGAATCATATATTCTAGAGTTGGAAGAAAATAGAGGATATCTATTCTAATTCCCTTATTTTGTAGATAAGAAAAGAACTTCAGATAAGTGATTTGCTCTAGGCAATAAATCTAGAAATTTGCAGACAAGACTAGGACAAAAATCATGCATACTTGTATTATATATTCAAATGCTACAGAAGTATATAAAGAAAAAAACAAATTTCACTCCACCCAACCCTAGACAGATTCCACCTTTCAGAAATATGGCATATATCCTGTAGTTATCAAATAAAACTCAAAAATATGGTCTAGGATGTTTTTATAAGCTATCTGTAAAGCTTATTTTAATTACTTTGAAAGTAAAAAAGAAAATATTGCTGAACATACAACTCTTCTCATATATCTTCTGCTACCTTTAAGATAAGAAGAATTCATATAGATGACATATAGAAGGACTTTCAAAATATCTGTTATGTACTGGGAACTATGATGCCTTAAACTAATTTTATCCTCATCACAAACTTTAGAGGTGAGAACTAGCGACTTTTGTTGCAATTTTGTGAATGAACTAGAGTTTAGAGAATTCAAACAACTTCCTAAATGTGTAAGTTTGGGACAATTGAGGACTGAGAATCTTTGGCAGTGAAGATTTGGGTCACTCAAACCCTGGCTAATTGAGATTCTGGCTGATGGTAGAGGTAATAACCAATGAGTAATGAAAGAAGGAAGCCAAGTACATTAAAATCCTGAGACCAATTACAGAAATGAGGACTGTAGAAGCTTTGCGTAATGTTATTCGATTGTTATATTGTGTGTATGTGATTATTTATATGCTACCATTTTCTTTATCTCTTCCTTCCTCTCTTTGTTTCATATATACAAATGTTATAACAAATACATATATATATATATATATATATATATATATATATATATATATATATATATATATATATGCTATTGGTCTGACACCACAGCAAATTCTTTGCCATTCAGCAGGTCATAGCTTTCTCCTGCAAGGTCTGTAACTCAGCCCAAGAATAGGGGGAGGACTTTCTTTAGGGTGTTCTCTCTGTTTTAAGGATAGTGACCGTTCCTTATAACTGTGATTCCTATATTTTTTAGGGTTCTCTTTACTTTTTAATAGCCAATATCTCCTATTCCAATCCTTCATCCTAGTTCATTATTCATTATATTAAATTTTCCTTTCAAATTACTGCGTGGTTTTCTTTCCTGATTAAACTCAAGACTATCTGACTTCAATTTCCATGCTTTTAGACCACTACCCTGTACTTGCACTGCTCATTACCATTAATAGGAGTAGTTTAAAGCTGACAATAACGTGACTTTGAATATTTTTTAAAGACAAATAATGAATACTTAAAGTAATAGAATCATTCAGTCCAGTATTTCTTTATTCAGATATGGGAACTGAGGCCAAAACAACTTTAAGAATGCTGAGATTTATATTTTGTCCATTTTTGTATCACCATTTTCTATCTAGAGTTGATATTTACTAAATGTAAATTGAATTAAAATGAGTGAATTTACTTAGAAAATATTTATTGAGCTGTGCTTATAGCTACAGATGGAGTGATGATTTAGACAGACATAGTTCTCCCCCTCAAGAGGTTTTCAGGCAAAGAGCAAATTTGAAATCAGAATTACAGCTTTGGTTAAACCTAAGCCATTATTATTTTGGTTATTGACTGAATTGTGGATTGAAATCCAAAACTGGTTTTCTTTGTGCAGTTTTTGTACTTGTGTCTAAAGCTTCATAGGGAAGAGAATAATGTGGATATGTTTAAACTTAATTTAACTCTGATACAACCATTAGAATTTGCTATTTTCCAGAATCTTTGTGTAGTTACCTCTAAAAGCTCAATTTGCAATATGCACATTTATGGTTTTACTTTGTCACTTACGGGAATATTATCTCTAAGCAAGTATCCCAAACTCTTTTTAGATGTTAATTTGGCAGAAACCTTCTTCGGGTGACAAGATATAAAGCCACAGTCTAGTGTGGTCAGACTGTGAAATACCTTGGATATTTAGCGTATGGGATTTTAATAATAAACCTTAGCTGAATTGGCTTATGAATTCTGATAACCTTTAGAAATTTAATAAATATCTATCTTTCCCACATCTTCGTGGATATATTTCTTTGATAATGTAGCTTGTGATAATCTAGACCATTTATTTTGTTAATGTAAATTTACCACTCTTCCCCTTTTGTAAGAGAAATTAGGATGCATTTCAATTCATTAAGTTACATTTTCAAGACAAATTTCAGTTGAATTTTAATCAAACACATATTTTTAAAATTCTGGGCATAGAACTAGGGATACTATAATTTTACCATCTTCATAAGTGGTTGTGCTATCCTATATTTCATATAAATATCTTACCTCTAATTGTGGTGGGGAACTAACTGTGTATCAGAACATTTCACAAAACTTGGAATAAATCCTACCTTTAAAATAATAGAATTTCTGATGATTAATGTATTTTAGTCAGAGGACTATATGTATGATAAAAAATGTTTTTTCTTATGTAACATTCATTAGCCAATAGGCAAACTGAAGGAGATCAGTAATTAAGTGACTCTTTAATTCCATTTCATAATTTTAAACCAAATTAAAAAGCTCAGAGAAGTAAAAGCTGTGGGGGTGGCCGGTTAGCTCAGTTGGTTAGAGCAACTTGCTGGTAACACCAAGGTTGCCAGTTCTATCCCCGCATGGGTCAGAATGAGCTGCACCCTGCTTAAAAAACAAAACAAAACGGAAAACAAAACACACTATGGAACTTTTCAAACATATACACAAGTAATAAAGGCATGTACCTATCTTAAGAAAAGTGAAACCTGTTGGGCTCTGAGAAAAAAGAAAGAAACAAACAAACAATACCTTTGTCAAATAATGGTTTTAACATTCTCTTGTTTCAAGTAATAGTTCCTCAAGAAATCATAATTTTAACCACTTATTTGTGTCCAGTATCATCATCTTTTTATTCACATTAATACTTAAATTGATGATATACATTTAATTATCTAAGACATCATTAATATTTTTGAAAGTCTCACCTTTTTCTGCTTTCCCTTCCTGCTATCCCTTACATTTATATTTCTTGATGATTTCTGAGTTCTTTAACTTGTTTCCCCTGACACATACTTACTCATTGCCTGTTCAGAACTTCTGCTGACCTCTAAAAGGTCATGGCAGATACAAATTCTACATGAATATAAGAGAGTTAGGATTTGGTTCTTTACTTTCATTCCATTCCTTTCATTATGATACTTTAAAAATGCTTATCATTTTGAAAAATAACAATTTAAAAAGCAATATAAGTGTTAAAAAACAAAAATTACTGTGATCTATACACAACAACAACAAAAAATACATGAACCGTCTTTCTGTATTTTCTTCTATTTTTCCCATGCATTTTGGAGAAGTAATTAGGATACGCTTTATAAAAATTACTAAGATGCCATTTTTATTTTATATCATATTTTGGGAATTTTTCCGTTAGTACGTAATCTTCAAAGACCTGGTTTTTAACAGTTTTCTGACATTTCATCATATAGACTAGCGTCTTTTAGTTGCTATTGCAAATGGATTTCCAAGTAATCTCACAGTTTATGAAGGAGGTGAGTGTCCCAAAATAAATCATGGGAACATTTGGGCATGTTGCATATACTCTGCGAAGGCAGTAGACAGAGTCCCTGCCTATCACATTCTTTACCAGCAAGAACATGCCGGTCTTATATGATTGGACTGAAGGGAGAGAGACAAACCTGCTTCACGGGATTGTTTCATTCAGTGAAGAATGGAAAAATGACTGAAACTTGTCTCCCTAGCATGATAATTACTACATATGGAATCCATAAAAGGAACAATGAAAATCTAAGGTGGCGATATAAGTAATTTATGGAGTATCCATCATTTACCTATAAAAGTAAATCAATACTATATTTTGATTTTAATGCACTAAGAATGATGCAATCTTCATTTAAACTCTTTTCTTCAATTAAACCCCTCTCCCGATTTTTCCAATGGGGTGGTAGCCACCAAAGTGACCTTCAAGTTGCCTGTGTGTTTGGCTTACTGTAAATGGCCACTGAAGATAACAATTAAGTGTGACTTCCCTCAAAAATGTTTCACTTTCCATAAAATCTAAACTCTTTCTTAGAGTAAAAATGTCCACAATAGTAAATCTAATGCTGAGTAGAGGATTTTTCTAAAACGGGGTGTTTTATTTTTTTCCCTAATCATGATGGTAGGCTGAATTCTCTAACCAGGCTTACTGCTTTCATAATGATATTGGCCAACAGGTTCTAACAAACATAGTACAAATCTATGGATGCTGGTGAATATTTTGAAGTCATCTATTTTGCATATTTTAATATCTCATAATGAAAAGATCTGTGACTAATATTTAGATTTAAAAGGTTTTTTATATGAGAAACATTAGTCATTATTTCTGACCTTAGAATTCACAAACAGATAAGCCATTTTAAAGGTAAAAATTAAATCAATGTTCATTTATCTGTTCAAATGATAGAACAATTTAATAGTTTTCATGAAACATATTTGAACTATATTGTTTTGAAACAATTCTCTATATTTATATAATGGCAATGTTACATCCTTAGTAAATATTTGAGATGTTTGACTCCTGGTGAGCATCTTATATTGAAGTTTACATAGATATTTAAATTTAGCAATTTGAGTTCTTTTCCCCTAGGGTTGTAATTAGACCTTGATTGTAATTTTGGTTTAAATCTTTTTGCTGAATCATTTTGAGGTTGATGTAATGGGAGAAAACATAAAGCACATGAGAGAGAGAGAGAGAGAGAGAGAGAGAAAGAGAGAAAGAGAGGAAAAGTAAAGTGATATTTTAAAATAGAGTTTGATAGTTTACAAGGGAAAAAAATGTTGCCCATAAATGTTAATAAACAACAATAATAACAACTCATGCAGGGTTTTAATATATTATTGTACTTTTATTCTCTTATTCTTACAGTGTGCAATAAATGTAACAGGACGTATGTATAATATTTGTTTGTTTGTTTGTTTTTGTTGTTCTAAGATTAACTTTGGGACCAACCATTTCACTAAAGAAGTGAATCTCTGTTTTTAAGGGATGCGGTCAGAGTAATACATTTTTGAAAATTTGATTTTTATCTGAGACTAATTGCAATCTTTGGTTAAAAGAGAAACATAAAAAGCAAAATAAATAAATTTTTGTTAGTGTGAACTATAAACTTTAGAGCTTGAATAAAATTATAGCTCCCTAGTTCAATATTTTTCCTTTTACAGATGAGGACACTTATGTCAGGAGAGGTGGCCTGACTTTCATAAAAGCCCTTCAAGGAATGGTCCAGAGTGAGAAGTGAGGCCTTTGTAGCCTTGGGCAATTGCTTGGCTAACACTCTGTGAAGATGAATTTGTTATCATTATTTTGTTTATTTTAGACCCTGTATTTGTAGGTCTCACACAAGCAAGTACTTTGTCACAACAATTTCATTTATTATTTATTTCTAATATATATGGCCAACATTTATAAATATTTTCATTTTCTGTGTTAAGTAAAATTATCTTTTAAATCATAATTCAAAACCAGAATATTTCCAAAACAGTGTCTTTTAAGTATATCAGAATGGAAAAATAGGAAGATTTTGTTGTCGTCCAAGAGCAGGGAGTGTTACCCTGTGATTACAATAAATAAGCAAATAGGAATGCTGATCAGCTCCTCTTCTAACCACTTGAAAATTCTTAAATGACTTTGGGTAAGTCCCTTAAGCTATTAGCACTTATATTTCTTTATTGCAAAAAAGGTGATAATAGCTGTCCTCCGGCTGTTAACCTTTAACCAATATATTGTGCACACATTGATTTTTCTTTTATTGAAATATTAAGTTCCTTGAAGTATCTGTGTTTATGACTGGGCTAAATATTTTTTAATATCCTTCCAGCACGGCTATAGAAAGAAGACTGAAAAATAGATGAAAATTAATTCTCAGAGTGGAATTTGTGATTGCTATGAACTTTTCCTAAAAATCATTTCATCAAATGCAGCTAGCAAGCCAATGGCAGTGGTTACCCTAGAATGGAATTCTGTGATCATCTAAAGCCAGTGTGGTCCACTGAGCTGAATGAAGCACCTTCACCTGGAAACTTGTTAGAAAGCAAATTCTTGGGTTCTGTTTTAGGTATACTCAGTAGAAACTCAAATTGAGGTCAAGCTCTCTGTGTTTTAATAAACTCTATATGTAATTTTGATATATGCTAACATTTCAGAACCACTGGTCTAAACTGAAACAAAAAATAACTAAGGTAGACTTATAGAAGTCAAATCTTTTTAGTCTTTTTTTTTCCCCTCAGGATTTTATTGTCTTCAAGATAAAAATATGAAGCTTAAAACTGGATCACTTGGCCCTTTCTCTTCTTATTTCCTCCTAGTTCAAAATGTTTTAATAGCCAGCATTCTCTTACATCTGCAGTTGGGCTCAACACATTCAAGCCTCAGGACAATCTTCTTTGTAGTTTTAACTTTTTTGTGGAAAATCTGCTTAGTCTGCTCATCATAAACACTCAGCTTCCTGTCATAACGTTGTTTTCCCTGCGCATACAGAGAATCCTTGCCCTTCTTGTACTGTGTCACTTTGTGGGGCTGGTGCTTGCCACACTTCTAACAGAAAGTCCAGTGGGTTTTACGAACGTTTACCATGTTTGTGAGAGCGCTATCCATGCGGAAAGAAAGAGCAAATCTTTTTAGTCTTGGCAACAGAATTCATGCTGTGTTGAATATATATGTTTTGATGTTCACTCATGGGAACAAAAGACTTTGTGTTAAGCCCACACGGATTACTTATCCTAACTTTACTGCATCACTGAAAATGTGTCAAAGGAAGTTAGGAAAATCTCAAAGTTTTGATAGCCAAATATTAAGGTATTGAACTAAGCAGAAGGAGGTCATTAAGGAAAATATGGTTGCTGCTGAGATGTTGGTATCAGAAGTCTAATAATTTGTACTGTGTACAAATGAAAGCTGAAAAAGGGTCCAGGGAACTCAAAAAGATTTAGTGCATGTCAAAAGATTATGATAATCTTAGAGAGCTACTCATGTTCAGCATTTGTTGTCATAAATAAAAGCTTGATTTGGTATTAAAATAATGGTAGTTGAGAGGTTTAATTTAGTTCTGTGAGGTTAAGGAAATCAAAGAAGGTAGAAGGATCTTCTTTATTGCAAAGATGCTAAAGTTTTATATTCTTTATACTGGAAGCAAATTTTTTTGTGGTGGAAATAACTTTTCTCGGAGAAGGGAGTTATAAAATAAAGCTAATTTACTTTTGGACAGTTATTTTTATAGTTGTGGTAGTTTGAACAGTGTTGCTGATGCCAGCATGAAGAAGAATATCGACAAATGTGTCCAGGGCTTAGATTGGACATTGCTGGCCATGTGCAAGTGATTCTCTAGTTGTTTTGGAGAGATCAGGGGCCAAGTGGTGAGTTTGTCAGAATTACCTGGATATTTTATATTAAGCTATTCGTATTTCTCAACATCTCGTATTTTCCCAACATCCATTTCGCATTGCATCCATAAAGAATAACTGCCGTAGATTATGTTAAATCTAAGTTGAATTGGTCTTTAACAATAACTCTTAGTTATTTGCATTGTTATCTTGTCTATAATATTCAGGTAGTTATTCAAAGTAGATAGAAGGATTACATATCAGCTAAACTTTAATGTCACGAGTTTCTATGAAAATGAAGAAATAAGGGAAGCCCAACAGTTTCACACATTTTTGAAAAATATCTTTTGTAAGCTATCAGGATTCTTCTACTGATAATGGATTTTTTTTCCTCCAAATACTTCTACCTTTCTGTTTTTCTAAATAAAGGATATTAAAAATGAGACCATGAGTGTTTAAGAGTTTAGAAGGCCTATCTTAGCCAATCAATAGATCTTTGTAAAGAAGATGCCTCTAAATATAAAGTCATCTATTGATTGTTTAAAATTCTATCATTGTCCCTAACCTTTTTATTCATTATCATTAGTGGAATGATGTAAGTTGGTTAATATCCAGTTTTCAAGGTTGCTGAAAAGAAATGGAAGTGGCCCACGTTAGACTTCTGAACTGGGAAGCTGGTTATCCAAGAGGTGGAGAGTCTTCTTAATGTGAGCTCAGTCAGCTGCTGTCAGTGCCCATTTAGTCTTGACTAACCCCTTCCTGGTTGTCAGCTCCATGAGCAGTTCTACCCAATGTTCTCTGCTTTCTCCCAAATCAGTGCTCTGGCCAGGGTCTTGGGGCCAGGGTCCTCGGCCTCAGTCTTGCCCATCCCCTTTCCTGACCTTCTCTTAGATCCATAGTCCCTATTGCCCTCCTATCAGCTGCTCCGTCAGGCCAAGTAAGATCACGATGTTCTTTTAGAGCCCCAACTTTGTTCCTGAAAGCATACTAACAGCAGAAATAATGCTGAGACAAGGCACAGTCAAGGTAGATATAACAGCTCTATACCCTTAACTTGAGGAACACAATCCATTTTCAGAAATAAGATCGATACAACACAATGGCAGAACACAAGTTCCCTCAGAAGAAAGCAAGTCATCTGTTATATGGTGTTCTCTCAGCATCCTTCTTAACATTTGTCAGTTTCTCAGTATACATTGCTGTAATTACTTGATTAGTGTCTCAAAGTATGTTGTATAATGGCATAGTCTGTGGCTCGTTGGTTTGCTGTATGTGGACTCAGATCTTAGTGTCTAAGATATAAGTGCTTAATAAATATAAGCTGGAGGAGTTTTGAAGAAAGAAACATCACTAAGAAACTGAAGAGCAAAGAAATCTTCATCATGTGGCATAAGGAGAATTGAGATAGAGCTTAGAACTGTTGGCATTAATAATACATGGAACTATAGGTAGTATATAAATAGAGAGGTGGTTGCCTGATAATCCTGGTGAGGGAAGAAGCATGGGCACAGAGAACAAGGTCAACATGCAAGGAATGTTTGATCTGGCTTGAGCACTGAGCTCCTGTGTGGAATAGTGGAAGATGAGGTTGAGCATGTGAAGTGGACGGATGACGGAAGAGTTGGCTCAATAATGTTTTAGAGGGAGCTTCTTTGAACTGGTGTTAGGAGAGCCCATAATGCAGATCTTTTCCCACCTTTGGGAACTCAGCCATGATGAGAACATTACACTATAGAAATTGGCAAATAGTACGAATTAGGGCTTCCGCCAATAAACAAAACACACACACACACACAAAGAACCAAATGTTGTTAAACATTTATAAGCAAATCACTGCATTACATGTTAGGCTTCAGAGGTGGCACTTGTTTCTAGGTTCAAGTAAGAGATAGCAAGATGAAGCTAAGATATTTTTAAGATTAAAAGCCACCACTTAACATCAACAAGTGTGAAATTATTACAATGAATAGAAGCTAAAGAATACTGAAGCTAGTAGTTTCAGTTAGAAAATGACATGGCAAAATTGATGGTTTGGGAAGACTTGCTTAGTCTGCCACTCTTTCACACTAATCTATTGCCTTGAATTTTTTTCTTTTTCTTCCCTCAAGGTTCTTCAGTTCAGTGAAACTTCTTCCATTTGCAGAAAATCATCTTGTTTTAGGATAACCTCAGTTCTGTAGAAAACTGTGATAATACAATTTAAAAATTGTATTTGATTTTATATTTTACATTTCTCCTTCTGTAAAAGGAAATGAAATAGTGTCTTACATAAATAATACATTATAAAAAAATTGGATAATGTATAAAGGCATAAAAGAGAAAGAATCCATAGCATATAGCTAGAGAGCCATTGGTAAACATTTTTTTAAATTATTTTTCTAGAGATAATCCAATAATTCTAATTTCCTTTCTTATTTCATTTTTCTTTGTAGTACTTAGAACTTTCAAACAAATACTTAATCTTTTTTTGTTTACTCTTTCTTCTCTTCTAGAATGTATCAAGACAATATAAATTCACCTATATTTTCTCCTAATTTCAAGATTTTATTGTTTACCTTAATTTTTAATTCACTAATGAATTAAGTGAAATTATAATTATGAGATTGACTTCAATATTTCTTTTAAAAGTTCTTCCTCAGTTGTCCCAACCACCATTCAATGAGTACTTCCTTGAAATGCCACTGTTATCACATTCTGAATTTCCCTGTGTACTTGGCTGTGTTTCTCATTTTATATTAATTTTATTTAACTATTTAATCAGTCATTGATCCAACAGTCACTGGATATTATGCACCAGGCACTGTACTAGTAGAATGGTTTGGGGATAACTAGCTTCATCCCCAATTAACTCAGTGGTGTTTTTTTTTGTTTGTTTTTTTTTAGGCCAAGCGAGACCTAGTTCAGCTTGGCCTAAACTATCCCAGGCTAGCATAGTCTAGTGACTCATATTATTTTTAAGTTCTTTCTTGTGAGGCTAAGGTTTAAGTGGTGAAGTAGTGAAGATGAATGTGACCGTAAAAATCAAGGGGGAAGAGCAAGGAGAACATGGAGAGGACCCAAGAAGGGAAAAGTGAAAATTTTTTATATGAAGCAAGGGCAAATTAAAATAGATAAATAAATAAATACATAAATAAATACATAAATAAATACATAAATAAATAAATAAAAGGTTTTCCTCTGACTTTAAAGCCTTAAATAACCCTAAAAAGGAAAATCATATTTAAAGTCTGTGTTAGATATAGAATAACCCTAAGTGACATATTTTAATTACTGTTCAAAATTCACTTTTATTTACTTTTTTGGGGGAAAAATGAGGACACATATAGAACAAATTCTAATGTAATAAAAATTAAGAAGTTAATTTAAAAAAGCAATTCTTATATTTATGAAGCTTACCAACTTGTTGTTAAGATGTCAGAAATAACAGATATTGCACTATGGGTACAATAACAGAAGCATGTGAATGGAAATTTCATCAAAGCCTGCAGAGGGAATGAGCAGGCTGTCCAGAAGAGGTGATACTTCAACTGAGTCGTCACATTTGAATGTGAGTTATTCAGAAAGGGGAGTGGAATATGTCATTCAATGTCAAAGACTTCTCTAGGTCTTTATATAGAGAGTGAATTTCAGGGAAGTTAAGAACGTGAGGAAAAGTTCAGAAATATTAAAAAAAAATCACATGTTGTTCTTGAAGAAGGGTCAGTTGCTTGATGCATCTAAATAGTTGTGTTATATAAGTGTGGGGAGAGGGAGCTGAAAAATATTGACTTGTGCCATGTCTCAGAAGACTGTGTGGAAAACTCTGTTGGCTATATACACAACATACATTGCAATGTGTTTTCCTTGCAAATGACACCCCACCTTTTTCTCAGCAATGATGTGCCCAAGAAAAACATACATTTCTAAGACTTCTGGGAGTGGCCATATTGCACAATTTTTCATGTGTTTTATTTATTTGAGGAAATATTTATTCTAGCCGTTCTAAGCCAGGAGCTATTCTAGACACTGGAGATACAATAAAAGAAAAAAGAAAAAGATACAATCTCAAATATGGGTGAGCTTAATTCTAATGGGTGATGGGAGGACAGTCAAAATAACCAAAGGGGGGAGGATAAAAAAAAATATATAGTACATTACATCAATACTATGAGGGAGAAAAAAACCAGGTAGAAACGTGTTTTATTTTAAATAGGATGGTCACGGAGAGCCTCATTATTGAAGCAAACATTTAGAGTTGAGGAAGCACTCTGTTGATGTCTGGGGAGAGAAAATTCAAGGCAGAATGAACAGGAAGTATTGATGTCTTGAGTCAAGAATGCGCTTGGTGTGTTCAAGGAAAATCAAGAATAATAAGAAAGCTGGTCAGAGATGAATTCAGAGGGTAGAAGCTCTAGAATCCTGTAGGCATTTCACTCTGTGTGAGATTAGAATCAACAGGAAGTTTTGAACAGAGGAATGACAGGCTCTGACTTGGCTTTTAACACGATCTCTCTGGTGGTTTTGTTGACAGTAGTCTGCAATAGATCAAGACTGATGACAGAGTGGCAAGTTATGCGGTTGTTAGACTCATGCACGTGAGACATGTTAGTGACTCAGACGGGCGGTAGCAGGGAAGGTGGAGGGAGAAGTGGTCAGAGTCTGGCTGGGTGTGTTGTATTTTAAAGGTGGAGGATTTGCTGAGAGATTGCATGAGGTGTGAGAATAACAGAAGTTGAAGAAAATTATAAGAGTTTATCCTAACCTAATGATAGGATGTTATGACTGTTAAATGAGAAACCCAGAAAGGAAAGATTTGGGAGAAAGAAGGTTTTGTTGTTATTATTTTGCTTTTGCTTTTATTTATTTATTTATTTATTTATTTATTTATTTATTTATTTATTTATTTATTTAATCATTCATTCATCCATTCATTCATTCCAAGGTGCAGAAATCAGGCATTTTGTTGGGACTTGTAAAATTTAAGAGACCTACTGACGTTTACATAGAAATGTCAAAGCTACATTGGGATTTATACTGGGGGAGAAATCTTGACTGTAGATATTTATTTGGATTCTGTAAACATAATGACAGTTTCAAAGCATTGAGACTGCCAAAGGTTATTAAGGGACTGGATTTAGATAGGGAGAAGAGAAGAGACACAAAGTTAAGTCCTGGAGCTTTCTCATGTCAAGAGTTCAAGTTGGGGAGGGAAATTAGCAAAGAAGGCTTAGCAGAAGCAGCCAGTGAGGTACAAAGAAAACCTAGAGAGTGGGATGTCCTGGATGTCAAGTGAAGAAAGTTCCAAAGAGGATAGAGAGATTATTTCAAATGCATGTTGTAGTACAAACCAGAAGAGAACTGAAAATGAGCATTCAATTTAGCGATGTGGAGATCACTGATGAGCTTGGCAAGAAAGTTTTAGCGGAATGGTGGAAATTAAAATCTGGTTTAATTGAGGTCAAGGGAAAATGGGAAAAGAAGTACTGAAAACAGTTGTGATATATAAGTCATCCTTTCAAAGAGTAGTGTCATGAAAGTAAAGGGTTGATATTTTTAAAAAACCTTAGACAGAAAAATGACAGCATGTTTATTTGTAAATGACAGCATGGAATAAATGAGACAGAGACATCTATTCTTTGATAGATGAAATAGAAGGAAATATGCACAAAGTTTTGGATAAATATCCAGTCTTCAACCTTGTAGGTGAAAAGATTTGGCGATGGAAGGTTATTAAAATTTTCTATTGCTCGCTTCAGATTTCTCAGGGAAATACAAAGCAAGGTCATGAGCTGAAAGTGAAGATGTGCTATAGCGGTATGGAGGCTTAACTAAAGGACAACGTAGGGACTAGTCCATGTTGGGAGTGCAGACATGACCGGACTAGGAAAGACCACTGGGCAAGATGAAAGCTCCCTGACATTCTTTCCTGCATGGATTGTGGATGCAAGTGATGAAGGCATAGTAGAAATCTTGCAACCACGGCACAAGAATTGTGGGGACAAAATTTCATGTGAGTAAATGGAAACAACCTTTAATCTGACATTTTGGAGCCATTCTACTTTTCCTTCACTTACATCTGAACTTCACGGTATATGAGAAAAATGAAATATCTAATTCGTTAATCCTTGGTAGTCAGGGCTCTATGCATGTGCTCCTGACTCTATCCTAACATATACCACAGGCTTGGACTTATTTGTTAGATAACGGGAATCACTGAAGTTTTTGAAGAAGGGTATGACATGACTGGTACTGAGCTTTAGACAATCACTCCAGTAGGGCAGATAGATTTTCTCCAAGTATATATTATCTATATCCCTTATGTCAAAAGCCATTTGCCACCTATGTAAAATCTACTGGTGCTTGTGGCAGGAAGAATAGTTTTTCAATCAAATTCAATGAAACTGGTGTTAACAGGTTCTTTTTCCCTGTAGTGAAATTACAAGGTGAATATAGTAGTGTCAAAGATTTCCTGAGAATAAATTGCTGTAAGTGTAAGATTTATAAAAGTGGACTTTAGGCTCCCACAGTGGATTTTGGACACCCTGTCAATATTCCCATGTAGATAACTGTCAGAGTAAATGTTGGCCTTCAAAATATAATAAGAGTTCTGTTTTCTCATTCAAGGTCCTATATTCATTTTGGGTTGGTCAATACATTAGTTCCTAAAATAATGATTTCTTGTTAAATAACAAAGACAAATTTTTAAAAATTGGGACTGTTTTGGCATTATGTAAAGATTAGCTGGTAATAATCTTTACATTAACTCTTTTGCTATTCTGTCAGATATTCTCCAATTCATGAGCACATCTGCACAGATGTATGTGATGGTTCTGGTGGTACCTGAAAACTTAGTGCAAACACGGCATGTCTTCCAAGGTGTTCAATTTCAGAGCAGTACATTTAAAAAATGCTTCTCTGTTTAATGTAACTACCAATTTATTAGGCAACAAAATATAAATTCTCATGATTTTGAAGATAAATGAAAAAGACTAAAAACACAAAGCTTTTTAAAGCTAAATCCCTAGATGGCTCTCTTATTTCATTGGTTCTTTTACTCATATATATTGATCTCTTACTTTGTGCCAGGCATTGGGCTATGTAGGTAGAGAATAAAGTAGCAGACAAGAAAAACAGGTCCTGTCAACAGAAGGAAAACCTATTTTATGAAAGAAAGGAAGAGAACTAAATTTACTGAACACATACTCTGTGTCAATCACTTCATTTATATTTTACACATTCATTTCTCTCCTGTCCCCTTGCTTAATGCAGGGCTATACAGCTCGAGTGCCACCAATAACTGAATATCTCTCTGGTTAAAAATAGTCGAAGGGATTTAGAAATGAATATGAAAGAAGAGCCTCTTGGTGAAAAGTTATACGTAAACTATATTTAAAGTATATTTATACAACCTGAATATTGTAGCACATGGAAATTTCAGTATGGTGAAAATTCATTCTAGATTTTACTATTAGTCTTTACGCAATGAACATTTTAGAAATCATTGGCATTGAGATGAAACTAGACATAAGATGTAAATGGCAAGCAGTTCTTGAAAATGTAAATAAGTCATAATATTTACAGGAAAAATTATGTATAACATTTACAGGAAAATTTTTCAAAAAGAGGTTGATTGCTTAGTTTGTAGACTATCCTGTCTTCATCAATATTTTCAACTTCTCTTTGCTTGACTTATAGACGTTTCTCTATTTCCTACCATTTTTTCTTCAGAAAATCTTTTAAAAGATTGATGAAGAAGACAGTCGAAATTAGTGACTAAAATGATGCAAGTGATGAAGGTATAGTGGAAATCTTGCAATCACGGCACAAGAATTGTGGGGACAAAATTTCATGTGAGTAAATGGAAACAACCTTTAATCAAGAACATGTTGATGTCATGTTCTAAGTGTCCAAATAACATGTATATGGAAAGTTGCTGTAGTTGAATAGATCTTTTTTCTCACCATCTTAGCTTTTGCATTGTTGTTTCTATTTTAGAAGGTATATTGTGCCATATGCACCTTATGAAGGGAATTCACTTAAAGAATAGTATGAACCTTTTTAGTGTAAGAAGACGGATGATTTGTTCTGTTACTTTGCTTTTCAGTAATTACAATTTTTTAAACCAGTAAGAATAGTATTAGTTTTATTAACAGAAACATACGCTTGAAATTTTAAAACAAGTCTTGGAAAGAAATTATTATTGTATACCACTTTAATCCTCTTCTAAACCCACCTGGGTGATAACTATAAATTTCAAACAATATTAGACTTTTTAAAAACAGTATTAAAGTACCAGTTTGGTTATTATGTCACTGAGTTAACCTTTGTTTTGATGCTCAGTATCATCAACTTTTACCGACTCCCACCTAAGTGACCCTGAGAGTGTTTTTTTTTTCTTTATGAAAAAACTTAAAGTTCATGACCTCAACTAGAGAGGAAAAGAAATTTCCTAAACTAGATGGATGTCTGCCAAGAAAATATTTCCTAACCAATTGTCAGGCAGAGTGACACACAGGAAAAAAACACAAAATGCTAAAGAAGAGTAAATAGTGGGCACATGAATAGATCAAAATTTCCACCAAGCTTAGAGATCTGAGTGTTTTCCATGACACAAGAAGTTCTTAAATAACATCTTTATTTTCATAAAGAAACCATTGTTGACATTTTTCCACTAAAGGCAACTGCTACTCTGAAAAAATTTGATGTTTTTTGTTTCCATTTCCTTTTTGTAAAAGAATTAGAAAAAATGTATTATATTCCTGCAGTTTTATGCATTTATTTTTTAAAAAGAAAACGTGTATCAATAAATGCAGCAGTTAAAATTGTAGTTGCCCTTAGTAAGTTATTTTTGTTGTGGGTAAAATAGAGTCATGAATTAGTAATTTATATTAGAATTTGTAGTGAATTAATTGCTGATGTTTCATGAGTATCTGGACTTTATAGATTTTGAATATAATATTGATTATGTAGCTATATACATACCGGGGGTGCCAAAAAATGTATGTACATAACTTGTATTCATCTTTTGTTATGAGTATATATTGAGTATTACAATTTTAATACAGTTTTTTTTCCTTTCTCAAAATGTGTATACATTTTTTGTGGCACCGTGTGTGTGTGTGTGTGTGTGTGTATTTCTTTGTAGTAAAATACATAGGGACTCTTTGTCAAAGAGAAAATGGGTCTTGAGCATTATTTCAAGGCAAGATTTGCTTTGTAACAAGCATGGAAGATATTTAGTGTATAATGATATGGAAATTCGGGATAGGTGACGTTTTTTTAAAATTAGCAAGTGGTATACAATCTTCTGCACATTGATTTCTTAGTCAGTAAAATGGGGCTTGACAAGGAGAAGAGCTGGAGAGTGAACTGAATAATATTACTTGAGCTTATTGTCTATTTTTACAAGACTATAAATTTCTGAGGGACAGTTTAAACTGAGTATGAATTTATGCTTTTTCATAGTTGCCTAGGTTTATAAATTGGTTATCTGGCAGCTCCTTGATTTCATGAAATATATATTTTCCTTCCCAAATGGATAGGCAGAGAGCTTTTTTAATTGGCATAACTAAGATTGTTAGTGTTAGAAAAAAAATAAAGCATTGCCTGTGTGATTTTCTAACAATAGGTAAATTGATAAATAAGTGAAATTTAGACAAGCAGGTTAATTGATCACCGTGATAGCCCTCCTCCCCACCCCCGCCAAATCTATTGCTGCCATTTTTCTATGTTACTAGAGAGGTAAAATTCTTTTAAAAAGTTATATATTTTTTTGTATCCATTTTATTTTTGTAAAATGATTTGATAAAATGTCCTGGATTACTTTTCGGAGTCCTTTATTGTTCAAAAGAAAACTCCTGTCTCCAGATACAGCAATTAAAATTTTCAAGTGTTGTTAAAAAAGAAGAAGCCAAAATAACTAGAATCAGTTTAATAAATTAAAACTGTAGCTTAATAACTGGATCACATAATCTAGGGAGGGGTTGTCTGGTTTTTCTAATAGCATTGATCAATCAGTCCAGGCACAAAATCCAAAGGTTTAGGGTGTATATTATCCCTTTGAGACAATATTATTTGTTTTCCATGTTCCTGTTCTTGAATAAAAGGAATGGGAGAGGATATGAAGGAAGGAGAACCAAAAAAGTAGAGAAAATACTATCCATGAGAAAAGAAAAAAGATAAACCTGGAATATTATGGAAGAAGCAATAACACATAACATATAGTTATCATTTAACATTTAGAATTTAGTAAAATATTAATTTGAATATATACAACATTCAGAGATTATTTATTTCCCTAAATTTATAACAATGGTCGAATGTACTTTATTAAATATTTACCAATGCAGAGAAATGTGTTTTACAAAAGGAATTATATAAAAACTGGTGTAGCCACCTGAAAGGTCATAATTTGGGACTAACAACATGGTTAAAAGGTACTGTAGGCAATGAATAATTATAGGCTAAACACAGAGTAGTGACAGGAAAATCAGTTATGAGATTAAGTGCTAAAGACATTTTGTTGGTACAAAACCATATAGCACTCTGCTTAAGAATGTAGACTCTGGAATCAGACTGCTTACGTTTCAAATATGGGCCTCATCACTTAGAAACTGTGTAATATTGCACAACTCTCTATACCTTAGAATTTTTAGGATTAAGTGTGCATTGTGTGTGATTATATATGTGTGCAGTTATAAATGAATATGTAATTATATGATCGTAGTATTGTGTATGTGTGTAATTGTGTATGTAACTGTATGTGATTATGTATAAGTGCTTGCATATGTATATGTGATTGTAGACTGTATATAATTGTATATGTGTATGTGAAGACACACGTGCTTATGTGTATGTGTATGAATACATATGCATATGTGATTGAATATATGTATGTGATTGTGTATGTATATATATATATACACATATATATGTGTATACATATATGCATGCATATATGACATAAATATGCTAGTATGTGTCAACTACTTGACACATAGTAGGTCCTCCATGGATGTAAATTATAGCTATAAATGGTAACTGCATTGAAATGGAGGGAAGAAAAGGAAGAAGGACAAGGAATAGCTTGGGAACATTTTAACTGTAGAACTATTAAGATGAAATTAACACCCTCTTGTTTGTGTTTAGAAGGATAAGGACTAGTTAGGAAGATGAATGGTGGGGGATTAATTTCATAGCTACTAAAAGGAAAACAAAAAGCACAAGATAATACCTTGGAGGGAAGTGAATGCTAGTCTGAGTGATAAGCATTTCATAAATTCATGAATAAAAATTATTTAGATCTCTGTAAGGCATTTCCTTGATTTGATCCTAGGTCCTTTATTCTGACTTTCTAATGTAATTTTTAAAGGGTAGATGTTTTCTCCGTTCTGCTAATATGTTTCTATAGGTCCATATGCTCATGTTCTAAAAACATTTAGGATATATGTACCTACTTGGAAATTTCTGGAATTTTTCAGCAGTGAGTGCTATAGAGTTTTATGTATATATGTATGTATGTATGTGTGTATTCTTCTGATAGCATATTAAAATTTAGCGTATTTTAGGAGCAAAATTGTGTGAGTTTTTTCTGCTGGATTGTGAGCTATAGAGTTAACCTTGTACAGTGTTTATTAAATGTTTGTATAAGAAGAATTTAAGTCAGAGGAGGAGGGTAAATATATAAGTTAAACATACCAAGGGTGATTCATGGTTGGTAAATATCTTTACTTCTTCTGTTTACTGCTCCTTGCATATGAAATATTATCTAGATCCTGGGTGCAGAAGCATGTTCTGTCAACATATAAAAATGCACCCATTATGCTTATATGACACAAGTTTCTCTTATCTTGTTCTAATGCAAGTTGCAGGATAAATCCTCTCGTCCAAGAAAACCTACAAAGAGGTTAAAATGAATTCAATAGGTCTATTTACAAAGACAACTACTGAAACGAGGTTTAACAATGATAAAACTTATATTTACTAAATTTTTAAATTCCTAAACCTTGCTAAAGTCATTGACCAATTAGCTAACATATTAGTTTCTCATAGGTAACATTCTCTTACTTTTTAATTGAAAGCAAAGATTTGTGATTATTCAAACATCTTTTTTTTTGGAAGAACACAAAATATTTCTGAAAGTTACCTGAGGTCCATAGAATTTTCATGAAATCTAGCAAATGGGAAGCATTAATATTTTCATGTCATAATTATTAAACAGGAATGAACTAAAGGTATAGGGACTTGCACAAGGTTATATAGTGAATCAATTGGGAGAATTGGTAATTTGGGTTGGCAAGTTCAATGACCATATATCTGAGTTAAAGACATTTTTCTTGAGAAGGTTGATGAGAAAAAAGAATTTATTCATATATACTTAGTGTAGCTTGTACCAAATTTTACTTTGATATCCCTTCATAATTTTCTCCAAACATGGAAAAATATTGCCTAGAGATTTCAAACCCATTTAGTTATTAAAAAGAAAAACAAAAAACACAACAACAACTTTTTTTCCCATTTTTAATCTGTATACATCCAGGAAAACTTTTTTCTTATAACGTTTGCCAGAGTTGCCAGAATGAAACTCAAATTCTAATTAATTAATTTTAGTGGCACCAGTGTGTGTCCTCTGAAATATTTAGGAAAATATATTTGCCTCATCTGGTTTGGATAGAGTCATCTTCTAACCACCTTTACACTTGAGACTTACCTAAAGAAGTGTTCTTTATGTTGATTTACTTATTCTATCTAGAAGGTTGAAAGTTCAAGCTGATATGTATAAAATGAATCAAGGGTGATTCAGTATGCAAATCACTTATTTCCATTGTCTGTCTTGGTATTTCCTTAGAATCTTATTATTAAGGCCGTGTTTTCCGGAAAATAAGACCTAGCCGGACCATCAGCTATATTGCATCTTTTGGAGAAAACATTAATATAAGACCCGGTATTATATTTTATATTATATTATATTATATTATATTATATTATATTATATTATATTATATTATATTATATTATATTAAGATCTGATCTTGTATTATAGTAAAATAAGACCGGATCTTATATTAATTTTTGCTCCAAAAGACACATTAAAGCTGATGGTCCTTCTAGGTCTTATTTTCAGGGAAACACAGTGTCAGGGAGTATTAAATGAGCACTGAATGTCAGACTCCAGAGGTATAAAGAGCATGAAAGGCAGGGCTTCCCCTAAGTGGGCTTACGATTCGTTTAGAAAAGATACACTTGAAAATGTAGCTACATAATGAGCTGGGTTGTGCTAAGTACTACATAAGTGATAAAGACAATGAAGGTCATTGGAATGTAGTGAGGGGTTAAGATAAATGGAAGTAATTGGGGCAAGTTTCATTTAAAAAGTAGAAATAAGCTGGTTCTCAAAGAAAAAGTATGACCTGCAGCAGAATTGACAAATAGATTTCAACGTGATTGAGAATTCCAGTTAACAGGTAATGGCTTCCCAGACCAATGTTAAAGGTCGTGAGACTAAATCAGTATATCAAAATATAATCTTTATTCATAGGAAAATTAAATTGCAGAATATATCTTATTTGAGGCCAAAATATGACTTCCTATGACTTTTCCCTTAAAAATTAAGCCTTGGGACTTGCTTATGGAGAGATGTGAGTGGACAGAATGGATCCTTTCGTAGAGAGTTGCTTGGAGAACTCAGGATGCTTCATAACCCATTGAGGTGGAATAAAGAAATGCAGAGAGAGCCAAATTAAAAAAAGAATATGTCCTACTTTCAACTGGGCAGAGAAGGCCAGAATGGGAAAGGAATGTATTGAGTTTATAGGCAGGTAAATTTCATAGAGAGAGAGAGCAAGAGTCAATATGCTTGGCCATTCCTGAGCAGTGCCCCTTATCTCAATCTCACTATTATTCCTCTATTATGGGAAGGCATAAACAAAAGCCTTTGAGAAAATGACCAGTTTTTTTCATATTATTTTCAAGATGGTATATAAATAAAGAAGAAAAATTTCCAGCAGTTTCATGATATTTTATCAACCTAGATAAGAACGCAGAGAGAGGAATGAGTTCCATCGTGTCTGCCATGGGTGTGGGGTGAAGGTGGCATATCTGCTGCATATATTCCATCCCCAAAGATGACTATGAAGACATTCTAATCAAAGGTAATGGTGAGAGAGATAGGCAGGGATAGGTGATTCAATCCAGATAAAACGTCACTACTTTTGCCTTGATTATGAGGTCAGTATTATGACATATTGGAGGATATTTAGATATCAGTTTTTATAATTTTCTTCCCCCTCACAAGGGCTCACAACCTTTCTCATTCGTTGTTCTCATCTCTTTCTTTTACATCTTAGAGGGCACCAGCGATTGGACATTTCTTGTTTGGTCAGAAAGAAGAGCCTGTTTCCATCACAACCTTTTTCCTTTGGCTGATCAAGCTTGTCCTGAATGTTCTAGACAATTCTTTCTGCAAAGCAGTTTCTGTTTGTGAGGTGGTCAAGGGTCCAGAGGTTTTCAAATGTAGAAATATAAGTTTGGGAAGAGGGGTGAATAAGTCATAAAAACTCACATCAAAATTATTTAAATAATTATCTTTGTCTTTTTATGTTCCCTGTTTATAATTTTTTGTATTATAATTGTTTTTTAGATCATAAGCATTTTAAGGGCACCTGGTAGAATTTCTGGCTCATGACAGGCTCTTATTTATATAGTTCCTGTTCTTGGGACAGGAAATCTGAGTCAGTTTATCCATGATTTTACTTAACAGGATATATATTTGCAATCCTGGACAATCTTGAGTTGATGGACATTGAAAGGGTAATGACTGTTACCCTGTTATGTTTTTTGCAAGTTTATACTATTACATTATCATGACCTGGGTTAAAATTCCTACTACCATGCTGAAAATCTGGAGACTTTAAACAAAATCATCAAACCTCCTTAAGCCTCAGTCTACTCACCTATCTTTAAGGATTACACTATCTGCTTTGCTTACCTTACAGAATTTTATGAGGATAAAATGTAATACTGGAAAATTAGAAAATGTTTTACAAATTTACATAACTTTTTATAACATCTCAACGACAAGTAAAGTGGCTATAAGATCATTCATTACCTAATCTCTAATTAAGAAATGACCTTTCCTTTAGGAACTGTATTAAACCCCATTGAAAACCATCCAAACATCACACAGCCAGCAAGCCCTCTAGCAACACTGGTTGGTGATAATTTGGATACCTTTGTCTGTGATCTTGACACACAGAATATTAAAGAAAAATACAAGCTTATGGGGGCCAGTTGTGGTTCATTGATCATTAATATACGCAGAAGTATTACAAAATTGGAGTTTATTTTGGTCGCTTACATTTTCTTTTCTTAACTACAGGAAAATGTTTGAGTTCTATGAGCATTAATCTTAGTGAGAAGCGTTTGCAGGTTGTATACCATTACTTGATAGCCATAAAAGATAGACTTACGTAAGAAGTTAGATGTTACTGTGGAAATGGAAAATATAGCTCATTAGTGTGTTGCATAGCATACTTGCTTCTATCCGTATTGGTGATATTAAGTGTCAGTGTATCAACTCCAGACTACTTTCAACCAGGAGCTGTATATTCTTTTAACAGCTAGCCCTTATTCACACCTCTATTTTTAGCACATATTGTTTAATATTGAAGTGTAAAAAACCATAAGACAGCCATCATTCTTAAGCATGGCTCTAAAAAACCCACATGCCTATGAGAATACTCACTCTCTCCCGTTGTATACTTTGGGCGCTGAAACATTGACTTGGGAACATTGATAACTGGCATTGTGTTGCCCTTACAGAAATCAGTTTTGGAACTAAATAAGATAATTTTTATTGTGTTGTATAAACACAGCAGGCTTCTAAAGTCTCGTTTTATTTTGTATTAAAATATTTGTCAGTAATTTGACTAATAAATATCTTTTTTAAAGTGGTAATATTTGATCAGTATAATAATCTGTCAAGCATATTCTAAACACACACATATGCTTGGCATTATCATTGTAAAATGCCACGGTATAAAAGTTAAAAGAAAAGAAAAGTATGAAGACATAAATACTCTGTCCTTTTCCTCATTAAAGTTACACTTTGTAGATTGGGAAATGTACCTGTTCCTCAGAACTTCTTCTGTATCTTTATCAGAAAATATAAAAATACAAGAATCTATTTTCCCCCTCTGTTTCCTGTTATTTTCTAACTCTTTACTTTTCAGATCCATTTGTGACCCAATCAATATTGTAAATGGCAGCAGCTAAACCTTGGCTTTCCTTGCTCTCTGAAGACCAACACATAAATGACCTTAACACCTTTCCTTGCTTGGTAGAGATTAGAGGAGCAAATGTACCACATCAATGAGTGTGTGACAGGGGACTCTATTTAGTACAGCCTGGTTGTTTTGCAGAAGCCATACAACCGGCAAGAGCTGTTAGGGTCACCACTACAGAGAACCAGCTCTTTGCTCTATCCAGAAGGCAAAATGTTGAGACTTAAATGATGCAGTGATGACAAAAAGTTTAAGATGCTGAGTAATATCTTTGCATTCTTCAGAAGTTATCATTACCCTAGATCCAAGTCTGCCTTACACATTGCTGTGTTGTAACGTATTATTAAAAGTAATAAATGTTCTCAAGTTGAAGCAATTGGTTGTTATGATTGTCGCTAGTATTTTGGGCAAATGTATAAAGAGCAAAACTGAAATATTTCTCACCAGTATAATTTGGTGAGAAAGAAATTAGTCAAAGATGAGGGCCTAATTTTTGTAGCTGGTTGCAGAAAGGAGGAGCCAGAATCATTCAGTTTATAAAATCATGAAGCTTCTCATGAACCCAGGTGAGAAACAAATATTTCTATAAAAATAAAATAATTTTCTCATGATATTTTTCTAAGCAGAATTTAAACTCATCCTGAGAATGTATTTACAGAGCAGTTGGTACAGAAAAATAGTGATCATATCCAACTAATCAAACTATTAATGTGGCAAAGATTAGATTTATTAGTGATATTCTCTCTTCATTTAAATATTGTTGCACGTTAACGACATTCTTTACATGGCTGGGTTAGTTCTCAGGAAACTATAATTTACTTTATATTCTATTTGACTAATAGTTGGTTTCCCCTTGGAAGTATTTTCTTATAACTCAGTTTTTGTCATTCAGTGATGATATTTAATCTACTTTGTATAAAAATCACAAAATAGTTGTGGCAGTTTTATTATTGTGATTGTTAATATTACTAGAGCTTATAAGAAGATCTATCTGGAATCTACATGAAACCTTACAGACTAAATCTACTGAAAAATGGATTATTTAATGTTAGTGTCAATGCACTTGATAAATTAATTTCAGAGATATATCACATTTTAATTCTGAGTAACAAGTTTCTAAGACTGCTAAGGAAAGGTTTTATTTCACAAGCCACATAATTAAGTTAAGCCACGTAGATTCACACGAATCTATAGTTTATTGAACGGTCATTGTACTCTTAGGAATACAAAATAAGATACTCATGTAGTCACCAGCATAGGAATACCTGAGAATGGTTCGCCTCACACAAGTTGGGATTGTCATTCAGTCACTATGATGTTGAAAGACTATGATACCATTTCAGGGCTATGTAGAGAGAGGCAAGACTAGGGGGAAAAAGAGCTGATTCATGCTGAAAAAAAAAAAAACACAAAAAAATCCTAAATAATAAGGCAATGGCTCCAAAGCAGTGACCAGGAAATTACTTTCTGAGAAGGTGCTCTAGGGCAAAAGTCTTTCTTTAACAAATATTGTTTAAGGCACTGAAATCTGTTTGCCATCATTTCTTTCCTCCTAGGTGATTAAATGCAGAAGAAAAATAGTCATTTGGTAGCCACAGCAGCTATTTACTGAAAGTATATTCAATCACCGTAAACATTATTTTTACAGCCAGACTAGCAAAAGATACTATAGGGGATCTCATAAAACATTTTTAAAAAGAAAAAATATGATAGTACCATATATTTTTATGAGGGTTTCAGAGTAATATGTATGCAGCTGTTTCCTCCAAGTACTGCCTGACATTGCAAGCTCGCATTTTGGAGCCAGATGGCATAAAATTCAGTTCCCAAATGGGAGAGATCGCATAGGCTAAAGAATAGGTTCAGGGCTTGTGTTGTTTTTTGACTGAGGATGATTCCTGATTATTCTCTCTATATTTGTCATCTATAAAACAAGATAATCTGTTGTAATGCAAACACTAAGTAATTATAAAGCACTTTATTGCCTATAGATTTTAAAGACAGACAGAAAAAAAAATTTCATGGTATGTTCCCCAGATTGAATTTTTTTTCCTGTTTTCTTCTTTTGAAAATTTGACGTAAGTAATTCTGTAGGAAAAGACTATCACATTCAGTGCTCTGGGGTTTACAAGTAGATGCTGCAAGGTGTAGTTTGGTAGAGAGAGGACAGACCCAAACTCTCAACGTGGGTCTGGCCTTATCCAAAGTATGAGGAGCTACAATGGTGTGCGCCAATGGGTGTGATGGGACAAAACCACTAATGTAAGCCCTGGGGTGGGTGATTAAGGCTTTCACTTGTGTGGAGTTGGAATCCTTTATCTTGATTGACTTCAATGACTGCACAGTTCCCTAATAATCCTTGCATTGTTTTTTTGGCTGTGACATAGCTACTTTGTCCTCTTTTGTCTTAACCCTCTTTCCCTGGTACCCTTTCATCTCTTATCTTTTCCCAATGCAGGGCAAGTAGTTGCCTCTTTAAACCTTCAAATTTTCCATTAAGAATCAAGACTATCAAAGCACAAAGATAGACTCAAGATGTTTTGTTTTGTGTTTTTCCCAGTCCTCTCATATCACCTCCTTGAGACAATAAGTATAAAATTATCTAACTTAGTTTTTCTCAACATTGTTCATACCAAAGAATCATCTGTGGGGGCTTTTGAAAAAATACCAGTGTGTATTTGTACTCCAGAAGTATATTTCAGGCAGGAATATTTTTTAAATGCACTCTAGCATAGCCAGGTTTGAGAACAGCTGGTTAGGTATTTGAAAGAGAGAAAAGCAAAGATAAGAAAAGAAATAAAGAAGAAGTGATGAGGACTGTTAATAAATATTTAAATAATTATTTTGTGTATAGTAGTTTTAACCTATAAACTGTATTTATATAGTCGTTTTAGAAGATCAAGCATATCTTCAAAAGGAAGTTTGCCATTACTCAAGGTATTCAAAAGGCTATGTTACAGGCTTGGAAGATATTTTAAGGGTATTTTGAGCAGTGGCATCATGGCTGTAATATATGTGATATCTACAAATACAACTATATGGAAGGGAAACTATAGAGCTGGAACCCACAATTCTCTCATGTTAAAAAGAACAATATAATAATCTTAGTAATTTCAGTTCTTGTATAGTTAGTAGATATTATCCAAAAAACCCAATGCAGCATTTATGTGTAAAAAAAAAATCTAAATTAAAATCTATACTTTTTAAAAAAGAGAACAATGACAATTTTGCTTACCCTCCTTCATAGACTCATTACGCTGTGACTCATCGCGAAAGACCGGTCTCTGGAAATTTATCTGCTATACCTAAAACTTCACACATTTTTCCCACGTATAGATTTGCCTGACTCAGGTGACATTCCCCAAACTTTACACATTGACCCAATGTTTCTCTTCTATGATGTCTTCCCTTACACTTTTTCTTATTTGTCCACAGTGTCAATTTCCCTGTTATTTAGATGACATTCAGGTCTATCCAGACCCTTTATCCTCTTAAAGGGTTTTAAATTTTCACCTGATTGTTGAGTCATTTCAAAGGAAAAGTATTCATGATGCCATATGAGGGGAGTCATCACTGATTCCATATGGGAAGCTTAAGAAAGTCTATATTGGATTTTAATGGCCTCCGTTTCATATTTTTGTTGTAGTTTATCAACAAAAACAATGTGAGAGGCAGATCACAATCCAGAATAATAAAAATAATAGCCAGCGTAATATGTTATTCTTCATTATGTTAAAGGATCTCTAGGGTATTCCTCAGTTATATTTCAAAATATTTATGATAGGATTGTCTTATAAATAGTATTTCAATATACTTAAAATTGAGTATATTCATAGTATAAACAAGCAGAATTAAGCAATAAAATCCATGCATTTAAAAAGAAAATTAAGTAACCATTTCTTTTAATAAGTATAACAAATATCCTATATAATTTTAATTGTATGTTTTTTCTTGAGAATGTGCTGAGCTACTGGAAAATAACTGATAATAGACATAGTACTTTATTCTCTGAATATAACATACAGAGAATTAAATTTAAGAAAGAATATTGAGTGTGACTTCTCGGGTGCTAATTTGAGAGAGGTTTTCCCCAAAATATTTTAATTATTTTTTGTATAGAGTATCACTCCCCTCTCTCTCTGCCCCCAAAGTCTAGCTATTGCTATATGGGGAAAAATATTTAAATTAGTGTCTAGGATTTTATTTATTCCCAAATGCATGTAATTAAAACAATATAATATAGACTATGAAATTATACTGAAGTGTGTGTGTGTGTGTGTGTGTGTGTATGTGAGATTACATCCCTAGTTGCTAATATACCAAATAGCCTTTAAATAATAATAATAATGATGATAATAATAATAAAGATAAAACTAGCTCTTAGTAACTTAAGACCTTGATCTTTCAGAGTTCTTAAATGTAAGCTATATTTTTTGAAGTGCAAGCCTTTGTACAAAAGCATACTTGTATAAATGAAAAGTTAAGATGAGTTTATTGTTATAAATAAATAGGCTTTTCATTTTTATTTGTCTTGAAAACACCGCAACATATTTCCAGCACTGTTATGACCAGAGGCTGTTTTGAAGTTATGCTGTGTGCATAGCCAGTGTGCAAGGCTAGGCTGGTATGCCTGCTGTTTTGCTCTTTGTATGAAGATTTCGTTCAGATAATTGAATTGTTTTTCATTTGATAAGCATTGACCTGAACAGTGAGGATGTGGCCTTCACTACTGGAATATTTTTTTAAAAGAGCTGGGGAAACAAGATAGCTAATTGTGAAATTTCCTATGAGTCTTTGCTTTTGTGTTCATCACAGAAGTGTACATTCTGAGGAACTGGCAATAATCTGAAATGACTTCAACAACTTGGAACAATTTTCCTGCTCCATTTGCTCAAATGGATAAATGTCCATGAGCGTTCTCTTTACTTTTGAGTTTGCTGGAATATTTCTTTGATAATGTGGTCAGAGTCTTCAACTTACGTCTCAGTTCTGCTACATGTGGAAACTCATGTGTTATCTGTAGGCGTTTAAAGAGCTAAATGGAAATGTCCCCAAAACTACCATTCAGCAGAGGAAGTATGGGATATTTTCACTTCCTCATAGAAATCATAATTGTAAGATAAAGAAACTGATTTGCAAGCCAGAGACTGTGGAAAGTGATTTTATATTAAACTCGTAGAAGATTGACTATAGTTGGCTCCCTGGCGAGCCCTTGTCTAGCTGTAGGTGCAGATGTGTGCTTCCTTTAGCTGTAGCTGGACTCATGTGAATGGATGAGCATGATCTCTGAAAGAATTAAAGAGAGCCTCAGATGGAGTCTAATGTAAACCCCAGAAAGCCACACTCAGGGAAACAAGAATAAGAAAAACACATAAATTAAGAAAAAGATCTACACCTATGGTAAAGGCATACAAATCATATATATGAACAAAGGTGATTGGTGGATAATCAGGAATGATTTCAGCAACAAGAAAGCCTCAGTCATGTGTACAGTTTGTGCAAGAACAGGCCTTATCCTAAAAAACATATGTTTATTTGAAGTAATTCTCACAGTCATCCTGGGTGGTGATCTAATATAGTTCTTTATGTATGGATGAGGATATGTAAAACCGTAGTGGTTTGGTAATTTATTTAAAGTCTAAAGTCATTGCTTAAGCTTCTTGTTCTTATCAACTGGCTTAGACCACTTCAGAAAGCCATTCCCACAACCATAGCAATTATTTTCTGTGTAGACTTAAAAGAAATTGTATTCTCCATTTTCTTTGGAAATATTACATTAATAATTGCAAAGCATTGGGTAATTGAATATCCATTCAATAAACTGATTTACATTGAATTCTTATTTTGCAAAGAGAACATCTTTACAAGAGTTTTTGTTCCCTCTTCTTTCACTTTTTTTTTTTTTAAATTAAAGTTTAATGGGGTGACAAGTGTTAGTAAAGTTACATAGGTTTTAGGTGTACAATATTCTGTGATACATCATCTATATATCACATTGTATGTTTACCACCCAGAGTCAGTTCTCCTTCCATCACCATATATTTGATCCCTTTTACCCTCATCTATCATCCGCTTCCCCCTTAACCTCTGGGAACCATTAAACTATTGTCTGTGTCTGTGAGATTTTGTTCATTTGTTTGTCTTGTTCCTTTGTTGTTTTCAGTTTTATATCCCACATATCAGTGAAATCATATGGTTCACTTTCTTGTTTTGAGATTTTTCCAAGAATGAACATTATAGTAGTGCTCTCAATATGATACCTTCCTGGAAAAGACGTATACTATGACCATTGTCCTGTTGAAATACAGTGAAACAGAGTGTTCAAAAGGTTTTTGTTTTTGTTTTATTAGTTTCAGGTGTTCAAAACAACATAGAGATTAGACATTTAAATGACTCGCAAAGTGATACCCCAATAAGTCTATGAACCATCTGACACTGTACGTAATTATTACAATTATTATTGACTACATTCCCTATGCTGTACTTTGTAACTGTTTTTTAAAATTATAATTGGCATTCAATATTATTAATCTTTACTTCTGTTTCTTATAATCAGAATTCAGTCTTTCTGAAAATGATGTTTATTAGTTTCCCAGGGCTGCTGTAACAAAATACTACACACTGAGTGGCTTACCCAACGGAGATTTATTCTCACAATTCTGGAGGCTAGAAATCTGAAATTAAGATGTAGGCAGAGTTAGTTCCTTCTGAGGGCTGTGAGGGAGAATTTGTTCCATCCCTCTCTCCCAACTTCTGGTGGCTTCTGAGGTCCCTTGGCTTGTAGATGACATTCGATCTATATCTTCACATCACCTTCCCTCTATGTGTGTATGTCTCTATGCCCACAGGTTCCCTTTTTATAAGGACAGTCATATTGGATTAGAGCCCACACATAGCAACCTCATCTTTATTATCTACAAAGACCTTATTTTCACATAAGGTCGCATTCAGAAGTACAATGGCTAGGATACACACACACACACACACACACACACACACACACACACACACACGAGGTCTGTCAATTAAGTTTGTGAACTTGTTCCAATGATGTTGTTAAACATTTTTGATATAAAAGAGACTATTCATTATGAATTTGTACCAACTGGACAGTTAACAAGTTCACTATTTGGAAGTGCTGAAAAGGCTGCGTGAAAAAGTTAGACTCCCTGAACTTTTCTCCGACAATTCATGGCTCCTGCATCATGACAATGCACCAGCTCACACGGCACCGTCTGTGAGGGCGTTTTTAGCCAGTAAACAAATAACTGTTTTGGAACACCCTCCTTACTCACTTGATCCAGCCCCAAATTATTCTTTCTTTACCCAAATATAAAGGAAATATTGAAAGGAAGACATTTTGATGACATTCAGGACATCAAGGGTAATACAATGACAGCTCTGATGGCCACTCCAGAAAGAGTTCCAAAATTGCTTTGAAGGGTGGACTAAGCGCTGGCGTCAGTGCATAGCTTCCAAGGGGAGTACTTGAAAGGTGACCATAGTGATATTCAGCAATGAGGTGTGTAGCACTTTTTCTAGGATGAGTTCACAAACTTGTCAAACCTCGTGTGTGTGTGAGTGTGTGTGTGTGTATAGTATATATATATATATATATATATATATATATATATATATATATATATATATATGTTTTTTTTTTCTTTTTGGAGGGCACAGTTAACAATGTCTCAGCACATAACAATGGTCTAAATAGGATTAATGGAAACTTAACATCATCTTATATTTTGATGTTTGTAAACATTTCATTTGATCATTTCCTTCATCATTTATACATACTCAAGACTAGACCTGTAACAAAACATCTTCTCTCATTTTAATATACCACCTCAAGCTACCATTCCTATATTTACCCTCTTAAATAAAAGTTGAAATTCTTAAATAAGCAATTCGCTTGTGATCTTCCTTTCCAAACCCCACATTCACCCTCCTATATTTCACATTGCACTATGCTGATGAAATAGGCCCTAATCAGATTATAGATGATATTCATTTTACTAAATGCACTTAAGATGTGTTTCTGTCCTCAATTTGTTTGTCTTTTTGGGATCACTATTGGAAGATACAATCTGCAATGGGCTCTGAACATTTCTGTATGTTCTTCCTGGCTGTGATAAGATCCTGACTATTTACTTGGGCTATTTCTCTGGATTGTGTTTACAGCAAGCAAACCTGAAGAATAAGGTAACATTTTCCGCCACTTAAAGAGCATACTTGCTTTCACCTTACTATAAAAGTCTTCACTGTTCTACTCCTGTGATGCAACCCGCTGCATGTGCAGGCTCCTGTCATAGACACTTCACATCACTCCATGGGACTTAGAGGACATAGGAAACCAGCAAGACCACTGTGCTGCCCCTGGAACTACTATTTTTAGGTGTGTGATGAAGTCCTTTGTCTCTAACTCAGGAGCTCATGTCTTCTGCCAGCATTCATAAAATAGTAACAGACTAGTTTATTAGCTTGCACATAGAGAAAACTCCTAGGCTTTTCACAGTTCCTGGTAATCATTTGACATTTTTTTGACATTCTTCAACTGTTACCTCTCTGGCTATGCCTTTCAGATTTTCTTTCCAAGCAGTTCCTTTTCTAATGAGTCATCCATTTCTGGAGTTTCTTAAAGCTCAGAAACAGGCCTTTTTTCTTATAGTCTCGTGCTAGGAACTTTCAACTCATCCACTCGTTACCATGATGATGTCCAGATTTATTTCTCTAGCTCAGAGCTCTTCCCTGGTATATCAGTATATCCAACTACAGACTTATCACTTGGATATTTTGAAGATATCACAAATTCATGATGTACAAGGTCGGACAATGACATTTGCGAAGTCATCCTAGAAAAAGTGCTACGTATCTCAATGCTGAATATCACTAAGGTCACCTTTGAAGTACTCCCCTTGGGAAGCTATGCACTGATGCCAGTGCCTAGTTCACCCTTCAAAGCAATTTTGGACTTCTTTTTCTGGAATGGCTGTCAGAGTTGTCATCATATTACCCTTAATGTCCTGAATATCATCAAAATGTCTTCCTTTCAATATTTCCTTTATTTTTGGATCAAGAAAGAAGTTGTTGGGGGCCAGATCATGTGAGTAGAAAGGGTGTTCCAATGCAGCTTTTTATTTACTGGCTAAAAACTCCCTCACAGACAGTGCCCTGTGAGCTGGTATATTGTCGTGATGCAAGAGCCATGAATTGTTGGCAAAAAGTTCAGGTCGTCTAACTTTTTCATGCAGCCTTTTCAGCACTTCCTGTTTAACTGTTAACTGTTTGTCCAGTTGGTACAAATTCATAATGAATAATCCCTCTGATATTAAAAAAAAAAAGGTTAGTAACAGCGTTGCAACAAGTTCTCCAGCTTTATTTTCAGACCTCGTGCATGACCAGATTCATGGTCTTTCTCTTCAAGACTGGTCTTCTTTCACTATTCCGCTTCACGTGAAATGGCATCATCATTTATTCACTTGCTCAGGCCATTTCCTTCTGTATTTCTCACTCTTCCTATCTTATATGTCACCAACACCAATCACCTATATTATCTCAATATCTTTGGAATCTGTTTTTCTCTTCATTGCTACCTTCCCTTTCTTCTTAGCTACCACTGTCTCTCAAATGTACATCCTAACACTTCCCTCTGCATTCATTCTGTTCTTCCTCCAGTGTATTTTTCAACTGTAGGCAGAGTGAATGATCTCTTTTAAACTCTCATTGAATCCTTATCCCTCTGCTAAAAGCCTGCTTAAAACATTCATTGCACTTAAGGTAAATGTCATCAGTTTATTCCCACTCATTATTTTGATTACAGCCCATGTAAAACTTTCAGTGACTTCTCAGTCAGACTTGGATCCTTTGCTACATAATCATATATAACCTTGTTTCCTTTCTTCAGAGTACTTTGCAGATGGCCATTATGTATCTTTAGTGTGATGATTTAGTTACTGTCTATGTCCCTTCTTAGTAAGTTCCATGAGAAAAAGAATCCATTTTTGAATTAATTCACATTGTATCTCTAGCAAGTAATACAATGTTTGTCCCAAAATGGGCACTCAAATATTTGAGAATGAACAAAAGAAAATGACCTCTTTGAAGAAGTAACCATGTGTTTTTCCTTATCTTAAAATGTTTGTTGTGTTTTAGCTAACAATTCATACAGAAACCAATAGGATGTTTTAATATAAATCATGTCATGTTAGCCCATAAATAAATCCTTCCATGACTTCCCATCACAATTGGAATGAATTCATATTGCTTATCTTGGCTACAATGTCCCATATGATTTACCCAATGGCTAATCTGTGACCTTTCTTTTAGAACTCTTTCTCTCACCCACTGTAGTAAAGCTACACTGGATATTACTCCCTTATTCCCACTCAGAAGCCCATATGCCAACTGTTCCTCTTAGTCTTTGCTTCATTGACTCCTTTTGTCACTTAGATCTCAGTTTAAATATCACCTAAATTTCCTGGTCCATCAAACCTTAATCTAATCTAATCTTAGCCTCCTCAGTACCTTTCATAATTTGGTTTCTGTCACTCCTACACACACACACACACACACACACACACACACACACACACACACACACTCACTACAAAATTCCTTCTATGTAGACTTTTTATTCACTGCTGCATCCCCAGGACGTATAGAGTGCCAGCTGAGTTATTGAATGGAGACAGAAATTTATTGTCTCACAATTCTGGAGGGTAGCAATCTGAGATGAAAGTATTAGCAGGGTTGGTTTCTTCTCAGGCCTCTCTTCTCTGCTTGCAGATGGCAGTCTTCTCTCTGTGTTTTCACATAGTCTTCTCTCTGTGTGACTCTCTCCTAATTTGTTTGTTTGTTTGTTTGTTAATAAGAGCAGGAGTCATTGGATTAGAGCTTACCCTAATGACCTCATTTTAACTTAATTACCTCTTTAATGATCCTATCTTCAAATACAGTTATATTCTGAGATACCGAGGGTTAGGACTTCAACATGAAAATTTTGCAAGGATACAAGTCAGCGCATAACAGTGACCAGATTTCCACATAAATTAATACAAAGAAAGATGTCTGTAAATATATATCATCTAATATAACTTTAAAGATTAGTATTTTGACAATATCTAGTTGACTGTGATTTACCTTTCTAAATGTCTGATCTATCTGGGGAATCAACATCCGTTTCTGTATACATACTCTGTTCCCGGAACTGGTGTAGTGACTAGGGCTGGAAAGACAAAGGAAATGCATTTCTTATCCTTGAGGAGTTTGCAGTCTGGAGTCAGGGAAGCAATATAAACAAGCATGTATAATAAAATGTAAAAAAAAACAAAAAAACAAAAGTGCTAGGTACATTGTAGCCACTCGATAAATAATTTTGAATAAATTAGCATAGTCTTAAATTTAAGGGTCAGATAATTTACTGCAATGTTTGTGGTTTAAGAAATTAAAACTGCCTCATATTACCAAATGTGAGTAATTATGATTTCTAATGTAGCCATAACAATTTTTTATCACTTGAGTTTGTCTCCAAATCAGTAGGGAATCAGTAGGTCTATGATTTTTGTGTTTATCACTGATTTCCCTTGAGAACAAGTTGTCTATTCCTTTTAGCAATGGAACAAAGATTTAAACTAATGTATAGGATGTTCTGATATTTAATTTGAGGTTAGTATGAGCCAAAAGTTTCCCTAATAATCCTCCAATCTTGAAATATACCTTCCTCCTGTACTTTCCCAGGAGTTGGATTTGAAAGCAACAGGCTGTACAACCACAAATGCTATAATGTTGAGAAAAGTAGAACCTAATTATTTCAACCTCTTTACATTTAAGGTGTGGATTAAGAACATCTTTTTCCATTTTTTTCTCTTGGTTTTCTAAAGATACAAACAACAAAAGCAAGGTAGCTCATCTGCCTCTCCTTTGAATTGTATTGGCATGACAACTCTGAGTTAAAGCTTGAAATCTCTGAGACTCCTAAACAGCAAGTAGAGACATATTTAGAAGTTGGAAAAAATTTAGTATTTATTTGAATACTGTTGCAAACACTAGAAGGAGAAAATATCCCTCAAATGCAGCTCAGCGGACCTCCTTTTACATGTTTCCATTAGGGAAAATAATGTATAAATGCTCCTATACTGTTGACAACCTTTTTGAGATGTTTTGGTTTTTCAGGGTTAGCCTTAAGCAAATTTTTGAAATGTTTGGAATTATTCTTGTAGATGTTGTATTAGTGCTTCCCTTTATTTTGACATTACCAATCCATTGCACCCAAAGATCCAACATTTTAGCTCATTTTTATTTTTCCTTGGCAGTGTGCCATATACTCTATAATTTTCTCTTCACTTTCCCTCTTCCCCCCATAAATGGCTCTGTTTAATCTGATGAAGAAATTCAAACTAGCTAGTTAGTGTATCACCCTTTCAGAGAATGCATTTCTCTTTAAACCAGAGGTTATCCTTTCCCTCAACAATGTGACTTTAATGATCTCCCTGTTTAAGTCTTTACAGATTATTATTATTATTATTATTATTTTTATTATTATTATTATCATCTTATAATCAAATAAGGCACTTTGTTTGAACTAACAAAGGCATTATAGGAATGATAAGTCCAACAATCACACAGTCTTGTGGAAAGGGAGGCTACGGTTTGGCAAATGTATTAAACACAAGCTCCAACAATTTTTTGAAACATGCAATATCCAAAGGTCATGAGACATATCATGATGACACATATCAAGTTTGTCACTTCAGACATGTGAAGTGTAATCATAGATCTGGTGGTCAAGTGGTAAAGACAATCGGACTCAAGTCCCTTTTTGAAATATCAGTGAGCCAAAAAGAAAACCAATAAGGCCAGCACCAAGTGTGCGATGTACATGAAGGCCTGTTGTGATCTGCTCGTGGGTGCTTGTCAGAGCATAGTTTCCTGTTCCACAATTAGATGAATTTTCAGGAATCAGAACCCACATTGTGCTTGTTCCAATGTAACTGGGATCTGGTGTTTTGGAAAAGGGGGACACTTTGGAGAAGGGCCATCAACAGGGAGAAGCAGAAGTCTGACTTAAAACTCTGGATCCAAGATTCTTTAATGAGAATCAAAGTGTTCATTATTTCCTACCATTTCTCTTTAATTTTCTACTACAATTCAAGCATAAGTGAGCATGAAATGATTATATAGCAAAATCTCTATCAGTAAATATGCAGCTTGGATAAATTAAGCAAGAAAATATTTGTTCATTGTGGAGCATTCTGTTGGTCAATGGTAAATGCTTTATCAATAGTAGAAGTTATCCAAACATAGTATTATTACTAATAATAATGTAACCTGCAGCCGTGGGTTGGGCAGTGAGGTACTATTTTCGTTTTTAGAAACAGTCAGCAAACATATTTTTGTTAAATAAAGAATGGTCTTCTGGTCAGCATTCAGTCTAGAGATACTTTTTTCACCTAAAGCCATGAAACTCGGTAAGAGAGGGACTTAGAGTAAGTAATGGCAGAATCACTTTGCACTGAAGAAGACCATGAAGGACAGAGGTGAGTGGTCTGATGTGAAACAAAACAGATTAGGGGTAAATAGGTGGTGTTTAACATATACTGGATAATATATATGCACTAAGTACTTAGTACACATACATATAGATATAATTTTACATATATATATATATATATATATACACACACACACATACACACACACACACATACATATATGAATCCATTTAATGGATATATTGCTATTTCTATCTCTAAATATCTTCCTCTCATCTTTATAATGCCTCTCCATGATGATTATTTTTCTTCTTTTATATATAAGAAAATTGGGACTTCAGCAACTTCAAGGAGTTCTAAAGCTATGTATAGCTCTATATTATTTTAAGATTTTCTGACTCCAAAGGTTGAGTCATGGACTAATTTAAGAAAGAATCAGAAGATACTGTGAGATAGAACAATGCAAGAGAAAGTGAAGATGGATGCAAAGACACAGCATAGCAGCTTTGGTATTAGACATTCCTTAGTTTGATGATAGCTCCCTCAGGTACTATCTGGGATATCTTGGTCAAGATAATTAATTGTTGTAAGTTTGTGTTTCCTTATCTTCGATATGGGGTTAATGATACCAAACCATAGATACAAGAATCTCAGAGAACAAGAAGGATAAATGCTATAAACAAATAAACAAACACACACACACACACACACACACAAAAAAATCTACACTTAGGCATAACATATTCAAACTACAGAAAATCAAAGATAAAGAGTAGTAGGTATTCAATGATTAAAAGACGTCAAAAATAGTATGTAGCTTCAGTATACCTCCTGATATAACTGTTGCCTGGTGAATTGCATGTAGATAATGCCAAAATGAGTCTAATTATAAGAAAATGATTATTTTGACATGTTTTTAATACTATAGGGGATAAAAGTCTTCTCATTATTAAGGAGAGAGACAGAAACCGACGGACTCTGTAGACATTTCTAGTCACCTTTGTATTGCCCAACACTTTTTATAAATTTTTGTGTGAATGGGTGTGGGGACAGAGCCCCAAAAAGCAGTTTCCAGGCTCTCGGCCTCACATAGAAAGGTGCTGGCTCAGGTAGTAAATGGCCATCAACTGTGATCAAATGGCCAGCAGCTGTGGCTAGTTGGCCGTCAGCTGTAACCAGTGAGCCATTGGCCACGAATATAACTGCTGTGGTTACGCTAGCAGAAAAAAGGGGGGAGCTAGCAAGAAGATGGTGGCTGAGTCTGCAAGCGGCACAGTGAGGGTTGAGAATTGTGTTGCTCCTGGTTCCTGTGTCTCCAACCCAGCCGCCAGTGAGAGTAGAATGGTATGACTCCCCTACCTATGACTCCGTGGGTGTTCCTTTTTGGCCTCACCATGTCCTGCGTTCTTGTGTGGGGAGCAGGAGCAGAGACCCCACAGACCCCGCCTGACACCCCGCACGACAATGGGTCTTGCACTTGGATCCTTGCCAGATAATATAGACCCAAGGCAAACATTAGTCTCAGCATATAGATTACTCTTCATAGGGTCTAAGGGAGAAATAATTCAAATTAAATTTAAAAATAGATGTTCCAGTGGTTTAAAATCAAATTATGTACAAAATGTGGGAGACTATTTTCTGTGTAGTGAGGCATTGATACATCGCACATACTATTTAAATAAGACTGTCACCTCAACCTCTACCTCCTTTGGACTATTTTTTCTATTTTGGATTAGAAGATATCTAAGGCTTTTTAAGTGAATTATTTTAGGGCGTGAAAGGACAGAGTCTCAGTTTCTACGCTTTGTAATTTCTGTCACATGACCTCTCTTCTTCTTTCATCGGAAAATTGACCACAAAGAATTCTGAAAATGTACTGATCCTCTAAGTAACCTGTGGGCTCCATCTCCTTCTTGAACTATGTAGCAGGGGTTTCTAGAGGTAGTACAGCTTCACCTGTAGAACATAAAATGTAGAAACCTGCCTACGTACCTCTTCTAAAAGGAAACAGGGTTGAAGTCTTGATAAAAAGAGGAAGCAGGAGATTTCCACAGAACAAATTGAAGTCTTCCAGATAGAATCCATGATAATTCCACAACATATTTTTCTATTCTTATACGTTGACCCTAGAATTTCAGTAAAGCTTTTTGATTTTGTCCATCTTCTCAGGACCACATACTTCATGAATGAATATAAAATCTCAAGCTTAATGTTTCCAAGTCAATGTTTTTAGTCGTGGAAAAGCCCTAGAAAAGTTTTTAATAGCAAAAATCTCTTATTTTTCTTATTCATCTTTTTTTCAGCCTGTAGATCTTGAAAAAAAAATTATGCTATCTAAGATAGTAACAAAGGAAAATATCACAACATAGCAAAATTGGAGAGAAATTTGTACTCAATTTATGAGGAACATGCTAATACTTAATAGATAATATTACCACTGGACTGGAGTCATTATGTGTGGGTGGAGGTGTCAAGGCCTGCTTGCATTTATTTGTGCCTTCGTTTAAGGTCATTGCTAGAAAGTTGGATTTTCAAATTCAATCTTGCTACGATATTCTGGGACCAGGTGAGGTCTAAGTTCTGTGTTTCTGCAGTTGAGAGAAATATTTAGGAAATGAATACAAAATTTGGAATTTGGATTCTTTCTATTTTAGTAGACCACATTTTATAAACAAATGAGTATTCCCAGATTTAGGAAAAAAGAGATGCCAGATGGTGAGAGTAAAAAGCAACATTCAAACTGAAATTACTACAATAATAGAGAGAGAAGTAAAGAAAGAGCTCTGAAAATAAGATGTTTTTGGATTATCTGTTTTATCTATATCAAGTGTTCTCCAGAGTAAACATTCTTCTTTAAAGAAATGTGTTTTAACTTAAGACTCTTAAGAGGCCAGCACAAACAAAAAAATTAGTGAAAATACAGTAATAAATACCTTGACATCATGCCATCTGAGAAAGGTTTAATAGTTTGTAATTTCTGTCTTTTTTTATCAAGAAGTCTGTGTTGTAAATTTACTAATAACAGCTGATTGGTTTTGATTGAAGTCTTTACTCATTAACAGTTGGGTGCATAAATGGTGTAAATTCCTCTGAGTTTTAAGAGTCAGTTAGGGCTTGGTCAAAACTTCATTCTACAAATATTTATAAGCATATTTTATGATCAAAGCACTCTCTTTAGGGATTTACTTTCAGAAGTGAGGGCAGGGAACTCTGGGGGCAAGGCTGTGTTGGTGATGAGAGAACAAATTTATTGAACTGCGTTAGACATAGATTTGTAAAAAGTAAAAACCCTTTAGCGTCAGAGAGGATCATGTATCAAGCCCAAGATATATTCTTTTATATGTTTAGTCAAAATTCTGGATCCTCAAAATTGGATCTTTGAAAATATTTGGTAATCCAGCCTATGCATATCTATCTCATGTCACCAAGTATGTACATTGGAGGTTAATGATGGACTCAAAACGTCTGGATGATGTTAGTCTGTGCTTTCTCTTAGGGTGTGAAATAAAGAAGAAATGATGACTCTAAATAATGGTTCCATAAGTTTGAAAGAGCACAGTGTGTGTGTGTGTGTGTGTGTGTGTGTGTGTGTGTGTGTGTGTGATTATTCTCTTTCTGACTTTTAAGTATATTGTACTTAAAACCTTAGCACAAGCTTTTAAGCAATTCTGCCCTAGATTACTTATGGTTTCTGCAATGATTCTCCTTCTTCCTCTATGCAAGCCCCTTTGCAATGTGAATTAACCACTTCTCCAACCAAAATGCGGAGTCTTTTCCCCTCACCTCTGGAATCTGGGCTCATCTGACTTGCTTTGACTGGTTGAATATGGCAGAAGTGCCATTGTGTAATGTCTGAGCATGGGTCTCAATAAATCTTGCAGTTTTCACACTTGCCCTCTTAGGATGCTTTCACCATCATGTGATATTTAGCCTACAGTAAGATAAAAAGTCACATGGAACAGAGACAAGACATTGCAGCTGTGGCATTTGAGACCAACCAGCTGACAACGTGTAGCAACCATCAGAAATGTGACTAAGGCCATCTTATGTATTCCAGGCCCAGCTGAGCAACCAGATGACTTCATCTATTTAAGTGGCTCTAGTAGATACTGGCCAGATGAGCACCTAGCCTAAACTGCAGAATTATGACCAAATAAAATGGTTATTGTTTTAAGCCACATTTTGTGGTGGTTTGTTATGTAGCAATACATGATTGAAACACATTCCTCGTATTTAATTTATTGAATTTCATTCATGTGATCCCTTAAACAATAATCTTACATTGATATTTACTTAAAATTACTACCATGTTTCCCTGAAAATAAGATCTAGTCGGACCATCAGCTCTAATGCGTCTTTTGGAGCAAAAATTAATATAAGACTAGTCTTATTTTAAGACCGGGTCTTTATATAATATAATATAATATAATATAATATAACATAATATAATACAATACAATATAATACCAGGTATAAGATAATATAATATACCAGGTATAATGTAATATAGTATAGTATAATATAATATAACATAACATAATATAATATAATACCGGGATTTATATTAATTTTTGCTCCAAAAGACACATTAGAGCTGACCATCCAGATAGGTCTTATTGTAGAGGAAACACAGTATCACACTAATGCATTAAGTAGCGACGTGTATTGAGTACTTCCTGCATACAATGTTATTACAAACCTCTCACTTTGCTAGGCTTTACAAAAAGAAATAACCAGAAGAGGTTTGGTCCTTATACATTGACATAGGAATACAACACTATAGGTTAAGGGCACATTCTTAAGAATCTATAGAATAATTTATGTTTTACTCTATACACATAGATGGCCATATTTGCCAAAGACTTATCATGAAGACAAACAAAAGACTATCAGAGGGGGAATTCTGAAGGATGAGTTTTGACATAGACCTGGAGAAAAGAAAGGCTGGAATGCTAATACAATTATGAATAACAAACAGTGTAAAGGAAAATCAGAACTTGTGTTCAGAAAGGCTAAGAAGCCTCAATAGTAGTTTAGGTTTCTGTCGATAAGTTGTGAGCATGGTTTGTGCATTACATAAGTTTTGTTGTGTTCATTAATATTTGAACCATTGTTTCTATAGTAAAGTGTTGCCAAAATCCCAAACAAATGTTCTTTGGGAACAGGGCCTGCTTTTAACTTGGAAAAAAAACCTTTTCTTTTCTTTTACTATGTCTCTCTCTATCATATCTATTTAATATGTCTCTACCCTAAGCATTGCAAAAATAATGATATATTTGAAATAGTTTTAAGTTCTTCTTTCTTTATTTCCATATTCCTTCACTCCCACCTTCCTTTTTTCCTTCCCTTTTACCATTTTAGTTTATTTGCTCTTTGTTCTGAAAGGTGTTTGAAGAGTGGAAGGATATTGCAATTAATCTTACTGTAAGTAAATAAATGTCTCTTTAGAAAGCCACTGAGATAGCATGTTGAGTTAATTAAGTTAGAACAGGAAACGAGGACCAGAAACAAAAATTATCAACTGATATCAAAATTTAAAACACATCCAAAGTAGTTATTGATAGGTTATAGTCCTGAATGCCAGAGAAATTATTTACAAAGGGAGAAACATAAATGGAGCCACACTAACCCACCCAGGCTTTCTCCCAAGCCAGCTCTTACCCCTTTGTTCTTTCCTCCTGATTCAGGCAGAAGTTGTCAACACTTAAATCAGGGAATTGATTCTCAAGTGGGAAATAAGTGTTGCTCTTAATTGTATCAGAAATAAATATCTTGCATTGCAAATAATTGCTATTTTTCTAAATGACTCTTATTGGGACACTTCAGTTGATACTTTGGCTTCTCTCTAGAAACAATGTGTTGCTAGGCCTGTTGCTAAGCAATACCCCACAGTGAGAAACGCTAGATTCTGAGATTTTTAGATTCAACAAATATCCTCTTAATATTAAATGGCATGTAGGTCTACATGATATCTTTTAATTACATGAAGCATAACTTATTTCAGACAATATAAAAAGTTTCCTGATCAAAATATGATTTCTTTTAAGTTATGAAAGACTTTAAAGTACATAGCATATGTCATCTTTTAAAAATTTAATAAGCGATTGCATTGCAACAATCTAATGTTTTATAGCTGTGCAACCATTAGCTATATCCAGTTGGCATTTTCATGGAGAGGAACAATCTTGCCAAACATTTATAAAATGAAAGTGTTGGGAGACAATTCTCCATGGGTATCTTGTGTTTTTGCATGCCTTGCAAGCAGAGGTACTGACAGTCTTTTATACAAGATACCTTTTCAAGGATGCTTGTGTAACAATTTTGGCAGGTAAAGATTATATCTCCCTCCAAAGCAAAAAGCAGATATGCTTACACCTTTGAAAGATAGAAATAGTGGCTGGAGTGAAGGGCAAGTATCTTTACTGCTCATTATAAACGGTTCAAATTCTCTAATGCAATTCACTGTGTATACAAGTATCATTTGGCTCTCTCTCTCTTTGCGTCACCCTGTGGGAGCTTGGACTTGGGGAACCCATATAAAAAAGAGCTATTGCTCTGGCTATTCTTATTGCTGTGAATAATAAGAGTCCTTTGTCTCTGAATTAGAAGTCTTGTGACTTCTGACAGTATCTATGAAACTGTCGGGGGCTAACTTGTGTTGATTGTAAACAAAAATGTCAGCCAGTTGTTGGTTCAGTATAAAGGATTTATTTGGGAAAAAAAGAAAGGATTATAATCTGGCAATATGCAACCATGACGAGTCACATGCAATGCTCCAGGGAAATGAGAAGAGGAAGTTGTTATATAGAAGTGAAGAAGTGTGGGGGCTGTTATAACAGAGTTCTTCTTATAGCGCTTTTGCCACTGACATTATGCATGAGACTTCCTCCTACAGGTCATTGCAGTCCTGTCTTGGTTGAAGTCTTTGTCATTAATTTTGACATTTCCCCTTTTGATTGAGATCTGTCTCTGAAAACATCACTGATCAGAAGGCAGGTTTTCCAATTTCAGTGGCCTTTTGTCCCTGGATGCCAGCGTGTCCTGTCCCATGTGGGAGGGAAAATGTGTGGCTTGGAAATCACTGCCATTCAGGCTTGACAAGCAACAGGTGCAGTGCTTAACAAGAAATACAGAGCAACATTACAATAACATAACAAACATAGTATATATGATGATTCTAAACCGGGAGCTCAGACCTGAAAGCAGTGAACTAAGGTCATTACTTTCTTGGACATTGAAGCTCTTAATAGCAAGTGAAACAACTGGAGAGGTTTCTCCCTTTCACAATAAATTAGGAAATGCAGCTATGAGCATTATTTTTCCCCCGAAGAAAGAGAAAAAGAAGTACAGTAAGAAGCAACAATAAGAAAAGGTACGGACTGGTCTAGTCATTTTGGGAAAGCTGTCTTCTTCAGATGCTGCCTACTTCAATTTTTTTAAATCTTTGTTCAGGTCCTCAGACTGTGTGCAGTCAGGGTTTGGCGCCTACTTTAGGTGCCACATGCAAATTCAAGAGTCTACTCCCTAGAGTTTAACAGAACAAAGGTTAGTCGACAAGACTTGATAGGGGCTTTTCCAGCCAGGCTGGAGGAAGTCTTTTTGGAGGTGTCTTTTCTAGTGAACAATGTCTCTAGGTTGCAGACTGTGGTGTTTGGGGTTTTTATCTCCCTAGAACGTACTGTTAAAAGATTACCAAAGTGTGGTTAATTTCAACAGAAGCAATTAGGCCTTTACAATATGGAATTATGTCTCCCTTTTTCAATTGAGGATTGAAAGAAACAGGAGCCAGATGCATGGGGTGTCCTGGATTTATCTCAAAAGGTGAGAGTTTATGAGCTCCAACTGGGGTTGGATGTGAGATTTAAAAAGACAAATGGCAAAGTTTTGGGCCAAGGTATTTGGAGTGCCTCTACAAATTTTGCTGATTGAATCTTAACAGCATCATTAGTATGTTCAACTAAACCTGTGGACTGAGGGTGGTAAACAAAGTGAAAATGTCGCAGACCTGGACAAACAGCACAGACTGGTTGAGGCACCGGATGAGTAAAATGGGTTCTCTGATCACTAAGGAGATCGAAAGGAGTTCTCCAGGTAGCAATAATCTTTTCTAGTAGAACTTGAACCACAGAAGAGGTAGCTTGTCTATAAGGAAAAAACTTCAGTCCACTGAGAAAGCATATTACGACTAAAACATATTTATATCCATGAGATAGGGAAGCTGTGTGAAATTCATTTGCCAAACCTCAAATGGTCCATTAGGCAATTTAAAATGTCCGGGAGAGGTGTGAACAGGCTTCTCTGGGTTATACTTTGAACAGGTGGGACAAGTAAAGTGAACACTTCTCCTGGCCTTATTAATATTTCCTCACCAATATTGATTCATAGATGCTATCATTTTATCATTGGACCAATGGTTTAATGCACATACAGTAGCTAGGGGTGGAAACTTTAAAGTGTCCAGGAGGACTGGGTTGTTTTTTGGTCTAAACCAGAGCTTCCTCTTTATATTAACAATTATTGGGTCTCCAATCATGTTTATCTTTTTTGGAAGCCAATTGTTGGGCTTCTCTAACCATTTTTTCTAAGTTATAAGCGGAGGAAATATGTATTTGGGCTATGACAGAGACTTGACTGCTTCAGATTCTTTTAAAGGCATCATACAAGATCTGACAATTAAGTTCGCAAACTTGTTGCAATGATTTTGCTAATCTTTTTTGATATAAGAGGGATTATTCATTATGAATTTGTACCAACTGGACAGTTAACCAAGTTTACTATTTGGAAGTGCTGAAAAGACTGCATTAAAAAGTTAGATGACCTGAATTTTTTGCCAACAATTCATAGATCTTGCATCACAACAATGCACCAGCTCACACGGCACTGTCTGTGAGGGAGATTTTAGCCAGTAAATAAATAACTGTATTGGAATACTCCTCCTACTCACCTGATCTGACCCCCAATGACTTCTTTCTTTACCCGAAGATAAAGGAAATATTGAAAGGAAGACATTTTGGTGACATTCAGGACATCAAGGGTAATACGATGACAGCTCTGATGGCCATTCCAGAAAAAGAGTTCCAAAATTGCTTTGAAAGGTGGATTAGGCACTGGCATCAGTGCATAGCTTCCCAAGGTGAGTACTTCGAAGATGACCATAGTGATATTCAGCAGTGAGGAATGTAGCACTTTTTCTAGGATGAGTTTGTGAATTTAATTGCCTGACCTCGAATCTTATGGAAATGTCAGCAAGGTGATTGCCTTTAGCTTCTAAAGAGCCGAGTTTAGAATATCATGGGATCTTAATAATAGACAAAACAGCAGGTAAAAGTATAGCATCCAATAATTCCTGAACATATGGGCCCTTTTTAATTTTATTTTCATGAGAAATAAGGAAGCCGCATTGCTTTTATAACATTTCAAAATCATGAGCTACTCTGAAATCATATCTACTGTCAGTATAAATGTTGGCAGTTTTGCCCTTGGCTGAAATACAAGCCCAAGTAAGAGCATGTATTACTTCAGCCTGTGGGGCTGAAGTACCAAAGGTAAAGATGCTGCCTTCCCATTTTCACTCTTTAAATATGAACCATCTGTAAACCATGAGGGGTCAGCATTAGCCAGCGGAGTTTCCTGCATATCATTGTGGGCGTCAGATGGTGATCTGTATTTATCAAGCAGCTGTGAGGATGTTAGTCGGTGTTGGAGAGGAGAAGAGTAGCAGGGATAAGGGTGTTACAAATGAAAGGTATGTCAGGAGCAGTTAACAAAAGAACTTCATAGGAAGTGAGGCAACTGACTGAAAATGTTGGGTGTAATGAGTGTCAGGAGGCTTTCTACTGCATGGGGTAGGTACCAAGATGAGTAAAGGGGATCCCACAGGAGTTTCTTCTGTGGCCTATACCAAAAGGGCAGTGGCCATAATGGCTGGAAGGCCAGGGGTATATCCCAGAGCCACAGGGCCCAGTTAATGGTTAGAATAAAACCTATGGGTTTACAGTGGTCCCCATATTTTTGGGTAAGTATCCCAAAGGCATTTTCTTAATTTTCATATACAAAAAGGAAGAAAGGAATCTGATAATTAGGATGCCCACGAGCACGTGGGTTCATTAAATTCTCCTTTAAGGTTTTCAAGGCTATATCATCCCATTTTTCCAGTAAAATTGGGTCAGGACTGTCATTCTTTAGTAAAACTTACAGAGGTTTGGCTATAAGAGAAAGAAGAGGGATGCACTTTTGATAATAGCCAATTAGCCTAAGAAAGCCTGACATTTGATGCTTTGTGTCATGCAGGGTGCCATCTGCATGACAGGGGTCTCTAGTCCTGTTCCCCCCCTCACCCCTGCACAAGAACGCAGGACATGGTGAGGCCAAAAAGGAACACCCATGGAGCCATAGGTAGGGGAGTCATACCACTAGAGTCTCACTGGCGGCTGGTTTGGAGACACAGGAAGCAGGAGCCACACGATCCGCAACCTGCTGTTCGCTTCTCTGCCAACCAACCAACCCCTTGCTAACTGCAATCTGCGTTTGCCAGCCACCATCTTCTTGCTAGCCCCCATTTGCTGCTAGTGTAGCCATGGCAGTTATATTAGTGGCCAATGGCTCACTGGTTACAGGGGACAGCCAACTGGCCACAGCTGATGGCCATTCAATCACAGTTGATGGCCATTTACTACCCGAGTGAGCACCTTTCCCCGTGAGGCCGAGAGCCTGGAAACTGCACTCCTGGCTCTGTCCCCACACCCGTTTTTCCTCAAAGTCCCGACACTGGGATATGGGGGACCTTTGGGAAGGATGGTTAGAAGACTTGGGGTCCCTGAAGATCCTACCATCTGACAATTTCTTTTCCAATGTCTTAGTTCTTCATAATGAAAACAGACACTAGGAAGTTTTTGCTTTTGTATGGAGAACTTCATTTACTTGAGTTGAAAATTAAAAGTCTTAGTGGTCTTAGTTCTACGTGACTCATTTTGGGTGCGAGAAAGTTTATTTGCCAAATTAACCAAATCTATAGTGGACGTGGTGTAGCATTCCATCATAGGCCTTTTAACTAAAAGGGAAAGATCTCAGTTCAGCCTCTTAATAAACATAATGTTAAAGGCTCTTTGAGTGGAATCATCATTTGAAGGAAGACCAGGATTTTCTTTAGAAACAACATGAAATTAATTATAATAGTCATCAGGCTTATAATAGTCATCAGATTTTTGTGAGCAAGCCTAAATGTTGTTGCAATCAAGAGGCTTTTGAAAGCCTGGCTACTGTAACAACTCGGTGGAGATCTCTAGTGAGTTTTTGTTGTTGTTTTTAGCATGTTGTCAAAAATCAGAGGTTTGTTTTTGTAAATGCCTTTCAGGATGTTCCCAAAGGGCCAATCTCATCCAATACTGAACCTGACCTTCACTGACTAGCATGAGAACTTCCTGATATAAGTCAGAAACCCAGGCTAGTAGAATAACTATATTAAATCTTTTGGCAATCTGTGAGTATCCTCTGTTAAAACGTTAGGAAATTCTTTATCTATAGATCACAATTCAGCTTTAGTGCAGAAAACATAAGACACTTGGGGTTTATCAGGATTCTCAGAGAATTTATCGTTAAAGGGACAGGTACTGATAGTTTCAGAGGAGGGGGTTACTGAGAGAAGATTCAGAGGAGGATGGCACTGGAGGTGGAGCTGGCAGCAAGCAAGCTGAGAGTGGTGAGCAAGATGGCGTTGGAGGTGGGGTTGAATACACAGGAGTCAGGGAAGAAGAGTGTGATGGCTCTCCAGAGGCTGAGCCTGAGACAAAGGAATCAAAGGGGAAGGGCAAGATGGTGCCAGTGGGGAGGGACGTGAGAGTTTGAAAGCTATCTTCTTTTGTCTTTAAAAATGTGTTAGCATCAGTTAATTTTAAAGTTTTATTTTGCAAAGAGGCAAGTTAAAATTCCTGGTAATGCTTAAAAGCTTCAAAATACCACTCAAAATAGGCATTCCATTCAGTTTTGCCAATTTCAGAGCTATGATTGTCCAATTCAGCTTTAAGAAAAGTAAGTTTGAGGATTTCAAAAGTTCTCAATAATGGCCATTGACGTTCTAAATTACTTTTTCTGAGATCAATCCATTTAGTTAAAAAAAAAAAACACAAAAAACTGCATGAGGAGGTACCTTGGTTTTTAAACATAGTTTAATTTAAAATTAATTTATCCAGATCCATGAAGTAGAGACATCCTGAAAACACTTGGATAACTGAGAACCCATTTTTCAAAGGTTTTTCTTGAGTAGAAAGCTCAAAACAGCCTAATGGCTAAAACAACTTAAAATAGCTTAAACCTAAGCAGTCTTAAACAGTTCGAGTAGCATGCAGAATTAATACCAGCCAGTTCCACATAGAAGAGTCCAATCCTGAAAGGTAAGGTCAGTGGCTAAAGTAACACAAATTCAGAGAAGCAACTTGGTCCCAATGGAGTCGGGTTATAGGCTGAAATAGTGTAGTTCCGGTAGATCAGTTTGGACCTTAGAGAGATGGATAAAGTGTGACTGACACAATTTCAATAAGATAGTCCAGTTCCAGGGTTCCAGTCAGAATCAGACTGATGGCTAGCATGAACAACCCAGTTCCAAAAGAATCAAGTTGATGGCTAATGAGGTCCCAAGAAATACACGTAGCCTGATCCCCTATGAAGTCAGGCTGAGGTGCTGAAAGAGAGCTCACAGATAATCAAGCCCTTTTAATAGAAACAGAAAGAAAATGGAAACACACACACACACACACACACACACACTCTAAACAGATCCTGAATAAAGCCTAGAGAGCTTCAAAATTCAGAAAGAGTGGAAGCTCAGATCCAGCAGAAAAATACCTCTCAAGCTCTCACAATGGGAAGAAAACCAGTGAGCTCAAGTGGCTCTGTGGGTGCCAGACCTGTTTGCTCTCCAGTTCCAGAGCTATTAGGGGTCTTCTCTGGATCCTGGATGAACCTTCAAATGTGTTGATCATAATCAAAAGCGTAACTCAGGTATTGCTGAGCAAAAATAATTTGTTGGGGTAAATAAATGATGGCCATTTGGTACCTGCACCCAGGGTGTGTCACATGCAATTCTCCAAGGAAACAACAGAGAGGAAGTTATTATATAGAGGGGACAAGGAAGTGAGGGGGACTGTTATAACCCTGGGGTTCTTCCTGTAGGACTTTCAAGACGGATGTAGGGTATGTAGAGCTCCTCTTACAGGCTCTCCCAATTTCTGTCTTGGTTAAAGTCTTTGTCATGAATTTTGACACTTGTTAAACTAAAAGAGGGTAAATTCTCAGACCCTTTATGGTTGTTGACAGAAGGCATACTTTTTATTGACAGTTAATGTTAGAAGAAGTCCATCCAACCAAATAAAGCTTTAGGAGACTTTGACACTCAAACAATAAGAAACAAACAAGAAGCACATAAAAAAATTATGTCAATGTAAAAAAATCCAAACATGTAGAGAATTTTTATGAGTTAATTTGAGCCAAAATGGATGAAAATTGCCAGGAAGCAAGCTCTCAGTTGCTCCAGAGAATAACAGTTTTTCAGTTTATTTTATGCATTTGAAATTAAGAAGAGAACATAAGGAAGACTTCATGAAGATGGAAGAAAACAAGGCAGGAATGGATTACAGGATAGTTAACAAGATCGTGTGCTCTCTTGAGGGTGGTTTTGCTTATTTCAAAGGTGTGTTAACTTAGGTGCACAGAAATGATGGACAGGGATTGGTTAAAGCAAAGATAAGCCTTTTACTAAAGAAGTTCTATGCCTGGTGCGTGACTACCCACCTGACCTTGCTGGTTAGGAATTTATGATCAGATCACACTATGAGGTTACTTCCCATAGAACCCCTTTTTCATTCACAATTATAAGTAGCAGCATGGGATGCGGGTTCTAGGCAATGTGATTAATAATGTACAATTTGTAATGCATCTTTAATTTTATGAAATAATTTGGTCCCTGTGAAAGCAGATTAACCTTGAGCCAAACTGTTAGGGAGAAATTCTTTTGGGTAGTAGGCAAACCTTCCCAATATGTTAAATATCATTCCATTAAGGCAGTTTGCTGCTTAGCCCAAATATGTATCTCTGATCATGCCTCAACTTCAGGAAAATCAAATTACTAACATCTGCTTTTAATATTATATACCTGTGATATTATGATTTATAAGAAATATGTATTTGGTCTTCATCCCCATGACTGGCATGGAGCTCCTAAAACCTTTTGGGTTTCCTAAGTAATGAGAGCAACATAAAGGATCACCTTTTGTTGTGTTACTAAGCTGACTTTTGGACCACACTTAGGTCACCTAAGGAGGGGCTGGTTGCCAGGGGAACCAACCTTGTGATAGGAGGTTTGAAACTTTCAGTCCCACCCTCTTAATTTCCAGGGAAGGGAGAGGGGCTGGAGTTGAATCAGTCCCCAATGGCTATGAGTTAATCATCATGCCTATGTAGTGAAGCTTCCATAAAAAACCCAAAAGGATGGGTTGGAAAAGCTTCCAGGTTGGTGAACATGTGGAGATTCGGGGCGAGTGATCAGCCAGGGGAGGGAAAGGAAACTGAATGCTTTCCCCCTGGCTTGGCCGATGTATCTCTTAATATGTCTATTTGTATCCTTTCATATCCTTTGTAAAAAATGGTAATCTAGTGAGTAAAAGGGGTTCCTGAGTTCTGTGAACCACTCTAGAGAGTTCATTAAACCTGAGGAGGTGGTTATGAAAACCTCAAATTTATTGTCAGTCAGAAGTATAGGTAACCACCTTGGCTTGAGATTGGCATCTAAGGGGAAGGCAGTCTTGTGGGACTGAGCTCCTAACCTGTGGGATCTGATACTATGTCCAGGTAGATAGTAGGGAATTGAGTTGAATTATAGGACACCTAGTGGGTGTCAGAGAATTGCTTGGTGGTATTAGGAAAATTCCTATCTCCTGACAGTGAAATTAGTGCAGAACCCTTCTTAATACCACTGGTTCTCATTTTTTAATATGTATCAGAATTAATCTGGAGGATATTAAAACACATAGTTTCTGAAAAAAAACAAACAAAACAAAACAGAAACACACATAATTTCTGTTTCACACGTCCCGAGAATCTGCATTTTTAAGACTGAGGAATTAACTTTGAGAATCATTGATACAGAATGATGTTTGGAAATGTTACAACATATTTAAAGAGCTCATCATTTAGAATCATACAGACCTAGGTTAGACTCACAGCTCTGCCTATTGTATAACCTTGGAAAACATAATTTCTCTGAGAATCAGTTTCTTCATTTGTAAGATGGGACTAACAGTAATAATACCTATTTGAAAGGGAGGCTTTGAGTGTTGAATAATCAATTTAAAGTGCTTTGTGTAGTATATGGCATTTAGTAGGTATTCAAAATATGATAATATCATTATATTACTATATTCTAAAGTAACTTTTTAAAACAATATTCACAAAAGAACTCTTTAAATAGTAAAGCTTCTCTTGGTTCATTAAAATATAGTTAGAATGGTAATATCTTCTCTCTATATATAGATACCTTATAAAACAGACACAAGTCTATATTAAATATTATAGAACTGGCTAACAGTATAAATCAGCACATGATCCTTGGAGCATGTCATTTACTTGGACAGGTTTTCCCAAGCTTTATTAAAACGTCTCTTACATGTATACCAAAACTTTTTCAGTTATTGAGGCCTACTTACATCCCTGTGAATGGTATCATTTGCATACCCTTCGTGTTCTGGTGGTTATTTTCACTAAAACATTACCTCATTATAGCTATGGTAGTAGTTTGCTTTGAATTTCCAAAAATTGCCATAAAGTCTGAGAAACTCCATTAAGAGTTTTAAGAGAAATCACCAATTTTCAATATGATGATGTTTTTTGAGGATTCTTTTTCCCTGTAAATTTTTCCTATAATTCCTCTTCTCCCTACTTCTGGGAGGTATTTTTTTTTATTTTTTAACGTATCACTAAAAGGAAATCCGTAAGAAGCACCATGTTCCTTATTATAGAGGCTCACTTTTATAATATACATTTCAGTATTTGTGTATATGACTCTGTGTGTGTGTGTGTGTGTGTGTGTGTGTGTACATGCATAATTCTTAATAGTATGGCACAGAAGTTTTGAAGAGTCTACTTAAATTCTTGTAAATCAAAGTGTGGGCCATAGATAGACATTATTCGCATCACTTGGGAAATTGTGAGAAATGTGGAATCTTAGCTCCCACTCCAGACCTACTGAATCAAAATCTGAATTTTAACAAAATCCCTAGGTGAGTTTTATGCTCTTTAAAATTTGAAAAGCACAAGTCAATGATGTCTCTAATGATGTCAATTAATTTCCTTTTATGCAGTTGATGTATATTTCTTTCTGTTAAAGGCAATGCATGGTTTGCGATACAATAACAGGAAGAAATGAAGAGAAAACATGTTCTTACTCAAGGAATTAATGTTACTCATGTATATTAAAATTACATAACATTGGGTGTTGCCAATTATCTTCAAGCCCACACAGAAGTAGACATGAATGGCTATAAAGCAAATCTTTAACCTTTTACACTACAAGGTAGGTTAAAAAGAAGAGAGCTAAATGCTGGTCACAGGAACTCTTTATGCCTATTTGTCTATCCAATGGCAGAAATTGTTATTCTTCCCAACAAAAAAGTTATGAGTTTAGACAAGCACACCACCCCCACCCCCGCCACTGCCCTCCATTGCTCCAGTCTGATGAGAGCAGGAGGCAGTAGGCTTGATTGCAAGGACAGAACTGGGCTTCGGCTTACAGACACAGAGAGGTCATCTTCAAGGTCATGCATAACAGGTCGCAGGGATTTATCAACGAGCTTTTGAGGACAGCACAAGAATAAGGACCTAAGTGTCAATTAAGAACTTTCTGTGATTGGTAACGAGAGTCTTGCTACAAGCTTAAAATCATCTCAGAAAGACTTATATAGGGCACTTATAAGAGAAACAGCAGAACATAGATGATTAAGCAGAGACAGTCAGGCTGGACTAGACATGAGGAGGCCTCCAAATCTTCTAGTGAGTTTTCAAGAATTCTCAGTCAGGAAAAATTGGAAATTAATGATATTCATAAAAAACTTTATGACTTAGAGTTTGGTTATAATTATGAAAACTACATTTATAATGAGGGTTCAGTTATTTTCATAAAGTCTGTAGATAAATTTTCTCTCCAGGTATTGCCAGCCAGTCATCAGGCTCTGTGGATCACACTGACAAAATAAAATGATCGATACCAGGAATGTTTACAAAACTCATTGATGGATACGGGAGGTAGGTACATGTTGTAGTGAATTTAGCAGCAGGTATGGTACAAAGTGATTCCACTGAAATTCCTGCCAGTGAATTTATTAACTTCAAAGATTTCCTTACATTCTCAGTTAAAACTTGGGAAGAAGTCAGCAAGCTTAGTCTATTTCTTACCTTTCTTCCCATTCTCCTTCCAGTTTTTAGTTAGTTATTTCTATATTTTTAAAATCATATACAATGTATGTCCTATTCTGTTGCTCTTATCCATTGTGTAGTTGAAGATCTACAGTGAAATATAAAATGAGTGTTTGTGCCCAGACCTTACGCTGAAATTTCTCCTTTGATTCTCACCTGGGAATGTCGTACACCTATATGTTTATGAAGGATTCCCTTGTTAATGTCTTTGCATATTTTCAAGCGGACCAATACATTGTATAAATATTAATTCTTATACCTTGAATATTATTCTTTACTCTTTTTAATGTAATGTGTTCATCTATGACATTTTAAAATTGGAAATAGCTGGTACATCTTTTTGTATTAATTTTTTCACATACTTCCACACTGACCTCTCTAACTGTTCTGGTTTTTTCAGTTAATTTTTCTGTGTTTTCCACATGCATTTTCTTTTATATGCAAATAAGCTAACAAAGTATTTACATATTTTATTTTATTTTACTGTTTTTAACTACATGGGCTAGTACTTACAGAAATATTTTAAATAAGGGTGGAGATATTGTGGACTTTCATCCCATTTTTGTGTCTCAACAGAACTTCTGGAGAAAATTATTTTATTTTAGATATATTTGTTTTATTACATTTGCCTATTATATTTAATGATAATGCCTGATGAATGTATTAGATAAATCTGGGACATATATTGGAAAAATGAAATATTTGGGTCTTTTGACCTAAGTATGTGCCTAATTATATTAATACATGAATAACAATAAAACACTTGTATTCCTGGAATAAATCCTTTTTGGCCATGACATTTCAGAATATTGTGTATTTCAGTCAGTTCAATTCATTCTTACTCCTAGATACAAGTTGTTCAATATGCTGCCCTGTCTAATCAACTCTATCTGGTCCCTGAACTCCAGTATTTGGTACTGAATTAGAACCTTGGTACTCTGTAGAGGTGATGGTCAGGTCGTCTTTATTGAGGGAAATTCTGTTTTAAGTTTCCATATATATAACTTTTCTGCCAACAAGGCAGCTACTGTTATCATTCGTTTACTGAGAAGATACTGGTGTGGCTGGCAAAAAGAAAAGAGTTGGCTCATTCACATTTCTCACATGGTTATTAAGATCTACTCTCATTATGGTGGCCTCTTAATGGTCAGCCACTGGATCATTATGAGTGGTGGGTAATGCAATTTCAGAAGGCTTGGGACATGGAAGAAGCAAGTCCTAAAAATGGGTGAGAAAGAGGTTTGGGTAATATATTCACAGCTAAACCTTTCAGAATAAACCAAGGATGTAAAAAAAAATTTTAAATACCTTTTCCTTCTTAGGTAAATGAGTTTTAAAAGCATAACTAATTTATATTTAACCTTTTCCTCCACCCCCCTTAATATACAGCTGTGTGCGTAGTTTATATATAACTGCATATTTGTTCTGAATAGTTCTTTGTGCATATTCTGAAGGATTTTCATTAAATTCTTATTAATCTTCCTTTATATATGATCTGCAATTTCCATTTTAATTACTTCTCTTTTCCTCCAGAGTTATATGAAAGTGCTAATAAATTTCAGAGTGAAAAGTTGATTTTTGACTAAATGTTGTTTGTAAATTTCTAATGTTATTGCATTATATTCAAAGAATGTGGCATAATTTTTTTCTGTTTTGTGGAACTTGCTGAGATTTTGGCTGTTTCACAGGACTGTGAAAATGTATTGTGGACAACTACATTTAATTGTGTTACCCATATTGTCCATAGTATAAGTTATTTTTATTCCCTTTGTTTCATCGAACCCTGGATTTTAAAAGATATGTATTAAAATTTCATCTTGTGTCAATTTTTAATTTATCTTGCCAGTTATGCATATATGCAAGTTATATTGTTTGATGACAATTAAAAAAATAGTTTGCTTCACCTTCACTCCTATTTAAGGCTTCTGTCTTAATTCCACTTCATCGATATTAGCAGTGTGACATTCAATTTCTATTGGCTGGTATTGATCTGTTAAATCTTTTGTTTCTGGTGATTGTTCTTAAGATATTATATATTTGTAAAGAACAGCTATTTTATAAAAAAGGATTTCAATTAAATTTAAATGTTTTTTTGAGCATCTACCATCAACCAGTCATTGTGTTCAGTGCTTTCACATAGCTCTTTGTTTCCAAAGTGAAATGTGAGGACATTTTAGGGACTATTCAAATATTTACTATTGTAATAATTTGGATTTCAATATTGATTAGAAATATAGCTAGAAACAAAAAAATATAACTTTATGTATAGTTTTGCTTAAATGAGGCTGAGTTAATAAGATCTAAAAATGATTAAAAATGTTGAGTACTTATTAAAGGATTTATGACATTAAAAATCTTAAAGATGAATACAAATCTTTGCATTATGTCTTCACAGTAATATGTTTTATTTTGGAGATGAGAAAACTGGTGCTCAATGACTACTATGTGCCGGTTCTGATCAAGGCTTCTGGAAAATATCAGTAAACAAAAGAGAAGAAAGTCTTTGCCCTCATGGAGTCTACCTTCTAGGGGGGGAAGACAGACAAGAAGCAATAAACATCACAAATAAGTAAATTATTTAGTGATATAATTTACTACAAGGTGATAAATGTTGTGGAGGAAAGAAATAGAGGAAGGTATAGGGACTTGAGCATAACAGGGCTGCTGGTGGTAGTGGAGGACGCAGTTCTAAATTTTCTCAACATTTTATTTTGAAGGATTCTAAAACTTCAGAAATCGTTCTATGGAAAGCACAGTAGTTCTCCTTTGTCCATGGATTTAGTTCTCCACAATCAACCGTGGTCCACAAACGTTAGGTTGGTGCAAAAGTAATTGCAGTTTAAAAGGTTAAAAATAATTGCAAAAACTGCACTTTTGCACCAACCTAATAGTAAAATTCCAGAAATAATTTATAAGTTTTAAATTGCGTACCACCTTTTTGAGTAAGGTGATGAAATCTTGTTCCCTCCTGCTCTGTGCCACCTGAAACATGAATCATCTCTTTCTCTAGCGTTTCCAAACTGTATATGCTCCCTGCCCCTTAGTCACTTAGTAGCCGTCTTGGTTCTCAAATCGATAATTAGGGAAGAGAGCGACATTTACATAATGTTTATTATATTATAATCTTATAATTGTCTTATTGTATTATTAGGTATTGTTAGTCTTTTACTGTGACTAATTTATAAATTAAACTTCGTCATATGAATCTATATATAGGAAAAAAACCCATAGTATATAGGGTTTAGTATTACTCATGATTTCAGGTATCCGCTGGGGATCTTGGGATGCATACTGTACATATATCCTTTACTTAGACCTGGAGTCACCAATTGGTAAATCTCTCTCTGTCTAATGCTCTCTCTCTCTCTCTCCTTCTCTCTCTCTCTCTCTCCTTTCTCTGCGTCTCTCTCTTCACACACACACACACACACACACACACACACACTCTTTTAAATCATTTTAGAGTGAGTTTCAGACACTGTGACACTATATCCCTAAGTGTTCAGCAACTTTAATTACTGATCACCAAATGCTGGCCCAAGGAGTATTCCCAAGCTGGCTACTGTAGCATTATCCAGTACGCATGCTAAAAATATAAGTAGTGCAGACTTGGTGCTGGTGGTTCTGAAGTAAACTGGGGCCCAGCAATTTATACTTATTAAATCTCCAAGTGCTTCAGATGCATAAGTATGTACAGGAACCAGTGGCTCAATTTAGGGTCAAAGAGGTTGTAAGTTAATGAAAAAAGCAGCAGCAGGCACAAGCCAGCTCAGACAACAGTTTCCTGAAACTGAAGCAAAGCTTGCCAAAGGGAGGAAATCCTTTTCGTATTTCCTGCTACTGTGAAAAATTGAAAGTGAAATACATGGCCAGCCAAGGTTCCAAGCTTTTTCAAAAACAACTTAAGATTCTTTTCATTAAGACTGCTTTAATTTCTTTTGTAGAACCTTTAGGTATAACTCACTTGAAAAATAGGAAGTATTCGATTAGTATTTGTTAATTGAATGCTTAAATTATGGAAAGAGTTATTCTTTTATGCTTTTGTTTCTTTACTCAAGATATTATATGAGGAAACTTTTTGTTTCTTTATATTCTCAAAGTAAAATAAATTACAAACATATTTAACACTTTTCAAGTTTTGGGGTATATACTATGTAATATCGAATACTAATACATATTGTTCCCCATACCCTCAAAAAAACAATGGGTTATGTGGTGACAAAGATTCTTGTCTTGACCTAATTCTAGTCAGGCTCTTGTGAGTCTTCTTTCTGACTAGGCCTCAACCTTGGGTTCTGTCCTTTGTCCCTTTTCAGTTTTAGCAAGAATCCTGTTGAGTCAGTTTAACAAAACTCTACCACCCTTGGAATATGATCACCTTGGCTGCCTTCAGCAAGAATACTATTAGGTCAGTTTTTCAAAATTACCTTCTAGTAATTTTCCATCCACGGACCACCTCATCCTGCCCCTTAGCTATAAATCCCTACGTTTCTTTATTGTATTCAGAGTTTAGTTCAATGTCTCTCTCTACTATAGAATACGATTGCAGTAATGACCCTGAATAAAGCCTGCTTTACTGTTCTTTAACAAGTGTTTGAGTAATTTTTTCTTTAACAGTATCAAAGAAAATATGGAAACTCTAGTTTGTTCTATCCCCATCTTGGAGACTGATAACTGTAGCCTTTTGAATACCCTGAGGAATCCCGAAGTTAATGTTAAACCTAACATTTCCAAAATTTATTTGATTATTAAGTCTTTTGAAATGAAATAAAAATATTTAACTTGTAATTATTTTCAGTGTGGAGAGGAAAATTGTGTAGAACTGTGTTGGTAGATAAAGTATAGTCCTGGGACCATCAGGATCAATATTATCTGAGCATTTGTTTGTAACCCAGAATCTCAGGCACCACCTCGGGCCTACATATTAAGAATCTGCATTTTAATAAGATTCCTGGTAATTTATATGCAGATTGAATTTAAGAAATACTCATGTAGATGATGTAAAAGAGTAGATATTACAATATTCATTTTATTGATTCAACAGTGTATAAGAATGCTCTTTTGTTTTACTTAAATTAATCTATATTCCTTGATTTAATACTGATTGATTAAATGGAACATGTTCAACAATTGTTATAAGTGATATGAGAAGATCTCCCCTGAGATTAAAAATTTCTGACAGACTGATATTCAAAATAGATTTTTTTGGAAAACTTAACCTTAATTGAGCAACATGACGTACTATTTTGTTTTTAAATTTAATTTTTAATTTTATTGTGATAATATATGTCCACAGTTTAAACAAAGTTTGATAGTATTATGAGTCCTATAAAAAAAATTAACACTCCTGTACCCTATCCCTTCCTACTCTCCAATTCTACTTTTCAGAAGCCACCAGTTTGGAAAAGGAAGATATAACAATATATACATATGTTTTATATATTCAATGTATATACAGTTATACCTTGCTTTTTCAAACTTTAAAGAATTCTTTTGACTTCTCTAAACCAACACTAAGATTTTATATTTTTTGTATCACTCTCCCGACGACCTCCTGCTGACCTCTTGCACTGGACTCCCAAAACGAATATATCACAATTTTTGTTAAATCAACATTCAGGGTTCACATCGCTAATTTATCCCAAATTTCTGAAAAACCTGCTAAATTGCACTCAGTAGTGTAATATCTCAGGTAGTCTATCATTTCCATTTATTTTCTGTTGAAGAGATTCCTCCTAGAGATATCTATCTCCCTATTTTTATCTGAACTGCCTGTTCTTTAACCAGATGCACAAATGTTTTTCTAGGACTGTATTTCACTACCTTCCTGTGAATTCTGTTTGCCTTTTCTTTCTTTGTATCATTGGTTTTCAAGGTAACTTCTAGTTCTTTTTCACTGCTTTGTTTCTTGAAGCTTCCTGTAAGTTCCAGGTGGATGAATCTAGTAGCTTCAAGCAGTCGAGGTACATTTTTTGAATACTTGCATGTATGAAAATGCTTTTTTCTTCCCTCACACTGTATTGCTGCAGTTTATTCCATATATATTATTTGTTTTTCTTTAAAGTTTTAGATTCTCCTCTCGAAGACCATGTTCTGAAACATAATAATATGAGTTGGTGTGGGTCTTTTTCATTTATTGTTCTCATGGGCACTTTAAATCTGGAAGATCATCTCCTTTTTGGGAATTCTGGAAAATTTTCTTACAGCATATCTTTCATTACTTCTTTCATCCATTTTCTTTATTTGCTCTTTCTGAAAACCTTATTATTTGCATACTCAACTTCCTCAATCGATCCGTGATTTTAATTATTCTTTCTATTTTTCTTTTCCTTTCTTTTTCTTGTCTACTTTTTCAGTGGTGACATTGATTTTATCCTATAAGTCATCTATTCATTTCCTTTTTATTTCTGCTTTCATTATTTAAATTCTTATAAGATATGTGTGTGTGTGTGTGTGTGTGTGTGTGTAAAAAGGTCTGACAATTAAGTTCACAAATTTATCCTAGAAAAAGTGCTACATAAGTCATGGATGAATATCACTACAATCACCTTCGAAATACTCCCCTTGGGAAACTATACACTGACTCCAGAACTTAGTCCACCCTTCAAAGAAATTTTGGAACTCTTTTTCTGGAATAGCCACAGAACTGTTGTTGTTTTACCCTTGATGTCCTGAATGTCATCAAAATGTCTTCCTTTCAATATTTCCTTTATCTTTGGGTAAAGGAAGAAATCATTGGGGGGCAGAGTAGGGAGGGTGTTTCAATACAGTTATTTGTTTACTGGCTAAAAACTCTCTCACAGAAAGTACTGTATGAGCTGGTGCATTGTCATGATTCAAGAGCCATGGATTGTTGGCGAAAAGTTCAGGTCAGCTAACTTTTTCATGTAGCCTTTTCAGCACTTCCAAATAGTAAACTTGGTTAACTGTCCAGTTGGTACAAATTCATAATGAATAATCCCTCTGATACCAAAAAGTTAGCGACATTGTTGCAACAAGTTTGCAAACTTAATTGTCAGACTTTGTGTACACACACATACACACACACACACACACACACACATACATCCCTAGCATCCATAAATGTTTCATGGATATCATATGCTGCATTATCTCTTTGAAGAAAATTAAAAGATTTTTATTTGTTAGGTTTTATATTAGGTTTTTATCTGCCTCTTGTTTTGCTTCAATTTTCTTACTTTTATTTTCCGTTTGTTTTGATCTTTTATGTTTTTATGTTTTAATTTAATTTTCCAAAGAAATTTTAAGAGGTAGGAACTATTTTAAACTTCACTTTATATATGAATAAAATACCTTAAAATAAATTGCCCCACATTACTTGGCAGGAAAGTGATTCAAGCTACAAACAAACATGAATCCACACTCAGCTCTCTTAACTTCTAAGTTACATTAACCTTCCCTTTTCCACATTGATAACGTAGGATAGTATTGTAGAAAAACTATTGCTGAAAGGATATTTGCGCATAATCAGAGAGAAAAGTAAGTATGGTTCATTGATTGTTTTTAAAATTGAGTAATGTTATGATCTTTCAAAATTTTTATAAACATTTTATAAGCATAACTTTCCAAGAAAAGATAGTAAGGGTAATTTACAAGATACAGAAGGTATTTCACTATTCATGGTGCCTATATTTTATGGAACTCTACAGGTTACAACGTACAATTCACCGTCTAACAATTACCGGTAAAATAATTAAGATTTTGAGAATATCAAGTGCATTGCTTGATGTAGTTCTTTAACATCCAGAAAGATATACCTTAGAGGGGACCACACTGGGTTAAAAACACCAAAATTTTTGATGTGGGGAATTTAGAAGTGGTCAGTGAAATAACAAATGAGATAGCAATAATGTGTAAAAATAAATTAAGCTATCTCTATATCTGGCTGAGTATATAATTTGTATGACCCAATAGAAAATGAAATTCAGAGCTCCTTATTCACAGAAGAAAAAGAAAAACAATTAGTTAAAATACCAAACTATAAAACTTTTTTGTTTAACAATATTTTATCGCTTATAACATAATAAATACAGTAAAGACACATGAAGAACAACATACTCCTAAAATTGCAGGAAAAATAATATTTCAGTCTTATAATTTTTATAATGATAATGATATACTTTATTGTA